>NC_083100.1:95464381-96090048 GCF_949774975.1 Lagenorhynchus albirostris | reverse complement strand
GCAGCATAATGAGTGGATTCAGGTACGATGATTCTAACTGAAATAAGTCACACAGAAAAAGAAACATCATAAGATATCACTAATACACGGAATGTAAACTTGGCTACACAGGAACTGAATTACAAAACAGAACAGGGTCTCAAATTTACAAAACCAACTTATGCTTGCTTAAGGGGAAAGGTGAGTTGGGGTGCTGCATAAAACCAGAGATTGAAATGAGCACAGATAAATTTCCTTAAGCCAAATATGGAATAGACAAGAGCTACTCCTTGCTCAAGGAAATGGACTCAACACCCCATATTAAACGCCTAAGAATGTACCTGACTAGGAAGTATCTTAAAACCTATGGATTGCTATGTCTCCAAAAGACAACCAAGCGTGTGTACAGGGACATAAACGCAGCAGTGATAGGACTGGAGAGGTTCGGTGAGCATATGAAGACCCTTTGAAGTCATATTGCATGGTACCCATTCCACGGGTCTCAACTCTCCAGGTTTAAGGTATTCTTCCTTCAGCTAAAACATGCATGTGGAACCCAGAGTATGATCAACCGTGTGATCGGGAGACGTGTTCCAATATGTGTCAGTTTTCGTCCCCTGGTACTCGGGTGCAACATTCCAGACGCTTTACTAACACTCTCCCGACTTGGAGAGTCAGTGCCTTTAACCTCCTGTTTGGCCCAGTTTGCAATTTCTGCGGAAGATGAACAGGAATAGGGAGAACCAATGAGAGACTAGCTGGAGGTGTCTGGACGGGCAAATTTAACTCTCATTTCCCACCAGGAAGAGGAATTAACCAAAGGCTCAGCGTGCCGTGCCGGAACCAGATTAGGGCCTGAAGCCATCCTGCGGTGTTGCGGCCAGCTCACGAGAAAGCGAGTTGAAGAAAGGAGCTCGGGGCCACTATAATTCACAAACCTGCAGAGTTATAAATGACAGCTATCGTCCAAAAATATACTGAAGTAAGGCTGCCAAGAGGACTTGAAAGCGGGGCAGAATTGCAGGAAACCGATTTCAGGAGGTAGACTGGAATTGCATTTAAAGCATAGGAAAAGAGGCAGAACGTCCACAATGATGCACTTGGCCAAAAAGGGCGTATGCGTTTTTTCCTGAATATATTCAGGAAAAAACGCATACGCCCTTTTTGGCCAACCAAGCAAGCTTGCAAAGGAAATCTGCACTACAATGAAGTCTCACTTCCCCCCGGTCAAAAGGGCCATCTGAAAAAAGTGTAAAATCCAGAAAGGCAGGACAGGCCATGGAGAACTGGGAGCCTTGTTATGCTGATGGGCGGGATGTAAATTGCCAACAGCCACTCGGGAGAAGTGTATGGTGTTTCCTGAAACATCTAAAAAACAAAGCAACAGAGCCTAGGGCACTTCCACTTATGGTCCTATAGCTTAGGGAAATTAAAATCAAAAAGACACAGCCACCCCAAAAGTTGGGACAGCTCTGTTTACAAGAACCTGGTTTACGGTACAAGTTCAATATCGCAGAAAGTGAAAAATGGATAAAGAAGTTGTGGTACTTATGTACAATGCAGTATCACTCAGCAATGAAATCTATGTCATCAGGCCCGTAGCAGCATAATGAGTGGATTCAGGTACGATGATTCTAACTGAAATAAGTCACACAGAAAAAGAAACATCATAAGATATCACTAATACACGGAATGTAAACTTGGCTACAGAGGAACTGAATTACAAAACAGAACAGGGTCTCAAATTTACAAAACCAACTTATGCTTGCTTAAGGGGAAAGGTGAGTTGGGGTGCTGCATAAAACCAGAGATTGAAATGAGCACAGATAAATTTCCTTAAGCCAAATATGGAATAGACAAGAGCTACTCCTTGCTCAAGGAAA
The DNA here is from genome assembly GCF_949774975.1 of Lagenorhynchus albirostris. NCBI lineage: Eukaryota > Metazoa > Chordata > Mammalia > Artiodactyla > Delphinidae > Lagenorhynchus > Lagenorhynchus albirostris. The sequence goes on along the minus strand of NC_083100.1, from coordinate 96,088,186 downwards.
TGGACTCAACACCCCATATTAAACGCCTAAGAATGTACCTGACTAGGAAGTATCTTAAAACCTATGGATTGCTATGTCTCCAAAAGACAACCAAGCGTGTGTACAGGGACATAAACGCAGCAGTGATAGGACTGGAGAGGTTCGGTGAGCATATGAAGACCCTTTGAAGTCATATTGCATGGTACCCATTCCACGGGTCTCAACTCTCCAGGTTTAAGGTATTCTTCCTTCAGCTAAAACATGCATGTGGAACCCAGAGTATGATCAACCGTGTGATCGGGAGACGTGTTCCAATATGTGTCAGTTTTCGTCCCCTGGTACTCGGGTGCAACATTCCAGACGCTTTACTAACACTCTCCCGACTTGGAGAGTCAGTGCCTTTAACCTCCTGTTTGGCCCAGTTTGCAATTTCTGCGGAAGATGAACAGGAATAGGGAGAACCAATGAGAGACTAGCTGGAGGTGTCTGGACGGGCAAATTTAACTCTCATTTCCCACCAGGAAGAGGAATTAACCAAAGGCTCAGCGTGCCGTGCCGGAACCAGATTAGGGCCTGAAGCCATCCTGCGGTGTTGCGGCCAGCTCACGAGAAAGCGAGTTGAAGAAAGGAGCTCGGGGCCACTATAATTCACAAACCTGCAGAGTTATAAATGACAGCTATCGTCCAAAAATATACTGAAGTAAGGCTGCCAAGAGGACTTGAAAGCGGGGCAGAATTGCAGGAAACCGATTTCAGGAGGTAGACTGGAATTGCATTTAAAGCATAGGAAAAGAGGCAGAACGTCCACAATGATGCACTTGGCCAAAAAGGGCGTATGCGTTTTTTCCTGAATATATTCAGGAAAAAACGCATACGCCCTTTTTGGCCAACCAAGCAAGCTTGCAAAGGAAATCTGCACTACAATGAAGTCTCACTTCCCCCCGGTCAAAAGGGCCATCTGAAAAAAGTGTAAAATCCAGAAAGGCAGGACAGGCCATGGAGAACTGGGAGCCTTGTTATGCTGATGGGCGGGATGTAAATTGCCAACAGCCACTCGGGAGAAGTGTATGGTGTTTCCTGAAACATCTAAAAAACAAAGCAACAGAGCCTAGGGCACTTCCACTTATGGTCCTATAGCTTAGGGAAATTAAAATCAAAAAGACACAGCCACCCCAAAAGTTGGGACAGCTCTGTTTACAAGAACCTGGTTTACGGTACAAGTTCAATATCGCAGAAAGTGAAAAATGGATAAAGAAGTTGTGGTACTTATGTACAATGCAGTATCACTCAGCAATGAAATCTATGTCATCAGGCCCGTAGCAGCATAATGAGTGGATTCAGGTATGATGATTCTAACTGAAATAAGTCACACAGAAAAAGAAACATCATAAGATATCACTAATACACGGAATGTAAACTTGGCTACAGAGGAACTGAATTACAAAACAGAACAGGGTCTCAAATTTAGCAACCCAACTTATGCTTGCTTAAGGGGAAAGGTGAGTTGGGGTGCTGCATAAAACCAGAGATTGAAATGAGCACAGATAAAGTTCCTTAAGCCAAATATGGAATAGACAAGAGCTACTCCTTGCTCAACGAAATGGACTCAACACACCATATTAAATGCCTAAGAGTGTACCTGACTAGGAAGTATCTTAAAACCTATGGATTGCTATGTCTCCAAAGGGGATCAAGCGTGTGTGCAGGGGCATAAACGCAGCAGTGATAGGATTGGAGAAGTTCGGTGAGCAAATGAAGACCCTTTGAAGTCATATTGCATGGTACCCATTTCACGGGTCTCAACTCTCCAGGTTTAAGGTATTCTTCCTTCAGCTAAAACATGCATGTGGAACCCGGAGTATGATCAACCGTGTGATCGGGAGACGTGTTCCAATAGGTGTCAGTTTTCGTCCCCTGGTACTCGGGTGCAACATTCCAGACGCTTTACTAACACTCTCCCGAATTGGAGAGTCAGTGCCTTTAACCTCCTGTTTGGCCCAGTTTGCAATTTCTGCGGAAGATGAACAGGAATAGGGAGAACCAATGAGAGACTAGCTGGAGGTGTCTGGACGGGCAAATTTAACTCTCATTTCCCACCAGGAAGAGGAATTAACCAAAGGCTCAGCGTGCCGTGCCGGAACCAGATTAGGGCCTGAAGCCATCCTGTGGTGTTGCGGCCAGCTCACGAGAAAGCGAGTTGAAGAAAGGAGCTCAGGGGCACTGTAATTCACAAACTGCAGAGTTATAAATGATAGCTATCGTCCAAAAATATACTGAAGTAAGGCTGCCAAGAGGACTTGAAAGCGGGGCAGAATTGCAGGAAACCGATTTCAGGAGGTAGACTGGAATTGCATTTAAAGCATAGGAAAAGAGGCAGAACGTCCACAATGATGCACTTGGCCAAAAAGGGCGTATGCGTTTTTTCCTGAATATATTCAGGAAAAAACGCATACGCCCTTTTTGGCCAACCAAGCAAGCTTGCAAAGGAAATCTGCACTACAATGAAGTCTCACTTCCCCCCGGTCTAAAGGGCCATCTGAAAAAAGTGTAAAATCCAGAAAGGCAGGACAGGCCATGGAGAACTGGGAGCCTTGTTATGCTGATGGGCGGGATGTAAATTGCCAACAGCCACTCGGGAGAAGTGTATGGTGTTTCCTGAAACATCTAAAAATCAAAGCAACAGAGCCTAGGGCACTTCCACTTATGGTCCTATAGCTTAGAGAAATTAAAATCAAAAACACACAGCCACCCCAAAGGTTGGGACGGCTCTCTTTACAAGAACCTGGTTTACGGTACAAGTTCAATATCGCAGAAAGTGAAAAATGGATAAAGAAGTTGTGGTACTTACGTACAATGCAGTATCACTCAGCAATGATATCTATGTCATCAGGCCCGTAGCAGCATAATGAGTGGATTCAGGTACGATGATTCTAACTGAAATAAGTCACACAGAAAAAGAAACATCATAAGATATCACTAATACACGGAATGTAAACTTGGCTACAGAGGAACTGAATTACAAAACAGAACAGGGTCTCAAATTTAGAAAACCAACTTATGCTTGCTTAAGGGGAAAGGTGAGTTGGGGTGCTGCATAAAACCAGAGATTGAAATGAGCACAGATAAAGTACCTTAAGCCAAATATGGAATAGACAAGAGCTACTCCTTGCTCAACGAAATGGACTCAACACACCATATTAAATACCTAAGAGTGTACCTGACTAGGAAGTATCTTAAAACCTATGGATTGCTATGTCTCCGAAAGTGAATCAAGCGTGTGCACAGGGGCATAAACGCAGCAGTGATAGGACTGGAGAGGTTCGGTGAGCAAATGAAGTCCCTTTGAAGTCATATTGCATGGTACCCATTCCACGGGTCTCAACTCTCCAGGTTTAAGGTATTCTTCCTTCAGCTAAAACATGCATGTGGAACCCAGAGTATGATCAACCGTGTGATCGGGAGACGTGTTCCAATATGTGTCAGTTTTCGTCCCCTGGTACTCGGGTGCAACATTCCAGATGCTTTACTAACACTCTCCCGACTTGGAGAGTCAGTGCCTTTAACTTCCTGTTTGGCCCAGTTTGCAATTTCTGCGGAAGATGAACAGGAATAGGGAGAACCAATGACAGACTAGCTGGAGGTGTCTGGACGCGCAAATTTAACTCTCATTTCCCACCAGGAAGAGGAATTAACCAAAGGCTCAGCGTGCCGTGCCGGAACCAGATTAGGGCCTGAAGCCATCCTGCGGTGTTGCGGCAGCTCACGAGAAAGCGAGTTGAAGAAAGGAGCTCGGGGGCACTATAATTCACAAACCTGCAGAGTTATAAATGACAGCTATCGTCCAAAAATATACTGAAGTAAGGCTGCCAAGAGGACTTGAAAGCGGGGCAGAATTGCAGGAAACCAATTTCAGGAGGTAGACTGGAATTGCATTTAAAGCATAGGAAAAGAGGCAGAACGTCCACAATGATGCACTTGGCCAAAAAGGGCGTATGCGTTTTTTCCTGAATATATTCAGGAAAAAACGCATACGCCCTTTTTGGCCAACCAAGCAAGCTTGCAAAGGAAATCTGCACTACAATGAAGTCTCACTTCCCCCTGGTCAAAAGGGCCATCTGAAAAAGGTGTAAACTCCAGAAAGGCAGGACAGGCCATGGAGAACTGGGAGCCTTGTTATGCTGATGGGCGGGATGTAAATTGCCAACAGCCACTCGGGAGAAGTGTATGGTGTTTCCTGAAACATCTAAAAAACAAAGCAACAGAGCCTAGGGCACTTCCACTTATGGTCCTATAGCTTAGGGAAATTAAAATCAAAAAGACACAGCCACCCCAAAGGTTGGGACGGCTCTGTTTACAGGAACCTGGTTTACGGTACAAGTTCAATATCGCAGAAAGTGAAAAATGGATAAAGAAGTTGTGGTACTTACGTACAATGCAGTATCACTCAGCAATGAAATCTATGTCATCAGGCCCGTAGCAGCATAATGAGTGGATTCAGGTACGATGATTCTAACTGAAATAAGTCACACAGAAAAAGAAACATCATAAGATATCACTAATACACGGAATGTAAACTTGGCTACAGAGGAACTGAATTACAAAACAGAACAGGGTCTCAAATTTACAAAACCAACTTATGCTTGCTTAAGGGGAAAGGTGAGTTGGGGTGCTGCATAAAACCAGAGATTGAAATGAGCACAGATAAATTTCCTTAAGCCAAATATGGAATAGACAAGAGCTACTCCTTGCTCAAGGAAATGGACTCAACACCCCATATTAAACGCCTAAGAATGTACCTGACTAGGAAGTATCTTAAAACCTATGGATTGCTATGTCTCCAAAAGACAACCAAGCGTGTGTACAGGGACATAAACGCAGCAGTGATAGGACTGGAGAGGTTCGGTGAGCATATGAAGACCCTTTGAAGTCATATTGCATGGTACCCATTCCACGGGTCTCAACTCTCCAGGTTTAAGGTATTCTTCCTTCAGCTAAAACATGCATGTGGAACCCAGAGTATGATCAACCGTGTGATCGGGAGACGTGTTCCAATATGTGTCAGTTTTCGTCCCCTGGTACTCGGGTGCAACATTCCAGACGCTTTACTAACACTCTCCCGACTTGGAGAGTCAGTGCCTTTAACCTCCTGTTTGGCCCAGTTTGCAATTTCTGCGGAAGATGAACAGGAATAGGGAGAACCAATGAGAGACTAGCTGGAGGTGTCTGGACGGGCAAATTTAACTCTCATTTCCCACCAGGAAGAGGAATTAACCAAAGGCTCAGCGTGCCGTGCCGGAACCAGATTAGGGCCTGAAGCCATCCTGCGGTGTTGCGGCCAGCTCACGAGAAAGCGAGTTGAAGAAAGGAGCTCGGGGCCACTATAATTCACAAACCTGCAGAGTTATAAATGACAGCTATCGTCCAAAAATATACTGAAGTAAGGCTGCCAAGAGGACTTGAAAGCGGGGCAGAATTGCAGGAAACCGATTTCAGGAGGTAGACTGGAATTGCATTTAAAGCATAGGAAAAGAGGCAGAACGTCCACAATGATGCACTTGGCCAAAAAGGGCGTATGCGTTTTTTCCTGAATATATTCAGGAAAAAACGCATACGCCCTTTTTGGCCAACCAAGCAAGCTTGCAAAGGAAATCTGCACTACAATGAAGTCTCACTTCCCCCCGGTCAAAAGGGCCATCTGAAAAAAGTGTAAACTCCAGAAAGGCAGGACAGGCCATGGAGAACTGGGAGCCTTGTTATGCTGATGGGCGGGATGTAAATTGCCAACAGCCACTCGGGAGAAGTGTATGGTGTTTCCTGAAACATCTAAAAAACAAAGCAACAGAGCCTAGGGCACTTCCACTTATGGTCCTATAGCTTAGGGAAATTAAAATCAAAAAGACACAGCCACCCCAAAAGTTGGGACAGCTCTGTTTACAAGAACCTGGTTTACGGTACAAGTTCAATATCGCAGAAAGTGAAAAATGGATAAAGAAGTTGTGGTACTTATGTACAATGCAGTATCACTCAGCAATGAAATCTATGTCATCAGGCCCGTAGCAGCATAATGAGTGGATTCAGGTATGATGATTCTAACTGAAATAAGTCACACAGAAAAAGAAACATCATAAGATATCACTAATACACGGAATGTAAACTTGGCTACAGAGGAACTGAATTACAAAACAGAACAGGGTCTCAAATTTAGCAACCCAACTTATGCTTGCTTAAGGGGAAAGGTGAGTTGGGGTGCTGCATAAAACCAGAGATTGAAATGAGCACAGATAAAGTTCCTTAAGCCAAATATGGAATAGACAAGAGCTACTCCTTGCTCAACGAAATGGACTCAACACACCATATTAAATGCCTAAGAGTGTACCTGACTAGGAAGTATCTTAAAACCTATGGATTGCTATGTCTCCAAAGGGGATCAAGCGTGTGTGCAGGGGCATAAACGCAGCAGTGATAGGATTGGAGAAGTTCGGTGAGCAAATGAAGACCCTTTGAAGTCATATTGCATGGTACCCATTTCACGGGTCTCAACTCTCCAGGTTTAAGGTATTCTTCCTTCAGCTAAAACATGCATGTGGAACCCGGAGTATGATCAACCGTGTGATCGGGAGACGTGTTCCAATAGGTGTCAGTTTTCGTCCCCTGGTACTCGGGTGCAACATTCCAGACGCTTTACTAACACTCTCCCGAATTGGAGAGTCAGTGCCTTTAACCTCCTGTTTGGCCCAGTTTGCAATTTCTGCGGAAGATGAACAGGAATAGGGAGAACCAATGAGAGACTAGCTGGAGGTGTCTGGACGGGCAAATTTAACTCTCATTTCCCACCAGGAAGAGGAATTAACCAAAGGCTCAGCGTGCCGTGCCGGAACCAGATTAGGGCCTGAAGCCATCCTGTGGTGTTGCGGCCAGCTCACGAGAAAGCGAGTTGAAGAAAGGAGCTCAGGGGCACTGTAATTCACAAACTGCAGAGTTATAAATGATAGCTATCGTCCAAAAATATACTGAAGTAAGGCTGCCAAGAGGACTTGAAAGCGGGGCAGAATTGCAGGAAACCGATTTCAGGAGGTAGACTGGAATTGCATTTAAAGCATAGGAAAAGAGGCAGAACGTCCACAATGATGCACTTGGCCAAAAAGGGCGTATGCGTTTTTTCCTGAATATATTCAGGAAAAAACGCATACGCCCTTTTTGGCCAACCAAGCAAGCTTGCAAAGGAAATCTGCACTACAATGAAGTCTCACTTCCCCCCGGTCTAAAGGGCCATCTGAAAAAAGTGTAAAATCCAGAAAGGCAGGACAGGCCATGGAGAACTGGGAGCCTTGTTATGCTGATGGGCGGGATGTAAATTGCCAACAGCCACTCGGGAGAAGTGTATGGTGTTTCCTGAAACATCTAAAAATCAAAGCAACAGAGCCTAGGGCACTTCCACTTATGGTCCTATAGCTTAGAGAAATTAAAATCAAAAACACACAGCCACCCCAAAGGTTGGGACGGCTCTCTTTACAAGAACCTGGTTTACGGTACAAGTTCAATATCGCAGAAAGTGAAAAATGGATAAAGAAGTTGTGGTACTTACGTACAATGCAGTATCACTCAGCAATGATATCTATGTCATCAGGCCCGTAGCAGCATAATGAGTGGATTCAGGTACGATGATTCTAACTGAAATAAGTCACACAGAAAAAGAAACATCATAAGATATCACTAATACACGGAATGTAAACTTGGCTACAGAGGAACTGAATTACAAAACAGAACAGGGTCTCAAATTTAGAAAACCAACTTATGCTTGCTTAAGGGGAAAGGTGAGTTGGGGTGCTGCATAAAACCAGAGATTGAAATGAGCACAGATAAAGTACCTTAAGCCAAATATGGAATAGACAAGAGCTACTCCTTGCTCAACGAAATGGACTCAACACACCATATTAAATACCTAAGAGTGTACCTGACTAGGAAGTATCTTAAAACCTATGGATTGCTATGTCTCCGAAAGTGAATCAAGCGTGTGCACAGGGGCATAAACGCAGCAGTGATAGGACTGGAGAGGTTCGGTGAGCAAATGAAGACCCTTTGAAGTCATATTGCATGGTACCCATTCCACGGGTCTCAACTCTCCAGGTTTAAGGTATTCTTCCTTCAGCTAAAACATGCATGTGGAACCCAGAGTATGATCAACCGTGTGATCGGGAGACGTGTTCCAATATGTGTCAGTTTTCGTCCCCTGGTACTCGGGTGCAACATTCCAGATGCTTTACTAACACTCTCCCGACTTGGAGAGTCAGTGCCTTTAACTTCCTGTTTGGCCCAGTTTGCAATTTCTGCGGAAGATGAACAGGAATAGGGAGAACCAATGACAGACTAGCTGGAGGTGTCTGGACGCGCAAATTTAACTCTCATTTCCCACCAGGAAGAGGAATTAACCAAAGGCTCAGCGTGCCGTGCCGGAACCAGATTAGGGCCTGAAGCCATCCTGCGGTGTTGCGGCAGCTCACGAGAAAGCGAGTTGAAGAAAGGAGCTCGGGGGCACTATAATTCACAAACCTGCAGAGTTATAAATGACAGCTATCGTCCAAAAATATACTGAAGTAAGGCTGCCAAGAGGACTTGAAAGCGGGGCAGAATTGCAGGAAACCGATTTCAGGAGGTAGACTGGAATTGCATTTAAAGCATAGGAAAAGAGGCAGAACGTCCACAATGATGCACTTGGCCAAAAAGGGCGTATGCGTTTTTTCCTGAATATATTCAGGAAAAAACGCATACGCCCTTTTTGGCCAACCAAGCAAGCTTGCAAAGGAAATCTGCACTACAATGAAGTCTCACTTCCCCCTGGTCAAAAGGGCCATCTGAAAAAGGTGTAAACTCCAGAAAGGCAGGACAGGCCATGGAGAACTGGGAGCCTTGTTATGCTGATGGGCGGGATGTAAATTGCCAACAGCCACTCGGGAGAAGTGTATGGTGTTTCCTGAAACATCTAAAAAACAAAGCAACAGAGCCTAGGGCACTTCCACTTATGGTCCTATAGCTTAGGGAAATTAAAATCAAAAAGACACAGCCACCCCAAAGGTTGGGACGGCTCTGTTTACAGGAACCTGGTTTACGGTACAAGTTCAATATCGCAGAAAGTGAAAAATGGATAAAGAAGTTGTGGTACTTACGTACAATGCAGTATCACTCAGCAATGAAATCTATGTCATCAGGCCCGTAGCAGCATAATGAGTGGATTCAGGTACGATGATTCTAACTGAAATAAGTCACACAGAAAAAGAAACATCATAAGATATCACTAATACACGGAATGTAAACTTGGCTACAGAGGAACTGAATTACAAAACAGAACAGGGTCTCAAATTTACAAAACCAACTTATGCTTGCTTAAGGGGAAAGGTGAGTTGGGGTGCTGCATAAAACCAGAGATTGAAATGAGCACAGATAAATTTCCTTAAGCCAAATATGGAATAGACAAGAGCTACTCCTTGCTCAAGGAAATGGACTCAACACCCCATATTAAACGCCTAAGAATGTACCTGACTAGGAAGTATCTTAAAACCTATGGATTGCTATGTCTCCAAAAGACAACCAAGCGTGTGTACAGGGACATAAACGCAGCAGTGATAGGACTGGAGAGGTTCGGTGAGCATATGAAGACCCTTTGAAGTCATATTGCATGGTACCCATTCCACGGGTCTCAACTCTCCAGGTTTAAGGTATTCTTCCTTCAGCTAAAACATGCATGTGGAACCCAGAGTATGATCAACCGTGTGATCGGGAGACGTGTTCCAATATGTGTCAGTTTTCGTCCCCTGGTACTCGGGTGCAACATTCCAGACGCTTTACTAACACTCTCCCGACTTGGAGAGTCAGTGCCTTTAACCTCCTGTTTGGCCCAGTTTGCAATTTCTGCGGAAGATGAACAGGAATAGGGAGAACCAATGAGAGACTAGCTGGAGGTGTCTGGACGGGCAAATTTAACTCTCATTTCCCACCAGGAAGAGGAATTAACCAAAGGCTCAGCGTGCCGTGCCGGAACCAGATTAGGGCCTGAAGCCATCCTGCGGTGTTGCGGCCAGCTCACGAGAAAGCGAGTTGAAGAAAGGAGCTCGGGGCCACTATAATTCACAAACCTGCAGAGTTATAAATGACAGCTATCGTCCAAAAATATACTGAAGTAAGGCTGCCAAGAGGACTTGAAAGCGGGGCAGAATTGCAGGAAACCGATTTCAGGAGGTAGACTGGAATTGCATTTAAAGCATAGGAAAAGAGGCAGAACGTCCACAATGATGCACTTGGCCAAAAAGGGCGTATGCGTTTTTTCCTGAATATATTCAGGAAAAAACGCATACGCCCTTTTTGGCCAACCAAGCAAGCTTGCAAAGGAAATCTGCACTACAATGAAGTCTCACTTCCCCCCGGTCAAAAGGGCCATCTGAAAAAAGTGTAAAATCCAGAAAGGCAGGACAGGCCATGGAGAACTGGGAGCCTTGTTATGCTGATGGGCGGGATGTAAATTGCCAACAGCCACTCGGGAGAAGTGTATGGTGTTTCCTGAAACATCTAAAAAACAAAGCAACAGAGCGTAGGGCACTTCCACTTATGGTCCTATAGCTTAGGGAAATTAAAATCAAAAAGACACAGCCACCCCAAAAGTTGGGACAGCTCTGTTTACAAGAACCTGGTTTACGGTACAAGTTCAATATCGCAGAAAGTGAAAAATGGATAAAGAAGTTGTGGTACTTATGTACAATGCAGTATCACTCAGCAATGAAATCTATGTCATCAGGCCCGTAGCAGCATAATGAGTGGATTCAGGTATGATGATTCTAACTGAAATAAGTCACACAGAAAAAGAAACATCATAAGATATCACTAATACACGGAATGTAAACTTGGCTACAGAGGAACTGAATTACAAAACAGAACAGGGTCTCAAATTTAGCAACCCAACTTATGCTTGCTTAAGGGGAAAGGTGAGTTGGGGTGCTGCATAAAACCAGAGATTGAAATGAGCACAGATAAAGTTCCTTAAGCCAAATATGGAATAGACAAGAGCTACTCCTTGCTCAACGAAATGGACTCAACACACCATATTAAATGCCTAAGAGTGTACCTGACTAGGAAGTATCTTAAAACCTATGGATTGCTATGTCTCCAAAGGGGATCAAGCGTGTGTGCAGGGGCATAAACGCAGCAGTGATAGGATTGGAGAAGTTCGGTGAGCAAATGAAGACCCTTTGAAGTCATATTGCATGGTACCCATTTCACGGGTCTCAACTCTCCAGGTTTAAGGTATTCTTCCTTCAGCTAAAACATGCATGTGGAACCCGGAGTATGATCAACCGTGTGATCGGGAGACGTGTTCCAATAGGTGTCAGTTTTCGTCCCCTGGTACTCGGGTGCAACATTCCAGACGCTTTACTAACACTCTCCCGAATTGGAGAGTCAGTGCCTTTAACCTCCTGTTTGGCCCAGTTTGCAATTTCTGCGGAAGATGAACAGGAATAGGGAGAACCAATGACAGACTAGCTGGAGGTGTCTGGACGGGCAAATTTAACTCTCATTTCCCACCAGGAAGAGGAATTAACCAAAGGCTCAGCGTGCCGTGCCGGAACCAGATTAGGGCCTGAAGCCATCCTGTGGTGTTGCGGCCAGCTCACGAGAAAGCGAGTTGAAGAAAGGAGCTCAGGGGCACTGTAATTCACAAACTGCAGAGTTATAAATGATAGCTATCGTCCAAAAATATACTGAAGTAAGGCTGCCAAGAGGACTTGAAAGCGGGGCAGAATTGCAGGAAACCGATTTCAGGAGGTAGACTGGAATTGCATTTAAAGCATAGGAAAAGAGGCAGAACGTCCACAATGATGCACTTGGCCAAAAAGGGCGTATGCGTTTTTTCCTGAATATATTCAGGAAAAAACGCATACGCCCTTTTTGGCCAACCAAGCAAGCTTGCAAAGGAAATCTGCACTACAATGAAGTCTCACTTCCCCCCGGTCTAAAGGGCCATCTGAAAAAAGTGTAAAATCCAGAAAGGCAGGACAGGCCATGGAGAACTGGGAGCCTTGTTATGCTGATGGGCGGGATGTAAATTGCCAACAGCCACTCGGGAGAAGTGTATGGTGTTTCCTGAAACATCTAAAAATCAAAGCAACAGAGCCTAGGGCACTTCCACTTATGGTCCTATAGCTTAGAGAAATTAAAATCAAAAACACACAGCCACCCCAAAGGTTGGGACGGCTCTCTTTACAAGAACCTGGTTTACGGTACAAGTTCAATATCGCAGAAAGTGAAAAATGGATAAAGAAGTTGTGGTACTTACGTACAATGCAGTATCACTCAGCAATGATATCTATGTCATCAGGCCCGTAGCAGCATAATGAGTGGATTCAGGTACGATGATTCTAACTGAAATAAGTCACACAGAAAAAGAAACATCATAAGATATCACTAATACACGGAATGTAAACTTGGCTACAGAGGAACTGAATTACAAAACAGAACAGGGTCTCAAATTTAGAAAACCAACTTATGCTTGCTTAAGGGGAAAGGTGAGTTGGGGTGCTGCATAAAACCAGAGATTGAAATGAGCACAGATAAAGTACCTTAAGCCAAATATGGAATAGACAAGAGCTACTCCTTGCTCAACGAAATGGACTCAACACACCATATTAAATACCTAAGAGTGTACCTGACTAGGAAGTATCTTAAAACCTATGGATTGCTATGTCTCCGAAAGTGAATCAAGCGTGTGCACAAGGGCATAAACGCAGCAGTGATAGAACTGGAGAGGTTCGGTGAGCAAATGAAGACCCTTTGAAGTCATATTGCATGGTACCCATTCCACGGGTCTCAACTCTCCAGGTTTAAGGTATTCTTCCTTCAGCTAAAACATGCATGTGGAACCCAGAGTATGATCAACCGTGTGATCGGGAGACGTGTTCCAATATGTGTCAGTTTTCGTCCCCTGGTACTCGGGTGCAACATTCCAGACGCTTTACTAACACTCTCCCGACTTGGAGAGTCAGTGCCTTTAACCTCCTGTTTGGCCCAGTTTGCAATTTCTGCGGAAGATGAACAGGAATAGGGAGAACCAATGACAGACTAGCTGGAGGTGTCTGGACGGGCAAATTTAACTCTCATTTCCCACCAGGAAGAGGAATTAACCAAAGGCTCAGCGTGCCGTGCCGGAACCAGATTAGGGCCTGAAGCCATCCTGCGGTGTTGCGGCAGCTCACGAGAAAGCGAGTTGAAGAAAGGAGCTCGGGGGCACTATAATTCACAAACCTGCAGAGTTATAAATGACAGCTATCGTCCAAAAATATACTGAAGTAAGGCTGCCAAGAGGACTTGAAAGCGGGGCAGAATTGCAGGAAACCGATTTCAGGAGGTAGACTGGAATTGCATTTAAAGCATAGGAAAAGAGGCAGAACGTCCACAATGATGCACTTGGCCAAAAAGGGCGTATGCGTTTTTTCCTGAATATATTCAGGAAAAAACGCATACGCCCTTTTTGGCCAACCAAGCAAGCTTGCAAAGGAAATCTGCACTACAATGAAGTCTCACTTCCCCCTGGTCAAAAGGGCCATCTGAAAAAGGTGTAAACTCCAGAAAGGCAGGACAGGCCATGGAGAACTGGGAGCCTTGTTATGCTGATGGGCGGGATGTAAATTGCCAACAGCCACTCGGGAGAAGTGTATGGTGTTTCCTGAAACATCTAAAAAACAAAGCAACAGAGCCTAGGGCACTTCCACTTATGGTCCTATAGCTTAGGGAAATTAAAATCAAAAAGACACAGCCACCCCAAAGGTTGGGACGGCTCTGTTTACAGGAACCTGGTTTACGGTACAAGTTCAATATCGCAGAAAGTGAAAAATGGATAAAGAAGTTGTGGTACTTACGTACAATGCAGTATCACTCAGCAATGAAATCTATGTCATCAGGCCCGTAGCAGCATAATGAGTGGATTCAGGTACGATGATTCTAACTGAAATAAGTCACACAGAAAAAGAAACATCATAAGATATCACTAATACACGGAATGTAAACTTGGCTACACAGGAACTGAATTACAAAACAGAACAGGGTCTCAAATTTACAAAACCAACTTATGCTTGCTTAAGGGGAAAGGTGAGTTGGGGTGCTGCATAAAACCAGAGATTGAAATGAGCACAGATAAATTTCCTTAAGCCAAATATGGAATAGACAAGAGCTACTCCTTGCTCAAGGAAATGGACTCAACACCCCATATTAAACGCCTAAGAATGTACCTGACTAGGAAGTATCTTAAAACCTATGGATTGCTATGTCTCCAAAAGACAACCAAGCGTGTGTACAGGGACATAAACGCAGCAGTGATAGGACTGGAGAGGTTCGGTGAGCAAATGAAGAACCTTTGAAGTCATATTGCATGGTACCCATTCCACGGGTCTCAACTCTCCAGGTTTAAGGTATTCTTCCTTCAGCTAAAACATGCATGTGGAACCCAGAGTATGATCAACCGTGTGATCGGGAGACGTGTTCCAATATGTGTCAGTTTTCGTCCCCTGGTACTCGGGTGCAACATTCCAGACGCTTTACTAACACTCTCCCGACTTGGAGAGTCAGTGCCTTTAACCTCCTGTTTGGCCCAGTTTGCAATTTCTGCGGAAGATGAACAGGAATAGGGAGAACCAATGACAGACTAGCTGGAGGTGTCTGGACGCGCAAATTTAACTCTCATTTCCCACCAGGAAGAGGAATTAACCAAAGGCTCAGCGTGCCGTGCCGGAACCAGATTAGGGCCTGAAGCCATCCTGCGGTGTTGCGGCCAGCTCACGAGAAAGCGAGTTGAAGAAAGGATCTCGGGGGCACTATAATTCACAAACCTGCAGAGTTATAAATGACAGCTATCGTCCAAAAATATACTGAAGTAAGGCTGCCAAGAGGACTTGAATGCGGGGCAGAATTGCAGGAAACCGATTTCAGGAGGTAGACTGGAATTGCATTTAAAGCATAGGAAAAGAGGCAGAACGTCCACAATGATGCACTTGGCCAAAAAGGGCGTATGCGTTTTTTCCTGAATATATTCAGGAAAAAACGCATACGCCCTTTTTGGCCAACCAAGCAAGCTTGCAAAGGAAATCTGCACTACAACGAAGTCTCACTTCCCCCCGGTCAAAAGGGCCATCTGAAAAAAGTGTAAAATCCAGAAAGGCAGGACAGGCCATGGAGAACTGGGAGCCTTGTTATGCTGATGGGCGGGATGTAAATTGCCAACAGCCACTCGGGAGAAGTGTATGGTGTTTCCTGAAACATCTAAAAAACAAAGCAACAGAGCCTAGGGCACTTCCACTTATGGTCCTATAGCTTAGGGAAATTAAAATCAAAAAGACACAGCCACCCCAAAGGTTGGGACGGCTCTGTTTACAAGAACCTGGTTTACGGTACAAGTTCAATATCACAGAAAGTGAAAAATGGATAAAGAAGTTGTGGTACTTACGTACAATGCAGTATCACTCAGCAATGAAATCTATGTCATCAGGCCCGTAGCAGCATAATGAGTGGATTCAGGTATGATGATTCTTACTGAAATAAGTCACACAGAAAAAGAAACATCATAAGATATCACTAATACACGGAATGTAAACTTGGCTACACAGGAACTGAATTACAAAACAGAACAGGGTCTCAAATTTAGCAACCCAACTTATGCTTGCTTAAGGGGAAAGGTGAGTTGGGGTGCTGCATAAAACCAGAGATTGAAATGAGCACAGATAAAGTTCCTTAAGCCAAATATGGAATAGACAAGAGCTACTCCTTGCTCAACGAAATGGACTCAACACACCATATTAAATGCCTAAGAGTGTACCTGACTAGGAAGTATCTTAAAACCTATGGATTGCTATGTCTTCGAAAGAGAATCAAGCGTGTGTACAGGGGCATAAAGGCAGCAGTGATAGGACTGGAGAGGTTCGGTGAGCAAATGAAGACCCTTTGAAGTCATATTGCATGGTACCCATTCCACGGGTCTCAACTCTCCAGGTTTAAGGTATTCTTCCTTCAGCTAAAACATGCATGTGGAACCCAGAGTATGATCAACCGTGTGATCGGGAGACGTGTTCCAATATGTGTCAGTTTTCGTCCCCTGGTACTCGGGTGCAACATTCCAGACGCTTTACTAACACTCTCCCGACTTGGAGAGTCAGTGCCTTTAACCTCCTGTTTGGCCCAGTTTGCAATTTCTGCGGAAGATGAACAGGAATAGGGAGAACCAATGAGAGACTAGCTGGAGGTGTCTGGACGGGCAAATTTAACTCTCATTTCCCACCAGGAAGAGGAATTAACCAAAGGCTCAGCGTGCCGTGCCGGAACCAGATTAGGGCCTGAAGCCATCCTGCGGTGTTGCGGCCAGCTCACGAGAAAGCGAGTTGAAGAAAGGAGCTCGGGGGCACTATAATTCACAAACCTGCAGAGTTATAAATGACAGCTATCGTCCAAAAATATACTGAAGTAAGGCTGCCAAGAGGACTTGAAAGCGGGGCAGAATTGCAGGAAACCGATTTCAGGAGGTAGACTGGAATTGCATTTAAAGCATAGGAAAAGAGGCAGAACGTCCACAATGATGCACTTGGCCAAAAAGGGCGTATGCGTTTTTTCCTGAATATATTCAGGAAAAAACGCATACGCCCTTTTTGGCCAACCAAGCAAGCTTGCAAAGGAAATCTGCACTACAATGAAGTCTCACTTCCCCCCGGTCAAAAGGGCCATCTGAAAAAAGTGTAAAATCCAGAAAGGCAGGACAGGCCATGGAGAACTGCGAGCCTTGTTATGCTGATGGGCGGGATGTAAATTGCCAACAGCCACTCGGGAGAAGTGTATGGTGTTTCCTGAAACATCTAAAAAACAAAGCAACAGAGCCTAGGGCACTTCCACTTATGGTCCTATAGCTTAGGGAAATTAAAATCAAAAAGACACAGCCACCCCAAAGGTTGGGACGGCTCTGTTTACAAGAACCTGGTTTACGGTACAAGTTCAATATCGCAGAAAGTGAAAAATGGATAAAGAAGTTGTGGTACTTACGTACAATGCAATATCACTCAGCAATGAAATCTATGTCATCAGGCCCGTAGCAGCATAATGAGTGGATTCAGGTATGATGATTCTAACTGAAATAAGTCACACAGAAAAAGGAACATCATAAGATATCATTAATACACGGAATGTAAACTTGGCTACAGAGGAACTGAATTACAAAACAGAACAGGGTCTCAAATTTAGCAACCCAACTTATGCTTGCTTAAGGGGAAAGGTGAGTTGGGGTGCTGCATAAAACCAGAGATTGAAATGAGCACAGATAAAGTTCCTTAAGCCAAATATGGAATAGACAAGAGCTACTCCTTGCTCAACGAAATGGACTCAACACACCATATTAAATGCCTAAGAGTGTACCTGACTAGGAAGTATCTTAAAACCTATGGATTGCTATGTCTTCGAAAGAGAATCAAGCGTGTGTACAGGGGCATAAACGCAGCAGTGATAGGACTGGAGAGGTTCGGTGAGCAAATGAAGACCCTTTGAGGTCATATTGCATGGTACCCATTCCACGGGTCTCAACTCTCCAGGTTTAAGGTATTCTTCCTTCAGCTAAAACATGCATGTGGAACCCAGAGTATGATCAACCGTGTGATCGGGAGACGTGTTCCAATATGTGTCAGTTTTCGTCCCCTGGTACTCGGGTGCAACATTCCAGACGCTTTACTAACACTCTCCTGACTTGGAGAGTCAGTGCCTTTAACCTCCTGTTTGGCCCAGTTTGCAATTTCTGCGGAAGATGAACAGGAATAGGGAGAACCAATGAGAGACTAGCTGGAGGTGTCTGGACGGGCAAATTTAACTCTCATTTCCCACCAGGAAGAGGAATTAACCAAAGGCTCAGCGTGCCGCGCCGGAACCAGTTTAGGGCCTGAAGCCATCCTGTGGTGTTGCGGCCAGCTCACGAGAAAGCGAGTTGAAGAAAGGAGCTCAGGGGCACTGTAATTCACAAACCTGCAGAGTTATAAATGACAGCTATCGTCCAAAAATATACTGAAGTAAGGCTGCCAAGAGGACTTGAAAGTGGGGCAGAATTGCAGGAAACCGATTTCAGGAGGTAGACTGGAATTGCATTTAAAGCATAGGAAAAGAGGCAGAACGTCCACAATGATGCACTTGGCCAAAAAGGGCGTATGCGTTTTTTCCTGAATATATTCAGGAAAAAACGCATACGCCCTTTTTGGCCAACCAAGCAAGCTTGCAAAGGAAATCTGCACTACAATGAAGTCTCACTTCCCCCCGGTCAAAAGGGCCATCTGAAAAAAGTGTAAACTCCAGAAAGGCAGGACAGGCCATGGAGAACTGGGAGCCTTGTTATGCTGATGGGCGGGATGTAAATTGCCAACAGCCACTCGGGAGAAGTGTATGGTGTTTCCTGAAACATCTAAAAAACAAAGCAACAGAGCCTAGGGCACTTCCACTTATGGTCGTATAGCTTAGGGAAATTAAAATCAAAAAGACACAGCCACCCCAAAGGTTGGGACGGCTCTGTTTACAAGAACCTGGTTTACAGTACAAGTTCAATATCGCAGAAAGTGAAAAATGGATAAAGAAGTTGTGGTACTTACGTACAATGCAATATCACACAGCAATGAAATCTATGTCATCAGGCCCGTAGCAGCATAATGAGTGGATTCAGGTACGATGATTCTAAGTGAAATAAGTCACACAGAAAAAGAAACATCATAAGATATCACTAATACACGGAATGTAAACTTGGCTACACAGGAACTGAATTACAAAACAGAACAGGGTCTCAAATTTAGAAAACCAACTTATGCTTGCTTAAGGGGAAAGATGAGTTGGGGTGCTGCATAAAACCAGAGATTGAAATGAGCACAGATAAATTTCCTTAAGCCAAATATGGAATAGACAAGAGCTACTCCTTGCTCAACGAAATGGACTCAACACACCATATTAAACGCCTAAGAGTGTACCTGACTAGGAAGTATCTTAAAACCTATGGATTGCTATGTCTCCGAAAGAGAATCAAGCGTGTGTACAGGGGCATAAACGCAGCAGTGATAGGACTGGAGAGGTTCGGTGAGCAAATGAAGACCCTTTGAAGTCATATTGCATGGTACCCATTCCACGGGTCTCAACTCTCCAGGTTTAAGGTATTCTTCCTTCAGCTAAAACATGCATGTGGAACCCAGAGTATGATCAACCGTGTGATCGGGAGACGTGTTCCAATAGGTGTCAGTTTTCGTCCCCTGGTACTCGGGTGCAACATTCCAGACGCTTTACTAACACTCTCCCGACTTGGAGAGTCAGCGCCTTTAACCTCCTCTTTGGCCCAGTTTGCAATTTCTGCGGAAGATGAACAGGAATAGGGAGAACCAATGACAGACTAGATGGAGGTGTCTGGACGGGCAAATTTAACTCTCATTTCCCACCAGGAAGAGGAATTAACCAAAGGCTCAGCGTGCCGTGCCGGAACCAGATTAGGGCCTGAAGCCATCCTGCGGTGTTGCGGCCAGCTCACGAGAAAGCGAGTTGAAGAAAGGAGCTCAGGGGCACTGTAATTCACAAACCTGCAGAGTTATAAATGACAGCTATCGTCCAAAAATATACTGAAGTAAGGCTGCCAAGAGGACTTGAAAGCGGGGCAGAATTGCAGGAAACTGATTTCAGGAGGTAGACAGGAATTGCATTTAAAGCATAGGAAAAGAGGCAGAACGTCGACAATGATGCACTTGGCCAAAAAGGGCGTATGCGTTTTTTCCTGAATATATTCAGGAAAAAACGCATACGCCCTTTTTGGCCAACCAAGCAAGCTTGCAAAGGAAATCTGCACTACAATGAAGTCTCACTTCCCCCCGGTCAAAAGGGCCATCT
Organism: Lagenorhynchus albirostris; assembly: GCF_949774975.1. NCBI lineage: Eukaryota > Metazoa > Chordata > Mammalia > Artiodactyla > Delphinidae > Lagenorhynchus > Lagenorhynchus albirostris. Next base: position 96,068,296 of record NC_083100.1, on the reverse strand, counting down.
GAAAAAAGTGTAAAATCCAGAAAGGCAGGACAGGCCATGGAGAACTGGGAGCCTTGTTATGCTGATGGGCGGGATGTAAATTGCCAACAGCCACTCGGAAGAAGTGTATGGTGTTTCCTGAAACATCTAAAAATCAAAGCAACAGAGCCTAGGGCACTTCCACTTATGGTCCTATAGCTTAGAGAAATTAAAATCAAAATCACACAGCCACCCCAAAGGTTGGGACGGCTCTGTTTACAAGAACCTGGTTTACGGTACAAGTTCAATATCGCAGAAAGTGAAAAATGGATAAAGAAGTTGTGGTACTTACGTACAATGCAATATCACTCAGCAATGAAATCTATGTCATCAGGCCCGTAGCAGCATAATGAGTGGATTCAGGTATGATGATTCTAACTGAAATAAGTCACACAGAAAAAGAAACATCATAAGATATCACTAATACACGGAATGTAAACTTGGCTACAGAGGAACTGAATTACAAAACAGAACAGGGTCTCAAATTTAGAAAACCAACTTATGCTTGCTTAAGGGGAAAGGTGAGTTGGGGTGCTGCATAAAACCAGAGATTGAAATGAGCACAGATAAAGTTCCTTAAGCCAAATATGGAATAGACAAGAGCTACTCCTTGCTCAACGAAATGGACTCAACACACCATATTAAATGCCTAAGAGTGTACCTGACTAGGAAGTATCTTAAAACCTATGGATTGCTATGTCTTCGAAAGAGAATCAAGCGTGTGTACAGGGGCATAAACGCAGCAGTGATAGGACTGGAGAGGTTCGGTGAGCATATGAAGACCCTTTGAAGTCATATTGCATGGTACCCATTCCACGGGTCTCAACTCTCCAGGTTTAAGGTATTCTTCCTTCAGCTAAAACATGCATGTGGAACCCAGAGTATGATCAACCGTGTGATCGGGAGACGTGTTCCAATATGTGTCAGTTTTCGTCCCCTGGTACTCGGGTGCAACATTCCAGACGCTTTACTAACACTCTCCCGACTTGGAGAGTCAGTGCCTTTAACCTCCTGTTTGGCCCAGTTTGCAATTTCTGCGGAAGATGAACAGGAATAGGGAGAACCAATGACAGACTAGCTGGAGGTGTCTGGACGGGCAAATTTAACTCTCATTTCCCACCAGGAAGAGGAATTAACCAAAGGCTCAGCGTGCCGTGCCGGAACCAGATTAGGGCCTGAAGCCATCCTGCGGTGTTGCGGCCAGCTCACGAGAAAGCGAGTTGAAGAAAGGAGCTCGGGGGCACTATAATTCACAAACCTGCAGAGTTATAAATGACAGCTATCGTCCAAAAATATACTGAAGTAAGGCTGCCAAGAGGACTTGAAAGCGGGGCAGAATTGCAGGAAACCGATTTCAGGAGGTAGACTGGAATTGCATTTAAAGCATAGGAAAAGAGGCAGAACGTCCACAATGATGCACTTGGCCAAAAAGGGCGTATGCGTTTTTTCCTGAATATATTCAGGAAAAAACGCATACGCCCTTTTTGGCCAACCAAGCAAGCTTGCAAAGGAAATCTGCACTACAATGAAGTCTCACTTCCCCCCGGTCAAAAGGGCCATCTGAAAAAAGTGTAAAATCCAGAAAGGCAGGACAGGCCATGGAGAACTGGGAGCCTTGTTATGCTGATGGGCGGGATGTAAATTGCCAACAGCCACTCGGGAGAAGTGTATGGTGTTTCCTGAAACATCTAAAAAACAAAGCAACAGAGCCTAGGGCACTTCCACTTATGGTCCTATAGCTTAGGGAAATTAAAATCAAAAAGACACAGCCACCCCAAAAGTTGGGACAGCTCTGTTTACAAGAACCTGGTTTACGGTACAAGTTCAATATCGCAGAAAGTGAAAAATGGATAAAGAAGTTGTGGTACTTACATACAATGCAGTATCACTCAGCAATGAAATCTATGTCACCAGGCCCGTAGCAGCATAATGAGTGGATTGAGGCACGATGATTCTAAGTGAAATAAGTCACACAGAAAAAGAAACATCATAAGTTATCACTAATACACGGAATGTAAACTTGGCTACACAGGAACTGAATTACAAAACAGAACAGGGTCTCAAATTTAGAAACCCAACTTATGCTTGCTTAAGGGGAAAGGTGAGTTGGGGTGCTGCATAAAACCAGAGATTGAAATGAGCACAGATAAAGTTCCTTAAGCCAAATATGGAATAGACAAGAGCTACTCCTTGCTCAACGAAATCGACTCAACACCCCATATTAAATGCCTAAGAGTGTACCTGACTAGGAAGTATCTTAAAACCTATGGATTGCTATGTCTCCGAAAGAGAATCAAGCGTGTGTACAGGGGCATAAACGCAGCAGTGATAGGACTGGAGAGGTTCGGTGAGCAAATGAAGACCCTTTGAAGTCATATTGCATGGTACCCATTCCACGGGTCTCAACTCTCCAGGTTTAAGGTATTCTTCCTTCAGCTAAAACATGCATGTGGAACCCAGAGTATGATCAACCGTGTGATCGGGAGACGTGTTCCAATATGTGTCAGTTTTCGTCCCCTGGTACTCGGGTGCAACATTCCAGACGCTTTACTAACACTCTCCCGACTTGGAGAGTCAGTGCCTTTAACCTCCTGTTTGGCCCAGTTTGCAATTTCTGCGGAAGATGAACAGGAATAGGGAGAACCAATGACAGACTAGATGGAGGGGTCTGGACAGGCAAATTTAACTCTCATTTCCCACCAGGAAGAGGAATTAACCAACGGCTCAGCATGCCGTGCCGGAACCAGATTAGGGCCTGAAGCCATCCTGCGGTGTTGCGGCCAGCTCACGAGAAAGCGAGTTGAAGAAAGGAGCTCGGGGGCACTATAATTCACAAAGCTGCAGAGTTATAAATGACAGCTATCGTCCAAAAATATACTGAAGTAAGGCTGCCAAGAGGACTTGAAAGCGGGGCAGAATTGCAGGAAACCGATTTCAGGAGGTACACTGGAATTGCATTTAAAGCATAGGAAAAGAGGCAGAACGTCCACAATGATGCACTTGGCCAAAAAGGGCGTATGCGTTTTTTCCTGAATATATTCAGGAAAAAACGCATACGCCCTTTTTGGCCAACCAAGCAAGCTTGCAAAGGAAATCTGCACTACAATGAAGTCTCACTTCCCCCTGGTCAAAAGGGCCATCTGAAAAAGGTGTAAACTCCAGAAAGGCAGGACAGGCCATGGAGAACTGGGAGCCTTGTTATGCTGATGGGCGGGATGTAAATTGCCAACAGCCACTCGGGAGAAGTGTATGGTGTTTCCTGAAACATCTAAAAAACAAAGCAACAGAGCCTAGGGCACTTCCACTTATGGTCCTATAGCTTAGGGAAATTAAAATCAAAAAGACACAGCCACCCCAAAGGTTGGGACGGCTCTGTTTACAGGAACCTGGTTTACGGTACAAGTTCAATATCGCAGAAAGTGAAAAATGGATAAAGAAGTTGTGGTACTTACGTACAATGCAATATCACTCAGCAATGAAATCTATGTCATCAGGCCCGTAGCAGCATAATGAGTGGACTAAGTACGATGAATCTAACTGAAATAAGTCACACAGAAAAAGAAACATCATAAGGTATCACTAATACACGGAATGTAAACTTGGCTACACAGGAACTGAATTCCAAAACAGAACAGGGTCTCAAATTTAGAAAACCAACTTATGCTTGCTTAAGGGGAAAGGTGAGTTGGGGTGCTGCATAAAACCAGAGATTGAAATGAGCACAGATAAAGTTCCTTAAGCCAAATATGGAATAGACAAGAGCTACTCCTTGCTCAAGGAAATGGACTCAACACCCCATATTCAACGCCTAGGAATATACCTGACTAGTAAGAATCATAAAACCTATGGATTTATATATCTCTGTAAGAGAATCAAGAGTGTGTACAGCGGCATTAAAGCAGTGAAAATCAGCTAAATCCCATAATAAAAATAAATTGCTTAAACAAAACACAATGACAGTGAAATAGAGAGAAATACTTAAGTAATTCATTCAAGGCTTCTGATGCAACCTGCATTTACCACATCTACACCCAGAGCTGGGTGACACATAAGGCTGGACACTTGGGGCTCATAAGATTGGTGAGGTTCGGTGAGCAAATGAAGACCTTTGAAGTCATATTGCATGGTACCCATTCCACGGGTCTCAACTCTCCAGGTTTAAGGGATACTTCCTTCAGCTAAAACATGCATGTGGAACCCAGAGTATGATCCACCATGTGATCGAGAAACATGTTCAAATGTGTCTCACTTTTCGTTCCCTGGTACTCGGGTGCAACATGCCAGACGCTTTACTAACACTCTCCCGACTTGGAGAGTCAGTGCCTTTAACCTCCTGTTTGGCCCAGTTTGCAATTTCTGCGGAAGATGAACAGGAATAGGGAGAACCAATGAGAGACTAGCTGGAGGTGTCTGGACGGGCAAATTTAACTCTCATTTCCCACCAGGAAGAGGAATTAACCAAAGGCTCAGCGTGCCGTGCCGGAACCAGATTAGGGCCTGAAGCCATCCTGCGGTGTTGCGGCCAGCTCACGAGAAAGCGAGTTGAAGAAAGGAGCTCAGGGGCACTGTAATTCACAAACCTGCAGAGTTATAAATGACAGCTATCGTCCAAAAATATACTGAAGTAAGGCTGCCAAGAGGACTTGAAAGCGGGGCAGAATTGCAGGAAACCGATTTCAGGAGGTAGACTGGAATTGCATTTAAAGCATAGGAAAAGAGGCAGAACGTCCACAATGATGCACTTGGCCAAAAAGGGCGTATGCGTTTTTTCCTGAATATATTCAGGAAAAAACGCATACGCCCTTTTTGGCCAACCAAGCAAGCTTGCAAAGGAAATCTGCACTACAATGAAGTCTCACTTCCCCCCGGTCAAAAGGGCCATCTGAAAAAAGTGTAAAATCCAGAAAGGCAGGACAGGCCATGGAGAACTGGGAGCCTTGTTATGCTGATGGGCGGGATGTAAATTGCCAACAGCCACTCGGGAGAAGTGTATGGTGTTTCCTGAAACATCTAAAAACCAAAGCAACAGAGCCTAGGGCACTTCCACTTATGGTCCTATAGCTTAGTTAATTTAAAATCAAAAAGACACAGCCACCCCAAAGGTTGGGACGGTTCTTTTTACTGGAATCTCTTCTACGGCACAAGTTAAATATCCCAGAGAGCAAATAATGGATAAAGAAGTTGCGGTACTTATGTACAACAGAATACCACTCAGCAATGAAATCTATGTCACCAGGCCCGTAGCAGCATAATGAGTGGATTGAGGCACGATGATTCTAAGTGAAATAAGTCACACAGAAAAAGAAACATCATAAGGTATCACTAATACACGGAATGTGAACTTGGCTACACAGGAACTGAATTACAAAACAGAACAGGGTCTCAAGTTTAGAAAACTAACTTATGCTTGCTTAAGGGGGAAGGTGAGTTGGGGTGCTGCATTAAACCAGAGTTTGAAATTAGCACAGATACCGTTCCATAAGCCAAATATGGAATAGACAAGACCTACCCCTTGCTCCACGAAATGGATTCAACAATGAGGTATCACCTCACACCTGGTAGAATAGGCATCATAGAAAATCTACAAGCAAAAAATGCTGGAAAGGGTGTGGAGAAAAGGAACCCTCTTCCACTATTGTTGGGAATATAAATTGATACAGTCACTATGGAGAACAATATGGAATTTCTTAAGAAACTAACAATAGAATTACCATATGATACAGCAATCCCAGTACTGGACATATACCCAGACAAAACCATAAATCAAAAAGAGACATTCACCACAATGTTCATTGCATCACTATTTACAATATCGAGGTAATGGAAGCAACCTAAATGCCCACAGACAGACGAATGCATAAAGCCGTGGTACATATATAAAATGGAATATTACTAAGCCATGAAAAGGAATGAAATTGGGTCATTTGTAGAGACGTCGATGCATCTAGAGACTGTCATACAGAGTGAAGTAAGTCAGAAGGAGAAAAACAAATCTTGTATATTCATGCATATATGTGGAACCTAGAAAACCTGTACAGATTAACCATTTTGCAAGGCATAAATAGAGCAACAGATGTAGACAACAAACGTATGGACAACAAGGGGGGAAAGCTGTTGGGGGTGGTGGTGGGAGGAGTTGAGAGACTGGGATTGGCATGTATACATTTATATGTATAAAATAGATAACCAATAAGAACCTGCTGTATAAAAATATAAAATAAAATTCAAAATTAAAAAGAAATAAAATTTAAAAAATAGAAAAAACAATTATTCCCTTCACATACATGTATTTATATGAATAAATTATTTCCATGCTTATATCTGTAAATACAAAAAAGAGGAATAAAATCTACCTTGAACCCAAAACGAAAAAGAGAAAAAAAACACAGAACCCACCAGTTCCACAGAGGAAAACCGTATCAGGGCACTTGCTCCAGTTGTAAACAATTCTGAAGTTGGTCAGTGGTGGGGAATCGTCTCCCATTCAGCCAGCAGCCCCCACGCAACAAGCGTCCTCATTGCAAAGCTGGGGCACCGTGCCGAGGCATCTGTGAGTAAACGTGAGCTGAGCCCCAGGCCAGTTGCTGCTGAACTATTCCCACCCATCCCAGGTAAAACACCTGAATATATACAAGGACCTGAAAGCCTAGAGGGAGGGCCATAGAGCCACACGAGTGACAGCATGCCGGCCGACTTGGTGCCTGCAGGCCAGCCAGGATGGTCCTGGCCCTGGGTGCTCTTCTGGAAGATTTCCATTTCCCTGCCTGAGATACCCGTCCTGTCCCTGCCCCCACTGCTTTTTTCCTTCCTCACCTCTGCCCAGGGAGAAATTCCAGCAGCAGGTATGGGTGACACATCTTCTTCTTTAGCAGGTGGCAGCCTGGCAACTGCTGCAGAAAGTCCAGCAGAGCCCCACTCACACTGGGCCACCCACAAAGCCGTGGCCTCTCACTCCCTCCCACCAGCCCAGCCCCGAGACTGCTGACAGGGCAGAGAAAATGGCGTCAGGCACGGCTGCAGGGGCTCTTGCTGCCTGGAGTGCTATTTATAGTGATCTCAACCCAGGCACACCTGGGGAGGGCTGGCCGGCACGGTAAGGCTGCCCAGGTCAGCCAATCATCACCCCTCAGGGGCTCACAGTTGCAGAAAATGGAACTTGCTGAACCGGCCAGGTCCAAGGAACAGGTGTGGGCTCCTGAGAGTCAGGATAGACAAGGGGCTGCAGCTTTGGCTTGTTTTCTAATCATTTTATCTGGCCCATGAGTGGGAGACAACTTCAAGAAAACCCTCTCCTAATGAGAGGAACCCAGGAGTCAGGGAGAGGAGGGGTGGGTGGTGGTTGGAGACAGAGGCCTGGTGCCCCGGGTGCAGTGGAAGTCTCTGGAAGACCAGGTGGAGGGAGGCCTCACGGAGTGATGCCCAGGGTCACAGACCTGTCGCAGCTGCTGTTTGTTAGTTCAAGTCCTGCTCTGAGGTGCTCTGTGTCAGCTCTGAGCGACAGGTGAGCTGGGGGTGCTCTGCAATGAGGGCTATGTGCACGGTTCCTGTGTGCCCAGCCCTGCCACAGTACCTGCAAGGGTAGCTCTGTATCCTGGGAGGGGCCTGACCACGAGAGCCCTGTGGGCTGGGGTGGGGGTGGGGTACCTGCCCAGGTGAGCTCCATATTCTGGGATTGGTCTGACCACGAGAGCCCCATGGGCTGCTGGGGACCTGGTAAAGGATGTCAGGACAGTCAGTGAAGCCACCGAGGATATACCTCCAGTTGCTCCTAATTCCTACACCCTGCTGGTCATTCTACCAACCACCAGGACATGGTATTCTGTATTAGTCTTCAATGATGCCTTCTTTTGTATTCCATTAGTCCCAGAGTCACAAGAAATTTTGGCTTGTGAGTGGCAGGACTCAACATACAACTAAAACAATACTTCCGGGCCGTCTGGCCCCAAGGGTGCAAAAATTCCCACACCATCTTTGGGGAAAGCTTAGCTAAAGACCTAAAAGTTCTACCTCTGGAAAAGGAAACCCTCCTTCAATATGCAGACGACATTCTGATCGCCAGCCCTACTAAGGAGGCCTCTGAACTACCAAGCCAATAAAGGATAGAAGTTGTCCAAGAAAAAGCTCAAATATCACAGACTGCCGTGACCTGCCTGGGCTTCATTCTCACAGAAGGTTGGAGAAGTCCATCCCAGGAAAGGGAAGAAACCATTTTCAGCCTTACCCCTTTCTAAAACTAGAAGACAGCTTAGGGGTTCCTGGGGAGGCCAGGGTTTGCTGCTTCTGGATCCCTAACTACAGTCTACTAGCTGGGCCTCTATATGAAACACTGAAAGGAAAAGATGATGATCCTTTTGAATAGAATCCACAAGTGGCCTTTCAAGAATGGAAAGAGCAGTCAATTCAGACCCTTGCCCTGGAACTCCCTAATTTAGCTAAACCCTTTGACCTTTACATTCCCGGTGAAAGGTGAATCGCCATTGGAGAATTAGTGCAAAACCTGGGACCACTTGAAATGGAACAATGCAAGAATGCCATCCAGGTAGGATAAACTATGGTCACCAAGGGGCTAGGCCCACTGCCACATCTGGCCAAGATACTGGCGGTATCTAAAAACCTGGAAATCAGCAGCCCAAAAGGCCACCTCCCTCCTAAGGGAAAAGGACCCCACGTGGTGATCCTAACCACCAACCATGCCCTGAAGTTGCAGGGTTCGCTCCGTGGGCACACCGACCTCGAGTGAGGAGGCCCTCCAACTCCAACATCCAGAGAGATAACCGGGGGCAACAGGGCACCATGACGACTCGTGTGAACATCACTTGACCTGGAGTTTCTCTCATAAAACAACAAGAGTGTGTCCCAAAAGAGTAGACTACTGCTTGCAGGACTTACTGCACCCAGAGGGGAGCTAATAATCTTGGCGGGGGAACCGTATATCACACTGTCACCATAGAAAAGCCTACAGACACCGTGATGATGGTGGCCAGTAAGACCGGCTGGACTCTTGTTTACTTCAAAAGGCTGTTGACTCAGTGGCCATCATGGTCCTTGATCACCACTGACCCTGGACTGTCTGGGAGTTGAGCGGGCAGGGCTCTGACACCTGGTGCTGTTTGTACGTTAATTCAGGGGCCTAATTGAAGAAAGCGCAGACTACTGGTCAGAGCATCTAGGCTGGCAGAAACGGTCGGCCTAAGGTGGCCGAACAAATGTGGGGCGGGGTGAAACCGGCCCCCACAGCGTCTCTGCACATCTCTTTCCTGGACCCTTAAAGGTCATTAGAATCTATAACACTTCCAATGCTGGTGCTCAGGTGGACGAGCAGGGAGGCAGGGGGCCTGGGGACAATCAACGTCACCTGGAGGCTGCTGGGGAGAAGCTCTGACCCTCGCCCCAGGGTATGAGGGCTCCCAACTCAGCACTCAGCAGTTACAGAAGAAGGGTCTGCACCCTCAGCACTCCAAGAATGAGGAACGGGACAAAAGGCAGAGGGGGGGTTTGTCCCCAGCAAAGCCCATTAAATATCCCTGGGAGATAAAAATAGAATCTGGGCAATAAAGTCAAGTCTAACCTTTTTTATCCTTTGTGCTTTGTCTAATTTCACGTGCTCCTAGGGTCCCGCATGCAGAGGTTCCACACCCGGCACTTCAGACCAGATTTCCTAGTGCAGAATGGCTGGGTCGACACCTCAGCTCCTGGGGCCCAGTGCAGACTCCGCGATATAGAGCCTGAGCTACAGCCAACCCGGCCCTCGAGAGCTCCGCCCCCTCCCTCCCACTGACTCTGACAGGATCTCTACACAGCAGCCCAGCCCACAGCCCACGGGGTAGTACATGCTCTCACCTCTCCATTCTCTGATCAAAATATAAAGTTTCCTTTGCTTGTGAACCAAACTCAGTCTCGATCTGTTGGCCCCAATGACACTGGGCAGGGGGACACTTGTTGGGGTCCACCCTGGAGGATCAGTAACAGAAATTGAGACTATTGTAACCTCAATGAACAGATGTGTGAGCCAAAGTGTAGTTAACATAGAACAGTGTATAAGGCTCGGGTAAAATAAGATGTTTCTAACACTTCCATTGGATATTTCCATCACTTTATTATAAGCAAGTTCAGTGAAAAGGTTTGTCTTATTTGTCAGCTCAATATTAGAGAAATGAAGTGATTTCTTTCCAAGGATGTACATCTAATAATCTTGGTTAAACCTTCAATCTTGTTTTAAATGCTTTTCCATTGAAATGCTTTTTTTTTAATGCTTTTTTTAATGCTTTTCCATTGAAATGCTTTTTTTTTTTAAATTTAATTAAATTTTTTTAAATGCTTTTCCATTTCAGCTCCCCCATTTCTGAGAAGTATAAAATCTTATAATTTATTATTACCAAAGGGGAAAGGTGGGAGGAGGGATAAATTAACAGTTTGGGATGAACACATACACACTGCTATGTATAAAATAGATCATCAACAAGGAACTACTGTATAGCACAGGGAACTACACTCAACATTTTGCAATAACCTATAAGGGGAAATAATCTGAAAAAGAATAGATATTTTTATTGACATCATCTATCAATGACAGTTAAAGTGTAACCTAAGGGAAGCTGGTGGTGAGTGCTTCTGACCCTGAAGACTTCAATCATCTAAAGTTTGGACTCTGCCTACTTCCCAAGGCCCTTAATGAACATATGTGTAGCCGTAGCTTAAAAAATTCCCCAGTTTGGGTTTCGGGGAGACACTGATTTTGAAAAAGCCCTGGTGTTCTCCTTACATGAATGGGACTCTTCCTACTGCTAAAACATGTCTGTCACACCCAGAGGATGGTATACCGTCTGATCGGGAAGAGTTTGGAAAAGGCATCTCATCTCCTCATCTCCTGGTGCTCGGGTTCACCCCTCCAGCGTCTTTACTAACAGTCTCCCCACTTGGAGATGTCAGCACTGTCAACATCCTGTTGCGTACAGTTTGGAATTTGTCCAGAGGATGAAGCGGAAGGGTGAGGAACAATGAGAGACAAGTCCTACGTGTTCAGACAGGCACATGTCACTCTAATTTCCAATCAGGAAGACGAATTGACCAAAGGCTAGGGTTGCCCATGGAAACAGTATAGGGCTTGAGGAAATCCCGCTGCTTTGTGGCCAGTTCCCATAAACACAAGTTGAACAATAGAACTCAGGGGCAGTAAAATTCACAAAACTGCAGAGTTGAAAATATCCATCACTGAAAAATGTCTTGAGGAAAGTCAGAGAAAAGGACTTGTAAGCAAGGGAGAATGGCAGGAAAGGGATTTGAGGAGGTAGAAAGGACTCGCCATTAAGCACAAGAAAAGGAGCTGAACATTGCCAACACTGCAGTTGGCCAAAAAGGGTGTATGCGTTTTTTTGTGTATATATTCAAGAAAAGAGCGTACACCTTTTTAGCCACCCAAACAGGTGGGCACTGGAAGTCAATACTACAAAAGACATCACTTTGCATCAGTCAGAAGAGCCATCCTCATAAAGCGTAAACAACAGAAATGCAGGACAGGGCAAGGAGAAGAGGGAGCCCTGTGAGACTTATAGTGGAAATGTATATTGCCAACGGCCATTCTGGAGAAGTGTATTGTGTTTACTAAAGCATCTAAACAATGAGCTACAGAGCATAGGGCACTTGCACTCATGGGCGTATATCTTGGGAAAAACAAAACTCGAGAGGACACAGGCACCCCAATGTTTACCCCCTCTCTGTTTAAAAGATCCTCGACTAGGATATAACTTAAATGTCTCTGGAGGGAAAAAATGGATAGAGATGTGGTACTTAGGTAGAGTGGAATATTATTCAGCCTGGAAATCAATGAAATATGGCCAGCTGTAACAACTCCGGAGGAGTTACGTATGATCATTCTAAGTGACAGAATTCAAAAAGAAAAAGACACATATCATAAGATATCACTTAAAGGTGGAATCCAAAATGGCTACACATGAAATAAATTACAAAACAAAAACATAGTCAAATATGTAGAAAACACGCATAAGGCTGCTAAACGGGAAAGGTGGGGAGGGGTGAGGCATCATCCAGGAGGTTGAAATTAGCAAAGATACCATTCCAAATACCAAACTGATAATCAACAAGGCCTACACGGTAGCTAAAAGAACTGCACTCAGCACACTCAAGTCACCGGAAAAGAATATATACGACTGGTAAGAATCTGAAAAAGAATTTATTGATGTCTCTCTGTACGTGAATCAAGTGGATGTACAGCAGCAAGAAACAGAGCTTTGAAAATCAGCTGTAACCAATATAGTAATAAATTGAAAAAAATAAACGACAGAGAGACAGAGAAAACCTCTTACAACTTTTCCTCAGGGACGGTGATGCAACATGGATTGAACACATCTAGACCCACAGCAGGATGAGACATAAGGCTGGAAACTGTTTGCGCTAAGAGAAATGTGAGGTTGGGTGAGGAAATGCACACCCTTTAAAGTAATACTACCTGGTACCCATTCAATGGGTCCCAAATCTGCAGGTTCAAGGGATCTTCCTACAGCTAAAACATGCAAGGAAAACCCAGAGGACTGTACACCATGTGATCGGGAGATGTGTCTAAAATGCACCTCATTTATCCTCTCCTGGTGCTCCTGTTCACCATTCCAGCCACGTTACTTAGAAGCTCCCCACTTGGAGAATCAGCACATTTAAACTTCTGTTTCACACATTTTGCAAATTGTGAGGAGGATGAACGGGAAGAGGGGGAACCAATGAGAGAAGAGTTGTAGGGGTTTGGACGGGCACATATCACTCTAATTTCCCACTAAGAATAAGAATTAAAAAAAGGCTCAGCCTGCCTCGCCGGAGCCAAAATAGGGCCTGAAGCAATCCTGCGGGTTTGAGGCCAGCTCACAAAAGAGCAACTTAAAACATGGAGCTCAGGGTCACTGCAATTCACAAACCTGCAGAGTTATAAATGAAAACTAACGTCCAAAAATATGTCGAGGTAAGGCAAAGAAGAGGATCTGAATGCAAGACAGAATTGCAAGAAACAGATTTCAAGAGATAGATTGGACTCGTCTTTAACGCACATGAAAAGCGGCAGAATTTCGACAATGATGCAGTTGGCCCAAAAGGGCGTATGCGATTTTTCCTGATTATATCCAGGAAAAAACGCATACGCACTTTATGGGCAACGAAGCAAGCAAGCAATGCAAATGTGCACAACAAAGAAGTCTCATTTCCCACCGGTCAAAAGGGCCATCCTAAAAAGTTGTAAAAACCAGAAATGCAGGACAGGCCATGGAGAACAGGGAGCCTTTATACGCTGATGGGCAGTGTGTGAACTGCCGAGAGCCACTCTGGAGAAGTGTATGGTGGTTCCTAAATCATCTAAAAACAGAGCTACAGAGCATAGGACACTTCCAATCATGGGAGTATATCTAGGGAAGTCTAAAAATCAACAAGACACAAGCACACCACAGTTTAGGGCTACTCTGTTTACAAGAACCTCAACTTCAGTACACCTTAAATATCCCAGGAAAGAGAACAATGGATAAAGAAGATGTGGTACTTATGTACAATGGAATATCTCTTCACCATGAAATCAATGTAATAAGGCTAGTAGAAGGATAAAGAGTGGATTTAGGTCCGATAATACTACTTGAAATAAGTCAAACAGAAAAAGAAACATATCATAAGATATCACTTATAGAGGGAGGGTAAATATGGCTGCACAAGAAATGAATTACAGAACAGAACAGTGTCTCACATTTAGAAAACACACTTATGTCAGCTTAAGGGGAAAGGAGAGGTGGGGTGATGCATAAAACCAGAGTTTGAAACGAGCACAGATACCGTTCAAGAAACCAAATAGGTATTAGACAAGATCTACACCTTGCTCAATGAACTGGCCTCAACACACCCTATACACCGCAGAGAAATATATCTGAGTAATAAGAATCTTAAAACCCATGTATTGATCTATCTCCATAAGGGAATCAAGTGTGTGCAGAGCGGCACAAACACAGCAGTGAAAATGAGCTAAACCCCATTATAGAAATAAATGTTAAAAACAAAACGCAGAAACAATGAAAGAGAGAAAAATTCTTACAAAATTCGCTCAGGGGCTGTGATGCAACCTGGATTGACCACATATAAACCCACAGCTGGATAAGACATAAGGCTGGACACTTGGGGCTGAGAGGATTGGTGAGCTTCGGTGAGCAACTGCCGAAAGTTTAATGCAATACTTCATGCTACTCATTCCAAGGGTCCCAACACTCCAGGTTGAAGGGAATCTTCCTACAGCTAAACCATGCTTGGGAAACCCAGCGACTGGTATACCATATGATCGGGAAAGGTTTCTAAAACGCACCACATTTTTCCTCTCCTGGGGCTCCGGATCGACATTCCAGCCGCTTTACTAACAACATCCCCACATGGAGAGTCAATGCCTTTAAGTTCTGGTATCGCACAGTCTTCAGTTAGTGCGGAGGATGAATGGGAATAGGGGGAACCAGTGAGAAACTAGCTGTAGCGGTTTCAATGGGCACATGTCACTCTAATTTCACATCAGTAAGAAGAATGAACCAAAGGCACCGCAAGGTGCCCCAGAAGAAGAATAGGGCTTCAAGGAATCCTGTGGTTATGGGGCAAGATCACAAAACTAAGAGCTGAAAAATGGAGCTAAGGGCCACTGCAATTCAAAAACCTGACTTGCCCAAAAAGGGCGTATGTGTTTTTTCCTGAATATATTCAGGAAAAAACGCATACGCCCTTTTTGGCCAACCAAGCAAGCTTGCAAAGGAAATCTGCACTACAATGAAGTCTCAATTCCCCCTGGTCAAAAGGGCCATCTGAAAAAAGTGTAAAATCCATAAAGGCATGACAGGCCATGGAGAACTGGGAGCCATCTTATGCTGATGGGCAGGATGTAAATTGCCAACAGCCACTCTGGAGGAGTGTTTGGTGTTTCCTGAAACATCTAAAAAACAAAGCAACAGAGCCTAGGGCACTTCCACTTATGGTACTATAGTTTAGGGCAATTAAAATCAAAAAGACACAGCCACCCCAAAGTTTGGGATGGCTCTGTTTACAAGAACCTCATATACGGTACAAGTTCAATATCGCAGAAAGTGAAAAATGGATAAAGAAGTTGTGGTACTTACGTACAATGCAATATCACTCAGCAATGAAATCTATGTCATCAGGCCCGTAGCAGCATAATGAGTGGACTAAGTACGATGAATCTAACTGAAATAAGTCACACAGAAAAAGAAACATCATAAGGTATCACTAATACACGGAATGTAAACTTGGCTACACAGGAACTGAATTCCAAAACAGAACAAGGTCTCAAATTTAGAAAACCAACTTATGCTTGCTTAAGGGGAAAGGTGAGTTGGGGTGCTGCATAAAACCAGAGATTGAAATGAGCACAGATAAAGTTCCTTAAGCCAAATATGGAATAGACAAGAGCTACTCCTTGCTCAAGGAAATGGACTCAACACCCCATATTCAACGCCTAGGAATATACCTGACTAGTAAGAATCATAAAACCTATGGATTTATATATCTCTGTAAGAGAATCAAGAGTGTGTACAGCGGCATTAAAGCAGTGAAAATCAGGTAAATCCCATAATAAAAATAAATTGCTTAAACAAAACACAATGACAGTGAAATAGAGAGAAATACTTAAGTAATTCATTCAAGGCTTCTGATGCAACCTGCATTTACCACATCTACACCCAGAGCTGGGTGACACATAAGGCTGGACACTTGGGGCTCATAAGATTGGTGAGGTTCGGTGAGCAAATGAAGACCTTTGAAGTCATATTGCATGGTACCCATTCCATGGGTCTCAACTCTCCAGGTTTAAGGGATACTTCCTTCAGCTAAAACATGCATGTGGAACCCAGAGTATGATCCACCATGTGATCGAGAAACATGTTCAAATGTGTCTCACTTTTCGTTCCCTGGTACTCGGGTGCAACATGCCAGACGCTTTACTAACACTCTCCCGACTTGGAGAGTCAGTGCCTTTAACCTCCTGTTTGGCCCAGTTTGCAATTTCTGCGGAAGATGAACAGGAATAGGGAGAACCAATGAGAGACTAGCTGGAGGTGTCTGGACGGGCAAATTTAACTCTCATTTCCCACCAGGAAGAGGAATTAACCAAAGGCTCAGCGTGCCGTGCCGGAACCAGATTAGGGCCTGAAGCCATCCTGCGGTGTTGCGGCCAGCTCACGAGAAAGCGAGTTGAAGAAAGGAGCTCAGGGGCACTGTAATTCACAAACCTGCAGAGTTATAAATGACAGCTATCGTCCAAAAATATACTGAAGTAAGGCTGCCAAGAGGACTTGAAAGCGGGGCAGAATTGCAGGAAACCGATTTCAGGAGGTAGACTGGAATTGCATTTAAAGCATAGGAAAAGAGGCAGAACGTCCACAATGATGCACTTGGCCAAAAAGGGCGTATGCGTTTTTTCCTGAATATATTCAGGAAAAAACGCATACGCCCTTTTTGGCCAACCAAGCAAGCTTGCAAAGGAAATCTGCACTACAATGAAGTCTCACTTCCCCCCGGTCAAAAGGGCCATCTGAAAAAAGTGTAAAATCCAGAAAGGCAGGACAGGCCATGGAGAACTGGGAGCCTTGTTATGCTGATGGGCGGGATGTAAATTGCCAACAGCCACTCGGGAGAAGTGTATGGTGTTTCCTGAAACATCTAAAAACCAAAGCAACAGAGCCTAGGGCACTTCCACTTATGGTCCTATAGCTTAGTTAATTTAAAATCAAAAAGACACAGCCACCCCAAAGGTTGGGACGGTTCTTTTTACTGGAATCTCTTCTACGGCACAAGTTAAATATCCCAGAGAGCAAATAATGGATAAAGAAGTTGCGGTACTTATGTACAACAGAATACCACTCAGCAATGAAATCTATGTCACCAGGCCCGTAGCAGCATAATGAGTGGATTGAGGCACGATGATTCTAAGTGAAATAAGTCACACAGAAAAAGAAACATCATAAGGTATCACTAATACACGGAATGTGAACTTGGCTACACAGGAACTGAATTACAAAACAGAACAGGGTCTCAAGTTTAGAAAACTAACTTATGCTTGCTTAAGGGGGAAGGTGAGTTGGGGTGCTGCATTAAACCAGAGTTTGAAATTAGCACAGATACCGTTCCATAAGCCAAATATGGAATAGACAAGACCTACCCCTTGCTCCACGAAATGGATTCAACAATGAGGTATCACCTCACACCTGGTAGAATAGGCATCATAGAAAATCTACAAGCAAAAAATTCTGGAAAGGGTGTGGAGAAAAGGAACCCTCTTCCACTATTGTTGGGAATATAAATTGATACAGTCACTATGGAGAACAATATGGAATTTCTTAAGAAACTAACAATAGAATTACCATATGATACAGCAATCCCAGTACTGGACATATACCCAGACAAAACCATAAATCAAAAAGAGACATTCACCACAATGTTCATTGCATCACTATTTACAATATCGAGGTAATGGAAGCAACCTAAATGCCCACAGACAGACGAATGCATAAAGCCGTGGTACATATATAAAATGGAATATTACTAAGCCATGAAAAGGAATGAAATTGGGTCATTTGTAGAGACGTCGATGCATCTAGAGACTGTCATACAGAGTGAAGTAAGTCAGAAGGAGAAAAACAAATCTTGTATATTCATGCATATATGTGGAACCTAGAAAACCTGTACAGATTAACCATTTTGCAAGGCATAAATAGAGCAACAGATGTAGACAACAAACGTATGGACAACAAGGGGGGAAAGCTGTTGGGGGTGGTGGTGGGAGGAGTTGAGAGACTGGGATTGGCATGTATACATTTATATGTATAAAATAGATAACCAATAAGAACCTGCTGTATAAAAATATAAAATAAAATTCAAAATTAAAAAGAAATAAAATTTAAAAAATAGAAAAAACAATTATTCCCTTCACATACATGTATTTATATGAATAAATTATTTCCATGCTTATATCTGTAAATACAAAAAAGAGGAATAAAATCTACCTTGAACCCAAAACGAAAAAGAGAAAAAAAACACAGAACCCACCAGTTCCACAGAGGAAAACCGTATCAGGGCACTTGCTCCAGTTGTAAACAATTCTGAAGTTGGTCAGTGGTGGGGAATCGTCTCCCATTCAGCCAGCAGCCCCCACGCAACAAGCGTCCTCATTGCAAAGCTGGGGCACCGTGCCGAGGCATCTGTGAGTAAACGTGAGCTGAGCCCCAGGCCAGTTGCTGCTGAACTATTCCCACCCATCCCAGGTAAAACACCTGAATATATACAAGGACTTGAAAGCCTAGAGGGAGGGCCATAGAGCCACACGAGTGACAGCATGCCGGCCGACTTGGTGCCTGCAGGCCAGCCAGGATGGTCCTGGCCCTGGGTGCTCTTCTGGAAGATTTCCATTTCCCTGCCTGAGATACCCGTCCTGTCCCTGCCCCCACTGCTTTTTTCCTTCCTCACCTCTGCCCAGGGAGAAATTCCAGCAGCAGGTATGGGTGACACATCTTCTTCTTTAGCAGGTGGCAGCCTGGCAACTGCTGCAGAAAGTCCAGCAGAGCCCCACTCACACTGGGCCACCCACAAAGCCGTGGCCTCTCCCTCCCTCCCACCAGCCCAGCCCCGAGACTGCTGACAGGGCAGAGAAAATGGCGTCAGGCACGGCTGCAGGGGCTCTTGCTGCCTGGAGTGCTATTTATAGTGATCTCAACCCAGGCACACCTGGGGAGGGCTGGCCGGCACGGTAAGGCTGCCCAGGTCAGCCAATCATCACCCCTCAGGGGCTCACAGTTGCAGAAAATGGAACTTGCTGAACCGGCCAGGTCCAAGGAACAGGTGTGGGCTCCTGAGAGTCAGGATAGACAAGGGGCTGCAGCTTTGGCTTGTTTTCTAATCATTTTATCTGGCCCATGAGTGGGAGACAACTTCAAGAAAACCCTCTCCTAATGAGAGGAACCCAGGAGTCAGGGAGAGGAGGGGTGGGTGGTGGTTGGAGACAGAGGCCTGGTGCCCCGGGTGCAGTGGAAGTCTCTGGAAGACCAGGTGGAGGGAGGCCTCACGGAGTGATGCCCAGGGTCACAGACCTGTCGCAGCTGCTGTTTGTTAGTTCAAGTCCTGCTCTGAGGTGCTCTGTGTCAGCTCTGAGCGACAGGTGAGCTGGGGGTGCTCTGCAATGAGGGCTATGTGCACGGTTCCTGTGTGCCCAGCCCTGCCACAGTACCTGCAAGGGTAGCTCTGTATCCTGGGAGGGGCCTGACCACGAGAGCCCTGTGGGCTGGGGTGGGGGTGGGGTACCTGCCCAGGTGAGCTCCATATTCTGGGATTGGTCTGACCACGAGAGCCCCATGGGCTGCTGGGGACCTGGTAAAGGATGTCAGGACAGTCAGTGAAGCCACCGAGGATATACCTCCAGTTGCTCCTAATTCCTACACCCTGCTGGTCATTCTACCAACCACCAGGACATGGTATTCTGTATTAGTCTTCAATGATGCCTTCTTTTGTATTCCATTAGTCCCAGAGTCACAAGAAATTTTGGCTTGTGAGTGGCAGGACTCAACATACAACTAAAACAATACTTCCGGGCCGTCTGGCCCCAAGGGTGCAAAAATTCCCACACCATCTTTGGGGAAAGCTTAGCTAAAGACCTAAAAGTTCTACCTCTGGAAAAGGAAACCCTCCTTCAATATGCAGACGACATTCTGATCGCCAGCCCTACTAAGGAGGCCTCTGAACTACCAAGCCAATAAAGGATAGAAGTTGTCCAAGAAAAAGCTCAAATATCACAGACTGCCGTGACCTGCCTGGGCTTCATTCTCACAGAAGGTTGGAGAAGTCCATCCCAGGAAAGGGAAGAAACCATTTTCAGCCTTACCCCTTTCTAAAACTAGAAGACAGCTTAGGGGTTCCTGGGGAGGCCAGGGTTTGCTGCTTCTGGATCCCTAACTACAGTCTACTAGCTGGGCCTCTATATGAAACACTGAAAGGAAAAGATGATGATCCTTTTGAATAGAATCCACAAGTGGCCTTTCAAGAATGGAAAGAGCAGTCAATTCAGACCCTTGCCCTGGAACTCCCTAATTTAGCTAAACCCTTTGACCTTTACATTCCCGGTGAAAGGTGAATCGCCATTGGAGAATTAGTGCAAAACCTGGGACCACTTGAAATGGAACAATGCAAGAATGCCATCCAGGTAGGATAAACTATGGTCACCAAGGGGCTTGGCCCACTGCCACATCTGGCCAAGATACTGGCGGTATCTAAAAACCTGGAAATCAGCAGCCCAAAAGGCCACCTCCCTCCTAAGGGAAAAGGACCCCACGTGGTGATCCTAACCACCAACCATGCCCTGAAGTTGCAGGGTTCGCTCCGTGGGCACACCGACCTCGAGTGAGGAGGCCCTCCAACTCCAACATCCAGAGAGATAACCGGGGGCAACAGGGCACCATGACGACTCGTGTGAACATCACTTGACCTGGAGTTTCTCTCATAAAACAACAAGAGTGTGTCCCAAAAGAGTAGACTACTGCTTGCAGGACTTACTGCACCCAGAGGGGAGCTAATAATCTTGGCGGGGGAACCGTATATCACACTGTCACCATAGAAAAGCCTACAGACACCGTGATGATGGTGGCCAGTAAGACCGGCTGGACTCTTGTTTACTTCAAAAGGCTGTTGACTCAGTGGCCATCATGGTCCTTGATCACCACTGACCCTGGACTGTCTGGGAGTTGAGCGGGCAGGGCTCTGACACCTGGTGCTGTTTGTACGTTAATTCAGGGGCCTAATTGAAGAAAGCGCAGACTACTGGTCAGAGCATCTAGGCTGGCAGAAACGGTCGGCCTAAGGTGGCCGAACAAATGTGGGGCGGGGTGAAACCGGCCCCCACAGCGTCTCTGCACATCTCTTTCCTGGACCCTTAAAGGTCATTAGAATCTATAACACTTCCAATGCTGGTGCTCAGGTGGACGAGCAGGGAGGCAGGGGGCCTGGGGACAATCAACGTCACCTGGAGGCTGCTGGGGAGAAGCTCTGACCCTCGCCCCAGGGTATGAGGGCTCCCAACTCAGCACTCAGCAGTTACAGAAGAAGGGTCTGCACCCTCAGCACTCCAAGAATGAGGAACGGGACAAAAGGCAGAGGGGGGGTTTGTCCCCAGCAAAGCCCATTAAAAATCCCTGGGAGATAAAAATAGAATCTGGGCAATAAAGTCAAGTCTAACCTTTTTTATCCTTTGTGCTTTGTCTAATTTCACGTGCTCCTAGGGTCCCGCATGCAGAGGTTCCACACCCGGCACTTCAGACCAGATTTCCTAGTGCAGAATGGCTGGGTCGACACCTCAGCTCCTGGGGCCCAGTGCAGACTCCGCGATATAGAGCCTGAGCTACAGCCAACCCGGCCCTCGAGAGCTCCGCCCCCTCCCTCCCACTGACTCTGACAGGATCTCTACACAGCAGCCCAGCCCACAGCCCACGGGGTAGTACATGCTCTCACCTCTCCATTCTCTGATCAAAATATAAAGTTTCCTTTGCTTGTGAACCAAACTCAGTCTCGATCTGTTGGCCCCAATGACACTGGGCAGGGGGACACTTGTTGGGGTCCACTCTGGAGGATCAGTAACAGAAATTGAGGTGACTATTGTAACCTCAATGAACAGATGTGTGAGCCAAAGTGTAGTTAACATAGAACAGTGTATAAGGCTCGGGTAAAATAAGATGTTTCTAACACTTCCATTTGATATTTCCATCACTTTATTATAAGCAAGTTCAGTGAAAAGGTTTGTCTTATTTGTCAGCTCAATATTAGAGAAATGAAGTGATTTCTTTCCAAGGATGTACATCTAATAATCTTGGTTAAACCTTCAATCTTGTTTTAAATGCTTTTCCATTGAAATGCTTTTTTTAATGCTTTTTTTTAATGCTTTTCCATTGAAATGCTTTTTTTTTTAAATTTAACTAAATTTTTTTAAATGCTTTTCCATTTCAGCTCCCCCATTTCTGAGAAGTATAAAATCTTATAATTTATTATTACCAAATGGGAAAGGTGGGAGGAGGGATAAATTAACAGTTTGGGATTAACACATACACACTGCTATGTATAAAATAGATCATCAACAAGGAACTACTGTATAGCACAGGGAACTACACTCAACATTTTGCAATAACCTATAAGGGGAAATAATCTGAAAAAGAATAGATATTTTTATTGACATCATCTATCAATGACAGTTAAAGTGTAACCTAAGGGAAGCTGGTGGTGAGTGCTTCTGACCCTGAAGACTTCAATCATCTAAAGTTTGGACTCTGCCTACTTCCCAAGGCCCTTAATGAACATATGTGTAGCCGTAGCTTAAAAAATTCCCCAGTTTGGGTTTCGGGGAGACACTGATTTTGAAAAAGCCCTGGTGTTCTCCTTACATGAATGGGACTCTTCCTACTGCTAAAACATGTCTGTCACACCCAGAGGATGGTATACCGTCTGATCGGGAAGAGTTTGGAAAAGGCATCTCATCTCCTCATCTCCTGGTGCTCGGGTTCACCCCTCCAGCGTCTTTACTAACAGTCTCCCCACTTGGAGATGTCAGCACTGTCAACATCCTGTTGCGTACAGTTTGGAATTTGTCCAGAGGATGAAGCGGAAGGATGAGGAACAATGAGAGACAAGTCCTACGTGTTCAGACAGGCACATGTCACTCTAATTTCCAATCAGGAAGACGAATTGACCAAAGGCTAGGGTTGCCCATGGAAACAGTATAGGGCTTGAGGAAATCCCGCTGCTTTGTGGCCAGTTCCCATAAACACAAGTTGAACAATAGAACTCAGGGGCAGTACAATTCACAAAACTGCAGAGTTGAAAATATCCATCACTGAAAAATGTCTTGAGGAAAGTCAGAGAAAAGGACTTGTAAGCAAGGGAGAATGGCAGGAAAGGGATTTGAGGAGGTAGAAAGGACTCGCCATTAAGCACAAGAAAAGGAGCTGAACATTGCCAACACTGCAGTTGGCCAAAAAGGGTGTATGCGTTTTTTTGTGTATATATTCAAGAAAAGAGCGTACACCTTTTTAGCCACCCAAACAGGTGGGCACTGGAAGTCAATACTACAAAAGACATCACTTCGCATCAGTCAGAAGAGCCATCCTCATAAAGCGTAAACAACAGAAATGCAGGACAGGGCAAGGAGAAGAGGGAGCCCTGTGAGACTTATAGTGGAAATGTATATTGCCAACGGCCATTCTGGAGAAGTGTATTGTGTTTACTAAAGCATCTAAACAATGAGCTACAGAGCATAGGGCACTTGCACTCATGGGCGTATATCTTGGGAAAAACAAAACTCGAGAGGACACAGGCACCCCAATGTTTACCCCCTCTCTGTTTAAAAGATCCTCGACTAGGATATAACTTAAATGTCTCTGGAGGGAAAAAATGGATAGAGATGTGGTACTTAGGTAGAGTGGAATATTATTCAGCCTGGAAATCAATGAAATATGGCCAGTTGTAACAACTCCGGAGGAGTTACGTATGATCATTCTAAGTGACAGAATTCAAAAAGAAAAAGACACATATCATAAGATATCACTTAAAGGTGGAATCCAAAATGGCTACACATGAAATAAATTACAAAACAAAAACATAGTCAAATATGTAGAAAACACGCATAAGGCTGCTAAACGGGAAAGGTGGGGAGGGGTGAGGCATCATCCAGGAGGTTGAAATTAGCAAAGATACCATTCCAAATACCAAACTGATAATCAACAAGGCCTACACGGTAGCTAAAAGAACTGCACTCAGCACACTCAAGTCACCGGAAAAGAATATATACGACTGGTAAGAATCTGAAAAAGAATTTATTGATGTCTCTCTGTACGTGAATCAAGTGGATGTACAGCAGCAAGAAACAGAGCTTTGAAAATCAGCTGTAACCAATATAGTAATAAATTGAAAAAAATAAACGACAGAGAGACAGAGAAAACCTCTTACAACTTTTCCTCAGGGACGGTGATGCAACATGGATTGAACACATCTAGACCCACAGCAGGATGAGACATAAGGCTGGAAACTGTTTGCGCTAAGAGAAATGTGAGGTTGGGTGAGGAAATGCACACCCTTTAAAGTAATACTACCTGGTACCCATTCAATGGGTCCCAAATCTGCAGGTTCAAGGGATCTTCCTACAGCTAAAACATGCATGGAAAACCCAGAGGACTGTACACCATGTGATGCACCTCATTTATCCTCTCCTGGTGCTCCTGTTCACCATTCCAGCCACGTTACTTAGAAGCTCCCCACTTGGAGAATCAGCACATTTAAACTTCTGTTTCACACATTTTGCAAATTGTGAGGAGGATGAACGGGAAGAGGGGGAACCAATGAGAGAAGAGTTGTAGGGGTTTGGACGGGCACATATCACTCTAATTTCCCATTAAGAATAAGAATTAAAAAAAGGCTCAGCCTGCCTCGCCGGAGCCAAAATAGGGCCTGAAGCAATCCTGCGGGTTTGAGGCCAGCTCACAAAAGAGCAACTTAAAACATGGAGCTCAGGGTCACTGCAATTCACAAACCTGCAGAGTTATAAATGAAAACTAACGTCCAAAAATATGTCGAGGTAAGGCAAAGAAGAGGATCTGAATGCAAGACAGAATTGCAAGAAACAGATTTCAAGAGATAGATTGGACTCGTCTTTAACGCACATGAAAAGCGGCAGAATTTCGACAATGATGCAGTTGGCCCAAAAGGGCGTATGCGATTTTTCCTGATTATATCCAGGAAAAAACGCATACGCACTTTATGGGCAACGAAGCAAGCAAGCAATGCAAATGTGCACAACAAAGAAGTCTCATTTCCCACCGGTCAAAAGGGCCATCCTAAAAAGTTGTAAAAACCAGAAATGCAGGACAGGCCATGGAGAACAGGGAGCCTTTATACGCTGATGGGCAGTGTGTGAACTGCCGAGAGCCACTCTGGAGAAGTGTATGGTGGTTCCTAAATCATCTAAAAACAGAGCTACAGAGCATAGGACACTTCCAATCATGGGAGTATATCTAGGGAAGTCTAAAAATCAACAAGACACAAGCACACCACAGTTTAGGGCTACTCTGTTTACAAGAACCTCAACTTCAGTACACCTTAAATATCCCAGGAAAGAGAACAATGGATAAAGAAGATGTGGTACTTATGTACAATGGAATATCTCTTCACCATGAAATCAATGTAATAAGGCTAGTAGAAGGATAAAGAGTGGATTTAGGTCCGATAATACTACTTGAAATAAGTCAAACAGAAAAAGAAACATCATAAGATATCACTTATAGAGGGAGGGTAAATATGGCTGCACAAGAAATGAATTACAGAACAGAACAGTGTCTCACATTTAGAAAACACACTTATGTCAGCTTAAGGGGAAAGGAGAGGTGGGGTGATGCATAAAACCAGAGTTTGAAATTAGCACAGATACCGTTCAAGAAACCAAATAGGTATTAGACAAGATCTACACCTTGCTCAATGAACTGGCCTCAACACACCCTATACACCGCAGAGAAATATATCTGAGTAATAAGAATCTTAAAACCCATGTATTGATCTATCTCCATAAGGGAATCAAGTGTGTGCAGAGCGGCACAAACACAGCAGTGAAAATGAGCTAAACCCCATTATAGAAATAAATGTTAAAAACAAAACGCAGAAACAATGAAAGAGAGAAAAATTCTTACAAAATTCGCTCAGGGGCTGTGATGCAACCTGGATTGACCACATATAAACCCACAGCTGGATAAGACATAAGGCTGGACACTTGGGGCTGAGAGGATTGGTGAGCTTCGGTGAGCAACTGCCGAAAGTTTAATGCAATACTTCATGCTACTCATTCCAAGGGTCCCAACACTCCAGGTTGAAGGGAATCTTCCTACAGCTAAACCATGCTTGGGAAACCCAGCGACTGATCGGGAAAGGTTTCTAAAACGCACCACATTTTTCCTCTCCTGGGGCTCCGGATCGACATTCCAGCCGCTTTACTAACAACATCCCCACATGGAGAGTCAATGCCTTTAAGTTCTGGTATCGCACAGTCTTCAGTTAGTGCGGAGGATGAATGGGAATAGGGGGAACCAGTGAGAAACTAGCTGTAGCGGTTTCAATGGGCACATGTCACTCTAATTTCACATCAGTAAGAAGAATGAACCAAAGGCACAGCAAGGTGCCCCAGAAGAAGAATAGGGCTTCAAGGAATCCTGTGGTTATGGGGCAAGATCACAAAACTAAGAGCTGAAAAATGGAGCTAAGGGCCACTGCAATTCAAAAACCTGACTTGCCCAAGAAGGGCGTATGTTCCTGAATATATTTCCTGAATATATTCAGGAAAAAACGCATACACCCTTTTTGGCCAACCAAGCAAGCTTGCAAAGGAAATCTGCACTACAATGCACTTCCCCCCGGTCAAAAGGGCCATCTGAAAAAAGTGTAAAATCCAAAAAGGCATGACAGGCCATGGAGAACTGGGAGCCTTCTTATGCTGATGGGCGGGATGTCAATTGCCAACAGCCACTCGGGAGAAGTGTATGGTGTTTCCCGAAACATCTAAAAAACAAAGCAACAGAGCCTAGGGCACTTCCACTTATGGTCCTATAGCTTAGAGAAATTAAAATCAAAAAGACACAGCCACCCCAAAGGTTGGGACGGCTCTGTTTACAAGAACCTGGTTTACGGTACAAGTTCAATATCGCAGAAAGTGAAAAATGGATAAAGAAGTTGTGCTACTTACGTACAATGCAGTATCACTCACCAATGAAATCTATGTCATCAGGCCCGTAGCAGCATAATGAGTGGATTCAGGTACGATGATTCTAACTGAAATAAGTCACACAGAAAAAGAAACATCATAAGATAGCACTAATACACGGAATGTAAACTTGGCTACACAGGAACTGAATTACAAAACAGAACAGGGTCTCAAATTTAGAAACCCAACTTATGCTTTCTTAAGGGGAAAGGTGAGTTGGGGTGCTGCATAAAACCAGAGATTGAAATGAGCACAGATAAAGTTCCTTAAGCCAAATATGGAATAGACAAGAGCTACTCCTTGCTCAACGAAATGGACTCAACACACCATATTAAATGCCTAAGAGTGTACCTGACTAGGAAGTATCTTAAAACCTATGGATTGCTATGTCTCCGAAAGAGAATCAAGCGTGTGTACAGGGGCATAAACGCAGCAGTGATAGGACTGGAGAGGTTCGGTGAGCAAATGAAGACCCTTTGAAGTCATATTGCATGGTACCCATTCCACGGGTCTCAACTCTCCAGGTTTAAGGTATTCTTCCTTCAGCTAAAACATGCATGTGGAACCCAGAGTATGATCAACCGTGTGATCGGGAGACGTGTTCCAATATGTGTCAGTTTTCGTCCCCTGGTACTCGGGTGCAACATACCAGACGCTTTACTAACACTCTCCCGACTTGGAGAGTCAGTGCCTTTATCCTCCTCTTTGGCCCAGTTTCCAATTTCTGCGGAAGATGAACAGGAATAGGGAGAACCAATGAGAGACTAGCTGGAGGTGTCTGGACGGGCAAATTTAACTCTCATTTCCCACCAGGAAGAGGAATTAACCAAAGGCTCAGCGTGCCGTGCCGGAACCAGATTAGGGCCAGAAGCAATCCTGCGGTGTTGCGGCCAGCTCACGAGAAAGCGAGTTGAAGAAAGGAGCTCAGGGGCACTGTAATTCACAAACCTGCAGAGTTATAAATGACAGCTATCGTCCAAAAATATACTGAAGTAAGGCTGCCAAGAGGACTTGAAAGCGGGGCAGAATTGCAGGAAACCGATTTCAGGAGGTAGACTGGAATTGCATTTAAAGCATAGGAAAAGAGGCAGAACGTCCACAATGATGCACTTGGCCAAAAAGGGCGTATGCGTTTTTTCCTGAATATATTCAGGAAAAAACGCATACGCACTTTTCGGCCAACCAAGCAAGCTTGCAAAGGAAATCTGCACTACAATGAAGTCTCACTTCCCCCCGGTCAAAAGGGCCATCTGAAAAAAGTGTAAAATCCAGAAAGGCAGGACAGGCCATGGAGAACTGGGAGCCTTGTTATGCTGATGGGCGGGATGTAAATTGCCAACAGCCACTCGGGAGAAGTGTATGGTGTTTCCTGAAACATCTAAAAAACAAAGCAACAGAGCCTAGGGCACTTCCACTTATGGTCCTATAGCTTAGGGAAATTAAAATCAAAAAGACACAGCCACCCCAAAAGTTGGGACGGCTCTGTTTACAAGAACCTGGTTTACGGTACAAGTTCAATATCACAGAAAGTGAAAAATGGATAAAGAAATTGTGTTACATATGTACAATGCAATATCACACAGCAATGAAATCTATGTCATCAGGCCAATAGCAGCATAATGAGTGGATTCAGGTATATTATTCTAACTGAAATAAGTCACACAGAAAAAGAAACATCATAAGATATCACTAATACACGGAATGTAAACTTGGCTACACAGGAACTGAATTACAAAACAGAACAGCATCTCAAATTTAGAAACCCAGCTTATGCTTGCTTAAGGGGAAAGGTGAGTTGGGGTGCTGCATAAAACCAGAGATTGAAATGAGCACAGATAAAGTTCCTTAAGCCAAATATGGAATAGACAAGTGCTACTCCTTGCTCAACGAAATGGACTCAACACACCATATTAAATGCCTAAGAGTGTACCTGACTAGGAAGTATCTTAAAACCTATGGATTGCTATGTCTCCGAAAGAGAATCAAGCGTGTGTACAGGGGCATAAACGCAGCAGTGATAGGATTGGAGAGGTTCGGTGAGCAAATGAAGACCCTTTGAAATCATATTGCATGGTACCCATTCCACGGGTCTCAACTCACCAGGTTTAAGGTATTCTTCCTTCAGCTAAAACATGCATGTGGAACCCAGAGTATGATCAACCGTGTGATCGGGAGCCGTGTTCCAATATGTGTCAGTTTTCGTCCCCTGGTACTCGGGTGCAACATTCCAGACGCTTTACTAACACTCTCCCGACTTGGAGAGTCAGTGCCTTTAACCTCCTGTTTGGCCCAGTTTGCAAGTTCTGCGGAAGATCAACAGGAATAGGGAGAACCAATGAGAGACTAGCTGGAGGTGTCTGGACGGGCAAATTTAACTCTCATTTCCCACCAGGAAGAGGAATTAACCAAAGGCTCAGCGTGCCGTGCCGGAACCAGATTAGGGCCTGAAGCCATCCTGCGGTGTTGCGGCCAGCTCACGAGAAAGCGAGTTGAAGAAAGGAGCTCAGGGGCACTGTAATTCACAAACCTGCCGAGTTATAAATGACAGCTATCGTCCAAAAATATACTGAAGTAAGGCTGCCAAGAGGACTTGAAAGCGGGGCAGAATTGCAGGAAACCGATTTCAGGAGGTAGACTGGAATTGCATTTAAAGCATAGGAAAAGAGGCAGAACTTCCACAATGATGCACTTGGCCAAAAAGGGCGTATGCGTTTTTTCCTGAATATATTCAGGAAAAAACGCATACGCCCTTTTTGGCCAACCAAGCAAGCTTGCAAAGGAAATCTGCACTACAATGAAGTCTCACTTCCCCCTCCCCCGGTCAAAAGGGCCATCTGAAAAAAGTGTAAACTCCAGAAAGGCAGGACAGCCCATGGAGAACTGCGAGCCTTGTTATGCTGATGGGCGGGATGTAAATTGCCAACAGCCACTCGGGAGAAGTGTATGGTGTTTCCTGAAACATCTAAAAAACAAAGCAACAGAGCCTAGGGCACTTCCACTTATGGTCCTATAGCTTAGGGAAATTAAAATCAAAAAGACACAGCCACCCCAAAGGTTGGGACGGCTCTGTTTACAAGAACCTGGTTTACGGTACAAGTTCAATATCGCAGAAGGTGAAAAATGGATAAAGAAGTTGTGGTACTTACGTACAATGCAATATCACTCAGCAATGAAATCTATGTCATCAGGCCCGTAGCAGCATAATGAGTGGATTCAGGTACGATGATTCTAACTGAAATAAGTCACACAGAAAAAGAAACATCATAAGATATCACTAATACACGGAATGTAAATTTGGCTACACAGGAACTGAATTACAAAACAGAACAGGGTCTTAAATTTAGAAAACCAACTTATGCTTGCTTAAGGGGAAAGGTGAGTTGGGGTGCTGCATAAAACCAGAGATTGAAATGAGCACAGATAAAGTTCCTTAAGCCAAATATGGAATAGACAAGAGCTACTCCTTGCTCAAGGAAATGGACTCAACACCCCATATTAAACACCTAAGAATATACCTGACTAGGAAGTATCTTAAAACCTATGGATTGCTATGTCTCCGAAAGAGAATCAAGCGTGTTTACAAGGGCATAAATTCAGCAGTGATAGGACTGGAGAGGTTCGGTGAGCAAATGAAGACCCTTTGAAGTCATATTGCATGGTACCCATTCCACGGGTCTCAACTCTCCAGGTTTAAGGTATTCTTCCTTCAGCTAAAAAATGCATGTGGAACGCAGAGTATGATCAACCGTGTGATCGGGAGCCGTGTTCCAATATGTCTGAGTTTTCGTCCCCTGGTTCTCGGGTGCAACATTAAAGACGCTTTACTAACACTCTCCCGACTTGGAGAGTCAGTGCCTTTAAGCTCCTGTTTGGCCCAGTTTGCAATTTCTGCGGAAGATGAACAGGAATAGGGAGAACCAATGACAGACTAGATGGAGGTGTCTGGACGGGCAAATTTAACTCTCATTTCCCACCAGGAAGAGGAATTAACCAAAGGCTCAGCGTGCCGTGCCGGAACCAGATTAGGGCCTGAAGCCATCCTGCAGTGTTGCGGCCAGCTCACGAGAAAGCGAGTTGAAGAAAGGAGCTCAGGGGCACTGTAATTCACAAACCTGCCGAGTTATAAATGACAGCTATCGTCCAAAAATATACTGAAGTAAGGCTGCCAAGAGGACTTGAAAGCGGGGCAGAATTGCAGGAAACCGATTTCAGGAGGTAGACTGGAATTGCATTTAAAGCATAGGAAAAGAGGCAGAACGTCCACAATGATGCACTTGGCCAAAAAGGGGGTATGCGTTTTTTCCTGAATATATTCAGGAAAAAACGCATACGCCCTTTTTGGCCAACCAAGCAAGCTTGCAAAGGAAATCTGCACTACAATGAAGTCTCACTTCCCCCCGGTCAAAAGGGCCATCTGAAAAAAGTGTAAAATCCAGAAAGGCAGGACAGGCCATGGAGAACTGGGAGCCTTGTTATGCTGATGGGCGGGATGTAAATTGCCAACAGCCACTCGGGAGAAGTGTATGGTGTTTCCTGAAACATCTATAAAACAAAGCAACAGAGCCTAGGGCACTTCCACTTATGGTCCTATAGCTTAGGGAAATTAAAATCAAAAAGACACAGCCACCCCAAAGGTTGGGACGGCTCTGTTTACAAGAACCTGGTTTACGGTACAAGTTCAATATCGCAGAAAGTGAAAAATGGATAAAGAAGTTGTGGTACTTACGTACAATGCAATATCACTCAGCAATGAAATCTATGTCATCAGGCCCGTAGCAGCATAATGAGTGGATTCAGGTACGATGATTCTAACTGAAATAAGTCACACAGAAAAAGAAACATCATAAGATATCACTAATACACGGAATGTAAATTTGGCTACACAGGAACTGAATTACAAAACAGAACAGGGTCTTAAATTTAGAAAACCAACTTATGCTTGCTTAAGGGGAAAGGTGAGTTGGGGTGCTGCATAAAACCAGAGATTGAAATGAGCACAGATAAAGTTCCTTAAGCCAAATATGGAATAGACAAGAGCTACTCCTTGCTCAAGGAAATGGACTCAACACCCCATATTAAACACCTAAGAATATACCTGACTAGGAAGTATCTTAAAACCTATGGATTGCTATGTCTCCGAAAGAGAATCAAGCGTGTTTACAAGGGCATAAATTCAGCAGTGATAGGACTGGAGAGGTTCGGTGAGCAAATGAAGACCCTTTGAAGTCATATTGCATGGTACCCATTCCACGGGTCTCAACTCTCCAGGTTTAAGGGAATCTTCCTTCAGCTAAAAAATGCATGTGGAACGCAGAGTATGATCAACCGTGTGATCGGGAGCCGTGTTCCAATATGTCTGAGTTTTCGTCCCCTGGTTCTCGGGTGCAACATTAAAGACGCTTTACTAACACTCTCCCGACTTGGAGAGTCAGTGCCTTTAACCTCCTGTTTGGCCCAGTTTGCAATTTCTGCGGAAGATGAACAGGAATAGGGAGAACCAATGACAGACTAGATGGAGGTGTCTGGACGGGCAAATTTAACTCTCATTTCCCACCAGGAAGAGGAATTAACCAAAGGCTCAGCGTGCCGTGCCAGAACCAGATTAGGGCCTGAAGCCATCCTGCGGCGTTGCGGCCAGCTCACGAGAAAACGAGTTGAAGAAAGGAGCTCAGGGACACTGTAATTCACAAACCTGCAGAGTTATAAATGACAGCTATCGTCCAAAAATATACTGAAGTAAGGCTGCCAAGAAGACTTGAATGCGGGGCAGAATTGCAGGAAACCGATTTCAGGAGGTAGACTGGAATTGCATTTAAAGCATAGGAAAAGAGGCAGAACGTCCACAATGATGCACTTGGCCAAAAAGGGCGTATGCGTTTTTTCCTGAATATATTCAGGAAAAAACGCATACGCCCTTTTTGGCCAACCAAGCAAGCTTGCAAAGGAAATCTGCACTACAATGAAGTCTCACTTCCCCCCGGTCAAAAGGGCCATCTGAAAAAAGTGTAAAATCCAGAAAGGCAGGACAGGCCATGGAGAACTGGGAGCCTTGTTATGCTGATGGGCGGGATGTAAATTGCCAACAGCCACTCGGGAGAAGTGTATGGTGTTTCCTGAAACATCTAAAAAACAAAGCAACAGAGCCTAGGGCACTTCCACTTATGGTCCTATAGCTTAGGGAAATTAAAATCAAAAAGACACAGCCACCCCAAAAGTTGGGACGGCTCTGTTTACAAGAACCTGGTTTACGGTACAAGTTCAATATCACAGAAAGTGAAAAATGGATAAAGAAATTGTGTTACATATGTACAATGCAATATCACACAGCAATGAAATCTATGTCATCAGGCCAATAGCAGCATAATGAGTGGATTCAGGTATATTATTCTAACTGAAATAAGTCACACAGAAAAAGAAACATCATAAGATATCACTAATACACGGAATGTAAACTTGGCTACACAGGAACTGAATTACAAAACAGAACAGCGTCTCAAATTTAGAAACCCAGCTTATGCTTGCTTAAGGGGAAAGGTGAGTTGGGGTGCTGCATAAAACCAGAGATTGAAATGAGCACAGATAAAGTTCCTTAAGCCAAATATGGAATAGACAAGTGCTACTCCTTGCTCAACGAAATGGACTCAACACACCATATTAAATGCCTAAGAGTGTACCTGACTAGGAAGTATCTTAAAACCTATGGATTGCTATGTCTCCGAAAGAGAATCAAGCGTGTGTACAGGGGCATAAACGCAGCAGTGATAGGATTGGAGAGGTTCGGTGAGCAAATGAAGACCCTTTGAAGTCATATTGCATGGTACCCATTCCACGGGTCTCAACTCTCCAGGTTTAAGGTATTCTTCCTTCAGCTAAAACATGCATGTGGAACCCAGAGTATGATCAACCGTGTGATCGGGAGCCGTGTTCCAATATGTGTCAGTTTTCGTCCCCTGGTACTCGGGTGCAACATTCCAGACGCTTTACTAACACTCTCCCGACTTGGAGAGTCAGTGCCTTTAACCTCCTGTTTGGCCCAGTTTGCAAGTTCTGCGGAAGATCAACAGGAATAGGGAGAACCAATGAGAGACTAGCTGGAGGTGTCTGGACGGGCAAATTTAACTCTCATTTCCCACCAGGAAGAGGAATTAACCAAAGGCTCAGCGTGCCGTGCCGGAACCAGATTAGGGCCTGAAGCCATCCTGCGGTGTTGCGGCCAGCTCACGAGAAAGCGAGTTGAAGAAAGGAGCTCAGGGGCACTGTAATTCACAAACCTGCCGAGTTATAAATGACAGCTATCGTCCAAAAATATACTGAAGTAAGGCTGCCAAGAGGACTTGAAAGCGGGGCAGAATTGCAGGAAACCGATTTCAGGAGGTAGACTGGAATTGCATTTAAAGCATAGGAAAAGAGGCAGAACGTCCACAATGATGCACTTGGCCAAAAAGGGCGTATGCGTTTTTTCCTGAATATATTCAGGAAAAAACGCATACGCCCTTTTTGGCCAACCAAGCAAGCTTGCAAAGGAAATCTGCACTACAATGAAGTCTCACTTCCCCCTCCCCCGGTCAAAAGGGCCATCTGAAAAAAGTGTAAACTCCAGAAAGGCAGGACAGCCCATGGAGAACTGGGAGCCTTGTTATGCTGATGGGCGGGATGTAAATTGCCAACAGCCACTCGGGAGAAGTGTATGGTGTTTCCTGAAACATCTAAAAAACAAAGCAACAGAGCCTAGGGCACTTCCACTTATGGTCCTATAGCTTAGGGAAATTAAAATCAAAAAGACACAGCCACCCCAAAGGTTGGGACGGCTCTGTTTACAAGAACCTGGTTTACGGTACAAGTTCAATATCGCAGAAAGTGAAAAATGGATAAAGAAGTTGTGGTACTTACGTACAATGCAATATCACTCAGCAATGAAATCTATGTCATCAGGCCCGTAGCAGCATAATGAGTGGATTCAGGTACGATGATTCTAACTGAAATAAGTCACACAGAAAAAGAAACATCATAAGATATCACTAATACACGGAATGTAAATTTGGCTACACAGGAACTGAATTACAAAACAGAACAGGGTCTTAAATTTAGAAAACCAACTTATGCTTGCTTAAGGGGAAAGGTGAGTTGGGGTGCTGCATAAAACCAGAGATTGAAATGAGCACAGATAAAGTTCCTTAAGCCAAATATGGAATAGACAAGAGCTACTCCTTGCTCAAGGAAATGGACTCAACACCCCATATTAAACACCTAAGAATATACCTGACTAGGAAGTATCTTAAAACCTATGGATTGCTATGTCTCCGAAAGAGAATCAAGCGTGTTTACAAGGGCATAAATTCAGCAGTGATAGGACTGGAGAGGTTCGGTGAGCAAATGAAGACCCTTTGAAGTCATATTGCATGGTACCCATTCCACGGGTCTCAACTCTCCAGGTTT
This sequence comes from Lagenorhynchus albirostris, assembly GCF_949774975.1. Classification (NCBI taxonomy): domain Eukaryota; kingdom Metazoa; phylum Chordata; class Mammalia; order Artiodactyla; family Delphinidae; genus Lagenorhynchus; species Lagenorhynchus albirostris. Next base: position 96,033,045 of record NC_083100.1, on the reverse strand, counting down.
AAGGTATTCTTCCTTCAGCTAAAAAATGCATGTGGAACGCAGAGTATGATCAACCGTGTGATCGGGAGCCGTGTTCCAATATGTCTGAGTTTTCGTCCCCTGGTTCTCGGGTGCAACATTAAAGACGCTTTACTAACACTCTCCCGACTTGGAGAGTCAGTGCCTTTAAGCTCCTGTTTGGCCCAGTTTGCAATTTCTGCGGAAGATGAACAGGAATAGGGAGAACCAATGACAGACTAGATGGAGGTGTCTGGACGGGCAAATTTAACTCTCATTTCCCACCAGGAAGAGGAATTAACCAAAGGCTCAGCGTGCCGTGCCGGAACCAGATTAGGGCCTGAAGCCATCCTGCGGTGTTGCGGCCAGCTCACGAGAAAGCGAGTTGAAGAAAGGAGCTCAGGGGCACTGTAATTCACAAACCTGCCGAGTTATAAATGACAGCTATCGTCCAAAAATATACTGAAGTAAGGCTGCCAAGAGGACTTGAAAGCGGGGCAGAATTGCAGGAAACCGATTTCAGGAGGTAGACTGGAATTGCATTTAAAGCATAGGAAAAGAGGCAGAACGTCCACAATGATGCACTTGGCCAAAAAGGGGGTATGCGTTTTTTCCTGAATATATTCAGGAAAAAACGCATACGCCCTTTTTGGCCAACCAAGCAAGCTTGCAAAGGAAATCTGCACTACAATGAAGTCTCACTTCCCCCCGGTCAAAAGGGCCATCTGAAAAAAGTGTAAAATCCAGAAAGGCAGGACAGGCCATGGAGAACTGGGAGCCTTGTTATGCTGATGGGCGGGATGTAAATTGCCAACAGCCACTCGGGAGAAGTGTATGGTGTTTCCTGAAACATCTATAAAACAAAGCAACAGAGCCTAGGGCACTTCCACTTATGGTCCTATAGCTTAGGGAAATTAAAATCAAAAAGACACAGCCACCCCAAAGGTTGGGACGGCTCTGTTTACAAGAACCTGGTTTACGGTACAAGTTCAATATCGCAGAAAGTGAAAAATGGATAAAGAAGTTGTGGTACTTACGTACAATGCAATATCACTCAGCAATGAAATCTATGTCATCAGGCCCGTAGCAGCATAATGAGTGGATTCAGGTACGATGATTCTAACTGAAATAAGTCACACAGAAAAAGAAACATCATAAGATATCACTAATACACGGAATGTAAATTTGGCTACACAGGAACTGAATTACAAAACAGAACAGGGTCTTAAATTTAGAAAACCAACTTATGCTTGCTTAAGGGGAAAGGTGAGTTGGGGTGCTGCATAAAACCAGAGATTGAAATGAGCACAGATAAAGTTCCTTAAGCCAAATATGGAATAGACAAGAGCTACTCCTTGCTCAAGGAAATGGACTCAACACCCCATATTAAACACCTAAGAATATACCTGACTAGGAAGTATCTTAAAACCTATGGATTGCTATGTCTCCGAAAGAGAATCAAGCGTGTTTACAAGGGCATAAATTCAGCAGTGATAGGACTGGAGAGGTTCGGTGAGCAAATGAAGACCCTTTGAAGTCATATTGCATGGTACCCATTCCACGGGTCTCAACTCTCCAGGTTTAAGGGAATCTTCCTTCAGCTAAAAAATGCATGTGGAACGCAGAGTATGATCAACCGTGTGATCGGGAGCCGTGTTCCAATATGTCTGAGTTTTCGTCCCCTGGTTCTCGGGTGCAACATTAAAGACGCTTTACTAACACTCTCCCGACTTGGAGAGTCAGTGCCTTTAACCTCCTGTTTGGCCCAGTTTGCAATTTCTGCGGAAGATGAACAGGAATAGGGAGAACCAATGACAGACTAGATGGAGGTGTCTGGACGGGCAAATTTAACTCTCATTTCCCACCAGGAAGAGGAATTAACCAAAGGCTCAGCGTGCCGTGCCAGAACCAGATTAGGGCCTGAAGCCATCCTGCGGCGTTGCGGCCAGCTCACGAGAAAACGAGTTGAAGAAAGGAGCTCAGGGACACTGTAATTCACAAACCTGCAGAGTTATAAATGACAGCTATCGTCCAAAAATATACTGAAGTAAGGCTGCCAAGAAGACTTGAATGCGGGGCAGAATTGCAGGAAACCGATTTCAGGAGGTAGACTGGAATTGCATTTAAAGCATAGGAAAAGAGGCAGAACGTCCACAATGATGCACTTGGCCAAAAAGGGCGTATGCGTTTTTTCCTGAATATATTCAGGAAAAAACGCATACGCACTTTTCGGCCAACCAAGCAAGCTTGCAAAGGAAATCTGCACTACAATGAAGTCTCACTTCCCCCCGGTCAAAAGGGCCATCTGAAAAAAGTGTAAAATCCAGAAAGGCAGGACAGGCCATGGAGAACTGGGAGCCTTGTTATGCTGATGGGCGGGATGTAAATTGCCAACAGCCACTCGGGAGAAGTGTATGGTGTTTCCTGAAACATCTAAAAAACAAAGCAACAGAGCCTAGGGCACTTCCACTTATGGTCCTATAGCTTAGGGAAATTAAAATCAAAAAGACACAGCCACCCCAAAAGTTGGGACGGCTCTGTTTACAAGAACCTGGTTTACGGTACAAGTTCAATATCACAGAAAGTGAAAAATGGATAAAGAAATTGTGTTACATATGTACAATGCAATATCACACAGCAATGAAATCTATGTCATCAGGCCAATAGCAGCATAATGAGTGGATTCAGGTATATTATTCTAACTGAAATAAGTCACACAGAAAAAGAAACATCATAAGATATCACTAATACACGGAATGTAAACTTGGCTACACAGGAACTGAATTACAAAACAGAACAGCGTCTCAAATTTAGAAACCCAGCTTATGCTTGCTTAAGGGGAAAGGTGAGTTGGGGTGCTGCATAAAACCAGAGATTGAAATGAGCACAGATAAAGTTCCTTAAGCCAAATATGGAATAGACAAGAGCTACTCCTTGCTCAACGAAATGGACTCAACACACCATATTAAATGCCTAAGAGTGTACCTGACTAGGAAGTATCTTAAAACCTATGGATTGCTATGTCTCCGAAAGAGAATCAAGCGTGTGTACAGGGGCATAAACGCAGCAGTGATAGGATTGGAGAGGTTCGGTGAGCAAATGAAGACCCTTTGAAATCATATTGCATGGTACCCATTCCACGGGTCTCAACTCTCCAGGTTTAAGGTATTCTTCCTTCAGCTAAAACATGCATGTGGAACCCAGAGTATGATCAACCGTGTGATCGGGAGCCGTGTTCCAATATGTGTCAGTTTTCGTCCCCTGGTACTCGGGTGCAACATTCCAGACGCTTTACTAACACTCTCCCGACTTGGAGAGTCAGTGCCTTTAACCTCCTGTTTGGCCCAGTTTGCAAGTTCTGCGGAAGATCAACAGGAATAGGGAGAACCAATGAGAGACTAGCTGGAGGTGTCTGGACGGGCAAATTTAACTCTCATTTCCCACCAGGAAGAGGAATTAACCAAAGGCTCAGCGTGCCGTGCCGGAACCAGATTAGGGCCTGAAGCCATCCTGCGGTGTTGCGGCCAGCTCACGAGAAAGCGAGTTGAAGAAAGGAGCTCAGGGGCACTGTAATTCACAAACCTGCCGAGTTATAAATGACAGCTATCGTCCAAAAATATACTGAAGTAAGGCTGCCAAGAGGACTTGAAAGCGGGGCAGAATTGCAGGAAACCGATTTCAGGAGGTAGACTGGAATTGCATTTAAAGCATAGGAAAAGAGGCAGAACGTCCACAATGATGCACTTGGCCAAAAAGGGCGTATGCGTTTTTTCCTGAATATATTCAGGAAAAAACGCATACGCCCTTTTTGGCCAACCAAGCAAGCTTGCAAAGGAAATCTGCACTACAATGAAGTCTCACTTCCCCCCGGTCAAAAGGGCCATCTGAAAAAAGTGTAAAATCCAGAAAGGCAGGACAGGCCATGGAGAACTGGGAGCCTTGTTATGCTGATGGGCGGGATGTAAATTGCCAACAGCCACTCGGGAGAAGTGTATGGTGTTTCCTGAAACATCTATAAAACAAAGCAACAGAGCCTAGGGCACTTCCACTTATGGTCCTATAGCTTAGGGAAATTAAAATCAAAAAGACACAGCCACCCCAAAGGTTGGGAGGGCTCTGTTTACAAGAACCTGGTTTACGGTACAAGTTCAATATCACAGAAAGTGAAAAATGGATAAAGAAGTTGTGGTACTTATGTACAATGCAGTATCACACAGCAATGAAATCTATGTCATCAGGCCCGTAGCAGCATAATGAGTGGATTCAGGTATGATGATTCTAACTGAAATAAGTCACACAGAAAAAGAAACATCATAAGATATCACTAATACACGGAATGTAACTTGGCTACACAGGAACTGAATTGCAAAACAGAACAGGGTCTCAAATTTAGAAACCCAACTTATGCTTGCTTAAGGGGAAAGGTGAGTTGGGGTGCTGCATAAAACCAGAGATTGAAATGAGCACAGATAAAGTTCCTTAAGCCAAATATGGAATAGACAAGAGCTACTCCGTGCTCAACGAAATGGACTCAACACCCCATATTAAACGCCTAAGAGTGTACCTGACTAGGAAGTATCTCAAAACCTATGGATTGCTATGTCTCCAAAAGAGAATCAAGCGTGTGTACAGGGGCATAAACGCAGCAGTGATAGGATTGGAGAAGTTCGGTGAGCAAATGAAGACCCTTTGAAGTCATATTGCATGGTACCCATTCCACGGGTCTCAACTCTCCAGGTTTAAGGGATTCTTCCTTCAGCTAAAACATGCATGTGGAACCCAGAGTATGATCAACCGTGTGATCGGGAGACGTGTTCCAATATGTGTCAGTTTTCGTCCCCTGGTACTCGGGTGCAACATTCCAGACGCTTTACTAACACTCTCCCGACTTGGAGAGTCAGTGCCTTTAACCTCCTGTTTGGCCCAGTTTGCAATTTCTGCGGAAGATGAACAGGAATAGGGAGAAGCAATGACAGACTAGCTGGAGGTGTCTGGACGGGCAAATTTAACTCTCATTTCCCACCAGGAAGAGGAATTAACCAAAGGCTCAGCGTGCCGTGCCGGAACCAGATTAGGGCCTGAAGCCATCCTGCGGCGTTGCGGCCAGCTCACGAGAAAACGAGTTGAAGAAAGGAGCTCAGGGACACTGTAAATCACAAACCTGCAGAGTTATAAATGACAGCTATCGTCCAAAAATATACTGAAGTAAGGCTGCCAAGAGGACTTGAAAGCGGGGCAGAATTGCAGGAAACCGATTTCAGGAGGTAGACTGGAATTGCATTTAAAGCATAGGAAAAGAGGCAGAACGTCCACAATGATGCACTTGGCCAAAAAGGGCGTATGCGTTTTTTCCTGAATATATTCAGGAAAAAACGCATACGCCCTTTTTGGCCAACCAAGCAAGCTTGCAAAGGAAATCTGCACTACAATGAAGTCTCACTTCCCCCCGGTCAAAAGGGCCATCTGAAAAAAGTGTAAAATCCAGAAAGGCAGGACAGGCCATGGAGAACTGGGAGCCTTGTTATGCTGATGGGCGGGATGTAAATTGCCAACAGCCACTCCGGAGAAGTGTATGGTGTTTCCTGAAACATCTAAAAATCAAAGCAACAGAGCCTAGGGCACTTCCACTTATGGTCCTATAGCTTAGGGAAATTAAAATCAAAAAGTCACAGCCACCCCAAAAGTTGGGACGGCTCTGTTTACAAGAACCTGGTTTACAGTACAAGTTCAATATCGCAGAAAGTGAAAAATGGATAAAGAAATTGTGTTACATATGTACAATGCAATATCACACAGCAATGAAATCTATGTCATCAGGCCAATAGCAGCATAATGAGTCGATTCAGGTATATTATTCTAACTGAAATAAGTCACACAGAAAAAGAAACATCATAAGATATCACTAATACACGGAATGTAAACTTGGCTACACAGGAACTGAATTACAAAACAGAACAGGGTCTCAAATTTAGAAACCCAGCTTATGCTTGCTTAAGTGGAAAGGTGAGTTGGGGTGCTGCATAAAACCAGAGATTGAAATGAGCACAGATAAAGTTCCTTAAGCCAAATATGGAATAGACAAGTGCTACTCCTTGCTCAACGAAATGGACTCAACACACCATATTAAATGCCTAAGAGTGTACCTGACTAGGAAGTATCTTAAAACCTATGGATTGCTATGTCTCCGAAAGAGAATCAAGCGTGTGTACAGGGGCATAAACGCAGCAGTGATAGGATTGGAGAGGTTCGGTGAGCAAATGAAGACCCTTTGAAATCATATTGCATGGTACCCATTCCACGGGTCTCAACTCTCCAGGTTTAAGGTATTCTTCCTTCAGCTAAAACATGCATGTGGAACCCAGAGTATGATCAACCGTGTGATCGGGAGCCGTGTTCCAATATGTGTCAGTTTTCGTCCCCTGGTACTCGGGTGCAACATTCCAGACGCTTTACTAACACTCTCCCGACTTGGAGAGTCAGTGCCTTTAACCTCCTGTTTGGCCCAGTTTGCAAGTTCTGCGGAAGATCAACAGGAATAGGGAGAACCAATGAGAGACTAGCTGGAGGTGTCTGGACGGGCAAATTTAACTCTCATTTCCCACCAGGAAGAGGAATTAACCAAAGGCTCAGCGTGCCGTGCCGGAACCAGATTAGGGCCTGAAGCAATCCTGCGGTGTTGCGGCCAGCTCACGAGAAAGCGAGTTGAAGAAAGGAGCTCAGGGGCACTGTAATTCACAAACCTGCAGAGTTATAAATGACAGCTATCGACCAATAATATACTGAAGTAAGGCTGCCAAGAGGACTTGAAAGCATTGCAGAATTACAGGAAACCGATTTCAGGAGGTAGACTGGAATTGCATTAAAAGCATAGGAAAAGAGGCAGAACATCCACAATGATGCACTTGGCTAAAATATATTCAGGCAAAAACGCATACGCCCTTTTTGGCCAACCAAGCAAGCTTGCAAAGGAAATCTGCACTACAATGAAGTCTCACTTCCCCCCGGTCAAAAGGGCCATCTGAAAAATGTGTAAAATCCAGAAAGGCAGGACAGGCCATGGAGAACTGCGAGCCTTGTTATGCTGATGGGCGGGATGTAAATTGCCAACAGCCACTCGGGAGAAGTGTATGGTGTTTCCTGAAACATCTAAAAAACAAAGCAACAGAGCCTAGGGCACTTCCACTTATGGTCCTATAGCTTAGTTAATTTAAAATCAAAAAGACACAGCCACCCCAAAAGTTGGGACGGTTCTTTTTACTGGAATCTCTTCTACGGCACAAGTTAAATATCCCAGAGAGCAAATAATGGATAAAGAAGTTGCGGTACTTATGTACAACAGAATACCACTCAGCAATGAAATCTATGTCACCAGGCCCGTACCAGCATAATGAGTGGATTGAGGCATGATGATTCTAAGTGAAATAAGTCACACAGAAAAAGAAACATCATAAGGTATCACTATTACACGGAATGTGAACTTGGCTACACAGGAACTGAATTACAAAACAGAACAGGGTCTCAAGTTTAGAAAACTAACTTATGCTTGCTTAAGGGGGAAGGTGAGTTGGGGTGCTGCATTAAACCAGAGTTTGAAATTAGCACAGATACCGTTCCATAATCCAAATATGGAATAGACAAGACCTACCGCTTGCTCAACTAAATGGATTCAACAATGAGGTATCACCTCACACCTGGTAGAATAGGCATCATAGAAAATCTACAAGCAAAAAATGCTGGAAAGGGTGTGGAGAAAAGGAACCCTCTTCCACTATTGTTGGGAATATAAATTGATACAGTCACTATGGAGAACAATATGGAATTTCTTAAGAAACTAACAATAGAATTACCATATGATACAGCAATCCCAGTACTGGACATATACCCAGACAAAACCATAAATCAAAAAGAGACATTCACCGCAATGTTCATTGCATCACTATTTACAATATCGAGGTAATGGAAGCAACCTAAATGCCCACAGACAGACGAATGCATAAAGCCGTGGTACATATATAAAATGGAATATTACTAAGCCATGAAAAGGAATGAAATTGGGTCATTTGTAGAGACGTCGATGCATCTAGAGACTGTCATACAGAGTGAAGTAAGTCAGAAAGAGAAAAACAAATCTTGCATATTCATGCATATATGTGGAACCTAGAAAACCTGTACAGATTAACCATTTTGCAAGGCATAAATAGAGCAACAGATGTAGACAACAAACGTATGGACAACAAGGGGGGAAAGCTGTTGGGGGTGGTGGTGGGAGGAGTTGAGAGACTGGGATTGGCATGTATACATTTATATGTATAAAATAGATAACCAATAAGAACCTGCTGTATAAAAATATAAAATAAAATTCAAAATTAAAAAGAAATAAAATTTAAAAAATAGAAAAAACAATTATTCCCTTCACATACATGTATTTATATGAATAAATTATTTCCATGCTTATATCTGTAAATACAAAAAAGAGGAATAAAATCTACCTTGAACCCAAAACGAAAAAGAGAAAAAAAACACAGAACCCACCAGTTCCACAGAGGAAAACCGTATCAGGGCACTTGCTCCAGTTGTAAACAATTCTGAAGTTGGTCAGTGGTGGGGAATCGTCTCCCATTCAGCCAGCAGCCCCCACGCAACAAGCGTCCTCATTGCAAAGCTGGGGCACCGTGCCGAGGCATCTGTGAGTAAACGTGAGCTGAGCCCCAGGCCAGTTGCTGCTGAACTATTCCCACCCATCCCAGGTAAAACACCTGAATATATACAAGGACTTGAAAGCCTAGAGGGAGGGCCATAGAGCCACACGAGTGACAGCATGCCGGCCGACTTGGTGCCTGCAGGCCAGCCAGGATGGTCCTGGCCCTGGGTGCTCTTCTGGAAGATTTCCATTTCCCTGCCTGAGATACCCGTCCTGTCCCTGCCCCCACTGCTTTTTTCCTTCCTCACCTCTGCCCAGGGAGAAATTCCAGCAGCAGGTATGGGTGACACATCTTCTTCTTTAGCAGGTGGCAGCCTGGCAACTGCTGCAGAAAGTCCAGCAGAGCCCCACTCACACTGGGCCACCCACAAAGCCGTGGCCTCTCACTCCCTCCCACCAGCCCAGCCCCGAGACTGCTGACAGGGCAGAGAAAATGGCGTCAGGCACGGCTGCAGGGGCTCTTGCTGCCTGGAGTGCTATTTATAGTGATCTCAACCCAGGCACACCTGGGGAGGGCTGGCCGGCACGGTAAGGCTGCCCAGGTCAGCCAATCATCACCCCTCAGGGGCTCACAGTTGCAGAAAATGGAACTTGCTGAACCGGCCAGGTCCAAGGAACAGGTGTGGGCTCCTGAGAGTCAGGATAGACAAGGGGCTGCAGCTTTGGCTTGTTTTCTAATCATTTTATCTGGCCCATGAGTGGGAGACAACTTCAAGAAAACCCTCTCCTAATGAGAGGAACCCAGGAGTCAGGGAGAGGAGGGGTGGGTGGTGGTTGGAGACAGAGGCCTGGTGCCCCGGGTGCAGTGGAAGTCTCTGGAAGACCAGGTGGAGGGAGGCCTCACGGAGTGATGCCCAGGGTCACAGACCTGTCGCAGCTGCTGTTTGTTAGTTCAAGTCCTGCTCTGAGGTGCTCTGTGTCAGCTCTGAGCGACAGGTGAGCTGGGGGTGCTCTGCAATGAGGGCTATGTGCACGGTTCCTGTGTGCCCAGCCCTGCCACAGTACCTGCAAGGGTAGCTCTGTATCCTGGGAGGGGCCTGACCACGAGAGCCCTGTGGGCTGGGGTGGGGGTGGGGTACCTGCCCAGGTGAGCTCCATATTCTGGGATTGGTCTGACCACGAGAGCCCCATGGGCTGCTGGGGACCTGGTAAAGGATGTCAGGACAGTCAGTGAAGCCACCGAGGATATACCTCCAGTTGCTCCTAATTCCTACACCCTGCTGGTCATTCTACCAACCACCAGGACATGGTATTCTGTATTAGTCTTCAATGATGCCTTCTTTTGTATTCCATTAGTCCCAGAGTCACAAGAAATTTTGGCTTGTGAGTGGCAGGACTCAACATACAACTAAAACAATACTTCCGGGCCGTCTGGCCCCAAGGGTGCAAAAATTCCCACACCATCTTTGGGGAAAGCTTAGCTAAAGACCTAAAAGTTCTACCTCTGGAAAAGGAAACCCTCCTTCAATATGCAGACGACATTCTGATCGCCAGCCCTACTAAGGAGGCCTCTGAACTACCAAGCCAATAAAGGATAGAAGTTGTCCAAGAAAAAGCTCAAATATCACAGACTGCCGTGACCTGCCTGGGCTTCATTCTCACAGAAGGTTGGAGAAGTCCATCCCAGGAAAGGGAAGAAACCATTTTCAGCCTTACCCCTTTCTAAAACTAGAAGACAGCTTAGGGGTTCCTGGGGAGGCCAGGGTTTGCTGCTTCTGGATCCCTAACTACAGTCTACTAGCTGGGCCTCTATATGAAACACTGAAAGGAAAAGATGATGATCCTTTTGAATAGAATCCACAAGTGGCCTTTCAAGAATGGAAAGAGCAGTCAATTCAGACCCTTGCCCTGGAACTCCCTAATTTAGCTAAACCCTTTGACCTTTACATTCCCGGTGAAAGGTGAATCGCCATTGGAGAATTAGTGCAAAACCTGGGACCACTTGAAATGGAACAATGCAAGAATGCTATCCAGGTAGGATAAACTATGGTCACCAAGGGGCTTGGCCCACTGCCACATCTGGCCAAGATACTGGCGGTATCTAAAAACCTGGAAATCAGCAGCCCAAAAGGCCACCTCCCTCCTAAGGGAAAAGGACCCCACGTGGTGATCCTAACCACCAACCATGCCCTGAAGTTGCAGGGTTCGCTCCGTGGGCACACCGACCTCGAGTGAGGAGGCCCTCCAACTCCAACATCCAGAGAGATAACCGGGGGCAACAGGGCACCATGACGACTCGTGTGAACATCACTTGACCTGGAGTTTCTCTCATAAAACAACAAGAGTGTGTCCCAAAAGAGTAGACTACTGCTTGCAGGACTTACTGCACCCAGAGGGGAGCTAATAATCTTGGCGGGGGAACCGTATATCACACTGTCACCATAGAAAAGCCTACAGACACCGTGATGATGGTGGCCAGTAAGACCGGCTGGACTCTTGTTTACTTCAAAAGGCTGTTGACTCAGTGGCCATCATGGTCCTTGATCACCACTGACCCTGGACTGTCTGGGAGTTGAGCGGGCAGGGCTCTGACACCTGGTGCTGTTTGTACGTTAATTCAGGGGCCTAATTGAAGAAAGCGCAGACTACTGGTCAGAGCATCTAGGCTGGCAGAAACGGTCGGCCTAAGGTGGCCGAACAAATGTGGGGCGGGGTGAAACCGGCCCCCACAGCGTCTCTGCACATCTCTTTCCTGGACCCTTAAAGGTCATTAGAATCTATAACACTTCCAATGCTGGTGCTCAGGTGGACGAGCAGGGAGGCAGGGGGCCTGGGGACAATCAACGTCACCTGGAGGCTGCTGAGGAGAAGCTCTGACCCTCGCCCCAGGGTATGAGGGCTCCCAACTCAGCACTCAGCAGTTACAGAAGAAGGGTCTGCACCCTCAGCACTCCAAGAATGAGGAACGGGACAAAAGGCAGAGGGGGGGTTTGTCCCCAGCAAAGCCCATTAAAAATCCCTGGGAGATAAAAATAGAATCTGGGCAATAAAGTCAAGTCTAACCTTTTTTATCCTTTGTGCTTTGTCTAATTTCACGTGCTCCTAGGGTCCCGCATGCAGAGGTTCCACACCCGGCACTTCAGACCAGATTTCCTAGTGCAGAATGGCTGGGTCGACACCTCAGCTCCTGGGGCCCAGTGCAGACTCCGCGATATAGAGCCTGAGCTACAGCCAACCCGGCCCTCGAGAGCTCCGCCCCCTCCCTCCCACTGACTCTGACAGGATCTCTACACAGCAGCCCAGCCCACAGCCCACGGGGTAGTACATGCTCTCACCTCTCCATTCTCTGATCAAAATATAAAGTTTCCTTTGCTTGTGAACCAAACTCAGTCTCGATCTGTTGGCCCCAATGACACTGGGCAGGGGGACACTTGTTGGGGTCCACTCTGGAGGATCAGTAACAGAAATTGAGGTGACTATTGTAACCTCAATGAACAGATGTGTGAGCCAAAGTGTAGTTAACATAGAACAGTGTATAAGGCTCGGGTAAAATAAGATGTTTCTAACACTTCCATTTGATATTTCCATCACTTTATTATAAGCAAGTTCAGTGAAAAGGTTTGTCTTATTTGTCAGCTCAATATTAGAGAAATGAAGTGATTTCTTTCCAAGGATGTACATCTAATAATCTTGGTTAAACCTTCAATCTTGTTTTAAATGCTTTTCCATTGAAATGCTTTTTTTAATGCTTTTTTTTAATGCTTTTCCATTGAAATGCTTTTTTTTTTAAATTTAACTAAATTTTTTTAAATGCTTTTCCATTTCAGCTCCCCCATTTCTGAGAAGTATAAAATCTTATAATTTATTATTACCAAATGGGAAAGGTGGGAGGAGGGATAAATTAACAGTTTGGGATTAACACATACACACTGCTATGTATAAAATAGATCATCAACAAGGAACTACTGTATAGCACAGGGAACTACACTCAACATTTTGCAATAACCTATAAGGGGAAATAATCTGAAAAAGAATAGATATTTTTATTGACATCATCTATCAATGACAGTTAAAGTGTAACCTAAGGGAAGCTGGTGGTGAGTGCTTCTGACCCTGAAGACTTCAATCATCTAAAGTTTGGACTCTGCCTACTTCCCAAGGCCCTTAATGAACATATGTGTAGCCGTAGCTTAAAAAATTCCCCAGTTTGGGTTTCGGGGAGACACTGATTTTGAAAAAGCCCTGGTGTTCTCCTTACATGAATGGGACTCTTCCTACTGCTAAAACATGTCTGTCACACCCAGAGGATGGTATACCGTCTGATCGGGAAGAGTTTGGAAAAGGCATCTCATCTCCTCATCTCCTGGTGCTCGGGTTCACCCCTCCAGCGTCTTTACTAACAGTCTCCCCACTTGGAGATGTCAGCACTGTCAACATCCTGTTGCGTACAGTTTGGAATTTGTCCAGAGGATGAAGCGGAAGGATGAGGAACAATGAGAGACAAGTCCTACGTGTTCAGACAGGCACATGTCACTCTAATTTCCAATCAGGAAGACGAATTGACCAAAGGCTAGGGTTGCCCATGGAAACAGTATAGGGCTTGAGGAAATCCCGCTGCTTTGTGGCCAGTTCCCATAAACACAAGTTGAACAATAGAACTCAGGGGCAGTACAATTCACAAAACTGCAGAGTTGAAAATATCCATCACTGAAAAATGTCTTGAGGAAAGTCAGAGAAAAGGACTTGTAAGCAAGGGAGAATGGCAGGAAAGGGATTTGAGGAGGTAGAAAGGACTCGCCATTAAGCACAAGAAAAGGAGCTGAACATTGCCAACACTGCAGTTGGCCAAAAAGGGTGTATGCGTTTTTTTGTGTATATATTCAAGAAAAGAGCGTACACCTTTTTAGCCACCCAAACAGGTGGGCACTGGAAGTCAATACTACAAAAGACATCACTTCGCATCAGTCAGAAGAGCCATCCTCATAAAGCGTAAACAACAGAAATGCAGGACAGGGCAAGGAGAAGAGGGAGCCCTGTGAGACTTATAGTGGAAATGTATATTGCCAACGGCCATTCTGGAGAAGTGTATTGTGTTTACTAAAGCATCTAAACAATGAGCTACAGAGCATAGGGCACTTGCACTCATGGGCGTATATCTTGGGAAAAACAAAACTCGAGAGGACACAGGCACCCCAATGTTTACCCCCTCTCTGTTTAAAAGATCCTCGACTAGGATATAACTTAAATGTCTCTGGAGGGAAAAAATGGATAGAGATGTGGTACTTAGGTAGAGTGGAATATTATTCAGCCTGGAAATCAATGAAATATGGCCAGCTGTAACAACTCCGGAGGAGTTACGTATGATCATTCTAAGTGACAGAATTCAAAAAGAAAAAGACACATATCATAAGATATCACTTAAAGGTGGAATCCAAAATGGCTACACATGAAATAAATTACAAAACAAAAACATAGTCAAATATGTAGAAAACACGCATAAGGCTGCTAAACGGGAAAGGTGGGGAGGGGTGAGGCATCATCCAGGAGGTTGAAATTAGCAAAGATACCATTCCAAATACCAAACTGATAATCAACAAGGCCTACACGGTAGCTAAAAGAACTGCACTCAGCACACTCAAGTCACCGGAAAAGAATATATACGACTGGTAAGAATCTGAAAAAGAATTTATTGATGTCTCTCTGTACGTGAATCAAGTGGATGTACAGCAGCAAGAAACAGAGCTTTGAAAATCAGCTGTAACCAATATAGTAATAAATTGAAAAAAATAAACGACAGAGAGACAGAGAAAACCTCTTACAACTTTTCCTCAGGGACGGTGATGCAACATGGATTGAACACATCTAGACCCACAGCAGGATGAGACATAAGGCTGGAAACTGTTTGCGCTAAGAGAAATGTGAGGTTGGGTGAGGAAATGCACACCCTTTAAAGTAATACTACCTGGTACCCATTCAATGGGTCCCAAATCTGCAGGTTCAAGGGATCTTCCTACAGCTAAAACATGCATGGAAAACCCAGAGGACTGTACACCATGTGATGCACCTCATTTATCCTCTCCTGGTGCTCCTGTTCACCATTCCAGCCACGTTACTTAGAAGCTCCCCACTTGGAGAATCAGCACATTTAAACTTCTGTTTCACACATTTTGCAAATTGTGAGGAGGATGAACGGGAAGAGGGGGAACCAATGAGAGAAGAGTTGTAGGGGTTTGGACGGGCACATATCACTCTAATTTCCCATTAAGAATAAGAATTAAAAAAAGGCTCAGCCTGCCTCGCCGGAGCCAAAATAGGGCCTGAAGCAATCCTGCGGGTTTGAGGCCAGCTCACAAAAGAGCAACTTAAAACATGGAGCTCAGGGTCACTGCAATTCACAAACCTGCAGAGTTATAAATGAAAACTAACGTCCAAAAATATGTTGAGGTAAGGCAAAGAAGAGGATCTGAATGCAAGACAGAATTGCAAGAAACAGATTTCAAGAGATAGATTGGACTCGTCTTTAACGCACATGAAAAGCGGCAGAATTTCGACAATGATGCAGTTGGCCCAAAAGGGCGTATGCGATTTATCCTGATTATATCCAGGAAAAAACGCATACGCACTTTATGGGCAACGAAGCAAGCAAGCAATGCAAATGTGCACAACAAAGAAGTCTCATTTCCCACCGGTCAAAAGGGCCATCCTAAAAAGTTGTAAAAACCAGAAATGCAGGACAGGCCATGGAGAACAGGGAGCCTTTATACGCTGATGGGCAGTGTGTGAACTGCCGAGAGCCACTCTGGAGAAGTGTATGGTGGTTCCTAAATCATCTAAAAACAGAGCTACAGAGCATAGGACACTTCCAATCATGGGAGTATATCTAGGGAAGTCTAAAAATCAACAAGACACAAGCACACCACAGTTTAGGGCTACTCTGTTTACAAGAACCTCAACTTCAGTACACCTTAAATATCCCAGGAAAGAGAACAATGGATAAAGAAGATGTGGTACTTATGTACAATGGAATATCTCTTCACCATGAAATCAATGTAATAAGGCTAGTAGAAGGATAAAGAGTGGATTTAGGTCCGATAATACTACTTGAAATAAGTCAAACAGAAAAAGAAACATATCATAAGATATCACTTATAGAGGGAGGGTAAATATGGCTGCACAAGAAATGAATTACAGAACAGAACAGTGTCTCACATTTAGAAAACACACTTATGTCAGCTTAAGGGGAAAGGAGAGGTGGGGTGATGCATAAAACCAGAGTTTGAAATTAGCACAGATACCGTTCAAGAAACCAAATAGGTATTAGACAAGATCTACACCTTGCTCAATGAACTGGCCTCAACACACCCTATACACCGCAGAGAAATATATCTGAGTAATAAGAATCTTAAAACCCATGTATTGATCTATCTCCATAAGGGAATCAAGTGTGTGCAGAGCGGCACAAACACAGCAGTGAAAATGAGCTAAACCCCATTATAGAAATAAATGTTAAAAACAAAACGCAGAAACAATGAAAGAGAGAAAAATTCTTACAAAATTCGCTCAGGGGCTGTGATGCAACCTGGATTGACCACATATAAACCCACAGCTGGATAAGACATAAGGCTGGACACTTGGGGCTGAGAGGATTGGTGAGCTTCGGTGAGCAACTGCCGAAAGTTTAATGCAATACTTCATGCTACTCATTCCAAGGGTCCCAACACTCCAGGTTGAGGGGAATCTTCCTACAGCTAAACCATGCTTGGGAAACCCAGCGACTGATCGGGAAAGGTTTCTAAAACGCACCACATTTTTCCTCTCCTGGGGCTCCGGATCGACATTCCAGCCACCTTACTAACAACATCCCCACATGGAGAGTCAATGCCTTTAACTTCTGGTATCGCACAGTCTTCAGTTAGTGCGGAGGATGAATGGGAATAGGGGGAACCAGTGAGAAACTAGCTGTAGCGGTTTCAATGGGCACATGTCACTCTAATTTCACATCAGTAAGAAGAATGAACCAAAGGCACAGCAAGGTGCCCCAGAAGAAGAATAGGGCTTCAAGGAATCCTGTGGTTATGGGGCAAGATCACAAAACTAAGAGCTGAAAAATGGAGCTAAGGGCCACTGCAATTCAAAAACCTGACTTGCCCAAATAGGGCGTATGCGTTTTTTCCTGAATATATTCAGGAAAAAACGCATACGCCCTTTTTGGCCAACCAAGCAAGCTTGCAAAGGAAATCTGCACTACAATGAAGTCTCACTTCCCCCCGGTCAAAAGGGCCATCTGAAAAAAGTGTAAAATCCAGAAAGGCAGGACAGGCCATGGAGAACTGGGAGCCTTGTTATGCTGATGGGCGGGATGTAAATTGCCAACAGCCATTCCGGAGAAGTGTATGGTGTTTCCTGAAACATCTAAAAAACAAAGCAACAGAGCCTAGGGCACTTCCACTTATGGTCCTATAGCTTAGGGCAATTAAAATCAAAAAGACACAGCCACCCCAAAGTTTGGGATGGCTCTGTTTACAAGAACCTCATATACGGTACAAGATCAATATCGCAGAAAGTGAAAAATGGATAAAGAAGTTGTGGTACTTACGTAAAATGCAGTATCACTCAGCAATGAAATCTATGTCATGAGGCCCGTAGCAGCATAATGAGAGGACTAAGTACGATGAATCTAACTGAAATAAGTCACACAGAAAAAGAAACATCATAAGGTATCACTAATACACGGAATGTAAACTTGGCTACACAGGAACTGAATTCCAAAACAGAACAGGGTCTCAAATTTAGAAACCCAACTTATGCTTGCTTAAGGGGAAAGGTGAGTTGGGGTGCTGCATAAAACCAGAGATTGAAATGAGCACAGATAAAGTTCCTTAAGCCAAATATGGAATAGACAAGAGCTACTCCTTGCTCAAGGAAATGGACTCAACACCCCATATTAAACGCCTAAGAATGTACCTGACTAGGAAGTATCTTCAAACCTATGGATTGCTATGTCTCCGAAAGAGAATCAAGCGTGTGTACAGGGGCATAAACGCAGCAGTGATAGGACTGGAGAGGTTCGGTGAGCAAATGAAGACCCTTTGAAGTCATATTGCATGGTACCCATTCCACGGGTCTCAACTCTCCAGGTTTAAGGTATTCTTCCTTCAGCTAAAACATGCATGTGGAACCCAGAGTATGATCAACCGTGTGATCGGGAGACGTGTTCCAATATGTGTCAGTTTTCGTCCCCTGGTACTCGGGTGCAACATTCCAGACGCTTTACTAACACTCTCCCGACTTGGAGAGTCAGTGCCTTTAACCTCCTGTTTGGCCCAGTTTGCAATTTCTGCGGAAGATGAACAGGAATAGGGAGAACCAATGACAGACTAGCTGGAGGTGTCTGGACGGGCAAATTTAACTCTCATTTCCCACCAGGAAGAGGAATTAACCAAAGGCTCAGCGTGCCCTGCCGGAACCAGATTACGGCCTGAAGCAATCCTGCGGTGTTGCGGCCAGCTCACGAGAAAGCGAGTTGAAGAAAGGAGCTCAGGGGCACTGTAATTCACAAACCTGCAGAGTTATAAATGACAGCTATCGTCCAAAAATATACTGAAGTAAGGCTGCCAAGAGGACTTGAAAGCGGGGCAGAATTGCAGGAAACCGATTTCAGGAGGTAGACTGGAATTGCATTTAAAGCATAGGAAAAGAGGCAGAACGTCCACAATGATGCACTTGGCCAAAAAGGGCGTATGCGTTTTTTCCTGAATATATTCAGGAAAAAACGCATACGCCCTGTTTGGCCAACCAAGCAAGCTTGCAAAGGAAATCTGCACTACAATGAAGTCTCACTTCCCCCCGGTCAAAAGGGCCATCTGAAAAAAGTGTAAAATCCAGAAAGGCAGGACAGGCCATGGAGAACTGGGAGCCTTGTTATGCTGGTGGGCGTCATTTAATTTGCCAACAGCCATTCCGGAGAAGTGTATGGTGTTTCCTGAAACATCTAAAAAACAAAGCAACAGAGCCTAGGGCACTTCCACTTATGGTCCTATAGCTTAGGGAAATTAAAATCAAAAAGACACAGCCACCCCAAGGGTTGGGACGGCTCTGTTTACAAGAACCTGGTTTACGGTACAAGTTCAATATCGCAGAAAGTGAAAAATGGATAAAGAAGTTGTGGTACTTACGTACAATGCAATATCACTCAGCAAGGAAATCTATGTCATCAGGCCCGTAGCAGCATAATGAGTGGATTCAGGTAAGAAGATTCTAACTGAAATAAGTCACACAGAAAAAGAAACATCATAAGATATCACTAATACACGGAATGTAAACTTGGCTACATAGGAACTGAATTACAAAACAGAACAGGGTCTCAAATTTAGAAAACCAACTTATGCTTGCTTAAGGGGAAAGGTGAGTTGGGGTGCTGCATAAAACCAGAGATTTAAATGAGCACAGATAAAGTTCCTTAAGCCAAATATGGAATAGACAAGAGCTACTCCTTGCTCAAGGAAATGGACTCAACACCCCATATTAAACGCCTAAGAATGTACCTGACTAGGAAGTATCTTAAAACCTATGGACTGCTATGTCTCCGAAAGAGAATCAAGCGTGTGTACAGGGGCATAAACGCAGCAGTGATAGGACTGGAGAGGTTCGGTGAGCAAATGAAGTCCCTTTGAAGTCATATTGCATGGTACACATTCTACGGGTCTCAACTCTCCAGGTTTAAGGTATTCTTCCTTCAGCTAAAACATGCACGTGGAACCCAGAGTATGATCAACCGTGTGATCGGGAGACGTGTTCCAATATGTGTCAGTTTTCGTCCCCTGGTACTCGGGTGCAACATTCCAGACGCTTTACTAACACTCTCCCGACTTGGAGAGTCAGTGCCTTTAACCTCCTGTTTGGCCCAGTTTGCAATTTCTGCGGAAGATGAACAGGAATAGGGAGAACCAATGACAGACTAGCGGGAGGTGTCTGGACGGGCAAATTTAACTCTCATTTCCCACCAGGAATAGGAATTAACCAAAGGCTCAGCGTGCCGTGCCGGAACCAGATTAGGGCCTGAAGCAATCCTGCAGTGTTGCGGCCAGCTCACGAGAAAGCGAGTTGAAGAAAGGAGCTCAGGAGCACTGTAATTCACAAACCTGCAGAGTTATAAATGACGGCTATCGTCCAAATATATACTGAAGTAAGGCTGCCAAGAGGACTTGAAAGCGGGGCAGAATTGCAGGAAACCGATTTCAGGAGGTAGACTGGAATTGCATTTAAAGCATAGGAAAAGAGGCAGAACGTCCACAATGATGCACTTGGCCAAAAAGGGCGTATGCGTTTTTTCCTGAATGTATTCAGGAAAAAACGCATACGCCCTTTTTGGCCAACCAAGCAAGCTTGCAAAGGAAATCTGCACTACAATGAAGTCTCACTTCCCCCCGGTCAAAAGGGCCATCTGAAAAAAGTGTAAAATGCAGAAACGCAGGACAGGCCATGGAGAACTGGGAGCCTGTTACGCTGATGAGCGGGATGTAAATTGCCAACAGCCACTCGGAGAAGTGTATGGTGTTTCCTGAAACATCTAAAAAACAAAGCAACAGAGCCTAGGGCACTTCCACTTATGGTCCTATAGCTTAGGGAAATTAAAAGCAAAAAGACTCAGCCACCCCAAAAGTTGGGACAGCTCTGTTTACAAGAACATAGTTTACTGTACAAGTTCAATATCGCAGAAAGTGAAAAATGGATAAAGAAGTTGTGGTATTTACGTACAATGCAATATCACTCAGCAATGAAATCTATGTCATCAGGCCCGTAGCAGCATAATGAGTGGATTCAGGTACGATTATTCTAACTGAAATAAGTCACACAGAAAAAGAAATATCATAAGATATCACTAATACACGGAATGTAAACTTGGCTACATAGGAACTGAATTACAAAACAGAACAGTGTCTCAAATTTAGAAACCCAACATATGCTTGCTTAAGGGGAAAGGTGAGTTGGGGTGCTGCATAAAACCAGAGATTGAAATGAGCACAGATAAAGTTCCTTAAGCCAAATATGGAATAGACAAGAGCTACTCCTTGCTCAACGAAATGGACTCAACACCCCATATTAAATGCCTAAGAGTGTACCTGACTAGGAAGTATCTTAAAACCTATGGATTGCTATGTCTCCGAAAGAGAATCAAGCGTGTGTACAGGGGCATAATCGCAGCAGTGATAGGATTGGAGAAATTCGGTGAGCAAATGAAGACCCTTTGAAGTCATATTGCATGGTACCCATTCCACGGGTCTCAACTCTCCAGGTTTAAGGTATTCTTCCTTCAGCTAAAACATGCATGTGGAACGCAGAGTATGATCAACCGTGTGATCGGGAGACATGTTCCAATATGTCTGAGTTTTCGTCCCCTGGTTCTCGGGTTCAACATTCCAGACACTTTACTAACACTGTCCCGACTTGGAGAGTCAGTGCCTTTAACCTCCTGTTTGGCCCAGTTTGCAATTTCTGCGGAAGATGAACAGGAATAGGGAGAACCAATGAGAGACTAGCTGGAGGTGTTTGGACGGGCAAATTTAACTCTCATTTCCCACCAGGAAGAGGAATTAACCAAAGGCTCAGCGTGCCGTGCCGGAACCAGATTAGGGCCTGAAGCCATCCTGCGGTGTTGCGGCCAGCTCACGAGAAAGCGAGTTGAAGAAAGGAGCTCGGGGGCACTATAATTCACAAACCTGCAGAGTTATAAATGACAGCTATCGTCCAAAAATATACTGAAGTAAGGCTGCCAAGAGGACTTGAAAGCGGGGCAGAATTGCAGGAAACCGATTTCAGGAGGTAGACTGGAATTGCATTTAAAGCATAGGAAAAGAGGCAGAACGTCCACAATGATGCACTTGGCCAAAAAGGGCGTATGCGTTTTTTCCTGAATATATTCAGGAAAAAACGCATACGCCCTTTTTGGCCAACCAAGCAAGCTTGCAAAGGAAATCTGCACTACAATGAAGTCTCACTTCCCCCCGGTCAAAAGGGCCATCTGAAAAAAGTGTAAAATCCAGAAAGGCAGGACAGGCCATGGAGAACTGCGAGCCTTGTTATGCTGATGGGCGGGATGTAAATTGCCAACAGCCACTCGGGAGAAGTGTATGGTGTTTCCTGAAACATCTAAAAAACAAAGCAACAGAGCCTAGGGCACTTCCACTTATGGTCCTATAGCTTAGGGAAATTAAAATCAAAAAGACACAGCCACCCCAAAGGTTGGGACGGCTCTGTTTACAAGAACCTGGTTTACGGTACAAGTTCAATATCGCAGAAAGTGAAAAATGGATAAAGAAGTTGTGGTACTTACGTACAATGCAGTATCACTCAGCAATGAAATCTATGTCTTCAGGCCCGTAGCAGCATAATGAGTGGATTCAGGTACGATGATTCTAACTGAAATAAGTCACACAGAAAAAGAAACATCATAAGATATCACTAATACACGGAATGTAAACTTGGCTACACAGGAACTGAATTCCAAAACAGAACAGGGTCTCAAATTTAGAAAACCAACTTATGCTTGCTTAAGGGGAAAGGTGAGTTGGGGTGCTGCATAAAACCAGAGATTGAAATGAGCACAGATAAAGTTCCTTAAGCCAAATATGGAATAGACAAGAGCTACTCCTTGCTCAAGGAAATGGACTCAACACCCCATATTAAACGCCTAAGAATGTACCTGACTAGGAAGTATCTTAAAACCTACGGATTGCTATGTCTCCAAAAGAGAATCAAGCGTGTGTACAGGGGCATAAACGCAGCAGTGATAGGACTGGAGAGGTTCGGTGAGCAAATGAAGACCCTTTGAGGTCATATTGCATGGTACCCATTCCACGGGTCTCAACTCTCCAGGTTTAAGGTATTCTTCCTTCAGCTAAAACATGCATGTGGAACCCAGAGTATGATCAACCGTGTGATCGGGAGACGTGTTCCAATATGTGTCAGTTTTCGTCCCCTGGTACTCGGGTGCAACATTCCAGACGCTTTACTAACACTCTCCCGACTTGGAGAGTCAGTGCCTTTAACCTCCTGTTTGGCCCAGTTTGCAATTTCTGCGGAAGATGAACAGGAATAGGGAGAACCAATGAGAGACTAGCTGGAGGTGTCTGGACGGGCAAATTTAACTCTCATTTCCCACCAGGAAGAGGAATTAACCAAAGGCTCAGCATGCCGTGCCGGAACCAGATAGGGCCTGAAGCCATCCTGCGGTGTTGCGGCCAGCTCACGAGAAAGCGAGTTGAAGAAAGGAGCTCAGGGGCACTGTAATTCACAAACCTGCAGAGTTATAAATGACAGCTATCGTCCAAAAATATACTGAAGTAAGGCTGCCAAGAGGACTTGAAAGCGGGGCAGAATTGCAGGAAACCGATTTCAGGAGGTAGACTGGAATTGCATTTAAAGCATAGGAAAAGAGGCAGAACGTCCACAATGATGCACTTGGCCAAAAAGGGCGTATGCATTTTTTCCTGAATATATTCAGGAAAAAACGCATACGCCCTTTTTGGCCAACCAAGCAAGCTTGCAAAGAAATCTACACTACAATGAAGTCTCACTTCCCCCCGGTCAAAAGGGCCATCTGAAAAAAGTGTAAACTCCAGAAAGGCAGGACAGGCCATGGAGAACTGGGAGCCTTGTTATGCTGATGGGCGGGATGTAAATTGCCAACAGCCACTCGGGAGAAGTGTATGGTGTTTCCTGAAACATCTAAAAAACAAAGCAACAGAGCCTAGGGCACTTCCACTTATGGTCCTATAGCTTAGGGAAATTAAAATCAAAAAGACACAGCCACCCCAATGGTTGGGACGGCTCTGTTTACAAGAACCTGGTTTACGGTACAAGTTCAATATCGCAGAAAGTGAAAAATGGATAAAGAAGTTGTGGTACTTACGTACAATGCAGTATCACTCAGCAATGAAATCTATGTCATCAGGCCCATAGCAGCATAATGAGTGGATTCAGGTATGATGATTCTAACTGAAATAAGTCACACAGAAAAAGAAACATCATAAGATATCACTAATACACGGAATGTAAACTTGGCTACACAGGAACTGAATTCCAAAACAGAACAGTGTCTCAAATTTAGAAAACCAACTTATGCTTGCTTAAGGGGAAAGGTGAGTTGGGGTGCTGCATAAAACCAGAGATTGAAATGAGCACAGATAAAGTTCCTTAAGCCAAATATGGAATAGACAAGAGCTACTCCTTGCTCAAGGAAATGGACTCAACACCCCATATTAAATGCCTAAGAGTGTACCTGACTAGGAAGTATCTTAAAACCTATGGATTGCTATGTCTCCGAAAGAGAATCAAGCGTGTGTACAGGGGCATAAACGCAGCAGTGATAGGACTGGAGAGGTTCGGTGAGCAAATGAAGACCCTTTGAGGTCATATTGCATGGTACCCATTCCACGGGTCTCAACTCTCCAGTTTTAAGGCATTCTTCCTTCAGCTAAAACATGCATGTGGAACCCAGAGTATGATCAACCGTGTGATCGGGAGACGTGTTCCAATATGTGTCAGTTTTCGTCCCCTGGTACTCGGGTGCAACATTCCAGACACTTTACTAACACTCTCCCGACTTGGAGAGTCAGTGCCTTTAACCTCCTGTTTGGCCCAGTTTGCAATTTCTGCGGAAGATGAACAGGAATAGGGAGAACCAATGACAGACTAGATGGAGGTGTCTGGATCGGCAAATTTAACTCTCATTTCGTACCAGGAAGTGGAATTAACCAAAGGCTCAGCGTGCCCTGCCGGAACCAGATTACGGCCTGAAGCCATCCTGCGGTGTTTCGGCCAGCTCACGAGAAAGCGAGTTGAAGAAAGGAGCTCAGGGGCACTGTAATTCACAAACCTGCAGAGTTATAAATGACAGCTATCGTCCAAAAATATACTGAAGTAAGGCTGCCAAGAGGACTTGAAAGCGGGGCAGAATTGCAGGACTCTGATTTCAGGAGGTAGACTGGAATTGCATTTACAGCATATGAAAAGAGGCAGAACGTCCACAATGATGCACTTGGCCAAAAAGGGCGTATGCGTTTTTTCCTGAATATATTCAGGAAAAAACGCATACGCCCTTTTTGGCCAACCAAGCAAGCTTGCAAAGGAAATCTGCACTACAATGAAGTCTCACTTCCCCCCGGTCAAAAGGGCCATCTGAAAAAAGTGTAAAATCCAGAAAGGCAGGACAGGCCATGGAGAACTGGGAGCCTTGTTATGCTGATGGGTGGGATGTAAATTGCCAACAACCGCTCGGGAAAAGTGTATGGTGTTTCCTGAAACATCTAAAAAACAAAGCAACAGAGCCTAGGGCACTTCCACTTATGGTCCTATAGCTTAGGGAAATTAAAATCAAAAAGACAGAGCCACCCAAAAGGTTGGGACGGCTCTGTTTACAAGAAACTCATTTACGGTACAAGTTCAATATCGCAGAAAGTGAAAAATGGATAAAGAAGTTGTGGTACTTACGTACAATGCAATATCACTCAGCAAGGAAATCTATGTCATCAGGCCCGTAGCAGCATAATGAGTGGATTCAGGTATGATGATTCTAACTGAAATAAGTCACACAGAAAAAGAAACATCATAAGATATCACTAATACACGGAATGTAAACGTGGCTACACAGGAACTGAATTCCAAAACAGAACAGGGTCTCAAATTTAGAAAAGCAACTTATGCTTGCTTAAGGGGAAAGGTGAGTTGGGGTGCTGCATAAAACCAGAGATTGAAATGAGCACAGATAAAGTTCCTTAAGCCAAATATGGAATAGACAACAGCTACTCCTTGCTCAACGAAACGGACTCATCACCCCATATTAAACACCTAAGAATGTACCTGACTAGTAAGTAGCTTAAAACCTAAGGAATGCTATGTCTCCGAAAGAGAATCAAGCGTGTGTACAGGGGCATAAACGCAGCAGTGATAGGATTGGAGAGTTTCGGTGAGCAAATGAAGACCCTTTGAAGTCATATTGCATGGTACCCATTCCACGGGTCTCAACTCTCCAGGTTTAAGGGATTCTTCCTTCAGCTAAAACATGCATGTGGAACCCAGAGTATGATCAACCGTGTGATCGGGAGACGTGTTCCAATATGTCTCAGTTTTCATCCTCTGGTACTCGGGTGCAACATTCCAGAAGCTTTACTAACACTCTCCCGACTTCGAGAGTCAGTGCCTTTAACCTCCTGTTTGGCCCAGTTTGCAATTTCTGCAGAAGATGAACACGAATAGGGAGGACCAATGAGAGACTAGCTGGAGGTGTCTGGACGGGCAAATTTAACTCTCATTTCGCACCAGGAAGAGGAATTAACCAAAGGCTCAGCGTGCCGTGCCAGAACCAGATTAGGGCCTGAAGCCATCCTGCGGTGTTGCGGCCAGCTCACGAGAAAGCGAGTTGAAGAAAGGAGCTCAGGGGCACTGTAATTCACAAACCTGCCGAGTTATAAATGACAGCTATCGTCCCAAAATATACTGAAGTAAGGCTGCCAAGAGGACTTGAAAGCGGTGCAGAATTGCAGGAAACCGATTTCGGGAGGTAGACTGGAATTGCATTTAAAGCATAGGAAAAGAGGCAGAACGTCCACAATGATGCACTTGGCCAAAAAGGGCGTATGCGTTTTTTCCTGAATATATTCAGGAAAAAACGCATACGCCCTTTTTGGCCAACCAAGCAAGCTTGCAAAGGAAATCTGCACTACAATGAAGTCTCACTTCCCCCCGGTCAAAAGGGCCATCTGAAAAAAGTGTAAAATCCAGAAAGGCAGGACAGGCCATGGAGAACTGGGAGCCTTGTTATGCTGATGGGCGGGATGTAAATTGCCAACAGCCACTCGGGAGAAGTGTATGGTGTTTCCTGAAACATCTAAAAAACAAAGCAACAGAGCCTAGGGCATTTTCCACTTATGGTCCTATAGCATAGAGAAATTAAAATCAAAAAGACAAAGCCACCCCAAAGGTTGGGACGGCTCTGTTTACAAGAACCTGGTATACGGTACAAGTTCAATATCGCAGAAAGTGAAAAATGGATAAAGAAGTTGTGGTACTTACGTACAATGCAGTATCACTCAGCAAGGAAATCTATGTCATCAGGCCCGTAGCAGCATAATGGGTGGATTCAGGTATGATGATTCTAACTGAAATAAGTTACACAGAAAAAGAAACATCATAAGATATCACTAATACACGGAATGTAAACTTGGCTACACAGGAACTGAATTACAAAACAGAACAGGGTCTCAAATTTAGAAAAGCAACTTATGCTTGCTTAACGGGAAAGGTGAGTTGGGGTGCTGCATAAAACCAGAGATTGAAATGAGCACAGATAAAGTTCCTTAAGCCAAATATGGAATAGACAACAGCTACTCCTTGCTCAACGAAACGGGCTCATCACCCCATATTAAACACCTAAGAATGTACCTGACTAGTAAGTAGCTTAAAACCTAAGGAATGCTATGTCTCCGAAAGAGAATCAAGCGTGTGTACAAGGGCATAAACACAGCAGTGATAGGATTGGAGAGGTTCGGTGAGCAAATGAAGACCCTTTGAAGTCATATTGCATGGTACCCATTCCACGGGTCTCAACTCTCCAGGTTTAAGGGATTCTTCCTTCAGCTAAAACATGCATGTGGAACCCAGAGTATGATCAACCGTGTAATCGGGAGTCGTGTTCCAATATGTCTCAGTTTTCATCCTCTGGTACTCGGGTGCAACATTCCAGACGCTTTACTAACACTCTCCCGACTTCGAGAGTCAGTGCCTTTAACCTCCTGTTTGGCCCAGTTTGCAATTTCTGCAGAAGATGAACAGGAATAGGGAAAACCAATGAGAGACTAGCTGGAGGTGTCTGGACGGGCAAATTTAACTCTCATTTCCCACCAGGAAGAGGAATTAACCAAAGACTCAGCGTGCCGTGCCGGAACCAGATTAGGGCCTGAAGCCATCCTGCGGTGTTGCGGCCAGCTCACGAGAAAGCGAGTTGAAGAAAGGAGCTCAGGGGCACTGTAATTCACAAACCTGCAGAGTTATAAATGACAGCTATCGTCCAAAAATATACTGAAGTAAGGCTGCCAAGAGGACTTGAAAGCGGGGCACAATTGCAGGAAACCGATTTCAGGAGGTAGACTGGAATTGCATTTAAAGCATAGGAAAAGAGGCAGAACGTCCACAATGATGCACTTGGCCAAAAAGGGCGTATGCGTTTTTTCCTGAATATATTCAGGAAAAAACGCATACGCCCTTTTTGGCCAACCAAGCAAGCTTGCAAAGGAAATCTGCACTACAATGAAGTCTCACTTCCCCCCGGTCAAAAGGGCCATCTGAAAAAAGTGTCAAATCCAGAAAGGCAGGACAGGCCATGGAGAACTGCGAGCCTTGTTATGCTGATGGGCGGGATGTAAATTGCCAACAGCCACTCGGGAGAAGTGTATGGTGTTTCCTGAAACATCTAAATATCAAAGCAACAGAGCCTAGGGCACTTCCACTTATGGTCCTATAGCTTAGGGAAATTAAAATCAAAAAGACACAGCCACCCCAAAGGTTGGGACTGCTCTGTTTACAAGAACCTGGTTTACGGTACAAGTTCAATATCGCAGAAAGTGAAAAATGGATAAAGAAGTTGTGGTACTTACGTACAATGCAGTATCACTCAGCAATGAAATCTATGTCATCAGGCCCGTAGCAGCATAATGAGTGGATTCAGGTATGATGATTGTTACTGAAATAAGTCACACAGAAAAAGAAACATCATAAGATATCACTAATACACGGAATGTAAACTTGGCTACACAGGAACTGAATTACAAAACAGAACAGGGTCTCAAATTTAGAAACCCAACTTATGCTTGCTTAAGGGGAAAGGTGAGTTGGGGTGCTGCATAAAACCAGAGATTGAAATGAGCACAGATAAAGTTCCTTAAGCCAAATATGGAATAGACAACAGCTACTCCTTGCTCAACGAAACGGACTCATCACCCCATATTAAACACCTAAGAATGTACCTGACTAGTAAGTAGCTTAAAACCTAAGGAATGCTATGTCTCCGAAAGAGAATCAAGCGTGTGTACAGGGGCATAAACGCAGCAGTGATAGGATTGGAGAGGTTCGGTGAGCAAATGAAGACCCTTTGAAGTCATATTGCATGGTACCCATTCCACGGGTCTCAACTCTCCAGGTTTAAGGTATTCTTCCTTCAGCTAAAACATACATGTGGAACCCAGAGTATGATCAACCGTGTGATCGGGAGACGTGTTCCAATATGTGTCAGTTTTCGTCCCCTGGTACTCGGGTGCAACATTCCAGACGCTTTACTAACACTCTCCCGACTTGGAGAGTCAGTGCCTTTAACCTCCTGTTTGGCCCAGTTTGCAATTTCTGCAGAAGATGAACAGGAATAGGGAGAACCAATGACAGACTAGCTGGAGGTGTCTGGACGGGCAAATTTAACTCTCATTTCCCACCAGGAAGAGGAATCAACCAAAGGCTCAGCGTGCCGTGCCAGAACCAGATTAGGGCCTGAAGCCATCCTGCGGTGTTGCGGCAGCTCACGAGAAAGCGAGTTGAAGAAAGGAGCTCAGGGGCACAGAAATTCACAAACCTGCAGAGTTATAAATGACAGCTATCGTCCAAAAATATACTGAAGTAAGGCTGCCAAGAGGACTTGAAAGCGGGGCAGAATTGCAGGAAACCGATTTCAGGAGGTAGACTGGAATTGCATTTAAAGCATAGGAAAAGAGGCAGAACGTCCACAATGATGCACTTGGCCAAAAAGTGCGTATGCGTTTTTTCCTGAATATATTCAGGAAAAAACGCATACGCCCTTTTTGGCCAACCAAGCAAGCTTGCAAAGGAAATCTGCACTACAATGAAGTCTCACTTCCCCCCGGTCAAAAGGGCCATCTGAAAAAAGTGTAAAATCCAGAAAGGCAGGACAGGCCATGGAGAACTGGGAGCCTTGTTATGCTGATGGGCGGGATGTAAATTGCCAACAGCCACTCGGGAGAAGTGTATGGTGTTTCCTGAAACATCTAAAAAACAAAGCAACAGAGCCTAGGGCACTTCCACTTATGGTCCTATAGCTTAGGGAAATTAAAATCAAAAAGACACAGCCACCCCAAAGGTTGGGACGGCTCTGTTTACAAGAACCTGGTTTACGGTACAAGTTCAATACCGCAGAAAGTGAAAAATGGATAAAGAAGTTGTGGTACTTACGTACAATGCAATATCACTCAGCAATGAAATCTATGTCATCAGGCCCGTAGCAGCATAATGAGTGGATTCAGGTACGATGATTCTAACTGAAATAAGTCACACAGAAAAAGAAACATCATAAGATATCACTAATACACGGAATGTAAACTTGGCTACAGAGGAACTGAATTACAAAACAGAGCAGGGTCTCAAATTTAGAAACCCAACTTATGCTTGCTTAAGGGGAAAGGTGAGTAGGGGTGCTGCATAAAACCAGAGATTGAAATGAGCACAGATAAAGTTCCTTAAGCCAAATATGGAATAGACAAGAGCTACTCCTTGCTCAAGGAAACGGACTCAACACCCCATATTAAACGCCTAAGAATGTACCTGACTAGGAAGTATCTTAAAACCTATGGATTGCTATGTCTCTGAAAGAGAATCAAGCGTGTGTACAGGGGCATAAACGCAGCAGTGATAGGACTGGAGAGGTTCGGTGAGCAAATGAAGACCCTTTGAAGTCATATTGCAAGGTACCCATTCCACGGGTCTCAACTCTCCAGGTTTAAGGGATTCTTCCTTCAGCTAAAACATGCATGTGGAACCCAGAGTATGATCAACCGTGTGATCGGGAGACGTGTTCCAATATGTGTCAGTTTTCGTCCCCTGGTACTCGGGTGCAACATTCCAGACGCTTTACTAACAGTCTCCCGACTTGGAGAGTCAGTGCCTTTAACCTCCTGTTTGGCCCAGTTTGCAATTTCTGCGGAAGATGAACAGGAATAGGGAGAACCAATGAGAGACTAGCTGGAGGTGTCTGCACGGGCAATTTTAACTCTCATTTCCCACCAGGAAGAGGAATTAACCAAAGGCTCAGCGTGCCGTGCCGGAACCAGATTAGGGCCTGAAGCAATCATGCAGTGTTGCGCCAGCTCACAAGAAAGAGAGTTGAAGAAAGGAGCTCAGGGGCACTGTAATTCACAAACCTGCCGAGTTATAAATGACAGCTATCGTCCAAAAATATACTGAAGTAAGGCTGCCAAGAGGACTTGAAAGCGGGGCAGAATTGCAGGAAACCGATTTCAGGAGGTAGACTGGAATTGCATTTAAAGCATAGGAAAAGAGGCAGATGGTCCACAATGATGCACTTGGCCAAAAAGGGCGTATGCGTTTTTTCCTGAATATATTCAGGAAAAAACGCATACGCCCTTTTTGGCCAACCAAGCAAGCTTGCAAAGGAAATCTGCACTACAATGAAGTCTCACTTCCCCCCGGTCAAAAGGGCCATCTGAAAAAAGTGTAAAATCCAGAAAGGCAGGACAGGCCATGGAGAACTGGGAGCCTTGTTATACTGATGGGCGGGATGTAAATTGCCAACAGCCACTCGGGAGAAGTGTATGGTGTTTCCTGAAACATCTAAAAAACAAAGCAACAGAGCCTAGGGCACTTCCACTTATGGTCCTATAGCTTAGGGAAATTAAAATCAAAAAGACACAGCCACCCCAAAGATTGGGAAGGCTCTGTTTACAAGAACCTGGTTTACGGTACAAGTGCAATATCGCAGAAAGTGAAAAATGACTAAAGAAGTTGTGGTACTTACGTACAATGCAATATCACTCAGCAATGAAATCTATGTCATCAGGCCCGTAGCAGCATAATGAGTGGATTCAGGTACGATGATTCTAACTGAAATAAGTCACACAGAAAAAGAAACATCATAAGATATCACTAATACACGGAATGTAAACTTGGCTACATAGGAACTGAATTACAAAACAGAACATGGTCTCAAATTTAGAAAACCAACTTATGCTTCCTTAAGGGGAAAGGTGAGTTGGGGTGCTGCATAAAACCAGAGATTGAAATGAGCACAGATAAAGTTCCTTAAGCCAAATATGGAATAGACAACAGCTACTCCTTGCTCAACGAAACGGACTCATCACCCCATATTAAACACCTAAGAATGTACCTGACTAGTAAGTAGCTTAAAACCTAAGGAATGCTATGTCTCCGAAAGAGAATCAAGCGTGTGTACAGGGGCATAAACGCAGCAGTGATAGGATTGGAGAGGTTCGCTGAGCAAATGAAGACCCTTTGAAGTCATATTGCATGGTACCCATTCCACGGGTCTCAACTCTCCAGGTTTAAGGGATTCTTCCTTCAGCTAAAACATGCATGTGGAACCCAGAGTATGATCAACCGTGTGATCGGGAGACGTGTTCCAATATGTCTCAGTTTTCATCCTCTGGTACTCGGGTGCAACATTCCAGAAGCTTTACTAACACTCTCCCGACTTCGAGAGTCAGTGCCTTTAACCTCCTGTTTGGCCCAGTTTGCAATTTCTGCAGAAGATGAACACGAATAGGGAGGACCAATGAGAGACTAGCTGGAGGTGTCTGGACGGGCAAATTTAACTCTCATTTCGCACCAGGAAGAGGAATTAACCAAAGGCTCAGCGTGCCGTGCCAGAACCAGATTAGGGCCTGAAGCCATCCTGCGGTGTTGCGGCCAGCTCACGAGAAAGCGAGTTGAAGAAAGGAGCTCAGGGGCACTGTAATTCACAAACCTGCCGAGTTATAAATGACAGCTATCGTCCAAAAATATACTGAAGTAAGGCTGCCAAGAGGACTTGAAAGCGGGGCAGAATTGCAGGAAACCGATTTCAGGAGGTAGACTGGAATTGCATTTAAAGCATAGGAAAAGAGGCAGAACGTCCACAATGATACACTTGGCCAAAAAGGGCGTATGCGTTTTTTCCTGAATATATTCAGGAAAAAACGCATACGCCCTTTTTGGCCAACCAAGCAAGCTTGCAAAGGAAATCTGCACTACAATGAAGTCTCACTTCCCCCCGGTCAAAAGGGCCATCTGAAAAAAGTGTAAAATCCAGAAAGGCAGGACAGGCCATGGAGAACTGGGAGCCTTGTTATGCTGATGGGCGGGATGTAAATTGCCAACAGCCACTCAGGAGAAGTGTATGGTGTTTCCTGAAACATCTAAAAAACAAAGCAACAGAGCCTAGGGCATTTTCCACTTATGGTCCTATAGCATAGAGAAATTAAAATCAAAAAGACAAAGCCACCCCAAAGGTTGGGACGGCTCTGTTTACAAGAACCTGGTATACGGTACAAGTTCAATATCGCAGAAAGTGAAAAATGGATAAAGAAGTTGTGGTACTTACGTACAATGCAGTATCACTCAGCAAGGAAATCTATGTCATCAGGCCCGTAGCAGCATAATGAGTGGATTCAGGTATGATGATTCTAACTGAAATAAGTTACACAGAAAAAGAAACATCATAAGATATCACTAATACACGGAATGTAAACTTGGCTACACAGGAACTGAATTACAAAACAGAACAGGGTCTCAAATTTAGAAAAGCAACTTATGCTTGCTTAACGGGAAAGGTGAGTTGGGGTGCTGCATAAAACCAGAGATTGAAATGAGCACAGATAAAGTTCCTTAAGCCAAATATGGAATAGACAACAGCTACTCCTTGCTCAACGAAACGGGCTCATCACCCCATATTAAACACCTAAGAATGTACCTGACTAGTAAGTAGCTTAAAACCTAAGGAATGCTATGTCTCCGAAAGAGAATCAAGCGTGTGTACAAGGGCATAAACACAGCAGTGATAGGATTGGAGAGGTTCGGTGAGCAAATGAAGACCCTTTGAAGTCATATTGCATGGTACCCATTCCACGGGTCTCAACTCTCCAGGTTTAAGGGATTCTTCCTTCAGCTAAAACATGCATGTGGAACCCAGAGTATGATCAACCGTGTAATCGGGAGTCGTGTTCCAATATGTCTCAGTTTTCATCCTCTGGTACTCGGGTGCAACATTCCAGACGCTTTACTAACACTCTCCCGACTTCGAGAGTCAGTGCCTTTAACCTCCTGTTTGGCCCAGTTTGCAATTTCTGCAGAAGATGAACAGGAATAGGGAAAACCAATGAGAGACTAGCTGGAGGTGTCTGGACGGGCAAATTTAACTCTCATTTCCCACCAGGAAGAGGAATTAACCAAAGACTCAGCGTGCCGTGCCGGAACCAGATTAGGGCCTGAAGCCATCCTGCGGTGTTGCGGCCAGCTCACGAGAAAGCGAGTTGAAGAAAGGAGCTCAGGGGCACTGTAATTCACAAACCTGCAGAGTTATAAATGACAGCTATCGTCCAAAAATATACTGAAGTAAGGCTGCCAAGAGGACTTGAAAGCGGGGCACAATTGCAGGAAACCGATTTCAGGAGGTAGACTGGAATTGCATTTAAAGCATAGGAAAAGAGGCAGAACGTCCACAATGATGCACTTGGCCAAAAAGGGCGTATGCGTTTTTTCCTGAATATATTCAGGAAAAAACGCATACGCCCTTTTTGGCCAACCAAGCAAGCTTGCAAAGGAAATCTGCACTACAATGAAGTCTCACTTCCCCCCGGTCAAAAGGGCCATCTGAAAAAAGTGTCAAATCCAGAAAGGCAGGACAGGCCATGGAGAACTGCGAGCCTTGTTATGCTGATGGGCGGGATGTAAATTGCCAACAGCCACTCGGGAGAAGTGTATGGTGTTTCCTGAAACATCTAAATATCAAAGCAACAGAGCCTAGGGCACTTCCACTTATGGTCCTATAGCTTAGGGAAATTAAAATCAAAAAGACACAGCCACCCCAAAGGTTGGGACTGCTCTGTTTACAAGAACCTGGTTTACGGTACAAGTTCAATATCGCAGAAAGTGAAAAATGGATAAAGAAGTTGTGGTACTTACGTACAATGCAGTATCACTCAGCAATGAAATCTATGTCATCAGGCCCGTAGCAGCATAATGAGTGGATTCAGGTATGATGATTGTTACTGAAATAAGTCACACAGAAAAAGAAACATCATAAGATATCACTAATACACGGAATGTAAACTTGGCTACACAGGAACTGAATTACAAAACAGAACAGGGTCTCAAATTTAGAAACCCAACTTATGCTTGCTTAAGGGGAAAGGTGAGTTGGGGTGCTGCATAAAACCAGAGATTGAAATGAGCACAGATAAAGTTCCTTAAGCCAAATATGGAATAGACAACAGCTACTCCTTGCTCAACGAAACGGACTCATCACCCCATATTAAACACCTAAGAATGTACCTGACTAGTAAGTAGCTTAAAACCTAAGGAATGCTATGTCTCCGAAAGAGAATCAAGCGTGTGTACAGGGGCATAAACGCAGCAGTGATAGGATTGGAGAGGTTCGGTGAGCAAATGAAGACCCTTTGAAGTCATATTGCATGGTACCCATTCCACGGGTCTCAACTCTCCAGGTTTAAGGTATTCTTCCTTCAGCTAAAACATACATGTGGAACCCAGAGTATGATCAACCGTGTGATCGGGAGACGTGTTCCAATATGTGTCAGTTTTCGTCCCCTGGTACTCGGGTGCAACATTCCAGACGCTTTACTAACACTCTCCCGACTTGGAGAGTCAGTGCCTTTAACCTCCTGTTTGGCCCAGTTTGCAATTTCTGCGGAAGATGAACAGGAATAGGGAGAACCAATGACAGACTAGCTGGAGGTGTCTGGACGGGCAAATTTAACTCTCATTTCCCACCAGGAAGAGGAATCAACCAAAGGCTCAGCGTGCCGTGCCAGAACCAGATTAGGGCCTGAAGCCATCCTGCGGTGTTGCGGCAGCTCACGAGAAAGCGAGTTGAAGAAAGGAGCTCAGGGGCACAGAAATTCACAAACCTGCAGAGTTATAAATGACAGCTATCGTCCAAAAATATACTGAAGTAAGGCTGCCAAGAGGACTTGAAAGCGGGGCAGAATTGCAGGAAACCGATTTCAGGAGGTAGACTGGAATTGCATTTAAAGCATAGGAAAAGAGGCAGAACGTCCACAATGATGCACTTGGCCAAAAAGTGCGTATGCGTTTTTTCCTGAATATATTCAGGAAAAAACGCATACGCCCTTTTTGGCCAACCAAGCAAGCTTGCAAAGGAAATCTGCACTACAATGAAGTCTCACTTCCCCCCGGTCAAAAGGGCCATCTGAAAAAAGTGTAAAATCCAGAAAGGCAGGACAGGCCATGGAGAACTGGGAGCCTTGTTATGCTGATGGGCGGGATGTAAATTGCCAACAGCCACTCGGGAGAAGTGTATGGTGTTTCCTGAAACATCTAAAAAACAAAGCAACAGAGCCTAGGGCACTTCCACTTATGGTCCTATAGCTTAGGGAAATTAAAATCAAAAAGACACAGCCACCCCAAAGGTTGGGACGGCTCTGTTTACAAGAACCTGGTTTACGGTACAAGTTCAATACCGCAGAAAGTGAAAAATGGATAAAGAAGTTGTGGTACTTACGTACAATGCAATATCACTCAGCAATGAAATCTATGTCATCAGGCCCGTAGCAGCATAATGAGTGGATTCAGGTACGATGATTCTAACTGAAATAAGTCACACAGAAAAAGAAACATCATAAGATATCACTAATACACGGAATGTAAACTTGGCTACAGAGGAACTGAATTACAAAACAGAGCAGGGTCTCAAATTTAGAAACCCAACTTATGCTTGCTTAAGGGGAAAGGTGAGTAGGGGTGCTGCATAAAACCAGAGATTGAAATGAGCACAGATAAAGTTCCTTAAGCCAAATATGGAATAGACAAGAGCTACTCCTTGCTCAAGGAAACGGACTCAACACCCCATATTAAACGCCTAAGAATGTACCTGACTAGGAAGTATCTTAAAACCTATGGATTGCTATGTCTCTGAAAGAGAATCAAGCGTGTGTACAGGGGCATAAACGCAGCAGTGATAGGACTGGAGAGGTTCGGTGAGCAAATGAAGACCCTTTGAAGTCATATTGCAAGGTACCCATTCCACGGGTCTCAACTCTCCAGGTTTAAGGGATTCTTCCTTCAGCTAAAACATGCATGTGGAACCCAGAGTATGATCAACCGTGTGATCGGGAGACGTGTTCCAATATGTGTCAGTTTTCGTCCCCTGGTACTCGGGTGCAACATTCCAGACGCTTTACTAACACTCTCCCGACTTGGAGAGTCAGTGCCTTTAACCTCCTGTTTGGCCCAGTTTGCAATTTCTGCGGAAGATGAACAGGAATAGGGAGAACCAATGAGAGACTAGCTGGAGGTGTCTGCACGGGCAATTTTAACTCTCATTTCCCACCAGGAAGAGGAATTAACCAAAGGCTCAGCGTGCCGAGCCGGAACCAGATTAGGGCCTGAAGCAATCATGCAGTGTTGCGCCAGCTCACAAGAAAGCGAGTTGAAGAAAGGAGCTCAGGGGCACTGTAATTCACAAACCTGCCGAGTTATAAATGACAGCTATCGTCCAAAAATATACTGAAGTAAGGCTGCCAAGAGGACTTGAAAGCGGGGCAGAATTGCAGGAAACCGATTTCAGGAGGTAGACTGGAATTGCATTTAAAGCATAGGAAAAGAGGCAGATGGTCCACAATGATGCACTTGGCCAAAAAGGGCGTATGCGTTTTTTCCTGAATATATTCAGGAAAAAACGCATACGCCCTTTTTGGCCAACCAAGCAAGCTTGCAAAGGAAATCTGCACTACAATGAAGTCTCACTTCCCCCCGGTCAAAAGGGCCATCTGAAAAAAGTGTAAAATCCAGAAAGGCAGGACAGGCCATGGAGAACTGGGAGCCTTGTTATACTGATGGGCGGGATGTAAATTGCCAACAGCCACTCGGGAGAAGTGTATGGTGTTTCCTGAAACATCTAAAAAACAAAGCAACAGAGCCTAGGGCACTTCCACTTATGGTCCTATAGCTTAGGGAAATTAAAATCAAAAAGACACAGCCACCCCAAAGATTGGGAAGGCTCTGTTTACAAGAACCTGGTTTACGGTACAAGTGCAATATCGCAGAAAGTGAAAAATGACTAAAGAAGTTGTGGTACTTACGTACAATGCAATATCACTCAGCAATGAAATCTATGTCATCAGGCCCGTAGCAGCATAATGAGTGGATTCAGGTACGATGATTCTAACTGAAATAAGTCACACAGAAAAAGAAACATCATAAGATATCACTAATACACGGAATGTAAATTTGGCTACACAGGAACTGAATTACAAAACAGAACAGGGTCTTAAATTTAGAAAACCAACTTATGCTTGCTTAAGGGGAAAGGTGAGTTGGGGTGCTGCATAAAACCAGAGATTGAAATGAGCACAGATAAAGTTCCTTAAGCCAAATATGGAATAGACAAGAGCTACTCCTTGCTCAAGGAAATGGACTCAACACCCCATATTAAACACCTAAGAATATACCTGACTAGGAAGTATCTTAAAACCTATGGATTGCTATGTCTCCGAAAGAGAATCAAGCGTGTTTACAAGGGCATAAATTCAGCAGTGATAGGACTGGAGAGGTTCGGTGAGCAAATGAAGACCCTTTGAAGTCATATTGCATGGTACCCATTCCACGGGTCTCAACTCTCCAGGTTTAAGGGAATCTTCCTTCAGCTAAAAAATGCATGTGGAACGCAGAGTATGATCAACCGTGTGATCGGGAGCCGTGTTCCAATATGTCTGAGTTTTCGTCCCCTGGTTCTCGGGTGCAACATTAAAGACGCTTTACTAACACTCTCCCGACTTGGAGAGTCAGTGCCTTTAACCTCCTGTTTGGCCCAGTTTGCAATTTCTGCGGAAGATGAACAGGAATAGGGAGAACCAATGACAGACTAGATGGAGGTGTCTGGACGGGCAAATTTAACTCTCATTTCCCACCAGGAAGAGGAATTAACCAAAGGCTCAGCGTGCCGTGCCAGAACCAGATTAGGGCCTGAAGCCATCCTGCGGCGTTGCGGCCAGCTCACGAGAAAACGAGTTGAAGAAAGGAGCTCAGGGACACTGTAATTCACAAACCTGCAGAGTTATAAATGACAGCTATCGTCCAAAAATATACTGAAGTAAGGCTGCCAAGAAGACTTGAATGCGGGGCAGAATTGCAGGAAACCGATTTCAGGAGGTAGACTGGAATTGCATTTAAAGCATAGGAAAAGAGGCAGAACGTCCACAATGATGCACTTGGCCAAAAAGGGCGTATGCGTTTTTTCCTGAATATATTCAGGAAAAAACGCATACGCACTTTTCGGCCAACCAAGCAAGCTTGCAAAGGAAATCTGCACTACAATGAAGTCTCACTTCCCCCCGGTCAAAAGGGCCATCTGAAAAAAGTGTAAAATCCAGAAAGGCAGGACAGGCCATGGAGAACTGGGAGCCTTGTTATGCTGATGGGCGGGATGTAAATTGCCAACAGCCACTCGGGAGAAGTGTATGGTGTTTCCTGAAACATCTAAAAAACAAAGCAACAGAGCCTAGGGCACTTCCACTTATGGTCCTATAGCTTAGGGAAATTAAAATCAAAAAGACACAGCCACCCCAAAAGTTGGGACGGCTCTGTTTACAAGAACCTGGTTTACGGTACAAGTTCAATATCACAGAAAGTGAAAAATGGATAAAGAAATTGTGTTACATATGTACAATGCAATATCACACAGCAATGAAATCTATGTCATCAGGCCAATAGCAGCATAATGAGTGGATTCAGGTATATTATTCTAACTGAAATAAGTCACACAGAAAAAGAAACATCATAAGATATCACTAATACACGGAATGTAAACTTGGCTACACAGGAACTGAATTACAAAACAGAACAGCGTCTCAAATTTAGAAACCCAGCTTATGCTTGCTTAAGGGGAAAGGTGAGTTGGGGTGCTGCATAAAACCAGAGATTGAAATGAGCACAGATAAAGTTCCTTAAGCCAAATATGGAATAGACAAGAGCTACTCCTTGCTCAACGAAATGGACTCAACACACCATATTAAATGCCTAAGAGTGTACCTGACTAGGAAGTATCTTAAAACCTATGGATTGCTATGTCTCCGAAAGAGAATCAAGCGTGTGTACAGGGGCATAAACGCAGCAGTGATAGGATTGGAGAGGTTCGGTGAGCAAATGAAGACCCTTTGAAAT
The DNA here is from genome assembly GCF_949774975.1 of Lagenorhynchus albirostris. Classification (NCBI taxonomy): domain Eukaryota; kingdom Metazoa; phylum Chordata; class Mammalia; order Artiodactyla; family Delphinidae; genus Lagenorhynchus; species Lagenorhynchus albirostris. Next base: position 95,993,198 of record NC_083100.1, on the reverse strand, counting down.
CATATTGCATGGTACCCATTCCACGGGTCTCAACTCTCCAGGTTTAAGGTATTCTTCCTTCAGCTAAAACATGCATGTGGAACCCAGAGTATGATCAACCGTGTGATCGGGAGCCGTGTTCCAATATGTGTCAGTTTTCGTCCCCTGGTACTCGGGTGCAACATTCCAGACGCTTTACTAACACTCTCCCGACTTGGAGAGTCAGTGCCTTTAACCTCCTGTTTGGCCCAGTTTGCAAGTTCTGCGGAAGATCAACAGGAATAGGGAGAACCAATGAGAGACTAGCTGGAGGTGTCTGGACGGGCAAATTTAACTCTCATTTCCCACCAGGAAGAGGAATTAACCAAAGGCTCAGCGTGCCGTGCCGGAACCAGATTAGGGCCTGAAGCCATCCTGCGGTGTTGCGGCCAGCTCACGAGAAAGCGAGTTGAAGAAAGGAGCTCAGGGGCACTGTAATTCACAAACCTGCCGAGTTATAAATGACAGCTATCGTCCAAAAATATACTGAAGTAAGGCTGCCAAGAGGACTTGAAAGCGGGGCAGAATTGCAGGAAACCGATTTCAGGAGGTAGACTGGAATTGCATTTAAAGCATAGGAAAAGAGGCAGAACGTCCACAATGATGCACTTGGCCAAAAAGGGCGTATGCGTTTTTTCCTGAATATATTCAGGAAAAAACGCATACGCCCTTTTTGGCCAACCAAGCAAGCTTGCAAAGGAAATCTGCACTACAATGAAGTCTCACTTCCCCCCGGTCAAAAGGGCCATCTGAAAAAAGTGTAAAATCCAGAAAGGCAGGACAGGCCATGGAGAACTGGGAGCCTTGTTATGCTGATGGGCGGGATGTAAATTGCCAACAGCCACTCGGGAGAAGTGTATGGTGTTTCCTGAAACATCTATAAAACAAAGCAACAGAGCCTAGGGCACTTCCACTTATGGTCCTATAGCTTAGGGAAATTAAAATCAAAAAGACACAGCCACCCCAAAGGTTGGGAGGGCTCTGTTTACAAGAACCTGGTTTACGGTACAAGTTCAATATCACAGAAAGTGAAAAATGGATAAAGAAGTTGTGGTACTTATGTACAATGCAGTATCACACAGCAATGAAATCTATGTCATCAGGCCCGTAGCAGCATAATGAGTGGATTCAGGTATGATGATTCTAACTGAAATAAGTCACACAGAAAAAGAAACATCATAAGATATCACTAATACACGGAATGTAACTTGGCTACACAGGAACTGAATTGCAAAACAGAACAGGGTCTCAAATTTAGAAACCCAACTTATGCTTGCTTAAGGGGAAAGGTGAGTTGGGGTGCTGCATAAAACCAGAGATTGAAATGAGCACAGATAAAGTTCCTTAAGCCAAATATGGAATAGACAAGAGCTACTCCGTGCTCAACGAAATGGACTCAACACCCCATATTAAACGCCTAAGAGTGTACCTGACTAGGAAGTATCTCAAAACCTATGGATTGCTATGTCTCCAAAAGAGAATCAAGCGTGTGTACAGGGGCATAAACGCAGCAGTGATAGGATTGGAGAAGTTCGGTGAGCAAATGAAGACCCTTTGAAGTCATATTGCATGGTACCCATTCCACGGGTCTCAACTCTCCAGGTTTAAGGGATTCTTCCTTCAGCTAAAACATGCATGTGGAACCCAGAGTATGATCAACCGTGTGATCGGGAGACGTGTTCCAATATGTGTCAGTTTTCGTCCCCTGGTACTCGGGTGCAACATTCCAGACGCTTTACTAACACTCTCCCGACTTGGAGAGTCAGTGCCTTTAACCTCCTGTTTGGCCCAGTTTGCAATTTCTGCGGAAGATGAACAGGAATAGGGAGAAGCAATGACAGACTAGCTGGAGGTGTCTGGACGGGCAAATTTAACTCTCATTTCCCACCAGGAAGAGGAATTAACCAAAGGCTCAGCGTGCCGTGCCGGAACCAGATTAGGGCCTGAAGCCATCCTGCGGCGTTGCGGCCAGCTCACGAGAAAACGAGTTGAAGAAAGGAGCTCAGGGACACTGTAAATCACAAACCTGCAGAGTTATAAATGACAGCTATCGTCCAAAAATATACTGAAGTAAGGCTGCCAAGAGGACTTGAAAGCGGGGCAGAATTGCAGGAAACCGATTTCAGGAGGTAGACTGGAATTGCATTTAAAGCATAGGAAAAGAGGCAGAACGTCCACAATGATGCACTTGGCCAAAAAGGGCGTATGCGTTTTTTCCTGAATATATTCAGGAAAAAACGCATACGCCCTTTTTGGCCAACCAAGCAAGCTTGCAAAGGAAATCTGCACTACAATGAAGTCTCACTTCCCCCCGGTCAAAAGGGCCATCTGAAAAAAGTGTAAAATCCAGAAAGGCAGGACAGGCCATGGAGAACTGGGAGCCTTGTTATGCTGATGGGCGGGATGTAAATTGCCAACAGCCACTCCGGAGAAGTGTATGGTGTTTCCTGAAACATCTAAAAATCAAAGCAACAGAGCCTAGGGCACTTCCACTTATGGTCCTATAGCTTAGGGAAATTAAAATCAAAAAGTCACAGCCACCCCAAAAGTTGGGACGGCTCTGTTTACAAGAACCTGGTTTACAGTACAAGTTCAATATCGCAGAAAGTGAAAAATGGATAAAGAAATTGTGTTACATATGTACAATGCAATATCACACAGCAATGAAATCTATGTCATCAGGCCAATAGCAGCATAATGAGTCGATTCAGGTATATTATTCTAACTGAAATAAGTCACACAGAAAAAGAAACATCATAAGATATCACTAATACACGGAATGTAAACTTGGCTACACAGGAACTGAATTACAAAACAGAACAGGGTCTCAAATTTAGAAACCCAGCTTATGCTTGCTTAAGTGGAAAGGTGAGTTGGGGTGCTGCATAAAACCAGAGATTGAAATGAGCACAGATAAAGTTCCTTAAGCCAAATATGGAATAGACAAGTGCTACTCCTTGCTCAACGAAATGGACTCAACACACCATATTAAATGCCTAAGAGTGTACCTGACTAGGAAGTATCTTAAAACCTATGGATTGCTATGTCTCCGAAAGAGAATCAAGCGTGTGTACAGGGGCATAAACGCAGCAGTGATAGGATTGGAGAGGTTCGGTGAGCAAATGAAGACCCTTTGAAATCATATTGCATGGTACCCATTCCACGGGTCTCAACTCTCCAGGTTTAAGGTATTCTTCCTTCAGCTAAAACATGCATGTGGAACCCAGAGTATGATCAACCGTGTGATCGGGAGCCGTGTTCCAATATGTGTCAGTTTTCGTCCCCTGGTACTCGGGTGCAACATTCCAGACGCTTTACTAACACTCTCCCGACTTGGAGAGTCAGTGCCTTTAACCTCCTGTTTGGCCCAGTTTGCAAGTTCTGCGGAAGATCAACAGGAATAGGGAGAACCAATGAGAGACTAGCTGGAGGTGTCTGGACGGGCAAATTTAACTCTCATTTCCCACCAGGAAGAGGAATTAACCAAAGGCTCAGCGTGCCGTGCCGGAACCAGATTAGGGCCTGAAGCAATCCTGCGGTGTTGCGGCCAGCTCACGAGAAAGCGAGTTGAAGAAAGGAGCTCAGGGGCACTGTAATTCACAAACCTGCAGAGTTATAAATGACAGCTATCGACCAATAATATACTGAAGTAAGGCTGCCAAGAGGACTTGAAAGCATTGCAGAATTACAGGAAACCGATTTCAGGAGGTAGACTGGAATTGCATTAAAAGCATAGGAAAAGAGGCAGAACATCCACAATGATGCACTTGGCTAAAATATATTCAGGCAAAAACGCATACGCCCTTTTTGGCCAACCAAGCAAGCTTGCAAAGGAAATCTGCACTACAATGAAGTCTCACTTCCCCCCGGTCAAAAGGGCCATCTGAAAAATGTGTAAAATCCAGAAAGGCAGGACAGGCCATGGAGAACTGCGAGCCTTGTTATGCTGATGGGCGGGATGTAAATTGCCAACAGCCACTCGGGAGAAGTGTATGGTGTTTCCTGAAACATCTAAAAAACAAAGCAACAGAGCCTAGGGCACTTCCACTTATGGTCCTATAGCTTAGTTAATTTAAAATCAAAAAGACACAGCCACCCCAAAAGTTGGGACGGTTCTTTTTACTGGAATCTCTTCTACGGCACAAGTTAAATATCCCAGAGAGCAAATAATGGATAAAGAAGTTGCGGTACTTATGTACAACAGAATACCACTCAGCAATGAAATCTATGTCACCAGGCCCGTACCAGCATAATGAGTGGATTGAGGCATGATGATTCTAAGTGAAATAAGTCACACAGAAAAAGAAACATCATAAGGTATCACTATTACACGGAATGTGAACTTGGCTACACAGGAACTGAATTACAAAACAGAACAGGGTCTCAAGTTTAGAAAACTAACTTATGCTTGCTTAAGGGGGAAGGTGAGTTGGGGTGCTGCATTAAACCAGAGTTTGAAATTAGCACAGATACCGTTCCATAATCCAAATATGGAATAGACAAGACCTACCGCTTGCTCAACTAAATGGATTCAACAATGAGGTATCACCTCACACCTGGTAGAATAGGCATCATAGAAAATCTACAAGCAAAAAATGCTGGAAAGGGTGTGGAGAAAAGGAACCCTCTTCCACTATTGTTGGGAATATAAATTGATACAGTCACTATGGAGAACAATATGGAATTTCTTAAGAAACTAACAATAGAATTACCATATGATACAGCAATCCCAGTACTGGACATATACCCAGACAAAACCATAAATCAAAAAGAGACATTCACCGCAATGTTCATTGCATCACTATTTACAATATCGAGGTAATGGAAGCAACCTAAATGCCCACAGACAGACGAATGCATAAAGCCGTGGTACATATATAAAATGGAATATTACTAAGCCATGAAAAGGAATGAAATTGGGTCATTTGTAGAGACGTCGATGCATCTAGAGACTGTCATACAGAGTGAAGTAAGTCAGAAAGAGAAAAACAAATCTTGCATATTCATGCATATATGTGGAACCTAGAAAACCTGTACAGATTAACCATTTTGCAAGGCATAAATAGAGCAACAGATGTAGACAACAAACGTATGGACAACAAGGGGGGAAAGCTGTTGGGGGTGGTGGTGGGAGGAGTTGAGAGACTGGGATTGGCATGTATACATTTATATGTATAAAATAGATAACCAATAAGAACCTGCTGTATAAAAATATAAAATAAAATTCAAAATTAAAAAGAAATAAAATTTAAAAAATAGAAAAAACAATTATTCCCTTCACATACATGTATTTATATGAATAAATTATTTCCATGCTTATATCTGTAAATACAAAAAAGAGGAATAAAATCTACCTTGAACCCAAAACGAAAAAGAGAAAAAAAACACAGAACCCACCAGTTCCACAGAGGAAAACCGTATCAGGGCACTTGCTCCAGTTGTAAACAATTCTGAAGTTGGTCAGTGGTGGGGAATCGTCTCCCATTCAGCCAGCAGCCCCCACGCAACAAGCGTCCTCATTGCAAAGCTGGGGCACCGTGCCGAGGCATCTGTGAGTAAACGTGAGCTGAGCCCCAGGCCAGTTGCTGCTGAACTATTCCCACCCATCCCAGGTAAAACACCTGAATATATACAAGGACTTGAAAGCCTAGAGGGAGGGCCATAGAGCCACACGAGTGACAGCATGCCGGCCGACTTGGTGCCTGCAGGCCAGCCAGGATGGTCCTGGCCCTGGGTGCTCTTCTGGAAGATTTCCATTTCCCTGCCTGAGATACCCGTCCTGTCCCTGCCCCCACTGCTTTTTTCCTTCCTCACCTCTGCCCAGGGAGAAATTCCAGCAGCAGGTATGGGTGACACATCTTCTTCTTTAGCAGGTGGCAGCCTGGCAACTGCTGCAGAAAGTCCAGCAGAGCCCCACTCACACTGGGCCACCCACAAAGCCGTGGCCTCTCACTCCCTCCCACCAGCCCAGCCCCGAGACTGCTGACAGGGCAGAGAAAATGGCGTCAGGCACGGCTGCAGGGGCTCTTGCTGCCTGGAGTGCTATTTATAGTGATCTCAACCCAGGCACACCTGGGGAGGGCTGGCCGGCACGGTAAGGCTGCCCAGGTCAGCCAATCATCACCCCTCAGGGGCTCACAGTTGCAGAAAATGGAACTTGCTGAACCGGCCAGGTCCAAGGAACAGGTGTGGGCTCCTGAGAGTCAGGATAGACAAGGGGCTGCAGCTTTGGCTTGTTTTCTAATCATTTTATCTGGCCCATGAGTGGGAGACAACTTCAAGAAAACCCTCTCCTAATGAGAGGAACCCAGGAGTCAGGGAGAGGAGGGGTGGGTGGTGGTTGGAGACAGAGGCCTGGTGCCCCGGGTGCAGTGGAAGTCTCTGGAAGACCAGGTGGAGGGAGGCCTCACGGAGTGATGCCCAGGGTCACAGACCTGTCGCAGCTGCTGTTTGTTAGTTCAAGTCCTGCTCTGAGGTGCTCTGTGTCAGCTCTGAGCGACAGGTGAGCTGGGGGTGCTCTGCAATGAGGGCTATGTGCACGGTTCCTGTGTGCCCAGCCCTGCCACAGTACCTGCAAGGGTAGCTCTGTATCCTGGGAGGGGCCTGACCACGAGAGCCCTGTGGGCTGGGGTGGGGGTGGGGTACCTGCCCAGGTGAGCTCCATATTCTGGGATTGGTCTGACCACGAGAGCCCCATGGGCTGCTGGGGACCTGGTAAAGGATGTCAGGACAGTCAGTGAAGCCACCGAGGATATACCTCCAGTTGCTCCTAATTCCTACACCCTGCTGGTCATTCTACCAACCACCAGGACATGGTATTCTGTATTAGTCTTCAATGATGCCTTCTTTTGTATTCCATTAGTCCCAGAGTCACAAGAAATTTTGGCTTGTGAGTGGCAGGACTCAACATACAACTAAAACAATACTTCCGGGCCGTCTGGCCCCAAGGGTGCAAAAATTCCCACACCATCTTTGGGGAAAGCTTAGCTAAAGACCTAAAAGTTCTACCTCTGGAAAAGGAAACCCTCCTTCAATATGCAGACGACATTCTGATCGCCAGCCCTACTAAGGAGGCCTCTGAACTACCAAGCCAATAAAGGATAGAAGTTGTCCAAGAAAAAGCTCAAATATCACAGACTGCCGTGACCTGCCTGGGCTTCATTCTCACAGAAGGTTGGAGAAGTCCATCCCAGGAAAGGGAAGAAACCATTTTCAGCCTTACCCCTTTCTAAAACTAGAAGACAGCTTAGGGGTTCCTGGGGAGGCCAGGGTTTGCTGCTTCTGGATCCCTAACTACAGTCTACTAGCTGGGCCTCTATATGAAACACTGAAAGGAAAAGATGATGATCCTTTTGAATAGAATCCACAAGTGGCCTTTCAAGAATGGAAAGAGCAGTCAATTCAGACCCTTGCCCTGGAACTCCCTAATTTAGCTAAACCCTTTGACCTTTACATTCCCGGTGAAAGGTGAATCGCCATTGGAGAATTAGTGCAAAACCTGGGACCACTTGAAATGGAACAATGCAAGAATGCTATCCAGGTAGGATAAACTATGGTCACCAAGGGGCTTGGCCCACTGCCACATCTGGCCAAGATACTGGCGGTATCTAAAAACCTGGAAATCAGCAGCCCAAAAGGCCACCTCCCTCCTAAGGGAAAAGGACCCCACGTGGTGATCCTAACCACCAACCATGCCCTGAAGTTGCAGGGTTCGCTCCGTGGGCACACCGACCTCGAGTGAGGAGGCCCTCCAACTCCAACATCCAGAGAGATAACCGGGGGCAACAGGGCACCATGACGACTCGTGTGAACATCACTTGACCTGGAGTTTCTCTCATAAAACAACAAGAGTGTGTCCCAAAAGAGTAGACTACTGCTTGCAGGACTTACTGCACCCAGAGGGGAGCTAATAATCTTGGCGGGGGAACCGTATATCACACTGTCACCATAGAAAAGCCTACAGACACCGTGATGATGGTGGCCAGTAAGACCGGCTGGACTCTTGTTTACTTCAAAAGGCTGTTGACTCAGTGGCCATCATGGTCCTTGATCACCACTGACCCTGGACTGTCTGGGAGTTGAGCGGGCAGGGCTCTGACACCTGGTGCTGTTTGTACGTTAATTCAGGGGCCTAATTGAAGAAAGCGCAGACTACTGGTCAGAGCATCTAGGCTGGCAGAAACGGTCGGCCTAAGGTGGCCGAACAAATGTGGGGCGGGGTGAAACCGGCCCCCACAGCGTCTCTGCACATCTCTTTCCTGGACCCTTAAAGGTCATTAGAATCTATAACACTTCCAATGCTGGTGCTCAGGTGGACGAGCAGGGAGGCAGGGGGCCTGGGGACAATCAACGTCACCTGGAGGCTGCTGAGGAGAAGCTCTGACCCTCGCCCCAGGGTATGAGGGCTCCCAACTCAGCACTCAGCAGTTACAGAAGAAGGGTCTGCACCCTCAGCACTCCAAGAATGAGGAACGGGACAAAAGGCAGAGGGGGGGTTTGTCCCCAGCAAAGCCCATTAAAAATCCCTGGGAGATAAAAATAGAATCTGGGCAATAAAGTCAAGTCTAACCTTTTTTATCCTTTGTGCTTTGTCTAATTTCACGTGCTCCTAGGGTCCCGCATGCAGAGGTTCCACACCCGGCACTTCAGACCAGATTTCCTAGTGCAGAATGGCTGGGTCGACACCTCAGCTCCTGGGGCCCAGTGCAGACTCCGCGATATAGAGCCTGAGCTACAGCCAACCCGGCCCTCGAGAGCTCCGCCCCCTCCCTCCCACTGACTCTGACAGGATCTCTACACAGCAGCCCAGCCCACAGCCCACGGGGTAGTACATGCTCTCACCTCTCCATTCTCTGATCAAAATATAAAGTTTCCTTTGCTTGTGAACCAAACTCAGTCTCGATCTGTTGGCCCCAATGACACTGGGCAGGGGGACACTTGTTGGGGTCCACTCTGGAGGATCAGTAACAGAAATTGAGGTGACTATTGTAACCTCAATGAACAGATGTGTGAGCCAAAGTGTAGTTAACATAGAACAGTGTATAAGGCTCGGGTAAAATAAGATGTTTCTAACACTTCCATTTGATATTTCCATCACTTTATTATAAGCAAGTTCAGTGAAAAGGTTTGTCTTATTTGTCAGCTCAATATTAGAGAAATGAAGTGATTTCTTTCCAAGGATGTACATCTAATAATCTTGGTTAAACCTTCAATCTTGTTTTAAATGCTTTTCCATTGAAATGCTTTTTTTAATGCTTTTTTTTAATGCTTTTCCATTGAAATGCTTTTTTTTTTAAATTTAACTAAATTTTTTTAAATGCTTTTCCATTTCAGCTCCCCCATTTCTGAGAAGTATAAAATCTTATAATTTATTATTACCAAATGGGAAAGGTGGGAGGAGGGATAAATTAACAGTTTGGGATTAACACATACACACTGCTATGTATAAAATAGATCATCAACAAGGAACTACTGTATAGCACAGGGAACTACACTCAACATTTTGCAATAACCTATAAGGGGAAATAATCTGAAAAAGAATAGATATTTTTATTGACATCATCTATCAATGACAGTTAAAGTGTAACCTAAGGGAAGCTGGTGGTGAGTGCTTCTGACCCTGAAGACTTCAATCATCTAAAGTTTGGACTCTGCCTACTTCCCAAGGCCCTTAATGAACATATGTGTAGCCGTAGCTTAAAAAATTCCCCAGTTTGGGTTTCGGGGAGACACTGATTTTGAAAAAGCCCTGGTGTTCTCCTTACATGAATGGGACTCTTCCTACTGCTAAAACATGTCTGTCACACCCAGAGGATGGTATACCGTCTGATCGGGAAGAGTTTGGAAAAGGCATCTCATCTCCTCATCTCCTGGTGCTCGGGTTCACCCCTCCAGCGTCTTTACTAACAGTCTCCCCACTTGGAGATGTCAGCACTGTCAACATCCTGTTGCGTACAGTTTGGAATTTGTCCAGAGGATGAAGCGGAAGGATGAGGAACAATGAGAGACAAGTCCTACGTGTTCAGACAGGCACATGTCACTCTAATTTCCAATCAGGAAGACGAATTGACCAAAGGCTAGGGTTGCCCATGGAAACAGTATAGGGCTTGAGGAAATCCCGCTGCTTTGTGGCCAGTTCCCATAAACACAAGTTGAACAATAGAACTCAGGGGCAGTACAATTCACAAAACTGCAGAGTTGAAAATATCCATCACTGAAAAATGTCTTGAGGAAAGTCAGAGAAAAGGACTTGTAAGCAAGGGAGAATGGCAGGAAAGGGATTTGAGGAGGTAGAAAGGACTCGCCATTAAGCACAAGAAAAGGAGCTGAACATTGCCAACACTGCAGTTGGCCAAAAAGGGTGTATGCGTTTTTTTGTGTATATATTCAAGAAAAGAGCGTACACCTTTTTAGCCACCCAAACAGGTGGGCACTGGAAGTCAATACTACAAAAGACATCACTTCGCATCAGTCAGAAGAGCCATCCTCATAAAGCGTAAACAACAGAAATGCAGGACAGGGCAAGGAGAAGAGGGAGCCCTGTGAGACTTATAGTGGAAATGTATATTGCCAACGGCCATTCTGGAGAAGTGTATTGTGTTTACTAAAGCATCTAAACAATGAGCTACAGAGCATAGGGCACTTGCACTCATGGGCGTATATCTTGGGAAAAACAAAACTCGAGAGGACACAGGCACCCCAATGTTTACCCCCTCTCTGTTTAAAAGATCCTCGACTAGGATATAACTTAAATGTCTCTGGAGGGAAAAAATGGATAGAGATGTGGTACTTAGGTAGAGTGGAATATTATTCAGCCTGGAAATCAATGAAATATGGCCAGCTGTAACAACTCCGGAGGAGTTACGTATGATCATTCTAAGTGACAGAATTCAAAAAGAAAAAGACACATATCATAAGATATCACTTAAAGGTGGAATCCAAAATGGCTACACATGAAATAAATTACAAAACAAAAACATAGTCAAATATGTAGAAAACACGCATAAGGCTGCTAAACGGGAAAGGTGGGGAGGGGTGAGGCATCATCCAGGAGGTTGAAATTAGCAAAGATACCATTCCAAATACCAAACTGATAATCAACAAGGCCTACACGGTAGCTAAAAGAACTGCACTCAGCACACTCAAGTCACCGGAAAAGAATATATACGACTGGTAAGAATCTGAAAAAGAATTTATTGATGTCTCTCTGTACGTGAATCAAGTGGATGTACAGCAGCAAGAAACAGAGCTTTGAAAATCAGCTGTAACCAATATAGTAATAAATTGAAAAAAATAAACGACAGAGAGACAGAGAAAACCTCTTACAACTTTTCCTCAGGGACGGTGATGCAACATGGATTGAACACATCTAGACCCACAGCAGGATGAGACATAAGGCTGGAAACTGTTTGCGCTAAGAGAAATGTGAGGTTGGGTGAGGAAATGCACACCCTTTAAAGTAATACTACCTGGTACCCATTCAATGGGTCCCAAATCTGCAGGTTCAAGGGATCTTCCTACAGCTAAAACATGCATGGAAAACCCAGAGGACTGTACACCATGTGATGCACCTCATTTATCCTCTCCTGGTGCTCCTGTTCACCATTCCAGCCACGTTACTTAGAAGCTCCCCACTTGGAGAATCAGCACATTTAAACTTCTGTTTCACACATTTTGCAAATTGTGAGGAGGATGAACGGGAAGAGGGGGAACCAATGAGAGAAGAGTTGTAGGGGTTTGGACGGGCACATATCACTCTAATTTCCCATTAAGAATAAGAATTAAAAAAAGGCTCAGCCTGCCTCGCCGGAGCCAAAATAGGGCCTGAAGCAATCCTGCGGGTTTGAGGCCAGCTCACAAAAGAGCAACTTAAAACATGGAGCTCAGGGTCACTGCAATTCACAAACCTGCAGAGTTATAAATGAAAACTAACGTCCAAAAATATGTTGAGGTAAGGCAAAGAAGAGGATCTGAATGCAAGACAGAATTGCAAGAAACAGATTTCAAGAGATAGATTGGACTCGTCTTTAACGCACATGAAAAGCGGCAGAATTTCGACAATGATGCAGTTGGCCCAAAAGGGCGTATGCGATTTATCCTGATTATATCCAGGAAAAAACGCATACGCACTTTATGGGCAACGAAGCAAGCAAGCAATGCAAATGTGCACAACAAAGAAGTCTCATTTCCCACCGGTCAAAAGGGCCATCCTAAAAAGTTGTAAAAACCAGAAATGCAGGACAGGCCATGGAGAACAGGGAGCCTTTATACGCTGATGGGCAGTGTGTGAACTGCCGAGAGCCACTCTGGAGAAGTGTATGGTGGTTCCTAAATCATCTAAAAACAGAGCTACAGAGCATAGGACACTTCCAATCATGGGAGTATATCTAGGGAAGTCTAAAAATCAACAAGACACAAGCACACCACAGTTTAGGGCTACTCTGTTTACAAGAACCTCAACTTCAGTACACCTTAAATATCCCAGGAAAGAGAACAATGGATAAAGAAGATGTGGTACTTATGTACAATGGAATATCTCTTCACCATGAAATCAATGTAATAAGGCTAGTAGAAGGATAAAGAGTGGATTTAGGTCCGATAATACTACTTGAAATAAGTCAAACAGAAAAAGAAACATATCATAAGATATCACTTATAGAGGGAGGGTAAATATGGCTGCACAAGAAATGAATTACAGAACAGAACAGTGTCTCACATTTAGAAAACACACTTATGTCAGCTTAAGGGGAAAGGAGAGGTGGGGTGATGCATAAAACCAGAGTTTGAAATTAGCACAGATACCGTTCAAGAAACCAAATAGGTATTAGACAAGATCTACACCTTGCTCAATGAACTGGCCTCAACACACCCTATACACCGCAGAGAAATATATCTGAGTAATAAGAATCTTAAAACCCATGTATTGATCTATCTCCATAAGGGAATCAAGTGTGTGCAGAGCGGCACAAACACAGCAGTGAAAATGAGCTAAACCCCATTATAGAAATAAATGTTAAAAACAAAACGCAGAAACAATGAAAGAGAGAAAAATTCTTACAAAATTCGCTCAGGGGCTGTGATGCAACCTGGATTGACCACATATAAACCCACAGCTGGATAAGACATAAGGCTGGACACTTGGGGCTGAGAGGATTGGTGAGCTTCGGTGAGCAACTGCCGAAAGTTTAATGCAATACTTCATGCTACTCATTCCAAGGGTCCCAACACTCCAGGTTGAGGGGAATCTTCCTACAGCTAAACCATGCTTGGGAAACCCAGCGACTGATCGGGAAAGGTTTCTAAAACGCACCACATTTTTCCTCTCCTGGGGCTCCGGATCGACATTCCAGCCACCTTACTAACAACATCCCCACATGGAGAGTCAATGCCTTTAACTTCTGGTATCGCACAGTCTTCAGTTAGTGCGGAGGATGAATGGGAATAGGGGGAACCAGTGAGAAACTAGCTGTAGCGGTTTCAATGGGCACATGTCACTCTAATTTCACATCAGTAAGAAGAATGAACCAAAGGCACAGCAAGGTGCCCCAGAAGAAGAATAGGGCTTCAAGGAATCCTGTGGTTATGGGGCAAGATCACAAAACTAAGAGCTGAAAAATGGAGCTAAGGGCCACTGCAATTCAAAAACCTGACTTGCCCAAATAGGGCGTATGCGTTTTTTCCTGAATATATTCAGGAAAAAACGCATACGCCCTTTTTGGCCAACCAAGCAAGCTTGCAAAGGAAATCTGCACTACAATGAAGTCTCACTTCCCCCCGGTCAAAAGGGCCATCTGAAAAAAGTGTAAAATCCAGAAAGGCAGGACAGGCCATGGAGAACTGGGAGCCTTGTTATGCTGATGGGCGGGATGTAAATTGCCAACAGCCATTCCGGAGAAGTGTATGGTGTTTCCTGAAACATCTAAAAAACAAAGCAACAGAGCCTAGGGCACTTCCACTTATGGTCCTATAGCTTAGGGCAATTAAAATCAAAAAGACACAGCCACCCCAAAGTTTGGGATGGCTCTGTTTACAAGAACCTCATATACGGTACAAGATCAATATCGCAGAAAGTGAAAAATGGATAAAGAAGTTGTGGTACTTACGTAAAATGCAGTATCACTCAGCAATGAAATCTATGTCATGAGGCCCGTAGCAGCATAATGAGAGGACTAAGTACGATGAATCTAACTGAAATAAGTCACACAGAAAAAGAAACATCATAAGGTATCACTAATACACGGAATGTAAACTTGGCTACACAGGAACTGAATTCCAAAACAGAACAGGGTCTCAAATTTAGAAACCCAACTTATGCTTGCTTAAGGGGAAAGGTGAGTTGGGGTGCTGCATAAAACCAGAGATTGAAATGAGCACAGATAAAGTTCCTTAAGCCAAATATGGAATAGACAAGAGCTACTCCTTGCTCAAGGAAATGGACTCAACACCCCATATTAAACGCCTAAGAATGTACCTGACTAGGAAGTATCTTCAAACCTATGGATTGCTATGTCTCCGAAAGAGAATCAAGCGTGTGTACAGGGGCATAAACGCAGCAGTGATAGGACTGGAGAGGTTCGGTGAGCAAATGAAGACCCTTTGAAGTCATATTGCATGGTACCCATTCCACGGGTCTCAACTCTCCAGGTTTAAGGTATTCTTCCTTCAGCTAAAACATGCATGTGGAACCCAGAGTATGATCAACCGTGTGATCGGGAGACGTGTTCCAATATGTGTCAGTTTTCGTCCCCTGGTACTCGGGTGCAACATTCCAGACGCTTTACTAACACTCTCCCGACTTGGAGAGTCAGTGCCTTTAACCTCCTGTTTGGCCCAGTTTGCAATTTCTGCGGAAGATGAACAGGAATAGGGAGAACCAATGACAGACTAGCTGGAGGTGTCTGGACGGGCAAATTTAACTCTCATTTCCCACCAGGAAGAGGAATTAACCAAAGGCTCAGCGTGCCCTGCCGGAACCAGATTACGGCCTGAAGCAATCCTGCGGTGTTGCGGCCAGCTCACGAGAAAGCGAGTTGAAGAAAGGAGCTCAGGGGCACTGTAATTCACAAACCTGCAGAGTTATAAATGACAGCTATCGTCCAAAAATATACTGAAGTAAGGCTGCCAAGAGGACTTGAAAGCGGGGCAGAATTGCAGGAAACCGATTTCAGGAGGTAGACTGGAATTGCATTTAAAGCATAGGAAAAGAGGCAGAACGTCCACAATGATGCACTTGGCCAAAAAGGGCGTATGCGTTTTTTCCTGAATATATTCAGGAAAAAACGCATACGCCCTGTTTGGCCAACCAAGCAAGCTTGCAAAGGAAATCTGC
This sequence comes from Lagenorhynchus albirostris, assembly GCF_949774975.1. Lineage (NCBI taxonomy): Eukaryota > Metazoa > Chordata > Mammalia > Artiodactyla > Delphinidae > Lagenorhynchus > Lagenorhynchus albirostris. Next base: position 95,977,852 of record NC_083100.1, on the reverse strand, counting down.
ACTACAATGAAGTCTCACTTCCCCCCGGTCAAAAGGGCCATCTGAAAAAAGTGTAAAATCCAGAAAGGCAGGACAGGCCATGGAGAACTGGGAGCCTTGTTATGCTGGTGGGCGTCATTTAATTTGCCAACAGCCATTCCGGAGAAGTGTATGGTGTTTCCTGAAACATCTAAAAAACAAAGCAACAGAGCCTAGGGCACTTCCACTTATGGTCCTATAGCTTAGGGAAATTAAAATCAAAAAGACACAGCCACCCCAAGGGTTGGGACGGCTCTGTTTACAAGAACCTGGTTTACGGTACAAGTTCAATATCGCAGAAAGTGAAAAATGGATAAAGAAGTTGTGGTACTTACGTACAATGCAATATCACTCAGCAAGGAAATCTATGTCATCAGGCCCGTAGCAGCATAATGAGTGGATTCAGGTAAGAAGATTCTAACTGAAATAAGTCACACAGAAAAAGAAACATCATAAGATATCACTAATACACGGAATGTAAACTTGGCTACATAGGAACTGAATTACAAAACAGAACAGGGTCTCAAATTTAGAAAACCAACTTATGCTTGCTTAAGGGGAAAGGTGAGTTGGGGTGCTGCATAAAACCAGAGATTTAAATGAGCACAGATAAAGTTCCTTAAGCCAAATATGGAATAGACAAGAGCTACTCCTTGCTCAAGGAAATGGACTCAACACCCCATATTAAACGCCTAAGAATGTACCTGACTAGGAAGTATCTTAAAACCTATGGACTGCTATGTCTCCGAAAGAGAATCAAGCGTGTGTACAGGGGCATAAACGCAGCAGTGATAGGACTGGAGAGGTTCGGTGAGCAAATGAAGTCCCTTTGAAGTCATATTGCATGGTACACATTCTACGGGTCTCAACTCTCCAGGTTTAAGGTATTCTTCCTTCAGCTAAAACATGCACGTGGAACCCAGAGTATGATCAACCGTGTGATCGGGAGACGTGTTCCAATATGTGTCAGTTTTCGTCCCCTGGTACTCGGGTGCAACATTCCAGACGCTTTACTAACACTCTCCCGACTTGGAGAGTCAGTGCCTTTAACCTCCTGTTTGGCCCAGTTTGCAATTTCTGCGGAAGATGAACAGGAATAGGGAGAACCAATGACAGACTAGCGGGAGGTGTCTGGACGGGCAAATTTAACTCTCATTTCCCACCAGGAATAGGAATTAACCAAAGGCTCAGCGTGCCGTGCCGGAACCAGATTAGGGCCTGAAGCAATCCTGCAGTGTTGCGGCCAGCTCACGAGAAAGCGAGTTGAAGAAAGGAGCTCAGGAGCACTGTAATTCACAAACCTGCAGAGTTATAAATGACGGCTATCGTCCAAATATATACTGAAGTAAGGCTGCCAAGAGGACTTGAAAGCGGGGCAGAATTGCAGGAAACCGATTTCAGGAGGTAGACTGGAATTGCATTTAAAGCATAGGAAAAGAGGCAGAACGTCCACAATGATGCACTTGGCCAAAAAGGGCGTATGCGTTTTTTCCTGAATGTATTCAGGAAAAAACGCATACGCCCTTTTTGGCCAACCAAGCAAGCTTGCAAAGGAAATCTGCACTACAATGAAGTCTCACTTCCCCCCGGTCAAAAGGGCCATCTGAAAAAAGTGTAAAATGCAGAAACGCAGGACAGGCCATGGAGAACTGGGAGCCTGTTACGCTGATGAGCGGGATGTAAATTGCCAACAGCCACTCGGAGAAGTGTATGGTGTTTCCTGAAACATCTAAAAAACAAAGCAACAGAGCCTAGGGCACTTCCACTTATGGTCCTATAGCTTAGGGAAATTAAAAGCAAAAAGACTCAGCCACCCCAAAAGTTGGGACAGCTCTGTTTACAAGAACATAGTTTACTGTACAAGTTCAATATCGCAGAAAGTGAAAAATGGATAAAGAAGTTGTGGTATTTACGTACAATGCAATATCACTCAGCAATGAAATCTATGTCATCAGGCCCGTAGCAGCATAATGAGTGGATTCAGGTACGATTATTCTAACTGAAATAAGTCACACAGAAAAAGAAATATCATAAGATATCACTAATACACGGAATGTAAACTTGGCTACATAGGAACTGAATTACAAAACAGAACAGTGTCTCAAATTTAGAAACCCAACATATGCTTGCTTAAGGGGAAAGGTGAGTTGGGGTGCTGCATAAAACCAGAGATTGAAATGAGCACAGATAAAGTTCCTTAAGCCAAATATGGAATAGACAAGAGCTACTCCTTGCTCAACGAAATGGACTCAACACCCCATATTAAATGCCTAAGAGTGTACCTGACTAGGAAGTATCTTAAAACCTATGGATTGCTATGTCTCCGAAAGAGAATCAAGCGTGTGTACAGGGGCATAATCGCAGCAGTGATAGGATTGGAGAAATTCGGTGAGCAAATGAAGACCCTTTGAAGTCATATTGCATGGTACCCATTCCACGGGTCTCAACTCTCCAGGTTTAAGGTATTCTTCCTTCAGCTAAAACATGCATGTGGAACGCAGAGTATGATCAACCGTGTGATCGGGAGACATGTTCCAATATGTCTGAGTTTTCGTCCCCTGGTTCTCGGGTTCAACATTCCAGACACTTTACTAACACTGTCCCGACTTGGAGAGTCAGTGCCTTTAACCTCCTGTTTGGCCCAGTTTGCAATTTCTGCGGAAGATGAACAGGAATAGGGAGAACCAATGAGAGACTAGCTGGAGGTGTTTGGACGGGCAAATTTAACTCTCATTTCCCACCAGGAAGAGGAATTAACCAAAGGCTCAGCGTGCCGTGCCGGAACCAGATTAGGGCCTGAAGCCATCCTGCGGTGTTGCGGCCAGCTCACGAGAAAGCGAGTTGAAGAAAGGAGCTCGGGGGCACTATAATTCACAAACCTGCAGAGTTATAAATGACAGCTATCGTCCAAAAATATACTGAAGTAAGGCTGCCAAGAGGACTTGAAAGCGGGGCAGAATTGCAGGAAACCGATTTCAGGAGGTAGACTGGAATTGCATTTAAAGCATAGGAAAAGAGGCAGAACGTCCACAATGATGCACTTGGCCAAAAAGGGCGTATGCGTTTTTTCCTGAATATATTCAGGAAAAAACGCATACGCCCTTTTTGGCCAACCAAGCAAGCTTGCAAAGGAAATCTGCACTACAATGAAGTCTCACTTCCCCCCGGTCAAAAGGGCCATCTGAAAAAAGTGTAAAATCCAGAAAGGCAGGACAGGCCATGGAGAACTGCGAGCCTTGTTATGCTGATGGGCGGGATGTAAATTGCCAACAGCCACTCGGGAGAAGTGTATGGTGTTTCCTGAAACATCTAAAAAACAAAGCAACAGAGCCTAGGGCACTTCCACTTATGGTCCTATAGCTTAGGGAAATTAAAATCAAAAAGACACAGCCACCCCAAAGGTTGGGACGGCTCTGTTTACAAGAACCTGGTTTACGGTACAAGTTCAATATCGCAGAAAGTGAAAAATGGATAAAGAAGTTGTGGTACTTACGTACAATGCAGTATCACTCAGCAATGAAATCTATGTCTTCAGGCCCGTAGCAGCATAATGAGTGGATTCAGGTACGATGATTCTAACTGAAATAAGTCACACAGAAAAAGAAACATCATAAGATATCACTAATACACGGAATGTAAACTTGGCTACACAGGAACTGAATTCCAAAACAGAACAGGGTCTCAAATTTAGAAAACCAACTTATGCTTGCTTAAGGGGAAAGGTGAGTTGGGGTGCTGCATAAAACCAGAGATTGAAATGAGCACAGATAAAGTTCCTTAAGCCAAATATGGAATAGACAAGAGCTACTCCTTGCTCAAGGAAATGGACTCAACACCCCATATTAAACGCCTAAGAATGTACCTGACTAGGAAGTATCTTAAAACCTACGGATTGCTATGTCTCCAAAAGAGAATCAAGCGTGTGTACAGGGGCATAAACGCAGCAGTGATAGGACTGGAGAGGTTCGGTGAGCAAATGAAGACCCTTTGAGGTCATATTGCATGGTACCCATTCCACGGGTCTCAACTCTCCAGGTTTAAGGTATTCTTCCTTCAGCTAAAACATGCATGTGGAACCCAGAGTATGATCAACCGTGTGATCGGGAGACGTGTTCCAATATGTGTCAGTTTTCGTCCCCTGGTACTCGGGTGCAACATTCCAGACGCTTTACTAACACTCTCCCGACTTGGAGAGTCAGTGCCTTTAACCTCCTGTTTGGCCCAGTTTGCAATTTCTGCGGAAGATGAACAGGAATAGGGAGAACCAATGAGAGACTAGCTGGAGGTGTCTGGACGGGCAAATTTAACTCTCATTTCCCACCAGGAAGAGGAATTAACCAAAGGCTCAGCATGCCGTGCCGGAACCAGATAGGGCCTGAAGCCATCCTGCGGTGTTGCGGCCAGCTCACGAGAAAGCGAGTTGAAGAAAGGAGCTCAGGGGCACTGTAATTCACAAACCTGCAGAGTTATAAATGACAGCTATCGTCCAAAAATATACTGAAGTAAGGCTGCCAAGAGGACTTGAAAGCGGGGCAGAATTGCAGGAAACCGATTTCAGGAGGTAGACTGGAATTGCATTTAAAGCATAGGAAAAGAGGCAGAACGTCCACAATGATGCACTTGGCCAAAAAGGGCGTATGCATTTTTTCCTGAATATATTCAGGAAAAAACGCATACGCCCTTTTTGGCCAACCAAGCAAGCTTGCAAAGAAATCTACACTACAATGAAGTCTCACTTCCCCCCGGTCAAAAGGGCCATCTGAAAAAAGTGTAAACTCCAGAAAGGCAGGACAGGCCATGGAGAACTGGGAGCCTTGTTATGCTGATGGGCGGGATGTAAATTGCCAACAGCCACTCGGGAGAAGTGTATGGTGTTTCCTGAAACATCTAAAAAACAAAGCAACAGAGCCTAGGGCACTTCCACTTATGGTCCTATAGCTTAGGGAAATTAAAATCAAAAAGACACAGCCACCCCAATGGTTGGGACGGCTCTGTTTACAAGAACCTGGTTTACGGTACAAGTTCAATATCGCAGAAAGTGAAAAATGGATAAAGAAGTTGTGGTACTTACGTACAATGCAGTATCACTCAGCAATGAAATCTATGTCATCAGGCCCATAGCAGCATAATGAGTGGATTCAGGTATGATGATTCTAACTGAAATAAGTCACACAGAAAAAGAAACATCATAAGATATCACTAATACACGGAATGTAAACTTGGCTACACAGGAACTGAATTCCAAAACAGAACAGTGTCTCAAATTTAGAAAACCAACTTATGCTTGCTTAAGGGGAAAGGTGAGTTGGGGTGCTGCATAAAACCAGAGATTGAAATGAGCACAGATAAAGTTCCTTAAGCCAAATATGGAATAGACAAGAGCTACTCCTTGCTCAAGGAAATGGACTCAACACCCCATATTAAATGCCTAAGAGTGTACCTGACTAGGAAGTATCTTAAAACCTATGGATTGCTATGTCTCCGAAAGAGAATCAAGCGTGTGTACAGGGGCATAAACGCAGCAGTGATAGGACTGGAGAGGTTCGGTGAGCAAATGAAGACCCTTTGAGGTCATATTGCATGGTACCCATTCCACGGGTCTCAACTCTCCAGTTTTAAGGCATTCTTCCTTCAGCTAAAACATGCATGTGGAACCCAGAGTATGATCAACCGTGTGATCGGGAGACGTGTTCCAATATGTGTCAGTTTTCGTCCCCTGGTACTCGGGTGCAACATTCCAGACACTTTACTAACACTCTCCCGACTTGGAGAGTCAGTGCCTTTAACCTCCTGTTTGGCCCAGTTTGCAATTTCTGCGGAAGATGAACAGGAATAGGGAGAACCAATGACAGACTAGATGGAGGTGTCTGGATCGGCAAATTTAACTCTCATTTCGTACCAGGAAGTGGAATTAACCAAAGGCTCAGCGTGCCCTGCCGGAACCAGATTACGGCCTGAAGCCATCCTGCGGTGTTTCGGCCAGCTCACGAGAAAGCGAGTTGAAGAAAGGAGCTCAGGGGCACTGTAATTCACAAACCTGCAGAGTTATAAATGACAGCTATCGTCCAAAAATATACTGAAGTAAGGCTGCCAAGAGGACTTGAAAGCGGGGCAGAATTGCAGGACTCTGATTTCAGGAGGTAGACTGGAATTGCATTTACAGCATATGAAAAGAGGCAGAACGTCCACAATGATGCACTTGGCCAAAAAGGGCGTATGCGTTTTTTCCTGAATATATTCAGGAAAAAACGCATACGCCCTTTTTGGCCAACCAAGCAAGCTTGCAAAGGAAATCTGCACTACAATGAAGTCTCACTTCCCCCCGGTCAAAAGGGCCATCTGAAAAAAGTGTAAAATCCAGAAAGGCAGGACAGGCCATGGAGAACTGGGAGCCTTGTTATGCTGATGGGTGGGATGTAAATTGCCAACAACCGCTCGGGAAAAGTGTATGGTGTTTCCTGAAACATCTAAAAAACAAAGCAACAGAGCCTAGGGCACTTCCACTTATGGTCCTATAGCTTAGGGAAATTAAAATCAAAAAGACAGAGCCACCCAAAAGGTTGGGACGGCTCTGTTTACAAGAAACTCATTTACGGTACAAGTTCAATATCGCAGAAAGTGAAAAATGGATAAAGAAGTTGTGGTACTTACGTACAATGCAATATCACTCAGCAAGGAAATCTATGTCATCAGGCCCGTAGCAGCATAATGAGTGGATTCAGGTATGATGATTCTAACTGAAATAAGTCACACAGAAAAAGAAACATCATAAGATATCACTAATACACGGAATGTAAACGTGGCTACACAGGAACTGAATTCCAAAACAGAACAGGGTCTCAAATTTAGAAAAGCAACTTATGCTTGCTTAAGGGGAAAGGTGAGTTGGGGTGCTGCATAAAACCAGAGATTGAAATGAGCACAGATAAAGTTCCTTAAGCCAAATATGGAATAGACAACAGCTACTCCTTGCTCAACGAAACGGACTCATCACCCCATATTAAACACCTAAGAATGTACCTGACTAGTAAGTAGCTTAAAACCTAAGGAATGCTATGTCTCCGAAAGAGAATCAAGCGTGTGTACAGGGGCATAAACGCAGCAGTGATAGGATTGGAGAGTTTCGGTGAGCAAATGAAGACCCTTTGAAGTCATATTGCATGGTACCCATTCCACGGGTCTCAACTCTCCAGGTTTAAGGGATTCTTCCTTCAGCTAAAACATGCATGTGGAACCCAGAGTATGATCAACCGTGTGATCGGGAGACGTGTTCCAATATGTCTCAGTTTTCATCCTCTGGTACTCGGGTGCAACATTCCAGAAGCTTTACTAACACTCTCCCGACTTCGAGAGTCAGTGCCTTTAACCTCCTGTTTGGCCCAGTTTGCAATTTCTGCAGAAGATGAACACGAATAGGGAGGACCAATGAGAGACTAGCTGGAGGTGTCTGGACGGGCAAATTTAACTCTCATTTCGCACCAGGAAGAGGAATTAACCAAAGGCTCAGCGTGCCGTGCCAGAACCAGATTAGGGCCTGAAGCCATCCTGCGGTGTTGCGGCCAGCTCACGAGAAAGCGAGTTGAAGAAAGGAGCTCAGGGGCACTGTAATTCACAAACCTGCCGAGTTATAAATGACAGCTATCGTCCCAAAATATACTGAAGTAAGGCTGCCAAGAGGACTTGAAAGCGGTGCAGAATTGCAGGAAACCGATTTCGGGAGGTAGACTGGAATTGCATTTAAAGCATAGGAAAAGAGGCAGAACGTCCACAATGATGCACTTGGCCAAAAAGGGCGTATGCGTTTTTTCCTGAATATATTCAGGAAAAAACGCATACGCCCTTTTTGGCCAACCAAGCAAGCTTGCAAAGGAAATCTGCACTACAATGAAGTCTCACTTCCCCCCGGTCAAAAGGGCCATCTGAAAAAAGTGTAAAATCCAGAAAGGCAGGACAGGCCATGGAGAACTGGGAGCCTTGTTATGCTGATGGGCGGGATGTAAATTGCCAACAGCCACTCGGGAGAAGTGTATGGTGTTTCCTGAAACATCTAAAAAACAAAGCAACAGAGCCTAGGGCATTTTCCACTTATGGTCCTATAGCATAGAGAAATTAAAATCAAAAAGACAAAGCCACCCCAAAGGTTGGGACGGCTCTGTTTACAAGAACCTGGTATACGGTACAAGTTCAATATCGCAGAAAGTGAAAAATGGATAAAGAAGTTGTGGTACTTACGTACAATGCAGTATCACTCAGCAAGGAAATCTATGTCATCAGGCCCGTAGCAGCATAATGGGTGGATTCAGGTATGATGATTCTAACTGAAATAAGTTACACAGAAAAAGAAACATCATAAGATATCACTAATACACGGAATGTAAACTTGGCTACACAGGAACTGAATTACAAAACAGAACAGGGTCTCAAATTTAGAAAAGCAACTTATGCTTGCTTAACGGGAAAGGTGAGTTGGGGTGCTGCATAAAACCAGAGATTGAAATGAGCACAGATAAAGTTCCTTAAGCCAAATATGGAATAGACAACAGCTACTCCTTGCTCAACGAAACGGGCTCATCACCCCATATTAAACACCTAAGAATGTACCTGACTAGTAAGTAGCTTAAAACCTAAGGAATGCTATGTCTCCGAAAGAGAATCAAGCGTGTGTACAAGGGCATAAACACAGCAGTGATAGGATTGGAGAGGTTCGGTGAGCAAATGAAGACCCTTTGAAGTCATATTGCATGGTACCCATTCCACGGGTCTCAACTCTCCAGGTTTAAGGGATTCTTCCTTCAGCTAAAACATGCATGTGGAACCCAGAGTATGATCAACCGTGTAATCGGGAGTCGTGTTCCAATATGTCTCAGTTTTCATCCTCTGGTACTCGGGTGCAACATTCCAGACGCTTTACTAACACTCTCCCGACTTCGAGAGTCAGTGCCTTTAACCTCCTGTTTGGCCCAGTTTGCAATTTCTGCAGAAGATGAACAGGAATAGGGAAAACCAATGAGAGACTAGCTGGAGGTGTCTGGACGGGCAAATTTAACTCTCATTTCCCACCAGGAAGAGGAATTAACCAAAGACTCAGCGTGCCGTGCCGGAACCAGATTAGGGCCTGAAGCCATCCTGCGGTGTTGCGGCCAGCTCACGAGAAAGCGAGTTGAAGAAAGGAGCTCAGGGGCACTGTAATTCACAAACCTGCAGAGTTATAAATGACAGCTATCGTCCAAAAATATACTGAAGTAAGGCTGCCAAGAGGACTTGAAAGCGGGGCACAATTGCAGGAAACCGATTTCAGGAGGTAGACTGGAATTGCATTTAAAGCATAGGAAAAGAGGCAGAACGTCCACAATGATGCACTTGGCCAAAAAGGGCGTATGCGTTTTTTCCTGAATATATTCAGGAAAAAACGCATACGCCCTTTTTGGCCAACCAAGCAAGCTTGCAAAGGAAATCTGCACTACAATGAAGTCTCACTTCCCCCCGGTCAAAAGGGCCATCTGAAAAAAGTGTCAAATCCAGAAAGGCAGGACAGGCCATGGAGAACTGCGAGCCTTGTTATGCTGATGGGCGGGATGTAAATTGCCAACAGCCACTCGGGAGAAGTGTATGGTGTTTCCTGAAACATCTAAATATCAAAGCAACAGAGCCTAGGGCACTTCCACTTATGGTCCTATAGCTTAGGGAAATTAAAATCAAAAAGACACAGCCACCCCAAAGGTTGGGACTGCTCTGTTTACAAGAACCTGGTTTACGGTACAAGTTCAATATCGCAGAAAGTGAAAAATGGATAAAGAAGTTGTGGTACTTACGTACAATGCAGTATCACTCAGCAATGAAATCTATGTCATCAGGCCCGTAGCAGCATAATGAGTGGATTCAGGTATGATGATTGTTACTGAAATAAGTCACACAGAAAAAGAAACATCATAAGATATCACTAATACACGGAATGTAAACTTGGCTACACAGGAACTGAATTACAAAACAGAACAGGGTCTCAAATTTAGAAACCCAACTTATGCTTGCTTAAGGGGAAAGGTGAGTTGGGGTGCTGCATAAAACCAGAGATTGAAATGAGCACAGATAAAGTTCCTTAAGCCAAATATGGAATAGACAACAGCTACTCCTTGCTCAACGAAACGGACTCATCACCCCATATTAAACACCTAAGAATGTACCTGACTAGTAAGTAGCTTAAAACCTAAGGAATGCTATGTCTCCGAAAGAGAATCAAGCGTGTGTACAGGGGCATAAACGCAGCAGTGATAGGATTGGAGAGGTTCGGTGAGCAAATGAAGACCCTTTGAAGTCATATTGCATGGTACCCATTCCACGGGTCTCAACTCTCCAGGTTTAAGGTATTCTTCCTTCAGCTAAAACATACATGTGGAACCCAGAGTATGATCAACCGTGTGATCGGGAGACGTGTTCCAATATGTGTCAGTTTTCGTCCCCTGGTACTCGGGTGCAACATTCCAGACGCTTTACTAACACTCTCCCGACTTGGAGAGTCAGTGCCTTTAACCTCCTGTTTGGCCCAGTTTGCAATTTCTGCAGAAGATGAACAGGAATAGGGAGAACCAATGACAGACTAGCTGGAGGTGTCTGGACGGGCAAATTTAACTCTCATTTCCCACCAGGAAGAGGAATCAACCAAAGGCTCAGCGTGCCGTGCCAGAACCAGATTAGGGCCTGAAGCCATCCTGCGGTGTTGCGGCAGCTCACGAGAAAGCGAGTTGAAGAAAGGAGCTCAGGGGCACAGAAATTCACAAACCTGCAGAGTTATAAATGACAGCTATCGTCCAAAAATATACTGAAGTAAGGCTGCCAAGAGGACTTGAAAGCGGGGCAGAATTGCAGGAAACCGATTTCAGGAGGTAGACTGGAATTGCATTTAAAGCATAGGAAAAGAGGCAGAACGTCCACAATGATGCACTTGGCCAAAAAGTGCGTATGCGTTTTTTCCTGAATATATTCAGGAAAAAACGCATACGCCCTTTTTGGCCAACCAAGCAAGCTTGCAAAGGAAATCTGCACTACAATGAAGTCTCACTTCCCCCCGGTCAAAAGGGCCATCTGAAAAAAGTGTAAAATCCAGAAAGGCAGGACAGGCCATGGAGAACTGGGAGCCTTGTTATGCTGATGGGCGGGATGTAAATTGCCAACAGCCACTCGGGAGAAGTGTATGGTGTTTCCTGAAACATCTAAAAAACAAAGCAACAGAGCCTAGGGCACTTCCACTTATGGTCCTATAGCTTAGGGAAATTAAAATCAAAAAGACACAGCCACCCCAAAGGTTGGGACGGCTCTGTTTACAAGAACCTGGTTTACGGTACAAGTTCAATACCGCAGAAAGTGAAAAATGGATAAAGAAGTTGTGGTACTTACGTACAATGCAATATCACTCAGCAATGAAATCTATGTCATCAGGCCCGTAGCAGCATAATGAGTGGATTCAGGTACGATGATTCTAACTGAAATAAGTCACACAGAAAAAGAAACATCATAAGATATCACTAATACACGGAATGTAAACTTGGCTACAGAGGAACTGAATTACAAAACAGAGCAGGGTCTCAAATTTAGAAACCCAACTTATGCTTGCTTAAGGGGAAAGGTGAGTAGGGGTGCTGCATAAAACCAGAGATTGAAATGAGCACAGATAAAGTTCCTTAAGCCAAATATGGAATAGACAAGAGCTACTCCTTGCTCAAGGAAACGGACTCAACACCCCATATTAAACGCCTAAGAATGTACCTGACTAGGAAGTATCTTAAAACCTATGGATTGCTATGTCTCTGAAAGAGAATCAAGCGTGTGTACAGGGGCATAAACGCAGCAGTGATAGGACTGGAGAGGTTCGGTGAGCAAATGAAGACCCTTTGAAGTCATATTGCAAGGTACCCATTCCACGGGTCTCAACTCTCCAGGTTTAAGGGATTCTTCCTTCAGCTAAAACATGCATGTGGAACCCAGAGTATGATCAACCGTGTGATCGGGAGACGTGTTCCAATATGTGTCAGTTTTCGTCCCCTGGTACTCGGGTGCAACATTCCAGACGCTTTACTAACAGTCTCCCGACTTGGAGAGTCAGTGCCTTTAACCTCCTGTTTGGCCCAGTTTGCAATTTCTGCGGAAGATGAACAGGAATAGGGAGAACCAATGAGAGACTAGCTGGAGGTGTCTGCACGGGCAATTTTAACTCTCATTTCCCACCAGGAAGAGGAATTAACCAAAGGCTCAGCGTGCCGTGCCGGAACCAGATTAGGGCCTGAAGCAATCATGCAGTGTTGCGCCAGCTCACAAGAAAGAGAGTTGAAGAAAGGAGCTCAGGGGCACTGTAATTCACAAACCTGCCGAGTTATAAATGACAGCTATCGTCCAAAAATATACTGAAGTAAGGCTGCCAAGAGGACTTGAAAGCGGGGCAGAATTGCAGGAAACCGATTTCAGGAGGTAGACTGGAATTGCATTTAAAGCATAGGAAAAGAGGCAGATGGTCCACAATGATGCACTTGGCCAAAAAGGGCGTATGCGTTTTTTCCTGAATATATTCAGGAAAAAACGCATACGCCCTTTTTGGCCAACCAAGCAAGCTTGCAAAGGAAATCTGCACTACAATGAAGTCTCACTTCCCCCCGGTCAAAAGGGCCATCTGAAAAAAGTGTAAAATCCAGAAAGGCAGGACAGGCCATGGAGAACTGGGAGCCTTGTTATACTGATGGGCGGGATGTAAATTGCCAACAGCCACTCGGGAGAAGTGTATGGTGTTTCCTGAAACATCTAAAAAACAAAGCAACAGAGCCTAGGGCACTTCCACTTATGGTCCTATAGCTTAGGGAAATTAAAATCAAAAAGACACAGCCACCCCAAAGATTGGGAAGGCTCTGTTTACAAGAACCTGGTTTACGGTACAAGTGCAATATCGCAGAAAGTGAAAAATGACTAAAGAAGTTGTGGTACTTACGTACAATGCAATATCACTCAGCAATGAAATCTATGTCATCAGGCCCGTAGCAGCATAATGAGTGGATTCAGGTACGATGATTCTAACTGAAATAAGTCACACAGAAAAAGAAACATCATAAGATATCACTAATACACGGAATGTAAACTTGGCTACATAGGAACTGAATTACAAAACAGAACATGGTCTCAAATTTAGAAAACCAACTTATGCTTCCTTAAGGGGAAAGGTGAGTTGGGGTGCTGCATAAAACCAGAGATTGAAATGAGCACAGATAAAGTTCCTTAAGCCAAATATGGAATAGACAACAGCTACTCCTTGCTCAACGAAACGGACTCATCACCCCATATTAAACACCTAAGAATGTACCTGACTAGTAAGTAGCTTAAAACCTAAGGAATGCTATGTCTCCGAAAGAGAATCAAGCGTGTGTACAGGGGCATAAACGCAGCAGTGATAGGATTGGAGAGGTTCGCTGAGCAAATGAAGACCCTTTGAAGTCATATTGCATGGTACCCATTCCACGGGTCTCAACTCTCCAGGTTTAAGGGATTCTTCCTTCAGCTAAAACATGCATGTGGAACCCAGAGTATGATCAACCGTGTGATCGGGAGACGTGTTCCAATATGTCTCAGTTTTCATCCTCTGGTACTCGGGTGCAACATTCCAGAAGCTTTACTAACACTCTCCCGACTTCGAGAGTCAGTGCCTTTAACCTCCTGTTTGGCCCAGTTTGCAATTTCTGCAGAAGATGAACACGAATAGGGAGGACCAATGAGAGACTAGCTGGAGGTGTCTGGACGGGCAAATTTAACTCTCATTTCGCACCAGGAAGAGGAATTAACCAAAGGCTCAGCGTGCCGTGCCAGAACCAGATTAGGGCCTGAAGCCATCCTGCGGTGTTGCGGCCAGCTCACGAGAAAGCGAGTTGAAGAAAGGAGCTCAGGGGCACTGTAATTCACAAACCTGCCGAGTTATAAATGACAGCTATCGTCCAAAAATATACTGAAGTAAGGCTGCCAAGAGGACTTGAAAGCGGGGCAGAATTGCAGGAAACCGATTTCAGGAGGTAGACTGGAATTGCATTTAAAGCATAGGAAAAGAGGCAGAACGTCCACAATGATACACTTGGCCAAAAAGGGCGTATGCGTTTTTTCCTGAATATATTCAGGAAAAAACGCATACGCCCTTTTTGGCCAACCAAGCAAGCTTGCAAAGGAAATCTGCACTACAATGAAGTCTCACTTCCCCCCGGTCAAAAGGGCCATCTGAAAAAAGTGTAAAATCCAGAAAGGCAGGACAGGCCATGGAGAACTGGGAGCCTTGTTATGCTGATGGGCGGGATGTAAATTGCCAACAGCCACTCAGGAGAAGTGTATGGTGTTTCCTGAAACATCTAAAAAACAAAGCAACAGAGCCTAGGGCATTTTCCACTTATGGTCCTATAGCATAGAGAAATTAAAATCAAAAAGACAAAGCCACCCCAAAGGTTGGGACGGCTCTGTTTACAAGAACCTGGTATACGGTACAAGTTCAATATCGCAGAAAGTGAAAAATGGATAAAGAAGTTGTGGTACTTACGTACAATGCAGTATCACTCAGCAAGGAAATCTATGTCATCAGGCCCGTAGCAGCATAATGAGTGGATTCAGGTATGATGATTCTAACTGAAATAAGTTACACAGAAAAAGAAACATCATAAGATATCACTAATACACGGAATGTAAACTTGGCTACACAGGAACTGAATTACAAAACAGAACAGGGTCTCAAATTTAGAAAAGCAACTTATGCTTGCTTAACGGGAAAGGTGAGTTGGGGTGCTGCATAAAACCAGAGATTGAAATGAGCACAGATAAAGTTCCTTAAGCCAAATATGGAATAGACAACAGCTACTCCTTGCTCAACGAAACGGGCTCATCACCCCATATTAAACACCTAAGAATGTACCTGACTAGTAAGTAGCTTAAAACCTAAGGAATGCTATGTCTCCGAAAGAGAATCAAGCGTGTGTACAAGGGCATAAACACAGCAGTGATAGGATTGGAGAGGTTCGGTGAGCAAATGAAGACCCTTTGAAGTCATATTGCATGGTACCCATTCCACGGGTCTCAACTCTCCAGGTTTAAGGGATTCTTCCTTCAGCTAAAACATGCATGTGGAACCCAGAGTATGATCAACCGTGTAATCGGGAGTCGTGTTCCAATATGTCTCAGTTTTCATCCTCTGGTACTCGGGTGCAACATTCCAGACGCTTTACTAACACTCTCCCGACTTCGAGAGTCAGTGCCTTTAACCTCCTGTTTGGCCCAGTTTGCAATTTCTGCAGAAGATGAACAGGAATAGGGAAAACCAATGAGAGACTAGCTGGAGGTGTCTGGACGGGCAAATTTAACTCTCATTTCCCACCAGGAAGAGGAATTAACCAAAGACTCAGCGTGCCGTGCCGGAACCAGATTAGGGCCTGAAGCCATCCTGCGGTGTTGCGGCCAGCTCACGAGAAAGCGAGTTGAAGAAAGGAGCTCAGGGGCACTGTAATTCACAAACCTGCAGAGTTATAAATGACAGCTATCGTCCAAAAATATACTGAAGTAAGGCTGCCAAGAGGACTTGAAAGCGGGGCACAATTGCAGGAAACCGATTTCAGGAGGTAGACTGGAATTGCATTTAAAGCATAGGAAAAGAGGCAGAACGTCCACAATGATGCACTTGGCCAAAAAGGGCGTATGCGTTTTTTCCTGAATATATTCAGGAAAAAACGCATACGCCCTTTTTGGCCAACCAAGCAAGCTTGCAAAGGAAATCTGCACTACAATGAAGTCTCACTTCCCCCCGGTCAAAAGGGCCATCTGAAAAAAGTGTCAAATCCAGAAAGGCAGGACAGGCCATGGAGAACTGCGAGCCTTGTTATGCTGATGGGCGGGATGTAAATTGCCAACAGCCACTCGGGAGAAGTGTATGGTGTTTCCTGAAACATCTAAATATCAAAGCAACAGAGCCTAGGGCACTTCCACTTATGGTCCTATAGCTTAGGGAAATTAAAATCAAAAAGACACAGCCACCCCAAAGGTTGGGACTGCTCTGTTTACAAGAACCTGGTTTACGGTACAAGTTCAATATCGCAGAAAGTGAAAAATGGATAAAGAAGTTGTGGTACTTACGTACAATGCAGTATCACTCAGCAATGAAATCTATGTCATCAGGCCCGTAGCAGCATAATGAGTGGATTCAGGTATGATGATTGTTACTGAAATAAGTCACACAGAAAAAGAAACATCATAAGATATCACTAATACACGGAATGTAAACTTGGCTACACAGGAACTGAATTACAAAACAGAACAGGGTCTCAAATTTAGAAACCCAACTTATGCTTGCTTAAGGGGAAAGGTGAGTTGGGGTGCTGCATAAAACCAGAGATTGAAATGAGCACAGATAAAGTTCCTTAAGCCAAATATGGAATAGACAACAGCTACTCCTTGCTCAACGAAACGGACTCATCACCCCATATTAAACACCTAAGAATGTACCTGACTAGTAAGTAGCTTAAAACCTAAGGAATGCTATGTCTCCGAAAGAGAATCAAGCGTGTGTACAGGGGCATAAACGCAGCAGTGATAGGATTGGAGAGGTTCGGTGAGCAAATGAAGACCCTTTGAAGTCATATTGCATGGTACCCATTCCACGGGTCTCAACTCTCCAGGTTTAAGGTATTCTTCCTTCAGCTAAAACATACATGTGGAACCCAGAGTATGATCAACCGTGTGATCGGGAGACGTGTTCCAATATGTGTCAGTTTTCGTCCCCTGGTACTCGGGTGCAACATTCCAGACGCTTTACTAACACTCTCCCGACTTGGAGAGTCAGTGCCTTTAACCTCCTGTTTGGCCCAGTTTGCAATTTCTGCGGAAGATGAACAGGAATAGGGAGAACCAATGACAGACTAGCTGGAGGTGTCTGGACGGGCAAATTTAACTCTCATTTCCCACCAGGAAGAGGAATCAACCAAAGGCTCAGCGTGCCGTGCCAGAACCAGATTAGGGCCTGAAGCCATCCTGCGGTGTTGCGGCAGCTCACGAGAAAGCGAGTTGAAGAAAGGAGCTCAGGGGCACAGAAATTCACAAACCTGCAGAGTTATAAATGACAGCTATCGTCCAAAAATATACTGAAGTAAGGCTGCCAAGAGGACTTGAAAGCGGGGCAGAATTGCAGGAAACCGATTTCAGGAGGTAGACTGGAATTGCATTTAAAGCATAGGAAAAGAGGCAGAACGTCCACAATGATGCACTTGGCCAAAAAGTGCGTATGCGTTTTTTCCTGAATATATTCAGGAAAAAACGCATACGCCCTTTTTGGCCAACCAAGCAAGCTTGCAAAGGAAATCTGCACTACAATGAAGTCTCACTTCCCCCCGGTCAAAAGGGCCATCTGAAAAAAGTGTAAAATCCAGAAAGGCAGGACAGGCCATGGAGAACTGGGAGCCTTGTTATGCTGATGGGCGGGATGTAAATTGCCAACAGCCACTCGGGAGAAGTGTATGGTGTTTCCTGAAACATCTAAAAAACAAAGCAACAGAGCCTAGGGCACTTCCACTTATGGTCCTATAGCTTAGGGAAATTAAAATCAAAAAGACACAGCCACCCCAAAGGTTGGGACGGCTCTGTTTACAAGAACCTGGTTTACGGTACAAGTTCAATACCGCAGAAAGTGAAAAATGGATAAAGAAGTTGTGGTACTTACGTACAATGCAATATCACTCAGCAATGAAATCTATGTCATCAGGCCCGTAGCAGCATAATGAGTGGATTCAGGTACGATGATTCTAACTGAAATAAGTCACACAGAAAAAGAAACATCATAAGATATCACTAATACACGGAATGTAAACTTGGCTACAGAGGAACTGAATTACAAAACAGAGCAGGGTCTCAAATTTAGAAACCCAACTTATGCTTGCTTAAGGGGAAAGGTGAGTAGGGGTGCTGCATAAAACCAGAGATTGAAATGAGCACAGATAAAGTTCCTTAAGCCAAATATGGAATAGACAAGAGCTACTCCTTGCTCAAGGAAACGGACTCAACACCCCATATTAAACGCCTAAGAATGTACCTGACTAGGAAGTATCTTAAAACCTATGGATTGCTATGTCTCTGAAAGAGAATCAAGCGTGTGTACAGGGGCATAAACGCAGCAGTGATAGGACTGGAGAGGTTCGGTGAGCAAATGAAGACCCTTTGAAGTCATATTGCAAGGTACCCATTCCACGGGTCTCAACTCTCCAGGTTTAAGGGATTCTTCCTTCAGCTAAAACATGCATGTGGAACCCAGAGTATGATCAACCGTGTGATCGGGAGACGTGTTCCAATATGTGTCAGTTTTCGTCCCCTGGTACTCGGGTGCAACATTCCAGACGCTTTACTAACACTCTCCCGACTTGGAGAGTCAGTGCCTTTAACCTCCTGTTTGGCCCAGTTTGCAATTTCTGCGGAAGATGAACAGGAATAGGGAGAACCAATGAGAGACTAGCTGGAGGTGTCTGCACGGGCAATTTTAACTCTCATTTCCCACCAGGAAGAGGAATTAACCAAAGGCTCAGCGTGCCGAGCCGGAACCAGATTAGGGCCTGAAGCAATCATGCAGTGTTGCGCCAGCTCACAAGAAAGAGAGTTGAAGAAAGGAGCTCAGGGGCACTGTAATTCACAAACCTGCCGAGTTATAAATGACAGCTATCGTCCAAAAATATACTGAAGTAAGGCTGCCAAGAGGACTTGAAAGCGGGGCAGAATTGCAGGAAACCGATTTCAGGAGGTAGACTGGAATTGCATTTAAAGCATAGGAAAAGAGGCAGATGGTCCACAATGATGCACTTGGCCAAAAAGGGCGTATGCGTTTTTTCCTGAATATATTCAGGAAAAAACGCATACGCCCTTTTTGGCCAACCAAGCAAGCTTGCAAAGGAAATCTGCACTACAATGAAGTCTCACTTCCCCCCGGTCAAAAGGGCCATCTGAAAAAAGTGTAAAATCCAGAAAGGCAGGACAGGCCATGGAGAACTGGGAGCCTTGTTATACTGATGGGCGGGATGTAAATTGCCAACAGCCACTCGGGAGAAGTGTATGGTGTTTCCTGAAACATCTAAAAAACAAAGCAACAGAGCCTAGGGCACTTCCACTTATGGTCCTATAGCTTAGGGAAATTAAAATCAAAAAGACACAGCCACCCCAAAGATTGGGAAGGCTCTGTTTACAAGAACCTGGTTTACGGTACAAGTGCAATATCGCAGAAAGTGAAAAATGACTAAAGAAGTTGTGGTACTTACGTACAATGCAATATCACTCAGCAATGAAATCTATGTCATCAGGCCCGTAGCAGCATAATGAGTGGATTCAGGTACGATGATTCTAACTGAAATAAGTCACACAGAAAAAGAAACATCATAAGATATCACTAATACACGGAATGTAAACTTGGCTACAGAGGAACTGAATTACAAAACAGAACAGGGTCTCAAATTTAGAAAACCAACTTATGCTTCCTTAAGGGGAAAGGTGAGTTGGGGTGCTGCATAAAACCAGAGATTGAAATGAGCACAGATAAAGTTCCTTAAGCCAAATATGGAATAGACAACAGCTACTCCTTGCTCAACGAAACGGACTCATCACCCCATATTAAACACCTAAGAATGTACCTGACTAGTAAGTAGCTTAAAACCTAAGGAATGCTATGTCTCCGAAAGAGAATCAAGCGTGTGTACAGGGGCATAAACGCAGCAGTGATAGGATTGGAGAGGTTCGCTGAGCAAATGAAGACCCTTTGAAGTCATATTGCATGGTACCCATTCCACGGGTCTCAACTCTCCAGGTTTAAGGGATTCTTCCTTCAGCTAAAACATGCATGTGGAACCCAGAGTATGATCAACCGTGTGATCGGGAGACGTGTTCCAATATGTCTCAGTTTTCATCCTCTGGTACTCGGGTGCAACATTCCAGAAGCTTTACTAACACTCTCCCGACTTCGAGAGTCAGTGCCTTTAACCTCCTGTTTGGCCCAGTTTGCAATTTCTGCAGAAGATGAACACGAATAGGGAGGACCAATGAGAGACTAGCTGGAGGTGTCTGGACGGGCAAATTTAACTCTCATTTCGCACCAGGAAGAGGAATTAACCAAAGGCTCAGCGTGCCGTGCCAGAACCAGATTAGGGCCTGAAGCCATCCTGCGGTGTTGCGGCCAGCTCACGAGAAAGCGAGTTGAAGAAAGGAGCTCAGGGGCACTGTAATTCACAAACCTGCCGAGTTATAAATGACAGCTATCGTCCAAAAATATACTGAAGTAAGGCTGCCAAGAGGACTTGAAAGCGGGGCAGAATTGCAGGAAACCGATTTCAGGAGGTAGACTGGAATTGCATTTAAAGCATAGGAAAAGAGGCAGAACGTCCACAATGATACACTTGGCCAAAAAGGGCGTATGCGTTTTTTCCTGAATATATTCAGGAAAAAACGCATACGCCCTTTTTGGCCAACCAAGCAAGCTTGCAAAGGAAATCTGCACTACAATGAAGTCTCACTTCCCCCCGGTCAAAAGGGCCATCTGAAAAAAGTGTAAAATCCAGAAAGGCAGGACAGGCCATGGAGAACTGGGAGCCTTGTTATGCTGATGGGCGGGATGTAAATTGCCAACAGCCACTCAGGAGAAGTGTATGGTGTTTCCTGAAACATCTAAAAAACAAAGCAACAGAGCCTAGGGCATTTTCCACTTATGGTCCTATAGCATAGAGAAATTAAAATCAAAAAGACAAAGCCACCCCAAAGGTTGGGACGGCTCTGTTTACAAGAACCTGGTATATGGTACAAGTTCAATATCGCAGAAAGTGAAAAATGGATAAAGAAGTTGTGGTACTTACGTACAATGCAGTATCACTCAGCAAGGAAATCTATGTCATCAGGCCCGTAGCAGCATAATGAGTGGATTCAGGTATGATGATTCTAACTGAAATAAGTCACACAGAAAAAGAAACATCATAAGATATCACTAATACACGGAATGTAAACTTGGCTACACAGGAACTGAATTACAAAACAGAACAGGGTCTCAAATTTAGAAAAGCAACTTATGCTTGCTTAACGGGAAAGGTGAGTTGGGGTGCTGCATAAAACAAGAGATTGAAATGAGCACAGATAAAGTTCCTTAAGCCAAATATAGAATAGACAACAGCTACTCCTTGCTCAACGAAACGGGCTCATCACCCCATATTAAACACCTAAGAATGTACCTGACTAGTAAGTAGCTTAAAACCTAAGGAATGCTATGTCTCCGAAAGAGAATCAAGCGTGTGTACAAGGGCATAAACACAGCAGTGATAGGATTGGAGAGGTTCGGTGAGCAAATGAAGACCCTTTGAAGTCATATTGCATGGTACCCATTCCACGGGTCTCAACTCTCCAGGTTTAAGGGATTCTTCCTTCAGCTAAAACATGCATGTGGAACCCAGAGTATGATCAACCGTGTAATCGGGAGTCGTGTTCCAATATGTCTCAGTTTTCATCCTCTGGTACTCGGGTGCAACATTCCAGACGCTTTACTAACACTCTCCCGACTTCGAGAGTCAGTGCCTTTAACCTCCTGTTTGGCCCAGTTTGCAATTTCTGCAGAAGATGAACAGGAATAGGGAAAACCAATGAGAGACTAGCTGGAGGTGTCTGGACGGGCAAATTTAACTCTCATTTCCCACCAGGAAGAGGAATTAACCAAAGGCTCAGCGTGCCGTGCCAGCACCAGATTAGGGCCTGAAGCCATCCTGCGGTGTTGCGGCCAGCTCACGAGAAAGCGAGTTGAAGAAAGGAGCTCAGGGGCACTGTAATTCACAAACCTGCCGAGTTATAAATGACAGCTATCGTCCAAAAATATACTGAAGTAAGGCTGCCAAGAGGACTTGAAAGCGGGGCAGAATTGCAGGAAACCGATTTCAGGAAGTAGACTGGAATTGCATTTAAAGCATAGGAAAAGAGGCAGAACGTCCACAATGATGCACTTGGCCAAAAAGGGCGTATGCGTTTTTTCCTGAATATATTCAGGAAAAAACGCATACGCCCTTTTTGGCCAACCAAGCAAGCTTGCAAAGGAAATCTGCACTACAATGAAGTCTCACTTCCCCCCGGTCAAAAGGGCCATCTGAAAAAAGTGTAAAATCCAGAAAGGCAGGACAGGCCATGGAGAACTGGGAGCCTTGTTATGCTGATGGGCGGGATGTAAATTGCCAACAGCCACTCGGGAGAAGTGTATGGTGTTTCCTGAAACATCTAAAAAACAAAGCAACAGAGCCTAGGGCACTTCCACTTATGGTCCTATAGCTTAGGGAAATTAAAATCAAAAAGACACAGCCACCCCAAAGGTTGGGACGGCTCTGTTTACAAGAACCTGGTTTACAGTACAAGTACAATATCGCAGAAAGTGAAAAATGGATAAAGAAATTGTGGTACTTACGTACAATGCAGTATCACTCAGCAATGAAATCTATGTCATCAGGCCCGTAGCAGCACATAATGAGTGGATTCAGGTACGATGATTCTAAATGAAATAAGTCACACAGAAAAAGAAACATCATAAGATATCACTAATACACGGAATGTAAACGTGGCTACACAGGAACTGAATTCCAAAACAGAACAGGGTCTCAAATTTAGAAACCCAACTTATGCTTGCTTAAGGGGAAAGGTGAGTTGGGGTGCTGCATAAAACCAGAGATTGAAATGAGCACAGATAAAGTTCCTTAAGCCAAATATGGAATAGACAAGAGCTACTCCTTGCTCAACGAAATGGACTCAACACCCCATATTAAACGCCTAAGAATGTACCTGACTAGGAAGAATCTTAAAACCTATGGATTGCTATGTCTCCGAAAGAGAATCAAGCGTGTGTACAGGGGCATAAACGCAGCAGTGATAGGACTGGAGAGGTTCGGTGAGCAAATGAAGACCCTTTGAAGTCATATTGCATGGTACCCATTCCACGGGTCTCAACTCTCCAGGTTTAAGGGATTCTTCCTTCAGCTAAAACATGCATGTGGAACCCAGAGTATGATCAACCGTGTGATCGGGAGACGTGTTCCAATATGTGTCAGTTTTCGTCCCCTGGTACTCGGGTGCAACATTCCAGACGCTTTACTAACACTCTCCCGACTTGGAGAGTCAGTGCCTTTAACCTCCTGTTTGGCCCAGTTTGCAATTTCTGCGGAAGATGAACAGGAATAGGGAGAACCAATGACAGACTAGATGGAGGTGTCTGGATGGGCAAATTTAACTCTCATTTCGCACCAGGAAGAGGAATTAACCAAAGGCTCAGCGTGCCGTGCCGGAACCAGATTAGGGCCTGAAGCAATCCTGCGGTGTTGTGGCCAGCTCACGAGAAAGCGAGTTGAAGAAAGCAGCTCAGGGGCACTGTAATTCACAAACCTGCAGAGTTATAAATGACAGCTATCGTCCAAAAATATACTGAAGTAAGGCTGCCAAGAGGACTTGAAAGCGGGGCAGAATTGCAGGAAACCGATTTCAGGAGGTAGACTGGAATTGCATTTAAAGCATAGGAAAAGAGGCAGAACGTCCACAATGATGCACTTGGCCAAAAAGGGCGTATGCGTTTTTTCCTGAATATATTCAGGAAAAAACGCATACGCCCTTTTTGGCCAACCAAGCAAGCTTGCAAAGGAAATCTGCACTACAATGAAGTCTCACTTCCCCCCGGTCAAAAGGGCCATCTGAAAAAAGTGTAAAATCCAGAAAGGCAGGACAGGCCATGGAGAACTGGGAGCCTTGTTATGCTGATGGGCGGGATGTAAATTGCCAACAGCCACTCGGGAGAAGTGTATGGTGTTTCCTGAAACATCTAAAAAACAAAGCAACAGAGCCTAGGGCACTTCCACTTATGGTCCTATAGCTTAGGGAAATTAAAATCAAAAAGACACAGCCACCCCAAAGGTTGGGACGGCTCTGTTTACAAGAACCTGGTTTACGGTACAAGTTCAATATCGCAGAAAGTGAAAAATGGATAAAGAAGTTGTGGTACTTACGTACAATGCAGTATCACTCAACAAGGAAATCTAAGTGATCAGGCCCGTAGCAGCATAATGAGTGGATTCAGGTACGATGATTCTAACTGAAATAAGTCACACAGAAAAAGAAACATCATAAGATATCACTAATACACGGAATGTAAACGTGGCTACACAGGAACTGAATTCCAAAACAGAACAGGGTCTCAAATTTAGAAACCCAACTTATGCTTGCTTAAGGGGAAAGGTGAGTTGGGGTGCTGCATAAAACCAGAGATTGAAATGAGCACAGATAAAGTTCCTTAAGCCAAATATGGAATAGACAAGAGCTACTCCTTGCTCAACGAAATGGACTCAACACCCCATATTAAACGCCTAAGAATGTACCTGACTAGGAAGTATCTTAAAACCTATGGATTGCTATGTCTCTGAAAGAGAATCAAGCGTGTGTACAGGGGCATAAACGCAGCAGTGATAGGACTGGAGAGGTTCGGTGAGCAAATGAAGACCCTTTGAAGTCATATTGCAAGGTACCCATTCCACCGGTCTCAACTCTCCAGGTTTAAGGGATTCTTCCTTCAGCTAAAACATGCATGTGGAACCCAGAGTATGATCAACCGTGTGATCGGTAGACGTGTTCCAATATGTGTCAGTTTTCGTCCCCTGGTACTCGGGTGCAACATTCCAGACGCTTTACTAACATTCTCCCGACTTGGAGAGTCAGTGCCTTTAACCTCCTGTTTGGCCCAGTTTGCAATTTCTGCGGAAGATGAACAGGAATAGGGAGAACCAATGAGAGACTAGCTGGAGGTGTCTGGACGGGCAAATTTAACTCTCATTACCCACCAGGAAGAGGAATTAACCAAAGGCTCAGCGTGCCGTGCTGGAACCAGATTAGGGCCTGAAGCCATCCTGCGGTGTTGCGGCCAGCTCACGAGAAAGCGAGTTGAAGAAAGGAGCTCAGGGGCACAGAAATTCACAAACGTGCCGAGTTATAAATGACAGCTATCGTCCAAAAATATACTGAAGTAAGGCTGCCAAGAGGACTTGAAAGCGGGGCAGAATTGCAGGAAACCGATTTCAGGAGGTAGACTGGAATAGCATTTACAGCATAGGAAAAGAGGCAGAACGTCCACAATGATGCACTTGGCCAAAAAGGGCGTATGCGTTTTTTCCTGAATATATTCAGGAAAAAACGCATACGCCCTTTTTGGCCAACCAAGCAAGCTTGCAAAGGAAATCTGCACTACAATGAAGTCTCACTTCCCCCCGGTCAAAAGGGCCATCTGAAAAAAGTGTAAAATGCAGAAAGGCAGGACAGGCCATGGAGAACTGGGAGCCTTGTTATGCTGATGGGCGGGATGTAAATTGCCAACAGCCACTCGGGAGAAGTGTATGGTGTTTCCTGAAACATCTAAAAAACAAAGCAACAGAGCCTAGGGCACTTCCACTTATGGTCCTATAGCTTAGGGAAATTAAAATCAAAAAGACAGAGCCACCCAAAAGGTTGGGACGGCTCTGTTTACAAGAACCTGGTTTACGGTACAAGTTCAATATCGCAGAAGTGAAAAATGGATAAAGAAGTTGTGGTACTTACGTACAATGCAATATCACTCAGCAATGAAATCTATGTCATCAGGCCCGTAGCAGCATAATGAGTGGATTCAGGTACGATGATTCTAACTGAAATAAGTCTCACAGAAAAAGAAACATCATAAAATATCACTAACACACGGAATGTAAACTTGGCTACATAGGAACTGAATTACAAAACAGAACAGGGTCTCAAATTGAGAAAACCAACTTATGCTTCCTTAAGGGGAAAGGTGAGTTGGGGTGCTGCATAAAACCAGAGATTGAAATGAGCACAGATAAAGTTCCTTAAGCCAAATATGGAATAGACAAGAGCTACTCCTTGCTCAAGGAAACGGACTCAACACCCCATATTAAACGCCTAAGAGTGTACCTGACTAGGAAGTATCTTAAAACCTATGGACTGCTATGTCTCCGAAAGAGAATCAAGCGTGTGTACAGGGGCATAAACGCAGCAGTGATAGGATTGGAGAGGTTCGGTGAGCAAATGAAGACCCTTTGAAGTCATATTGCATGGTACCCATTCCACGGGTCTCAACTCTCCAGGTTTAAGGGATTCTTCCTTCAGCTAAAACATGCATGTGGAACCCAGAGTATGATCAACCATGTGATCGGGAGACGTGTTCCAATATGTCTCAGTTTTCATCCTCTGGTACTCGGGTGCAACATTCCAGATGCTTTACTAACACTCTCCCGACTTGGAGGGTCAGTGCCTTTAACCTCCTGTTTGGCCCAGTTTGCAATTTCTGCGGAAGATGAACAGGAATAGGGAGAACCAATGAGAGACTAGCTGGAGGTGTCTGGACGGGCAAATTTAACTCTCATTACCCACCAGGAAGAGGAATTAACCAAAGGCTCAGCGTGCCGTGCCGGAACCAGATTAGGGCCTGAAGCCATCCTGTGGTGTTGCGGCCAGCTCACGAGAAAGTGAGTTGAAGAAAGGAGCTCAGGGGCACTGTAATTCACAAACCTGCAGAGTTATAAATGACAGCTATCGTCCAAAAATATACTGAAGTAAGGCTGCCAAGAGGACTTGAAAGCGGGGCAGAATTGCAGGAAACCGATTTCAGAAGGTAGACTGGAATTGCATTTAAAGCATAGGAAAAGAGGCAGAACGTCCACAATGATGCACTTGGCCAAAAAGGGCGTATGCGTTTTTTCCTGAATATATTCAGGAAATATATTCAGGAATATATTCAGGAAAAAACGCATACGCCCTTTTTGGCCAACCAAGCAAGCTTGCAAAGGAAATCTGCACTACAATGAAGTCTCACTTCCCCCCGGTCAAAAGGGCCATCTGAAAAAAGTGTAAAATCCAGAAAGGCAGGACAGGCCATGGAGAACTGGGAGCCTTGTTATGCTGATGGGCGGGATGTAAATTGCCAACAGCCACTCGGGAGAAGTGTATGGTGTTTCCTGAAACATCTAAAAAACAAAGCAACAGAGCCTAGGGCACTTCCACTTATGGTCCTATAGCTTAGGGAAATTAAAATCAAAAAGACACAGCCACCCCAAAGGTTGGGACGGCTCTGTTTACAAGAACGTGGTTTACGGTACAAGTTCAATATCGCAGAAAGTGAAAAATGGATAAAGAAGTTGTGGTACTTACGTACAATGCAGTATCACTCAACAAGGAAATCTAAGTGATCAGGCCCGTAGCAGCATAATGAGTGGATTCAGGTACGATGATTCTAACTGAAATAAGTCACACAGAAAAAGAAACATCATAAGATATCACTAATACACGGAATGTAAACGTGGCTACACAGGTACTGAATTCCAAAACAGAACAGGGTCTCAAATTTAGAAACCCAACTTATGCTTGCTTAAGGGGAAAGGTGAGTTGGGGTGCTGCATAAAACCAGAGATTGAAATGAGCACAGATAAAGTTCCTTAAGCCAAATATGGAATAGACAAGAGCTACTCCTTGCTCAACGAAATGGACTCAACACCCCATATTAAACGCCTAAGAATGTACCTGACTAGGAAGTATCTTAAAACCTATGGATTGCTATGTCTCTGAAAGAGAATCAAGCGTGTGTACAGGGGCATAAACGCAGCAGTGATAGGACTGGAGAGGTTCGGTGAGCAAATGAAGACCCTTTGAAGTCATATTGCAAGGTACCCATTCCACCGGTCTCAACTCTCCAGGTTTAAGGGATTCTTCCTTCAGCTAAAACATGCATGTGGAACCCAGAGTATGATCAACCGTGTGATCGGTAGACGTGTTCCAATATGTGTCAGTTTTCGTCCCCTGGTACTCGGGTGCAACATTCCAGACGCTTTACTAACATTCTCCCGACTTGGAGAGTCAGTGCCTTTAACCTCCTGTTTGGCCCAGTTTGCAATTTCTGCGGAAGATGAACAGGAATAGGGAGAACCAATGAGAGACTAGCTGGAGGTGTCTGGACGGGCAAATTTAACTCTCATTACCCACCAGGAAGAGGAATTAACCAAAGGCTCAGCGTGCCGTGCTGGAACCAGATTAGGGCCTGAAGCCATCCTGCGGTGTTGCGGCCAGCTCACGAGAAAGCGAGTTGAAGAAAGGAGCTCAGGGGCACAGAAATTCACAAACCTGCCGAGTTATAAATGACAGCTATCGTCCAAAAATATACTGAAGTAAGGCTGCCAAGAGGACTTGAAAGCGGGGCAGAATTGCAGGAAACCGATTTCAGGAGGTAGACTGGAATAGCATTTACAGCATAGGAAAAGAGGCAGAACGTCCACAATGATGCACTTGGCCAAAAAGGGCGTATGCGTTTTTTCCTGAATATATTCAGGAAAAAACGCATACGCCCTTTTTGGCCAACCAAGCAAGCTTGCAAAGGAAATCTGCACTACAATGAAGTCTCACTTCCCCCCGGTCAAAAGGGCCATCTGAAAAAAGTGTAAAATCCAGAAAGGCAGGACAGGCCATGGAGAACTGGGAGCCTTGTTATGCTGATGGGCGGGATGTAAATTGCCAACAGCCACTCGGGAGAAGTGTATGGTGTTTCCTGAAACATCTAAAAAACAAAGCAACAGAGCCTAGGGCACTTCCACTTATGGTCCTATAGCTTAGGGAAATTAAAATCAAAAAGACACAGCCACCCCAAAGGTTGGGACGGCTCTGTTTACAAGAACCTGGTTTACGGTACAAGTTCAATATCGCAGAAAGTGAAAAATGGATAAAGAAGTTGTGGTACTTACGTACAATGCAGTATCACTCAACAAGGAAATCTAAGTCATCAGGCCCGTAGCAGCTAAATGAGTGGATTCAGGTACGATGATTCTAACTGAAATAAGTCACACAGAAAAAGAAACATCATAAGATATCACTAATACACGGAATGTAAACTTGGCTACATAGGAACTGAATTACAAAACAGAACATGGTCTCAAATTTAGAAAACCAACTTATGCTTCCTTAAGGGGAAAGGTGAGTTGGGGTGCTGCATAAAACCAGAGATTGAAATGAGCACAGATAAAGTTCCTTAAGCCAAATATGGAATAGACAACAGCTACTCCTTGCTCAACGAAACGGACTCATCACCCCATATTAAACACCTAAGAATGTACCTGACTAGTAAGTAGCTTAAAACCTAAGGAATGCTATGTCTCCGAAAGAGAATCAAGCGTGTGTACAGGGGCATAAACGCAGCAGTGATAGGATTGGAGAGTTTCGGTGAGCAAATGAAGACCCTTTGAAGTCATATTGCATGGTACCCATTCCACGGGTCTCAAATCTCCAGGTTTAAGGGATTCTTCCTTCAGCTAAAACATGCATGTGGAACCCAGAGTATGATCAACCGTGTGATCGGGAGACGTGTTCCAATATGTCTCAGTTTTCATCCTCTGGTACTCGGGTGCAACATTCCAGAAGCTTTACTAACACTCTCCCGACTTGGAGAGTCAGTGCCTTTAACCTCCTGTTTGGCCCAGTTTGCAATTTCTGCAGAAGATGAACACGAATAGGGAGGACCAATGAGAGACTAGCTGGAGGTGTCTGGACGGGCAAATTTAACTCTCATTTCGCACCAGGAAGAGGAATTAACCAAAGGCTCAGCGTGCCGTGCCGGAACCAGATTAGGGCCTGAAGCCATCCTGCGGTGTTGCGGCCAGCTCACGAGAAAGCGAGTTGAAGAAAGGAGCTCAGGGGCACTGTAATTCACAAACCTGCCGATTTATAAATGACAGCTATCGTCCAAAAATATACTGAAGTAAGGCTGCCAAGAGGACTTGAAAGCGGGGCAGAATTGCAGGAAACCGATTTCAGGAGGTAGACTGGAATTGCATTTAAAGCATAGGAAAAGAGGCAGAACGTCCACAATGATGCACTTGGCCAAAAAGGGCGTATGCGTTTTTTCCTGAATATATTCAGGAAAAAACGCATACGCCCTTTTTGGCCAACCAAGCAAGCTTGCAAAGGAAATCTGCACTACAATGAAGTCTCACTTCCCCCCGGTCAAAAGGGCCATCTGAAAAAAGTGTAAAATCCAGAAAGGCAGGACAGGCCATGGAGAACTGGGAGCCTTGTTATGCTGATGGGCGGGATGTAAATTGCCAACAGCCACTCGGGAGAAGTGTATGGTGTTTCCTGAAACATCTAAAAAACAAAGCAACAGAGCCTAGGGCACTTCCACTTATGGTCCTATAGCTTAGGGAAATTAAAATCAAAAAGACACAGCCACCCCAAAGGTTGGGACGGCTCTGTTTACAAGAAACTCATTTACGGTACAAGTTCAATATCGCAGAAGTTAAAAATGGATAAAGAAGTTGTGGTACTTACGTACAATGCAATATCACTCAGCAAGGAAATCTATGTCATCAGGCCCGTAGCAGCATAATGAGTGGATTCAGGTACGATGATTCTAACTGAAATAAGTCTCACAGAAAAAGAAACATCATAAGATATCACTAACACACGGAATGTAAACTTGGCTACATAGGAACTGAACTACAATACAGAACATGGTCTCAAATTTAGAAAACCAACTTATGCTTCCTTAAGGGGAAAGGTGAGTTGGGGTGCTGCATAAAACCAGAGATTGAAATGAGCACAGATAAAGTTCCTTAAGCCAAATATGGAATAGACAAGAGCTACTCCTTGCTCAAGGAAACGGACTCAACACCCCATATTAAACGCCTAAGAATGTACCTGACTAGGAAGTATCTTAAAACCTATGGACTGCTATGTCTCCGAAAGAGAATCAAGCGTGTGTACAGGGGCATAAATGCAGCAGTGATAGGATTGGAGAGGTTCGGTGAGCAAATGAAGACCCTTTGAAGTCATATTGCATGGTACCCATTCCACGGGTCTCAACTCTCCAGGTTTAAGGGATTCTTCCTTCAGCTAAAACATGCATGTGGAACCCAGAGTATGATCAACCGTGTGATCGGGAGACGTGTTCCAATATGTCTCAGTTTTCATCCTCTGGTACTCGGGTGCAACATTCCAGATGCTTTACTAACACTCTCCCGACTTGGAGAGTCAGTGCCTTTAACCTCCTGTTTGGCCCAGTTTGCAATTTCTGCGGAAG
Organism: Lagenorhynchus albirostris; assembly: GCF_949774975.1. Classification (NCBI taxonomy): domain Eukaryota; kingdom Metazoa; phylum Chordata; class Mammalia; order Artiodactyla; family Delphinidae; genus Lagenorhynchus; species Lagenorhynchus albirostris. The sequence continues at coordinate 95,946,708 of NC_083100.1, read as the reverse complement.
ATGAACAGGAATAGGGAGAACCAATGAGAGACTAGCTGGAGGGGTCTGGACGGGCAAATTTAACTCTCATTTCCCACCAGGAAGAGGAATTAACCAAAGGCTCAGCGTGCCGCGCCGGAACCAGATTAGGGCCTGAAGCCATCCTGTGGTGTTGCGGCCAGCTCACGAGAAAGTGAGTTGAAGAAAGGAGCTCAGGGGCACTGTAATTCACAAACCTGCAGAGTTATAAATGACAGCTATCGTCCAAAAATATACTGAAGTAAGGCTGCCAAGAGGACTTGAAAGCGGGCCAGAATTGCAGGAAACCGATTTCAGGAGGTAGACTGGAATTGCATTTAAAGCATAGGAAAAGAGGCAGAACGTCCACAATGATGCACTTGGCCAAAAAGGGCGTATGCGTTTTTTCCTGAATATATTCAGGAAAAAACGCATACGCCCTTTTTGGCCAACCAAGCAAGCTTGCAAAGGAAATCTGCACTACAATGAAGTCTAACTTCCACCCGGTCAAAAGGGCCATCTGAAAAAAGTGTAAAATCCAGAAAGGCAGGACAGGCCATGGAGAACTGGGAGCCTTGTTATGCTGATGGGCGGGATGTAAATTGCCAACAGCCACTCGGGAGAAGTGTATGGTGTTTCCTGAAACATCTAAAAAACAAAGCAACAGAGCCTAGGGCACTTCCACTTATGGTCCTATAGCTTAGAGAAATTAAAATCAAAAAGACACAGCCACCCCAAAGGTTGGGACGGCTCTGTTTACAAGAAACTCATTTACGGTACAAGTTCAATATCGCAGAAAGTGAAAAATGGATAAAGAAGTTGTGGTACTTACGTACAATGCAATATCACTCAGCAAGGAAATCTATGTCATCAGGCCCGTAGCAGCATAATGAGTGGATTCAGGTACGATGATTCTAACTGAAATAAGTCTCACAGAAAAAGAAACATCATAAGATATCACTAACACACGGAATGTAAACTTGGATACATAGGAACTGAATTACAAAACAGAACAGGGTCTCAAATTTAGAAACCCAACATATGCTAGCTTAAGGGGAAAGGTGAGTTTGGGTGCTGCATAAAACCAGAGATTGAAATGAGCACAGATAAAGTTCCTTAAGCCAAATATGGAATAGACAAGAGCTACTCCTTGCTCAACGAAATGGACTCAACACCCCATATTAAACGCCTAAGAATGTACCTGACTAGGAAGTATCTTAAAACCTATGGACTGCTATGTCTCCAAAAGAGAATCAAGCGTGTGTACAGGGGCATAAACGCAGCAGTGATAGGATTGGAGAGGTTCGGTGAGCAAATGAAGACCCTTTGAAGTCATATTGCATGGTACCCATTCCACGGGTCTCAACTCTCCAGGTTTAAGGGATTCTTCCTTCAGCTAAAACATGCATGTGGAACCCAGAGTATGATCAACCGTGTGATCGGGAGACGTGTTCCAATATGTGTCAGTTTTCGTCCCCTGGTACTCGGGTGCAACATTCCAGACGCTTTACTAACACTCTCCCGACTTGGAGAGTCAGTGCCTTTAACCTCCTGTTTGGCCCAGTTTGCAATTTCTGCGGAAGATGAACAGGAATAGGGAGAACCAATGAGAGACTAGCTGGAGGGGTCTGGACGGGCAAATTTAACTCTCATTTCCCACCAGGAAGAGGAATTAACCAAAGGCTCAGCGTGCCGCGCCGGAACCAGATTAGGGCCTGAAGCCATCCTGTGGTGTTGCGGCCAGCTCACGAGAAAGTGAGTTGAAGAAAGGAGCTCAGGGGCACTGTAATTCACAAACCTGCAGAGTTATAAATGACAGCTATCGTCCAAAAATATACTGAAGTAAGGCTGCCAAGAGGACTTGAAAGTGGGGCAGAATAGCAGGAAACCGATTTCAGGAGGTAGACTGGAATTGCATTTAAAGCATAGGAAAAGAGGCAGAACGTCCACAATGATGCACTTGGCCAAAAAGGGCGTATGCGTTTTTTCCTGAATATATTCAGGAAAAAACGCATACGCCCTTTTTGGCCAACCAAGCAAGCTTGCAAAGGAAATCTGCACTACAATGAAGTCTCACTTCCCCCCGGTCAAAAGGGCCATCTGAAAAATGTGTAAAATCCAGAAAGGCAGGACAGGCCATGGAGAACTGGGAGCCTTGTTATGCTGATGGGCGGGATGTAAATTGCCAACAGCCACTCGGGAGAAGTGTATGGTGTTTCCTGAAACATCTAAAAAACAAAGCAACAGAGCCTAGGGCACTTCCACTTATGGTCCTATAGCTTAGGGAAATTAAAATCAAAAAGACACAGCCACCCCAAAGGTTGGGACGGCTCTGTTTACAAGAACCTGGTTTACGGTACAAGTTCAATATCGCAGAAAGTGAAAAATGGATAAAGAAGTTGTGGTACTTACGTACAATGCAGTATCACTCAGCAAGGAAATCTAAGTCATCAGGCCCGTAGCAGCATAATGAGTGGATTCAGGTACGCTGATTCTAACTGAAATAAGTCACACAGAAAAAGAAACATCATAAGATATCACCAATACACGGAATGTGAACGTGGCTACACAGGAACTGAATTACAAAACAGAACAGGGTCTCAAATTTAGAAACCCAACTTATGCTTGCTTAAGGGGAAAGGTGAGTTGGGGTGCTGCATAAAACCAGAGATTGAAATGAGCACAGATAAAGTTCCTTAAGCCAAATATGCAATAGACAACAGCTACTCCTTGCTCAACGAAACGGACTCATCACCCCATATTAAACACCTAAGAATGTACCTGACTAGTAAGTAGCTTAAAACCTAAGGAATGCTATGTCTCCGAAAGAGAATCAAGCGTGTGTACAGGGGCATAAACGCAGCAGTGATAGGACTGGAGAGGTTCGGTGAGCAAATGAAGACCCTTTGAAGTCATATTGCATGGTACCCATTCCACGGGTCTCAACTCTCCAGGTTTAAGGTATTCTTCCTTCAGCTAAAACATACATGTGGAACCCAGAGTATGATCAACCGTGTGATCGGGAGACGTGTTCAAATATGTGTCAGTTTTCGTCCCCTGGTACTCGGGTGCAACATTCCAGACGCTTTACGAACACTCTCCCGACTTGGAGATTCAGTGCCTTTAACCTCCTGTTTGGCCCAGTTTGCAATTTCTGCGGAAGATGAACAGGAATAGGGAGAACCAATGACAGACTAGCTGGAGGTGTCTGGACGGGCAAATTTAACTCTCATTTCCCACCAGGAAGAGGAATTAACCAAAGGCTCAACGTGCCGTGCCGGAACCAGATTAGGGCCTGAAGCCATCCTGCGGTGTTGCGGCCAGCTCACGAGAAAGCGAGTTGAAGAAAGGAGCTCAGGGGCACTGTAATTCACAAACCTGCAGAGTTATAAATGACAGCTATCGTCCAAAAATATACTGAAGTAAGGCTGCCAAGAGGACTTGAAAGCGGGGCAGAATTGCAGGAAACCGATTTCAGGAGGTAGACTGGAATTGCATTTAAAGCATAGGAAAAGAGGCAGAACGTCCACAATGATGCACTTGGCCAAAAAGGGCGTATGCGTTTTTTCCTGAATATATTCAGGAAAAAACGCATACGCCCTTTTTGGCCAACCAAGCAAGCTTGCAAAGGAAATCTGCACTACAATGAAGTCTCACTTCCCCCCGGTCAAAAGGGCCATCTGAAAAATGTGTAAAATCCAGAAAGGCAGGACAGGCCATGGAGAACTGGGAGCCTTGTTATGCTGATGGGCGGGATGTAAATTGCCAACAGCCACTCGGGAGAAGTGTATGGTGTTTCCTGAAACATCTAAAAAACAAAGCAACAGAGCCTAGGGCACTTCCACTTATGGTCCTATAGCTTAGGGAAATTAAAATCAAAAAGACACAGCCACCCCAAAGGTTGGGACGGCTCTGTTTACAAGAACGTGGTTTACGGTACAAGTTCAATATCGCAGAAAGTGAAAAATGGATAAAGAAGTTGTGGTACTTACGTACAATGCAGTATCACTCAACAAGGAAATCTAAGTCATCAGGCCCGTAGCAGCATAATGAGTGGATTCAGGTACGCTGATTCTAACTGAAATAAGTCACACAGAAAAAGAAACATCATAAGATATCACCAATACACGGAATGTGAACGTGGCTACACAGGAACTGAATTACAAAACAGAACAGGGTCTCAAATTTAGAAACCCAACTTATGCTTGCTTAAGGGGAAAGGTGAGTTGGGGTGCTGCATAAAACCAGAGATTGAAATGAGCACAGATAAAGTTCCTTAAGCCAAATATGCAATAGACAACAGCTACTCCTTGCTCAACGAAACGGACTCATCACCCCATATTAAACACCTAAGAATGTACCTGACTAGTAAGTAGCTTAAAACCTAAGGAATGCTATGTCTCCGAAAGAGAATCAAGCCTGTGTACAGGGGCATAAACGCAGCAGTGATAGGATTGGAGAGGTTCGGTGAGCAAATGAAGACCCTTTGAAGTCATATTGCATGGTACCCATTCCACGGGTCTCAACTCTCCAGGTTTACGGTATTCTTCCTTCAGCTAAAACATACATGTGGAACCCAGAGTATGATCAACCGTGTGATCGGGAGACGTGTTCCAATATGTGTCAGTTTTCGTCCCCTGGTACTCGGGTGCAACATTCCAGACGCTTTACTAACACTCTCCCGACTTGGAGAGTCAGTGCCTTTAACCTCCTGTTTGGCCCAGTTTGCAATTTCTGCGGAAGATGAACAGGAATAGGGAGAACCAACGACAGACTAGCTGGAGGTGTCTGGACGGGCAAATTTAACTCTCATTTCCCACCAGGAAGAGGAATTAACCAAAGGCTCAACGTGCCGTGCCGGAACCAGATTAGGGCCTGAAGCCATCCTGCGGTGTTGCGGCCAGCTCACGAGAAAGCGAGTTGAAGAAAGGAGCTCAGGGGCACTGTAATTCACAAACCTGCAGAGTTATAAATGACAGCTATCGTCCAAAAATATACTGAAGTAAGGCTGCCAAGAGGACTTGAAAGCGGGGCAGAATTGCAGGAAACCGATTTCAGGAGGTAGACTGGAATTGCATTTAAAGCATAGGAAAAGAGGCAGAACGTCCACAATGATGCACTTGGCCAAAAAGGGCGTATGCGTTTTTTCCTGAATATATTCAGGAAAAAACGCATACGCCCTTTTTGGCCAACCAAGCAAGCTTGCAAAGGAAATCTGCACTACAATGAAGTCTCACTTCCCCCCGGTCAAAAGGGCCATCTGAAAAATGTGTAAAATCCAGAAAGGCAGGACAGGCCATGGAGAACTGGGAGCCTTGTTATGCTGATGGGCGGGATGTAAATTGCCAACAGCCACTCGGGAGAAGTGTATGGTGTTTCCTGAAACATCTAAAAAACAAAGCAACAGAGCCTAGGGCACTTCCACTTATGGTCCTATAGCTTAGGGAAATTAAAATCAAAAAGACACAGCCACCCCAAAGGTTGGGACGGCTCTGTTTACAAGAACCTGGTTTACGGTACAAGTTCAATATCGCAGAAAGTGAAAAATGGATAAAGAAGTTGTGGTACTTACGTACAATGCAGTATCACTCAGCAAGGAAATCTAAGTCATCAGGCCCGTAGCAGCATAATGAGTGGATTCAGGTACGATGATTCTAACTGAAATAAGTCACACAGAAAAAGAAACATCATAAGATATCACCAATACACGGAATGTGAACGTGGCTACACAGGAACTGAATTACAAAACAGAACAGGGTCTCAAATTTAGAAACCCAACTTATGCTTGCTTAAGGGGAAAGGTGAGTTGGGGTGCTGCATAAAACCAGAGATTGAAATGAGCACAGATAAAGTTCCTTAAGCCAAATATGCAATAGACAACAGCTACTCCTTGCTCAACGAAACGGACTCATCACCCCATATTAAACACCTAAGAATGTACCTGACTAGTAAGTAGCTTAAAACCTAAGGAATGCTATGTCTCCGAAAGAGAATCAAGCGTGTGTACAGGGGCATAAACGCAGCAGTGATAGGACTGGAGAGGTTCGGTGAGCAAATGAAGACCCTTTGAAGTCATATTGCATGGTACCCATTCCACGGGTCTCAACTCTCCAGGTTTAAGGTATTCTTCCTTCAGCTAAAACATACATGTGGAACCCAGAGTATGATCAACCGTGTGATCGGGAGACGTGTTCCAATATGTGTCAGTTTTCGTCCCCTGGTACTCGGGTGCAACATTCCAGACGCTTTACTAACACTCTCCCGACTTGGAGAGTCAGTGCCTTTAACCTCCTGTTTGGCCCAGTTTGCAATTTCTGCGGAAGATGAACAGGAATAGGGAGAACCAACGACAGACTAGCTGGAGGTGTCTGGACGGGCAAATTTAACTCTCATTTCCCACCAGGAAGAGGAATTAACCAAAGGCTCAGCGTGCCGTGCCGGAACCAGATTAGGGCCTGAAGCTATCCTGCGGTGTTGCGGCCAGCTCACGAGAAAGCGAGTTGAAGAAAGGAGCTCAGGGGCACTGTAATTCACAAACCTGCAGAGTTATAAATGATAGCTATCGTCCAAAAATATACTGAAGTAAGGCTGCCAAGAGGACTTGAAAGCGGTGCAGAATTGCAGGAAACCGATTTCGGGAGGTAGACTGGAATTGCATTTAAAGCATAGGAAAAGAGGCAGAACGTCCACAATGATGCACTTGGCCAAAAAGGGCGTATGCGTTTTTTCCTGAATATATTCAGGAAAAAACGCATACGCCCTTTTTGGCCAACCAAGCAAGCTTGCAAAGGAAATCTGCACTACAATGAAGTCTCACTTCCCCCCGGTCAAAAGGGCCATCTGAAAAAAGTGTAAAATCCAGAAAGGCAGGACAGGCCATGGAGAACTGGGAGCCTTGTTATGCTGATGGGCGGGATGTAAATTGCCAACAGCCACTCGGGAGAAGTGTATGGTGTTTCCTGAAACATCTAAAAAACAAAGCAACAGAGCGTAGGGCACTTCCACTTATGGTTCTATAGCTTAGGGAAATTAAAATCAAAAAGACACAGCCACCCCAAAGGTTGGGACGGCTCTGTTTACAAGAACGTGGTTTACGGTACAAGTTCAATATCGCAGAAAGTGAAAAATGGATAAAGAAGTTGTGGTACTTACATACAATGCAATATCACTCAGCAATGAAATCTATATCATCAGGCCCGTAGCAGCATAATGAATGGATTCAGGTACGATGATTCTAACTGAAATAAGTCTCACAGGAAAAGAAACATCATAAGATATCACTAATACACGGAATGTAAACTTGGCTACATAGGAACTGAATTACAAAACAGAACAGGGTCTCAAATTTAGAAACCCAACTTATGCTTGCTTAAGGGGAAAGGTGAGTTGGGGTAATGCATAAAACCAGAGATTGAAATGAGCACAGATAAAGTTCCTTAAGCCAAATATGGAATAGACAAGAGCTACTCGTTGCTCAACGAAATGGACTCAACACCCCATATTAAACGCCTAAGAATGTACCTGACTAGGAAGTATCTTAAAACCTATGGACTGCTATGTCTCCGAAAGAGAATCAAGCGTGTGTACAGGGCCATAAACGCAGCAGTGATAGGATTGGAGAGGTTCGGTGAGCAAATGAAGACCCTTTGAAGTCATATTGCATGGTACCCATTCCACGTGTCTCAACTTTCCAGGTTTAAGGGATTCTTCCTTCAGCTAAAACATGCATGTGGAACCCAGAGTATGATCAACCATGTGAGCGGGAGACGTGTTCAAATATGTGTCAGTTTTCGTCCCCTGGTACTCGGGTGCAACATTCCAGACGCTTTACGAACACTCTCCCGACTTGGAGATTCAGTGCCTTTAACCTCCTGTTTGGCCCAGTTTGCAATTTCTGCGGAAGATGAACAGGAATAGGGAGAACCAATGACAGACTAGCTGGAGGTGTCTGGACGGGCAAATTTAACTCTCATTTCCCACCAGGAAGAGGAATTAACCAAAGGCTCAACGTGCCGTGCCGGAACCAGATTAGGGCCTGAAGCCATCCTGCGGTGTTGCGGCCAGCTCACGAGAAAGCGAGTTGAAGAAAGGAGCTCAGGGGCACTGTAATTCACAAACCTGCAGAGTTATAAATGACAGCTATCGTCCAAAAATATACTGAAGTAAGGCTGCCAAGAGGACTTGAAAGCGGGGCAGAATTGCAGGAAACCGATTTCAGGAGGTAGACTGGAATTGCATTTAAAGCATAGGAAAAGAGGCAGAACGTCCACAATGATGCACTTGGCCAAAAAGGGCGTATGCGTTTTTTCCTGAATATATTCAGGAAAAAACGCATACGCCCTTTTTGGCCAACCAAGCAAGCTTGCAAAGGAAATCTGCACTACAATGAAGTCTCACTTCCCCCCGGTCAAAAGGGCCATCTGAAAAATGTGTAAAATCCAGAAAGGCAGGACAGGCCATGGAGAACTGGGAGCCTTGTTATGCTGATGGGCGGGATGTAAATTGCCAACAGCCACTCGGGAGAAGTGTATGGTGTTTCCTGAAACATCTAAAAAACAAAGCAACAGAGCCTAGGGCACTTCCACTTATGGTCCTATAGCTTAGGGAAATTAAAATCAAAAAGACACAGCCACCCCAAAGGTTGGGACGGCTCTGTTTACAAGAACCTGGTTTACGGTACAAGTTCAATATCGCAGAAAGTGAAAAATGGATAAAGAAGTTGTGGTACTTACGTACAATGCAGTATCACTCAGCAAGGAAATCTAAGTCATCAGGCCCGTAGCAGCATAATGAGTGGATTCAGGTACGATGATTCTAACTGAAATAAGTCACACAGAAAAAGAAACATCATAAGATATCACCAATACACGGAATGTGAACGTGGCTACACAGGAACTGAATTACAAAACAGAACAGGGTCTCAAATTTAGAAACCCAACTTATGCTTGCTTAAGGGGAAAGGTGAGTTGGGGTGCTGCATAAAACCAGAGATTGAAATGAGCACAGATAAAGTTCCTTAAGCCAAATATGCAATAGACAACAGCTACTCCTTGCTCAACGAAACGGACTCATCACCCCATATTAAACACCTAAGAATGTACCTGACTAGTAAGTAGCTTAAAACCTAAGGAATGCTATGTCTCCGAAAGAGAATCAAGCGTGTGTACAGGGGCATAAACGCAGCAGTGATAGGACTGGAGAGGTTCGGTGAGCAAATGAAGACCCTTTGAAGTCATATTGCATGGTACCCATTCCACGGGTCTCAACTCTCCAGGTTTAAGGTATTCTTCCTTCAGCTAAAACATACATGTGGAACCCAGAGTATGATCAACCGTGTGATCGGGAGACGTGTTCCAATATGTGTCAGTTTTCGTCCCCTGGTACTCGGGTGCAACATTCCAGACGCTTTACTAACACTCTCCCGACTTGGAGAGTCAGTGCCTTTAACCTCCTGTTTGGCCCAGTTTGCAATTTCTGCGGAAGATGAACAGGAATAGGGAGAACCAATGACAGACTAGCTGGAGGTGTCTTGACGGGCAAATTTAACTCTCATTTCGCACCAGGAAGAGGAATTAACCAAAGGCTCAGCGTGCCGTGCCGGAACCAGATTAGGGCCTGAAGCAATCCTGCGGTGTTGCGGCCAGCTCACGAGAAAGCGAGTTGAAGAAAGGAGCTCAGGGGCACTGTAATTCACAAACCTGCAGAGTTATAAATGATAGCTATCGTCCAAAAATATACTGAAGTAAGGCTGCCAAGAGGACTTGAAAGCGGTGCAGAATTGCAGGAAACCGATTTCGGGAGGTAGACTGGAATTGCATTTAAAGCATAGGAAAAGAGGCAGAACGTCCACAATGATGCACTTGGCCAAAAAGGGCGTATGCGTTTTTTCCTGAATATATTCAGGAAAAAACGCATACGCCCTTTTTGGCCAACCAAGCAAGCTTGCAAAGGAAATCTGCACTACAATGAAGTCTCACTTCCCCCCGGTCAAAAGGGCCATCTGAAAAATGTGTAAAATCCAGAAAGGCAGGACAGGCCATGGAGAACTGGGAGCCTTGTTATGCTGATGGGTGGGATGTAAATTGCCAACAGCCACTCGGGAGAAGTGTATGGTGTTTCCTGAAACATCTAAAAAACAAAGCAACAGAACCTAGGGCACTTCCACTTATGGTCCTATAGCTTAGGGAAATTAAAATCAAAAAGACACAGCAACCCCAAAGGTTGGGACGGCTCTGTTTACAAGAACCTGGTTTACGGTACAAGTTCAATATCGCAGAAAGTGAAAAATGGATAAAGAAGTTGTGGTACTTACGTACAATGCAATATCACTCAGCAAGGAAATCTATGACATCAGGCCCGTAGCAGCATAATGAGTGGATTCAGGTACGATGATTCTAACTGAAATAAGTCACACAGAAAAAGAAACATCATAAGATATCACTAATACACGGAATGTAAACTTGGCTACACAGGAACTGAATTCCAAAACAGAACAGGGTCTCAAATTTAGAAACCCAACTTATGCTTGCTTAAGGGGAAAGGTGAGTTGGGGTGCTGCATAAAACCAGAGATTGAAATGAGCACAGATAAAGTCCCTTAAGCCAAATATGGAATAGACAAGAGCTACTGCTTGCTCAACGAAACGGACTCAACACCCCATATTAAACGCCTAAGAATGTACCTGACTAGTAAGTAGCTTAAAACCTAAGGAATGCTATGTCTCCGAAAGAGAATCAAGCGTGTGTACAGGGGCATAAACGCAGCAGTGATAGGATTGGAGAGGTTCGGTGAGCAAATGAAGACGCTTTGAAGTCATATTGCATGGTACCCATTCCACGGGTCTCAACTCTCCAGGTTTAAGGTATTCTTCCTTCAGCTAAAACATGCATGTGGAACCCAGAGTATGATCAACCGTGTGATCGGGAGACGTGTTCCAATATGTGTCAGTTGTCGTCCCCTGGTACTCGGGTGCAACATTCCAGACGCTTTACTAACACTCTCCCGACTTGGAGAGTCAGTGCCTTTAACCTCCTGTTTGGCCCAGTTTGCAATTTCTGCGGAAGATGAACAGGAATAGGGAGAACCAATGACAGACTAGCTGGAGGTGTCTGGACGGGCAAATTTAACTCTCATTTCGCACCAGGAAGAGGAATTAACCAAAGGCTCAGCGTGCCGTGCCGGAACCAGATTAGGGCCTGAAGCTATCCTGCGGTGTTGCGGCCGGCTCACGAGAAAGCGAGTTGAAGAAAGGAGCTCAGGGGCACTGTAATTCACAAACCTGCAGAGTTATAAATGATAGCTATCGTCCAAAAATATACTGAAGTAAGGCTGCCAAGAGGACTTGAAAGCGGTGCAGAATTGAAGGAAACCGATTTCGGGAGGTAGACTGGAATTGCATTTAAAGCATAGGAAAAGAGGCAGAACGTCCACAATGATGCACTTGGCCAAAAAGGGCGTATGCGTTTTTTCCTGAATATATTCAGGAAAAAACGCATACGCCCTTTTTGGCCAACCAAGCAAGCTTGCAAAGGAAATCTGCACTACAATGAAGTCTCACTTCCCCCCGGTCAAAAGGGCCATCTGAAAAATGTGTAAAATCCAGAAAGGCAGGACAGGCCATGGAGAACTGGGAGCCTTGTTATGCTGATGGGCGGGATGTAAATTGCCAACAGCCACTCGGGAGAAGTGTATGGTGTTTCCTGAAACATCTAAAAAACAAAGCAACAGAGCCTAGGGCACTTCCACTTATGGTCCTATAGCTTAGGGAAATTAAAATCAAAAAGACACAGCCACCCCAAAGGTTGGGACGGCTCTGTTTACAAGAACCTGGTTTACGGTACAAGTTCAATATCGCAGAAAGTGAAAAATGGATAAAGAAGTTGTGGTACTTACGTACAATGCAGTATCACTCAGCAAGGAAATCTAAGTCATCAGGCCCGTAGCAGCATAATGAGTGGATTCAGGTACGATGATTCTAACTGAAATAAGTCACACAGAAAAAGAAACATCATAAGATATCACCAATACACGGAATGTGAACGTGGCTACACAGGAACTGAATTACAAAACAGAACAGGGTCTCAAATTTAGAAACCCAACTTATGCTTGCTTAAGGGGAAAGGTGAGTTGGGGTGCTGCATAAAACCAGAGATTGAAATGAGCACAGATAAAGTTCCTTAAGCCAAATATGCAATAGACAACAGCTACTCCTTGCTCAACGAAACGGACTCATCACCCCATATTAAACACCTAAGAATGTACCTGACTAGTAAGTAGCTTAAAACCTAAGGAATGCTATGTCTCCGAAAGAGAATCAAGCGTGTGTACAGGGGCATAAACGCAGCAGTGATAGGACTGGAGAGGTTCGGTGAGCAAATGAAGACCCTTTGAAGTCATATTGCATGGTACCCATTCCACGGGTCTCAACTCTCCAGGTTTAAGGTATTCTTCCTTCAGCTAAAACATACATGTGGAACCCAGAGTATGATCAACCGTGTGATCGGGAGACGTGTTCCAATATGTGTCAGTTTTCGTCCCCTGGTACTCGGGTGCAACATTCCAGACGCTTTACTAACACTCTCCCGACTTGGAGAGTCAGTGCCTTTAACCTCCTGTTTGGCCCAGTTTGCAATTTCTGCGGAAGATGAACAGGAATAGGGAGAACCAACGACAGACTAGCTGGAGGTGTCTTGACGGGCAAATTTAACTCTCATTTCGCACCAGGAAGAGGAATTAACCAAAGGCTCAGCGTGCCGTGCCGGAACCAGATTAGGGCCTGAAGCTATCCTGCGGTGTTGCGGCCAGCTCACGAGAAAGCGAGTTGAAGAAAGGAGCTCAGGGGCACTGTAATTCACAAACCTGCAGAGTTATAAATGATAGCTATCGTCCAAAAATATACTGAAGTAAGGCTGCCAAGAGGACTTGAAAGCGGTGCAGAATTGCAGGAAACCGATTTCGGGAGGTAGACTGGAATTGCATTTAAAGCATAGGAAAAGAGGCAGAACGTCCACAATGATGCACTTGGCCAAAAAGGGCGTATGCGTTTTTTCCTGAATATATTCAGGAAAAAACGCATACGCCCTTTTTGGCCAACCAAGCAAGCTTGCAAAGGAAATCTGCACTACAATGAAGTCTCACTTCCCCCCGGTCAAAAGGGCCATCTGAAAAAAGTGTAAAATCCAGAAAGGCAGGACAGGCCATGGAGAACTGGGAGCCTTGTTATGCTGATGGGCGGGATGTAAATTGCCAACAGCCACTCGGGAGAAGTGTATGGTGTTTCCTGAAACATCTAAAAAACAAAGCAACAGAGCGTAGGGCACTTCCACTTATGGTTCTATAGCTTAGGGAAATTAAAATCAAAAAGACACAGCCACCCCAAAGGTTGGGACGGCTCTGTTTACAAGAACGTGGTTTACGGTACAAGTTCAATATCGCAGAAAGTGAAAAATGGATAAAGAAGTTGTGGTACTTACATACAATGCAATATCACTCAGCAATGAAATCTATATCATCAGGCCCGTAGCAGCATAATGAATGGATTCAGGTACGATGATTCTAACTGAAATAAGTCTCACAGGAAAAGAAACATCATAAGATATCACTAATACACGGAATGTAAACTTGGCTACATAGGAACTGAATTACAAAACAGAACAGGGTCTCAAATTTAGAAACCCAACTTATGCTTGCTTAAGGGGAAAGGTGAGTTGGGGTAATGCATAAAACCAGAGATTGAAATGAGCACAGATAAAGTTCCTTAAGCCAAATATGGAATAGACAAGAGCTACTCGTTGCTCAACGAAATGGACTCAACACCCCATATTAAACGCCTAAGAATGTACCTGACTAGGAAGTATCTTAAAACCTATGGACTGCTATGTCTCCGAAAGAGAATCAAGCGTGTGTACAGGGCCATAAACGCAGCAGTGATAGGATTGGAGAGGTTCGGTGAGCAAATGAAGACCCTTTGAAGTCATATTGCATGGTACCCATTCCACGTGTCTCAACTTTCCAGGTTTAAGGGATTCTTCCTTCAGCTAAAACATGCATGTGGAACCCAGAGTATGATCAACCATGTGAGCGGGAGACGTGTTCAAATATGTGTCAGTTTTCGTCCCCTGGTACTCGGGTGCAACATTCCAGACGCTTTACGAACACTCTCCCGACTTGGAGATTCAGTGCCTTTAACCTCCTGTTTGGCCCAGTTTGCAATTTCTGCGGAAGATGAACAGGAATAGGGAGAACCAATGACAGACTAGCTGGAGGTGTCTGGACGGGCAAATTTAACTCTCATTTCCCACCAGGAAGAGGAATTAACCAAAGGCTCAACGTGCCGTGCCGGAACCAGATTAGGGCCTGAAGCCATCCTGCGGTGTTGCGGCCAGCTCACGAGAAAGCGAGTTGAAGAAAGGAGCTCAGGGGCACTGTAATTCACAAACCTGCAGAGTTATAAATGACAGCTATCGTCCAAAAATATACTGAAGTAAGGCTGCCAAGAGGACTTGAAAGCGGGGCAGAATTGCAGGAAACCGATTTCAGGAGGTAGACTGGAATTGCATTTAAAGCATAGGAAAAGAGGCAGAACGTCCACAATGATGCACTTGGCCAAAAAGGGCGTATGCGTTTTTTCCTGAATATATTCAGGAAAAAACGCATACGCCCTTTTTGGCCAACCAAGCAAGCTTGCAAAGGAAATCTGCACTACAATGAAGTCTCACTTCCCCCCGGTCAAAAGGGCCATCTGAAAAATGTGTAAAATCCAGAAAGGCAGGACAGGCCATGGAGAACTGGGAGCCTTGTTATGCTGATGGGCGGGATGTAAATTGCCAACAGCCACTCGGGAGAAGTGTATGGTGTTTCCTGAAACATCTAAAAAACAAAGCAACAGAGCCTAGGGCACTTCCACTTATGGTCCTATAGCTTAGGGAAATTAAAATCAAAAAGACACAGCCACCCCAAAGGTTGGGACGGCTCTGTTTACAAGAACCTGGTTTACGGTACAAGTTCAATATCGCAGAAAGTGAAAAATGGATAAAGAAGTTGTGGTACTTACGTACAATGCAGTATCACTCAGCAAGGAAATCTAAGTCATCAGGCCCGTAGCAGCATAATGAGTGGATTCAGGTACGATGATTCTAACTGAAATAAGTCACACAGAAAAAGAAACATCATAAGATATCACCAATACACGGAATGTGAACGTGGCTACACAGGAACTGAATTACAAAACAGAACAGGGTCTCAAATTTAGAAACCCAACTTATGCTTGCTTAAGGGGAAAGGTGAGTTGGGGTGCTGCATAAAACCAGAGATTGAAATGAGCACAGATAAAGTTCCTTAAGCCAAATATGCAATAGACAACAGCTACTCCTTGCTCAACGAAACGGACTCATCACCCCATATTAAACACCTAAGAATGTACCTGACTAGTAAGTAGCTTAAAACCTAAGGAATGCTATGTCTCCGAAAGAGAATCAAGCGTGTGTACAGGGGCATAAACGCAGCAGTGATAGGACTGGAGAGGTTCGGTGAGCAAATGAAGACCCTTTGAAGTCATATTGCATGGTACCCATTCCACGGGTCTCAACTCTCCAGGTTTAAGGTATTCTTCCTTCAGCTAAAACATACATGTGGAACCCAGAGTATGATCAACCGTGTGATCGGGAGACGTGTTCCAATATGTGTCAGTTTTCGTCCCCTGGTACTCGGGTGCAACATTCCAGACGCTTTACTAACACTCTCCCGACTTGGAGAGTCAGTGCCTTTAACCTCCTGTTTGGCCCAGTTTGCAATTTCTGCGGAAGATGAACAGGAATAGGGAGAACCAATGACAGACTAGCTGGAGGTGTCTTGACGGGCAAATTTAACTCTCATTTCGCACCAGGAAGAGGAATTAACCAAAGGCTCAGCGTGCCGTGCCGGAACCAGATTAGGGCCTGAAGCAATCCTGCGGTGTTGCGGCCAGCTCACGAGAAAGCGAGTTGAAGAAAGGAGCTCAGGGGCACTGTAATTCACAAACCTGCAGAGTTATAAATGATAGCTATCGTCCAAAAATATACTGAAGTAAGGCTGCCAAGAGGACTTGAAAGCGGTGCAGAATTGCAGGAAACCGATTTCGGGAGGTAGACTGGAATTGCATTTAAAGCATAGGAAAAGAGGCAGAACGTCCACAATGATGCACTTGGCCAAAAAGGGCGTATGCGTTTTTTCCTGAATATATTCAGGAAAAAATGCATACGCCCTTTTTGGCCAACCAAGCAAGCTTGCAAGGGAAATCTGCACTACAATGAAGTCTCACTTCCCCCCGGTCAAAAGGGCCATCTGAAAAAAGTGTAAAATCCAGAAAGGCAGGACAGGCCATGGAGAACTGGGAGCCTTGTTATGCTGATGGGCGGGATGTAAATTGCCAACAGCCACTCGGGAGAAGTGTATGGTGTTTCCTGAAACATCTAAAAAACAAAGCAACAGAACCTAGGGCACTTCCACTTATGGTCCTATAGCTTAGGGAAATTAAAATCAAAAAGACACAGCAACCCCAAAGGTTGGGACGGCTCTGTTTACAAGAACCTGGTTTACGGTACAAGTTCAATATCGCAGAAAGTGAAAAATGGATAAAGAAGTTGTGGTACTTACGTACAATGCAATATCACTCAGCAAGGAAATCTATGTCATCAGGCCCGTAGCAGCATAATGAGTGGATTCAGGTACGATGATTCTAACTGAAATAAGTCACACAGAAAAAGAAACATCATAAGATATCACTAATACACGGAATGTAAACTTGGCTACACAGGAACTGAATTCCAAAACAGAACAGGGTCTCAAATTTAGAAACCCAACTTATGCTTGCTTAAGGGGAAAGGTGAGTTGGGGTGCTGCATAAAACCAGAGATTGAAATGAGCACAGATAAAGTCCCTTAAGCCAAATATGGAATAGACAAGAGCTACTGCTTGCTCAACGAAACGGACTCAACACCCCATATTAAACGCCTAAGAATGTACCTGACTAGTAAGTAGCTTAAAACCTAAGGAATGCTATGTCTCCGAAAGAGAATCAAGCGTGTGTACAGGGGCATAAACGCAGCAGTGATAGGATTGGAGAGGTTCGGTGAGCAAATGAAGACGCTTTGAAGTCATATTGCATGGTACCCATTCCACGGGTCTCAACTCTCCAGGTTTAAGGTATTCTTCCTTCAGCTAAAACATGCATGTGGAACCCAGAGTATGATCAACCGTGTGATCGGGAGACGTGTTCCAATATGTGTCAGTTGTCGTCCCCTGGTACTCGGGTGCAACATTCCAGACGCTTTACTAACACTCTCCCGACTTGGAGAGTCAGTGCCTTTAACCTCCTGTTTGGCCCAGTTTGCAATTTCTGCGGAAGATGAACAGGAATAGGGAGAACCAATGACAGACTAGCTGGAGGTGTCTGGACGGGCAAATTTAACTCTCATTTCGCACCAGGAAGAGGAATTAACCAAAGGCTCAGCGTGCCGTGCCGGAACCAGATTAGGGCCTGAAGCTATCCTGCGGTGTTGCGGCCGGCTCACGAGAAAGCGAGTTGAAGAAAGGAGCTCAGGGGCACTGTAATTCACAAACCTGCAGAGTTATAAATGATAGCTATCGTCCAAAAATATACTGAAGTAAGGCTGCCAAGAGGACTTGAAAGCGGTGCAGAATTGAAGGAAACCGATTTCGGGAGGTAGACTGGAATTGCATTTAAAGCATAGGAAAAGAGGCAGAACGTCCACAATGATGCACTTGGCCAAAAAGGGCGTATGCGTTTTTTCCTGAATATATTCAGGAAAAAACGCATACGCCCTTTTTGGCCAACCAAGCAAGCTTGCAAAGGAAATCTGCACTACAATGAAGTCTCACTTCCCCCCGGTCAAAAGGGCCATCTGAAAAATGTGTAAAATCCAGAAAGGCAGGACAGGCCATGGAGAACTGGGAGCCTTGTTATGCTGATGGGCGGGATGTAAATTGCCAACAGCCACTCGGGAGAAGTGTATGGTGTTTCCTGAAACATCTAAAAAACAAAGCAACAGAGCCTAGGGCACTTCCACTTATGGTCCTATAGCTTAGGGAAATTAAAATCAAAAAGACACAGCCACCCCAAAGGTTGGGACGGCTCTGTTTACAAGAACCTGGTTTACGGTACAAGTTCAATATCGCAGAAAGTGAAAAATGGATAAAGAAGTTGTGGTACTTACGTACAATGCAGTATCACTCAGCAAGGAAATCTAAGTCATCAGGCCCGTAGCAGCATAATGAGTGGATTCAGGTACGATGATTCTAACTGAAATAAGTCACACAGAAAAAGAAACATCATAAGATATCACCAATACACGGAATGTGAACGTGGCTACACAGGAACTGAATTACAAAACAGAACAGGGTCTCAAATTTAGAAACCCAACTTATGCTTGCTTAAGGGGAAAGGTGAGTTGGGGTGCTGCATAAAACCAGAGATTGAAATGAGCACAGATAAAGTTCCTTAAGCCAAATATGGAATAGACAAGAGGTACCCCTTGCTCAAAGAAATGGACTCAACACACCATATTAAATGCCTAAGAGTGTACCTGACTAGGAAGTATCTTAAAACCTATGGATTGCTATGTCTCCGAAAGAGAATCAAGCGTGTGTACAGGGGCATAAACGCAGCAGTGATAGGACTGGAGAGGTTCGGTGAACAAATGAAGACGCTTTGAAGTCATATTGCATGGTACCCATTCCACGGGTCTCAACTCTCCAGGATTAAGGGATTCTTCCTTCAGCTAAAACATGCCTGTGGAACCCAGAGTATGATCAACCGTGTGATCGGGAGACGTGTTCCAATATGTGTCAGTTGTCGTCCCCTGGTACTCGGGTGCAACATTCCAGACGCTTTACGAACACTCTCCCGACTTGGAGAGTCAGTGCCTTTAACCTCCTGTTTGGCCCAGTTTGCAATTTCTGCGGAAGATGAACAGGAATAGGGAGAACCAATGAGAGACTAGCTGGAGGTGTCTGGACGGGCAAATTTAACTCTCATTTCCCACCAGGAAGAGGAATTAACCAAAGGCTCAGCGTGCCGTGCCGGAACCAGATTAGGGCCTGAAGCCATCCTGCGGTGTTGCGGCCAGCTCACGAGAAAGCGAGTTGAAGAAAGGAGCTCAGGGGCACTGTAATTCACAAACCTGCAGAGTTATAAATGACAGCTATCGTCCAAAAATATACTGAAGTAAGGCTGCCAAGAGGACTTGAAAGCGGGGCAGAATTGCAGGAAACCGATTTCAGGAGGTAGACTGGAATTGCATTTAAAGCATAGGAAAAGAGGCAGAACGTCCACAATGATGCACTTGGCCAAAAAGGGCGTATGCGTTTTTTCCTGAATATATTCAGGAAAAAATGCATACGCCCTTTTTGGCCAACCAAGCAAGCTTGCAAGGGAAATCTGCACTACAATGAAGTCTCACTTCCCCCCGGTCAAAAGGGCCATCTGAAAAAAGTGTAAAATCCAGAAAGGCAGGACAGGCCATGGAGAACTGGGAGCCTTGTTATGCTGATGGGCGGGATGTAAATTGCCAACAGCCACTCGGGAGAAGTGTATGGTGTTTCCTGAAACATCTAAAAAACAAAGCAACAGAGCCTAGGGCACTTCCACTTATGGTCCTATAGCTTAGGGAAATTAAAATCAAAAAGACACAGCCACCCCAAAGGTTGGGACGGCTCTGTTTACAAGAACCTGGTTTACGGTACAAGTTCAATATCGCAGAAAGTGAAAAATGGATAAAGAAGTTGTGGTACTTACGTACAATGCAATATCACTCAGCAAGGAAATCTATGTCATCAGGCCCGTAGCAGCATAATGAGTGGATTCAGGTACGATGATTCTAACTGAAATAAGTCACACAGAAAAAGAAACATCATAAGATATCACTAATACACGGAATGTAAACTTGGCTACACAGGAACTGAATTCCAAAACAGAACAGGGTCTCAAATTTAGAAACCCAACTTATGCTCGCTTAAGGGGAAAGGTGAGTTGGGGTGCTGCATAAAACCAGAGATTGAAATGAGCACAGATAAAGTCCCTTAAGCCAAATATGGAATAGACAAGAGCTACTGCTTGCTCAACGAAACGGACTCAACACCCCATATTAAACGCCTAAGAATGTACCTGACTAGTAAGTAGCTTAAAACCTAAGGAATGCTATGTCTCCGAAAGAGAATCAAGCGTGTGTACAGGGGCATAAACGCAGCAGTGATAGGATTGGAGAGGTTCGGTGAGCAAATGAAGACACTTTGAAGTCATATTGCATGGTACCCATTCCACGGGTCTCAACTCTCCAGGTTTAAGGTATTCTTCCTTCAGCTAAAACATACATGTGGAACCCAGAGTATGATCAACCGTGTGATCGGGAGACGTGTTCCAATATGTGTCAGTTTTCGTCCCCTGGTACTCGGGTGCAACATTCCAGACGCTTTACTAACACTCTCCCGACTTGGAGAGTCAGTGCCTTTAACCTCCTGTTTGGCCCAGTTTGCAATTTCTGCGGAAGATGAACAGGAATAGGGAGAACCAATGAGAGACTAGCTGGAGGTGTCTTGACGGGCAAATTTAACTCTCATTTCGCACCAGGAAGAGGAATTAACCAAAGGCTCAGCGTGCCGTGCCGGAACCAGATTAGGGCCTGAAGCTATCCTGCGGTGTTGCGGCCAGCTCACGAGAAAGCGAGTTGAAGAAAGGAGCTCAGGGGCACTGTAATTCACAAACCTGCAGAGTTATAAATGATAGCTATCGTCCAAAAATATACTGAAGTAAGGCTGCCAAGAGGACTTGAAAGCGGTGCAGAATTGCAGGAAACCGATTTCGGGAGGTAGACTGGAATTGCATTTAAAGCATAGGAAAAGAGGCAGAACGTCCACAATGATGCACTTGGCCAAAAAGGGCGTATGCGTTTTTTCCTGAATATATTCAGGAAAAAACGCATACGCCCTTTTTGGCCAACCAAGCAAGCTTGCAAAGGAAATCTGCACTACAATGAAGTCTCACTTCCCCCCGGTCAAAAGGGCCATCTGAAAAAAGTGTAAAATCCAGAAAGGCAGGACAGGCCATGGAGAACTGGGAGCCTTGTTATGCTGATGGGCGGGATGTAAATTGCCAACAGCCACTCGGGTAAAGTGTATGGTGTTTCCTGAAACAACTAAAAAACAAAGCAACAGAGCCTAGGGCACTTCCACTTATGGTCCTATAGCTTAGGGAAATTAAAATCAAAAAGACACAGCCACCCCAAAGGTTGGGACGGCTCTGTTTACAAGAACGTGGTTTACGGTACAAGTTCAATATCGCAGAAAGTGAAAAATGGATAAAGAAGTTGTGGTACTTACGTACAATGCAATATCACTCAGCAATGAAATCTATGTCATCAGGCCCGTGGCAGCATAATGAGTGGATTCAGGTACGATGATTCTAACTGAAATAAGTCTCACAGGAAAAGAAACATCATAAGATATCACTAATACACGGAATGTAAACTTGGCTACATACGAACTGAATTACAAAACAGAACAGGGTCTCAAATTTAGAAACCCAACTTATGCTTGCTTAAGGGGAAAGGTGAGTTGGGGTAATGCATAAAACCAGAGATTGAAATGAGCACAGATAAAGTTCCTTAAGCCAAATATGGAATAGACAAGAGCTACTCCTTGCTCAACGAAATGGACTCAACACCCCATATTAAACGCCTAAGAATGTACCAGACTAGGAAGTATCTTAAAACCTATGGACTGCTATGTCTCCGAAAGAGAATCAAGCGTGTGTACAGGGGCATAAACGCAGCAGTGATAGGATTGGAGAGGTTCGGTGAGCAAATGAAGTCCCTTTGAAGTCATATTGCATGGTACCCATTCCACGGGTCTCAACTCTCCAGGTTTAAGGTATTCTTCCTTCAGCTAAAACATGCATGTGGAACCCAGAGTATGATCAACCGTGTGATCGGGAGACGTGTTCAAATATGTCTCAGTTTTCGTCCCCTGGTACTCGGGTGCAACATTCCAGACGCTTTACTAACACTCTCCCGACTTGGAGAGTCAGTGCCTTTAACCTCCTGTTTGGCCCAGTTTGCAATTTCTGCGGAAGATGAACAGGAATAGGGAGAACCAATGACAGACTAGCTGGAGGTGTCTGGACGGGCAAATTTAACTCTCATTTCCCACCAGGAAGAGGAATTAACCAAAGGCTCAGCGTGCCGTGCCGGAACCAGATTAGGGCCTGAAGCAATCCTGCGGTGTTGCGGCCAGCTCACGAGAAAGCGAGTTGAAGAAAGGAGCTCAGGGGAACTGTAATTCACAAACCTGCAGAGTTATAAATGACAGCTATCGTCCAAAAATATACTGAAGTAAGGCTGCCAAGAGGACTTGAAAGCGGTGCAGAATTGCAGGAAACCGATTTCGGGAGGTAGACTGGAATTGCATTTAAAGCATAGGAAAAGAGGCAGAACGTCCACAATGATGCACTTGGCCAAAAAGGGCGTATGCGTTTTTTCCTGAATATATTCAGGAAAAAACGCATACGCCCTTTTTGGCCAACCAAGCAAGCTTGCAAAGGAAATCTGCACTACAATGAAGTGTCACTTCCCCCCGGTCAAAAGGGCCATCTGAAAAAAGTGTAAAATCCAGAAAGGCAGGACAGGCCATGGAGAACTGGGAGCCTTGTTATGCTGATGGGCGGGATGTAAATTGCCAACAGCCACTCGGGTAAAGTGTATGGTGTTTCCTGAAACAACTAAAAAACAAAGCAACAGAGCCTAGGGCACTTCCACTTATGGTCCTATAGCTTAGGGAAATTAAAATCAAAAAGACACAGCCACCCCAAAGGTTGGGACGGCTCTGTTTACAAGAACGTGGTTTACGGTACAAGTTCAATATCGCAGAAAGTGAAAAATGGATAAAGAAGTTGTGGTACTTACGTACAATGCAATATCACTCAGCAATGAAATCTATGTCATCAGGCCCGTAGCAGCATAATGAGTGGATTCAGGTACGATGATTCTAACTGAAATAAGTCTCACAGGAAAAGAAACATCATAAGATATCACTAATACACGGAATGTAAACTTGGCTACATAGGAACTGAATTACAAAACAGAACAGGGTCTCAAATTTAGAAACCCAACTTATGCTTGCTTAAGGGGAAAGGTGAGTTGGGGTAATGCATAAAACCAGAGATTGAAATGAGCACAGATAAAGTTCCTTAAGCCAAATATGGAATAGACAAGAGCTACTCCTTGCTCAACGAAATGGACTCAACACCCCATATTAAACGCCTAAGAATGTACCAGACTAGGAAGTATCTTAAAACCTATGGACTGCTATGTCTCCGAAAGAGAATCAAGCGTGTGTACAGGGGCATAAACGCAGCAGTGATAGGATTGGAGAGGTTCGGTGAGCAAATGAAGTCCCTTTGAAGTCATATTGCATGGTACCCATTCCACGGGTCTCAACTCTCCAGGTTTAAGGTATTCTTCCTTCAGCTAAAACATGCACGTGGAACCCAGAGTATGATCAACCGTGTGATCGGGAGACGTGTTCAAATATGTCTCAGTTTTCGTCCCCTGGTACTCGGGTGCAACATTCCAGACGCTTTACTAACACTCTCCCGACTTGGAGAGTCAGTGCCTTTAACCTCCTGTTTGGCCCAGTTTGCAATTTCTGCGGAAGATGAACAGGAATAGGGAGAACCAATGACAGACTAGCTGGAGGTGTCTGGACGGGCAAATTTAACTCTCATTTCCCACCAGGAAGAGGAATTAACCAAAGGCTCAGCGTGCCGTGCCGGAACCAGATTAGGGCCTGAAGCAATCCTGTGGTGTTGCGGCCAGCTCACGAGAAAGCGAGTTGAAGAAAGGAGCTCAGGGGCACTGTAATTCACAAACCTGCAGAGTTATAAATGACAGCTATCGTCCAAAAATATACTGAAGTAAGGCTGCCAAGAGGACTTGAAAGCGGGGCAGAATTGCAGGAAACCGATTTCAGGAGGTAGACTGGAATTGCATTTAAAGCATAGGAAAAGAGGCAGAACGTCCACAATGATGCACTTGGCCAAAAAGGGCGTATGCGTTTTTTCCTGAATATATTCAGGAAAAAACGCATACGCCCTTTTTGGCCAACCAAGCAAGCTTGCAAAGGAAATCTGCACTACAATGAAGTCTCACTTCCCCCCGGTCAAAAGGGCCATCTGAAAAAAGTGTAAAATCCAGAAAGGCAGGACAGGCCATGGAGAACTGGGAGCCTTGTTATGCTGATGGGCGGGATGTAAATTGCCAACAGCCACTCGGGAGAAGTGTATGGTGTTTCCTGAAACATCTAAAAAACAAAGCAACAGAGCCTAGGGCACTTCCACTTATGGTCCTATAGCTTAGGGAAATTAAAATCAAAAAGACACAGCCACCCCAAAGGTTGGGACGGCTCTGTTTACAAGAACCTGGTTTACGGTACAAGTTCAATATCGCAGAAAGTGAAAAATGGATAAAGAAGTTGTGGTACTTACGTACAATGCAATATCACTCAGCAAGGAAATCTATGTCATCAGGCCCGTAGCAGCATAATGAGTGGATTCAGGTACGATGATTCTAACTGAAATAAGTCACACAGAAAAAGAAACATCATAAGATATCACTAATACACGGAATGTAAACTTGGCTACACAGGAACTGAATTCCAAAACAGAACAGGGTCTCAAATTTAGAAACCCAACTTATGCTTGCTTAAGGGGAAAGGTGAGTTGGGGTAATGCATAAAACCAGAGATTGAAATGAGCACAGATAAAGTCCCTTAAGCCAAATATGGAATAGACAAGAGCTACTGCTTGCTCAACGAAACGGACTCAACACCCCATATTAAACGCCTAAGAATGTACCTGACTAGTAAGTAGCTTAAAACCTAAGGAATGCTATGTCTCCGAAAGAGAATCAAGCGTGTGTACAGGGGCATAAACGCAGCAGTGATAGGATTGGAGAGGTTCGGTGAGCAAATGAAGACGCTTTGAAGTCATATTGCATGGTACCCATTCCACGGGTCTCAACTCTCCAGGTTTAAGGTATTCTTCCTTCAGCTAAAACATACACGTGGAACCCAGAGTATGATCAACCGTGTGATCGGGAGACGTGTTCCAATATGTGTCAGTTTTCGTCCCCTGGTACTCGCGTGCAACATTCCAGACGCTTTACTAACACTCTCCCGACTTGGAGAGTCAGTGCCTTTAACCTCCTGTTTGGCCCAGTTTGCAATTTCTGCGGAAGATGAACAGGAATAGGGAGAACCAATGACAGACTAGCTGGAGGTGTCTTGACGGGCAAATTTAACTCTCATTTCGCACCAGGAAGAGGAATTAACCAAAGGCTCAGCGTGCCGTGCCGGAACCAGATTAGGGCCTGAAGCTATCCTGCGGTGTTGCGGCCAGCTCGCGAGAAAGCGAGTTGAAGAAAGGAGCTCAGGGGCACTGTAATTCACAAACCTGCAGAGTTATAAATGACACCTATCGTCCAAAAATATACTGAAGTAAGGCTGCCAAGAGGACTTGAAAGCGGTGCAGAATTGCAGGAAACCGATTTCGGGAGGTAGACTGGAATTGCATTTAAAGCATAGGAAAAGAGGCAGAACGTCCACAATGATGCACTTGGCCAAAAAGGGCGTATGCGTTTTTTCCTGAATATATTCAGGAAAAAACGCATACGCCCTTTTTGGCCAACCAAGCAAGCTTGCAAAGGAAATCTGCACTACAATGAAGTCTCACTTCCCCCCGGTCAAAAGGGCCATCTGAAAAAAGTGTAAAATCCAGAAAGGCAGGACAGGCCATGGAGAACTGGGAGCCTTGTTATGCTGATGGGCGGGATGTAAATTGCCAACAGCCACTCGGGAGAAGTGTATGGTGTTTCCTGAAACATCTAAAAAACAAAGCAACAGAGCCTAGGGCACTTCCACTTATGGTCCTATAGCTTAGGGAAATTAAAATCAAAAAGACACAGCCACCCCAAAGGTTGGGACGGCTCTGTTTACAAGAACCTGGTTTACGGTACAAGTTCAATATCGCAGAAAGTGAAAAATGGATAAAGAAGTTGTGGTACTTACGTACAATGCAATATCACTCAGCAATGAAATCTATGTCATCAGGCCTGTAGCAGCATAATGAGTGGATTCAGGTACGATGATTCTAACTGAAATAAGTCTCACAGGAAAAGAAACATCATAAGATATCACTAATACACGGAATGTAAACTTGGCTACATAGGAACTGAATTCCAAAACAGAACAGGGTCTCAAATTTAGAAACCCAACTTATGCTTGCTTAAGGGGAAAGGTGAGTTGGGGTAATGCATAAAACCAGAGATTGAAATGAGCACAGATAAAGTTCCTTAAGCCAAATATGGAATAGACAAGAGCTACTCCTTGCTCAACGAAATGGACTCAACACCCCATATTAAACGCCTAAGAATGTACCTGACTAGGAAGTATCTTAAAACCTATGGACTGCTATGTCTCCGAAAGAGAATCAAGCGTGTGTACAGGGCCATAAACGCAGCAGTGATAGGATTGGAGAGGTTCGGTGAGCAAATGAAGACCCTTTGAAGTCATATTGCATGGTACCCATTCCACGTGTCTCAACTTTCCAGGTTTAAGGGATTCTTCCTTCAGCTAAAACATGCATGTGGAACCCAGAGTATGATCAACCATGTGAGCGGGAGACGTGTTCAAATATGTGTCAGTTTTCGTCCCCTGGTACTCGGGTGCAACATTCCAGACGCTTTACGAACACTCTCCCGACTTGGAGATTCAGTGCCTTTAACCTCCTGTTTGGCCCAGTTTGCAATTTCTGCGGAAGATGAACAGGAATAGGGAGAACCAATGACAGACTAGCTGGAGGTGTCTGGACGGGCAAATTTAACTCTCATTTCCCACCAGGAAGAGGAATTAACCAAAGGCTCAACGTGCCGTGCCGGAACCAGATTAGGGCCTGAAGCCATCCTGCGGTGTTGCGGCCAGCTCACGAGAAAGCGAGTTGAAGAAAGGAGCTCAGGGGCACTGTAATTCACAAACCTGCAGAGTTATAAATGACAGCTATCGTCCAAAAATATACTGAAGTAAGGCTGCCAAGAGGACTTGAAAGCGGGGCAGAATTGCAGGAAACCGATTTCAGGAGGTAGACTGGAATTGCATTTAAAGCATAGGAAAAGAGGCAGAACGTCCACAATGATGCACTTGGCCAAAAAGGGCGTATGCGTTTTTTCCTGAATATATTCAGGAAAAAACGCATACGCCCTTTTTGGCCAACCAAGCAAGCTTGCAAAGGAAATCTGCACTACAATGAAGTCTCACTTCCCCCCGGTCAAAAGGGCCATCTGAAAAAAGTGTAAAATCCAGAAAGGCAGGACAGGCCATGGAGACCTGGGAGCCTTGTTATGCTGATGGGCGGGATGTAAATTGCCAACAGCCACTCGGGAGAAGTGTATGGTGTTTCCTGAAACATCTAAAAAACAAAGTAACAGAGCCTAGGGCACTTCCACTTATGGTCCTATAGCTTAGGGAAATTAAAATCAAAAAGATACAGCCACCCCAAAAGTTGGGACGGCTCTGTTTACAAGAACCTGGTTTACGGTACAAGTTCAATATCGCAGAAAGTGAAAAATGGATAAAGAAGTTGTGGTACTTACGTACAATGCAATATCACTCAGCAATGAAATCTATGTCATCAGGCCCGTAGCAGCATAATGAGTGGATTCAGGTATGATGATTCTAACTGAAATAAGTCACACAGAAAAAGAAACATCATAAGATATCACTAATACATGGAATGTAAACTTGGCTACACAGGAACTGAATTACAAAACAGAACAGGGTCTCAAATTTAGAAACCCAACTTATGCTTGCTTAAGGGGAAAGGTGAGTTGGGGTGCTGCATAAAACCAGAGATTGAAATGAGCACAGATAAAGTTCCTTAAGCCAAATATGGAATAGACAAGAGCTACTCCTTGCTCAACGAAATGGACTCAACACCCCATATTAAACGCCTAAGAATGTACCTGACTAGGAAGTATCTTAAAACCTATGGATTGTTATGTCTCCGAAAGAGAATCAAGCGTGTGTACAGGGGCATAAAAGCAGCAGTGATAGGACTGGAGAGGTTCGGTGAGCAAATGAAGACCCTTTGAAGTCATATTGCATGGTACCCATTCCACGGGTCTCAACTCTCCAGGTTTAAGGTATTCTTCCTTCAGCTAAAACATGCATGTGGAACCCAGAGTATGATCAACCGTGTGATCGGGAGACGTGTTCCAATATGTGTCAGTTTTCGTCCCCTGGTACTCGGGTGCAACATTCCAGACGCTATACTAACACTCTCCCGACTTGGAGAGTCAGTGCCTTTAACTTCCTGTTTGGCCCAGTTTGCAATTTCTGCGGAAGATGAACAGGAATAGGGAGAACCAATGAGAGACTAGCTGGAGGTGTCTGGACGGGCCAATTTAACTCTCATTTCCCACCAGGAAGAGGAATTAACCAAAGGCTCAGCGTGCCTTGCCAGAACCAGATTAGGGCCTGAAGCCATCCTGCGGTGTTGCGGCCAGCTCACGAGAAAGCGAGTTGAAGAAAGGAGCTCAGGGGCACTGTAATTCACAAACCTGCAGAGTTATAAATGACAGCTATCGTCCAAAAATATACTGAAGTAAGGCTGCCAAGAGGACTTGAAAGCGGGGCAGAATTGCAGGAAACCGATTTCAGGAGGTAGACTGGAATTGCATTTAAAGCATAGGAAAAGAGGCAGAACGTCCACAATGATGCACTTGGCCAAAAAGGGGGTATGCATTTTTTCCTGAATATATTCAGGAAAAAACGCATACGCCCTTTTTGGCCAACCAAGCAAGCTTGCAAAGGAAATCTGCACTACAATGAAGTCTCACTTCCCCCCGGTCAAAAGGGCCATCTGAAAAAAGTGTAAAATGCAGAAAGGCAGGACAGGCCATGGAGAACTGGGAGCCTTGTTATGCTGATGGGCGGGATGTAAATTGCCAACAGCCACTCGGGAGAAGTGTATGGTGTTTCCTGAAACATCTAAAAATCAAAGCAACAGAGCCTAGGGCACTTCCACTTATGGTCCTATAGCTTAGGGAAATTAAAATCAAAAAGACACAGCCACCCCAAAGGTTGGGACGGCTCTGTTTACAAGAACCTGGTTTACGGTACAAGTTCAATATCGCAGAAAGTGAAAAATGGATAAAGAAGTTGTGGTACTTACGTACAATGCAATATCACTCAGCAATGAAATCTATGTCATCAGGCCCGTAGCAGCATAATGAGTGGATTCAGGTATGATGATACTAACTGAAATAAGTCACACAGAAAAAGAAACATCATAAGATATCACTAATACATGGAATGTAAACTTGGCTACAGAGGAACTGAATTACAAAACAGAACAGGGTCTCAAATTTAGAAACCCAACTTATGCTTGCTTAAGGGGAAAGGTGAGTTGGGGTGCTGCATAAAACCAGCGATTGAAATGAGCACAGATAAAGTTCCTTAAGCCAAATATGGAATAGACAAGAGCTACACCTTACTCAAGGAAATGGACTCAACACCCCATATTAAACACCTAAGAATATACCTGACTAGGAAGTATCTTAAAACCTATGAACTGCTATGTCTCCGAAAGAGAATCAAGCGTGTGTACAGGGGCATAAACGCAGCAGTGATAGGATTGGAGAGGTTCGGTGAGCAAATGAAGACCCTTTGAAGTCATATTGCATGGTACCCATTCCACGGGTCTCAACTCTCCAGGTTTAAGGTATTCTTCCTTCAGCTAAAACATGCATGTGGAACCCAGAGTATGATCAACCGTGTGATCGGGAGACGTGTTCCAATATGTGTCAGTTTTCGTCCCCTGGTACTCGGGTGCAACATTCCAGACGCTTTACTAACACTCTCCCGACTTGGAGAGTCAGTGCCTTTAACCTCCTGTTTGGCCCAGTTTGCAATTTCTGCGGAAGATGAACAGGAATAGGGAGAACCAATGACAGACTAGGTGGAGGTGTCTGGACGGGCAAATTTAACTCTCATTTCCCACCAGGAAGAGGAATTAACCAAAGGCTCAGCGTGCCGTGCTGGAACCAGATTAGGGCCTGAAGCCATCCTGCGGTGTTGCGGCCAGCTCACGAGAAAGCGAGTTGAAGAAAGGAGCTCAGGGGCACTGTAATTCACAAACCTGCAGAGTTATAAATGACAGCTATCGTCCAAAACTATACTGAAGTAAGGCTGCCAAGAGGACTTGAAAGCGGGGCAGAATTGCAGGAAACCGATTTCAGGAGGTAGACTGGAATTGCATTTAAAGCATAGGAAAAGAGGCAGAACGTCCACAATGATGCACTTGGCCAGAAAGGGCGTATGAGTTTTTTCCTGAATATATTCAGGAAAAAACGCATACGCCCTTTTTGGCCAACCAAGCAAGCTTGCAAAGGAAATCTGCACTACAATGAAGTCTCACTTCCCCCCGGTTAAAAGGGCCATCTGAAAAAAGAGTAAAATCCAGAAAGGCAGGACAGGCCATGGAGAACTGGGAGCCTTGTTATGCTGATGGGCGGGATGTAAATTGCCAACAGCCATTCCGGAGAAGTGTATGGTGTTTCCTGAAACATCTAAAAAACAAAGCAACAGAGCCTAGGGCACTTCCACTTATGGTCCTATAGCTTAGGGCAATTAAAATCAAAAAGACACAGCCACCCCAAAGTTTGGGATGGCTCTGTTTACAAGAACCTCATATACGGTACAAGATCAATATCGCAGAAAGTGAAAAATGGATAAAGAAGTTGTGGTACTTACGTAAAATGCAATATCACTCAGCAATGAAATCTATGTCATCAGGCCCGTAGCAGCATAATGAGAGGACTAAGTACGATGAATCTAACTGAAATAAGTCACACAGAAAAAGAAACATCATAAGGTATCACTAATACACGGAATGTAAACTTGGCTACACAGGAACTGAATTCCAAAACAGAACAGGGTCTCAAATTTAGAAACCCAACTTATGCTTGCTTAAGGGGAAAGGTGAGTTGGGGTGCTGCATAAAACCAGAGATTGAAATGAGCACAGATAAAGTTCCTTAAGCCAAATATGGAATAGACAAGAGCTACTCCTTGCTCAACGAAATGGACTCAACACCCCATATTAAATGCCTAAGAGTGTACCTGACTAGGAAGTATCTTAAAACCTATGGATTGCTATGTCTCCGAAAGAGAATCAAGCGTGTGTACAGGGGCATAAACGCAGCAGTGATAGGATTGGAGAGGTTCGGTGAGCAAATGAAGACCCTTTGAAGTCATATTGCATGGTACCCATTCCACGGGTCTCAACTCTCCAGGTTTAAGGGATTCTTCCTTCAGCTAAAACATGCATGTGGAACCCAGAGTATGATCAACCGTGTGATCGGGAGACGTGTTCCAATATGTGTCAGTTTTCGTCCCCTGGTACTCGGGTGCAACATTCCAGACGCTTTACTAACACTCTCCCGACTTGGAGAGTCAGTGCCTTTAACCTCCTGTTTGGCCCAGTTTGCAATTTCTGCGGAAGATGAACAGGAATAGGGAGAACCAATGACAGACTAGCTGGAGGTGTCTGGACGGGCAAATTTAACTCTCATTTCGCACCAGGAAGAGGAATTAACCAAAGGCTCAGCGTGCCGTGCCGGAACCAGGTTAGGGCCTGAAGCAATCCTGCGGTGTTGCGGCCAGCTCACGAGAAAGCGAGTTGAAGAAAGGAGCTCAGGGGCACTGTAATTCACAAACCTGCAGAGTTATAAATGACAGCTATCG
The DNA here is from genome assembly GCF_949774975.1 of Lagenorhynchus albirostris. NCBI lineage: Eukaryota > Metazoa > Chordata > Mammalia > Artiodactyla > Delphinidae > Lagenorhynchus > Lagenorhynchus albirostris. The sequence continues at coordinate 95,914,867 of NC_083100.1, read as the reverse complement.
TCCAAAAATATACTGAAGTAAGGCTGCCAAGAGGACTTGAAAGCGGGGCAGAATTGCAGGAAACCGATTTCAGGAGGTAGACTGGAATTGCATTTAAAGCATAGGAAAAGAGGCAGAACGTCCACAATGATGCACTTGGCCAAAAAGGGCGTATGCGTTTTTGCCTGAATATATTCAGGCAAAAACGCATACGCCCTTTTTGGCCAACCAAGCAATCTTGCAAAGGAAATCTGCACTACAATGAAGTCTCACTTCCCCCCGGTCAAAAGGGCCATCTGAAAAAAGTGTAAAATGCAGAAAGGCAGGACAGGCCATGGAGAACTGGGAGCCTTGTTATGCTGCTGGGCATGATTTAAATTGCCAACAGCCACTCGGGAGAAGTGTATGGTGTTTCCTGAAACATCTAAAAAACAAAGCAACAGAGCCTAGGGCACTTCCACTTATGGTCCTATAGGTTAGTTAATTTAAAATCAAAAAGACACAGCCACCCCAAAAGTTGGGACGGTTCTTTTTACTGGAATCTCTTCTACGGCACAAGGTAAATATCCCAGAGAGCAAATAATGGATAAAGAAGTTGCGGTACTTATGTACAACAGAATACCACTCAGCAATGAAATCTATGTCACCAGGCCCGTACCAGCATAATGAGTGGATTGAGGCATGATGATTCTAAGTGAAATAAGTCACACAGAAAAAGAAACATCATAAGGTATCACTAATACACGGAATGTGAACTTGGCTACACATGAACTGAATTACAAAACAGAACAGGGTCTCAAGTTTAGAAAACTAACTTATGCTTGCTTAAGGGGGAAGGTGAGTTGGGGTGCTGCATTAAACCAGAGTTTGAAATTAGCACAGATAAAGTTCCTTAAGCCAAATATGGAATAGACAAGACCTACCCCTTGCTCAACTAAATGGATTCAACAATGAGGTATCACCTCACACCTGGTAGAATAGGCATCATAGAAAATCTACAAGCAAAAAATGCTGGAAAGGGTGTGGAGAAAAGGAACCCTCTTCCACTATTGTTGGGAATATAAATTGATACAGTCACTATGGAGAACAATATGAAATTTCTTAAGAAACTAACAATAGAATTACCATATGATACAGCAATCCCAGTACTGGACATATACCCAGACAAAACCATAAATCAAAAAGAGACATTCACCGCAATGTTCATTGCATCACTATTTACAATATCGAGGTAATGGAAGCAACCTAAATGCCCACAGACACACGAATGCATAAAGCCGTGGTACATATATAAAATGGAATATTACTAAGCCATGAAAAGGAATGAAATTGGGTCATTTGTAGAGACGTCGATGCATCTAGAGACTGTCATACAGAGTGAAGTAAGTCAGAAAGAGAAAAACAAATCTTTTATATTCATGCATATATGTGGAACCTAGAAAACCTGTACAGATTAACCATTTTGCAAGGCATAAATAGAGCAACAGATGTAGACAACAAACGTATGGACAACAAGGGGGGAAAGCTGTTGGGGGGGGTGGTGGGAGGAGTTGAGAGACTGGGATTGGCATGTATACATTTATATGTATAAAATAGATAACCAATAAGAACCTGCTGTATAAAAATATAAAATAAAATTCAAAATTAAAAAGAAATAAAATTTAAAAAATAGAAAAAACAATTATTCCCTTCACATACATGTATTTATATGAATAAATTATTTCCATGCTTATATCTGTAAATAAAAAAAAGAGGAATAAAATCTACCTTGAACCCAAAACGATAAAGAGAAAAAAAACACAGAACCCACCAGTTCCACAGAGGAAAACCGTATCAGGGCACTTGCTCCAGTTGTAAACAATTCTGAAGTTGGTCAGTGGTGGGGAATCGTCTCCCATTCAGCCAGCAGCCCCCACGCAACAAGCGTCCTCATTGCAAAGCTGGGGCACCGTGCCGAGGCATCTGTGAGTAAACGTGAGCTGAGCCCCAGGCCAGTTGCTGCTGAACTATTCCCACCCATCCCAGGTAAAACACCTGAATATATACAAGGACCTGAAAGCCTAGAGGGAGGGCCATAGAGCCACACGAGTGACAGCATGCCGGCCGACTTGGTGCCTGCAGGCCAGCCAGGATGGTCCTGGCCCTGGGTGCTCTTCTGGAAGATTTCCATTTCCCTGCCTGAGATACCCGTCCTGTCCCTGCCCCCACTGCTTTTTTCCTTCCTCACCTCTGCCCAGGGAGAAATTCCAGCAGCAGGTATGGGTGACACATCTTCTTCTTTAGCAGGTGGCAGCCTGGCAACTGCTGCAGAAAGTCCAGCAGAGCCCCACTCACACTGGGCCACCCACAAAGCCGTGGCCTCTCACTCCCTCCCACCAGCCCAGCCCCGAGACTGCTGACAGGGCAGAGAAAATGGCGTCAGGCACGGCTGCAGGGGCTCTTGCTGCCTGGAGTGCTATTTATAGTGATCTCAACCCAGGCACACCTGGGGAGGGCTGGCCGGCAGGTAAGGCTGCCCAGGTCAGCCAATCATCACCCCTCAGGGGCTCACAGTTGCAGAAAATGGAACTTGCTGAACCGGCCAGGTCCAAGGAACAGGTGTGGGCTCCTGAGAGTCAGGATAGACAAGGGGCTGCAGCTTTGGCTTGTTTTCTAATCATTTTATCTGGCCCATGAGTGGGAGACAACTTCAAGAAAACCCTCTCCTAATGAGAGGAACCCAGGAGTCAGGGAGAGGAGGGGTGGGTGGTGGTTGGAGACAGAGGCCTGGTGGCCCGGGTGCAGTGGAAGTCTCTGGAAGACCAGGTGGAGGGAGGCCTCACGGAGTGATGCCCAGGGTCACAGACCTGTCGCAGCTGCTGTTTGTTAGTTCAAGTCCTGCTCTGAGGTGCTCTGTGTCAGCTCTGAGCGACAGGTGAGCTGGGGGTGCTCTGCAATGAGGGCTATGTGCACGGTTCCTGTGTGCCCAGCCCTGCCACAGTACCTGCAAGGGTAGCTCTGTATCCTGGGAGGGGCCTGACCACGAGAGCCCTGTGGGCTGGGGTGGGGGTGGGGTACCTGCCCAGGTGAGCTCCATATTCTGGGATTGGTCTGACCACGAGAGCCCCATGGGCTGCTGGGGACCTGGTAAAGGATGTCAGGACAGTCAGTGAAGCCACCGAGGATATACCTCCAGTTGCTCCTAATTCCTACACCCTGCTGGTCATTCTACCAACCACCAGGACATGGTATTCTGTATTAGTCTTCAATGATGCCTTCTTTTGTATTCCATTAGTCCCAGAGTCACAAGAAATTTTGGCTTGTGAGTGGCAGGACTCAACATACAACTAAAACAATACTTCCGGGCCGTCTGGCCCCAAGGGTGCAAAAATTCCCACACCATCTTTGGGGAAAGCTTAGCTAAAGACCTAAAAGTTCTACCTCTGGAAAAGGAAACCCTCCTTCAATATGCAGACGACATTCTGATCGCCAGCCCTACTAAGGAGGCCTCTGAACTACCAAGCCAATAAAGGATAGAAGTTGTCCAAGAAAAAGCTCAAATATCACAGACTGCCGTGACCTGCCTGGGCTTCATTCTCACAGAAGGTTGGAGAAGTCCATCCCAGGAAAGGGAAGAAACCATTTTCAGCCTTACCCCTTTCTAAAACTAGAAGACAGCTTAGGGGTTCCTGGGGAGGCCAGGGTTTGCTGCTTCTGGATCCCTAACTACAGTCTACTAGCTGGGCCTCTATATGAAACACTGAAAGGAAAAGATGATGATCCTTTTGAATAGAATCCACAAGTGGCCTTTCAAGAATGGAAAGAGCAGTCAATTCAGACCCTTGCCCTGGAACTCCCTAATTTAGCTAAACCCTTTGACCTTTACATTCCCGGTGAAAGGTGAATCGCCATTGGAGAATTAGTGCAAAACCTGGGACCACTTGAAATGGAACAATGCAAGAATGCCATCCAGGTAGGATAAACTATGGTCACCAAGGGGCTTGGCCCACTGCCACATCTGGCCAAGATACTGGCGGTATCTAAAAACCTGGAAATCAGCAGCCCAAAAGGCCACCTCCCTCCTAAGGGAAAAGGACCCCACGTGGTGATCCTAACCACCAACCATGCCCTGAAGTTGCAGGGTTCGCTCCGTGGGCACACCGACCTCGAGTGAGGAGGCCCTCCAACTCCAACATCCAGAGAGATAACCGGGGGCAACAGGGCACCATGACGACTCGTGTGAACATCACTTGACCTGGAGTTTCTCTCATAAAACAACAAGAGTGTGTCCCAAAAGAGTAGACTACTGCTTGCAGGACTTACTGCACCCAGAAGGGAGCTAATAATCTTGGCGGGGGAACCGTATATCACACTGTCACCATAGAAAAGCCTACAGACACCGTGATGATGGTGGCCAGTAAGACCGGCTGGACTCTTGTTTACTTCAAAAGGCTGTTGACTCAGTGGCCATCATGGTCCTTGATCACCACTGACCCTGGACTGTCTGGGAGTTGAGCGGGCAGGGCTCTGACACCTGGTGCTGTTTGTACGTTAATTCAGGGGCCTAATTGAAGAAAGCGCAGACTACTGGTCAGAGCATCTAGGCTGGCAGAAACGGTCAGCCTAAGGTGGCCGAACAAATGTGGGGCGGGGTGAAACCGGCCCCCACAGCGTCTCTGCACATCTCTTTCCTGGACCCTTAAAGGTCATTAGAATCTATAACACTTCCAATGCTGGTGCTCAGGTGGACGAGCAGGGAGGCAGGGGGCCTGGGGACAATCAACGTCACCTGGAGGCTGCTGGGGAGAAGCTCTGACCCTCGCCCCAGGGTATGAGGGCTCCCAACTCAGCACTCAGCAGTTACAGAAGAAGGGTCTGCACCCTCAGCACTCCAAGAATGAGGAACGGGACAAAAGGCAGAGGGGGGGTTTGTCCCCAGCAAAGCCCATTAAAAATCCCTGGGAGATAAAAATAGAATCTGGGCAATAAAGTCAAGTCTAACCTTTTTTATCCTTTGTGCTTTGTCTAATTTCACGTGCTCCTAGGGTCCCGCATGCAGAGGTTCCACACCCGGCACTTCAGACCAGATTTCCTAGTGCAGAATGGCTGGGTCGACACCTCAGCTCCTGGGGCCCAGTGCAGACTCCGCGATATAGAGCCTGAGCTACAGCCAACCCGGCCCTCGAGAGCTCCGCCCCCTCCCTCCCACTGACTCTGACAGGATCTCTACACAGCAGCCCAGCCCACAGCCCACGGGGTAGTACATGCTCTCACCTCTCCATTCTCTGATCAAAATATAAAGTTTCCTTTGCTTGTGAACCAAACTCAGTCTCGATCTGTTGGCCCCAATGACACTGGGCAGGGGGACACTTGTTGGGGTCCACTCTGGAGGATCAGTAACAGAAATTGAGACTATTGTAACCTCAATGAACAGATGTGTGAGCCAAAGTGTAGTTAACATAGAACAGTGTATAAGGCTCGGGTAAAATAAGATGTTTCTAACACTTCCATTGGATATTTCCATCACTTTATTATAAGCAAGTTCAGTGAAAAGGTTTGTCTTATTTGTCAGCTCAATATTAGAGAAATGAAGTGATTTCTTTCCAAGGATGTACATCTAATAATCTTGGTTAAACCTTCAATCTTGTTTTAAATGCTTTTCCATTGAAATGCTTTTTTTTTAATGCTTTTCCATTGAAATGCTTTTTTTTTTTTAATTTAATTAAATTTTTTTAAATGCTTTTCCATTTCAGCTCCCCCATTTCTGAGAAGTATAAAATCTTATAATTTATTATTACCAAAGGGGAAAGGTGGGAGGAGGGATAAATTAACAGTTTGGGATTAACACATACACACTGCTATGTATAAAATAGATCATCAACAAGGAACTACTGTATAGCACAGGGAACTACACTCAACATTTTGCAATAACCTATAAGGGGAAATAATCTGAAAAAGAATAGATATTTTTATTGACATCATCTATCAATGACAGTTAAAGTGTAACCTAAGGGAAGCTGGTGGTGAGTGCTTCTGACCCTGAAGACTTCAATCATCTAAAGTTTGGACTCTGCCTACTTCCCAAGGCCCTTAATGAACATATGTGTAGCCGTAGCTTAAAAAATTCCCCAGTTTGGGTTTCGGGGAGACACTGATTTTGAAAAAGCCCTGGTGTTCTCCTTACATGAATGGGACTCTTCCTACTGCTAAAACATGTCTGTCACACCCAGAGGATGGTATACCGTCTGATCGGGAAGAGTTTGGAAAAGGCATCTCATCTCCTCATCTCCTGGTGCTCGGGTTCACCCCTCCAGCGTCTTTACTAACAGTCTCCCCACTTGGAGATGTCAGCACTGTCAACATCCTGTTGCGTACAGTTTGGAATTTGTCCAGAGGATGAAGCGGAAGGATGAGGAACAATGAGAGACAAGTCCTACGTGTTCAGACAGGCACATGTCACTCTAATTTCCAATCAGGAAGACGAATTGACCAAAGGCTAGGGTTGCCCATGGAAACAGTATAGGGCTTGAGGAAATCCCGCTGCTTTGTGGCCAGTTCCCATAAACACAAGTTGAACAATAGAACTCAGGGGCAGTAAAATTCACAAAACTGCAGAGTTGAAAATATCCATCACTGAAAAATGTCTTGAGGAAAGTCAGAGAAAAGGACTTGTAAGCAAGGGAGAATGGCAGGAAAGGGATTTGAGGAGGTAGAAAGGACTCGCCATTAAGCACAAGAAAAGGAGCTGAACATTGCCAACACTGCAGTTGGCCAAAAAGGGTGTATGCGTTTTTTTGTGTATATATTCAAGAAAAGAGCGTACACCTTTTTAGCCACCCAAACAGGTGGGCACTGGAAGTCAATACTACAAAAGACATCACTTCGCATCAGTCAGAAGAGCCATCCTCATAAAGCGTAAACAACAGAAATGCAGGACAGGGCAAGGAGAAGAGGGAGCCCTGTGAGACTTATAGTGGAAATGTATATTGCCAACGGCCATTCTGGAGAAGTGTATTGTGTTTACTAAAGCATCTAAACAATGAGCTACAGAGCATAGGGCACTTGCACTCATGGGCGTATATCTTGGGAAAAACAAAAATCGAGAGGACACAGGCACCCCAATGTTTACCCCCTCTCTGTTTAAAAGATCCTCGACTAGGATATAACTTAAATGTCTCTGGAGGGAAAAAATGGATAGAGATGTGGTACTTAGGTAGAGTGGAATATTATTCAGCCTGGAAATCAATGAAATATGGCCAGCTGTAACAACTCCGGAGGAGTTACGTATGATCATTCTAAGTGACAGAATTCAAAAAGAAAAAGACACATATCATAAGATATCACTTAAAGGTGGAATCCAAAATGGCTACACATGAAATAAATTACAAAACAAAAGCATAGTCAAATATGTAGAAAACACGCATAAGGCTGCTAAACGGGAAAGGTGGGGAGGGGTGAGGCATCATCCAGGAGGTTGAAATTAGCAAAGATACCATTCCAAATACCAAACTGATAATCAACAAGGCCTACACGGTAGCTAAAAGAACTGCACTCAGCACACTCAAGTCACCGGAAAAGAATATATACGACTGGTAAGAATCTGAAAAAGAATTTATTGATGTCTCTCTGTACGTGAATCAAGTGGATGTACAGCAGCAAGAAACAGAGCTTTGAAAATCAGCTGTAACCAATATAGTAATAAATTGAAAAAAATAAACGACAGAGAGACAGAGAAAACCTCTTACAACTTTTCCTCAGGGACGGTGATGCAACATGGATTGAACACATCTAGACCCACAGCAGGATGAGACATAAGGCTGGAAACTGTTTGCGCTAAGAGAAATGTGAGGTTGGGTGAGGAAATGCACACCCTTTAAAGTAATACTACCTGGTACCCATTCAATGGGTCCCAAATCTGCAGGTTCAAGGGATCTTCCTACAGCTAAAACATGCATGGAAAACCCAGAGGACTGTACACCATGTGATGCACCTCATTTATCCTCTCCTGGTGCTCCTGTTCACCATTCCAGCCACGTTACTTAGAAGCTCCCCACTTGGAGAATCAGCACATTTAAACTTCTGTTTCACACATTTTGCAAATTGTGAGGAGGATGAACGGGAAGAGGGGGAACCAATGAGAGAAGAGTTGTAGGGGTTTGGACAGGCACATATCACTCTAATTTCCCATTAAGAATAAGAATTAAAAAAAGGCTCAGCCTGCCTCGCCGGAGCCAAAATAGGGCCTGAAGCAATCCTGCGGGTTTGAGGCCAGCTCACAAAAGAGCAACTTAAAACATGGAGCTCAGGGTCACTGCAATTCACAAACCTGCAGAGTTATAAATGAAAACTAACGTCCAAAAATATGTCGAGGTAAGGCAAAGAAGAGGATCTGAATGCAAGACAGAATTGCAAGAAACAGATTTCAAGAGATAGATTGGACTCGTCTTTAACGCACATGAAAAGCGGCAGAATTTCGACAATGATGCAGTTGGCCCAAAAGGGCGTATGCGATTTTTCCTGATTATATCCAGGAAAAAACGCATACGCACTTTATGGGCAACGAAGCAAGCAAGCAATGCAAATGTGCACAACAAAGAAGTCTCATTTCCCACCGGTCAAAAGGGCCATCCTAAAAAGTTGTAAAAACCAGAAATGCAGGACAGGCCATGGAGAACAGGGAGCCTTTATACGCTGATGGGCAGTGTGTGAACTGCCGAGAGCCACTCTGGAGAAGTGTATGGTGGTTCCTAAATCATCTAAAAACAGAGCTACAGAGCATAGGACACTTCCAATCATGGGAGTATATCTAGGGAAGTCTAAAAATCAACAGGACACAAGCACACCACAGTTTAGGGCTACTCTGTTTACAAGAACCTCAACTTCAGTACACCTTAAATATCCCAGGAAAGAGAACAATGGATAAAGAAGATGTGGTACTTATGTACAATGGAATATCTCTTCACCATGAAATCAATGTAATAAGGCTAGTAGAAGGATAAAGAGTGGATTTAGGTCCGATAATACTACTTGAAATAAGTCAAACAGAAAAAGAAACATATCATAAGATATCACTTATAGAGGGAGGGTAAATATGGCTGCACAAGAAATGAATTACAGAACAGAACAGTGTCTCACATTTAGAAAACACACTTATGTCAGCTTAAGGGGAAAGGAGAGGTGGGGTGATGCATAAAACCAGAGTTTGAAATTAGCACAGATACCGTTCAAGAAACCAAATAGGTATTAGACAAGATCTACACCTTGCTCAATGAACTGGCCTCAACACACCCTATACACCGCAGAGAAATATATCTGAGTAATAAGAATCTTAAAACCCATGTATTGATATATCTCCATAAGGGAATCAAGTGTGTGCAGAGCGGCACAAACACAGCAGTGAAAATGAGCTAAACCCCATTATAGAAATAAATGTTAAAAACAAAACGCAGAAACAATGAAAGAGAGAAAAATTCTTACAAAATTCGCTCAGGGGCTGTGATGCAACCTGGATTGACCACATATAAACCCACAGCTGGATAAGACATAAGGCTGGACACTTGGGGCTGAGAGGATTGGTGAGCTTCGGTGAGCAACTGCCGAAAGTTTAATGCAATACTTCATGCTACTCATTCCAAAGGTCCCAACACTCCAGGTTGAAGGGAATCTTCCTACAGCTAAACCATGCTTGGGAAACCCAGCAACTGGTATACCATATGATCGGGAAAGGTTTCTAAAACGCACCACATTTTTCCTCTCCTGGGGCTCCGGATCGACATTCCAGCCGCTTTACTAACAACATCCCCACATGGAGAGTCAATGCCTTTAAGTTCTGGTATCGCACAGTCTTCAGTTAGTGCGGAGGATGAATGGGAATAGGGGGAACCAGTGAGAAACTAGCTGTAGCGGTTTCAATGGGCACATGTCACTCTAATTTCACATCAGTAAGAAGAATGAACCAAAGGCACAGCAAGGTGCCCCAGAAGAAGAATAGGGCTTCAAGGAATCCTGTGGTTATGGGGCAAGATCACAAAACTAAGAGCTGAAAAATGGAGCTAAGGGCCACTGCAATTCAAAAACCTGACTTGCCCAAAAAGGGCGTATGTGTTTTTTCCTGAATATATTCAGGAAAAAACGCATACGCCCTTTTTGGCCAACCAAGCAAGCTTGCAAAGGAAATCTGCACTACAATGAAGTCTCAATTCCCCCTGGTCAAAAGGGCCATCTGAAAAAAGTGTAAAATCCATAAAGGCATGACAGGCCATGGAGAACTGGGAGCCATCTTATGCTGATGGGCAGGATGTAAATTGCCAACAGCCACTCTGGAGAAGTGTTTGGTGTTTCCTGAAACATCTAAAAAACAAAGCAACAGAGCCTAGGGCACTTCCACTTATGGTACTATAGTTTAGGGCAATTAAAATCAAAAAGACACAGCCACCCCAAAGTTTGGGATGGCTCTGTTTACAAGAACCTCATATACGGTATAAGTTCAATATCGCAGAAAGTGAAAAATGGATAAAGAAGTTGTGGTACTTACGTACAATGCAATATCACTCAGCAATGAAATCTATGTCATCAGGCCCGTAGCAGCATAATGAGTGGACTAAGTACGATGAATCTAACTGAAATAAGTCACACAGAAAAAGAAACATCATAAGGTATCACTAATACACGGAATGTAAACCTGGCTACACAGGAACTGAATTCCAAAACAGAACAGGGTCTCAAATTTAGAAAACCAACTTATGCTTGCTTAAGGGGAAAGGTGAGTTGGGGTGCTGCATAAAACCAGAGATTGAAATGAGCACAGATAAATTTCCTTAAGCCAAATATGGAATAGACAAGAGCTACTCCTTGCTCAAGGAAATGGACTCAACACCCCATATTCAACGCCTAGGAATATACCTGACTAGTAAGAATCATAAAACCTATGGATTTATATATCTCTGTAAGAGAATCAAGAGTGTGTACAGCGGCATTAAAGCAGTGAAAATCAGGTAAATCCCATAATAAAAATAAATTTCTTAAACAAAACACAATGACAGTGAAATAGAGAGAAATACTTAAGTAATTCATTCAAGGCTTCTGATGCAACCTGCATTTACCACATCTACACCCAGAGCTGGGTGACACATAAGGCTGGACACTTGGGGCTCATAAGATTGGTGAGGTTCGGTGAGCAAATGAAGACCTTTGAAGTCATATTGCATGGTACCCATTCCATGGGTCTCAACTCTCCAGGTTTAAGGGATTCTTCCTTCAGCTAAAACATGCATGTGGAACCCAGAGTATGATCAACCGTGTGATCGGGAGACGTGTTCCAATATGTGTCAGTTTTCGTCCCCTGGTACTCGGGTGCAACATTCCAGATGCTTTACTAACACTCTCCCGACTTGGAGAGTCAGTGCCTTTAACCTCCTCTTTGGCCCAGTTTGCAATTTCTGCGGAAGATGAACAGGAATAGGGAGAACCAATGACAGACTAGCTGGAGGTGTCTGGACGGGCAAATTTAACTCTCATTTCCCACCAGGAAGAGGAATTAACCAAAGGCTCAGCATGCCGTGCCGTAACCAGATTAGGGCCTGAAGCCATCCTGCGGTGTTGCGGCCAGCTCACGAGAAAGCGAGTTGAAGAAAGGAGCTCAGGGGCACTGTAATTCACAAACCTGCAGAGTTATAAATGACAGCTATCGTCCAAAAATATACTGAAGTAAGGCTGCCAAGAGGACTTGAAAGCGGGGCAGAATTGCAGGAAACCGATTTCAGGAGGTAGACTGGAATTGCATTTAAAGCATAGGAAAAGAGGCAGAACGTCCACAATGATGCACTTGGCCAAAAAGGGCGTATGCGTTTTTTCCTGAATATATTCAGGCAAAAACGCATACGCCCTTTTTGGCCAACCAAGCAATCTTGCAAAGGAAATCTGCACTACAATGAAGTCTCACTTCCCCCCGGTCAAAAGGGCCATCTGAAAAAAGTGTAAAATCCAGAAAGGCAGGACAGGCCATGGAGAAGTGGGAGCCTTGTTATGCTGATGGGCGGGATGTAAATTGCCAACAGCCACTCGGGAGAAGTGTATGGTGTTTCCTGAAACATCTAAAAAACAAAGCAACAGAGCCTAGGGCACTTCCACTTATGGTCCTATAGCTTAGTTAATTTAAAATCAAAAAGACACAGCCACCCCAAAGGTTGGGACGGTTCTTTTTACTGGAATCTCTTCTACGGCACAAGTTAAATATCCCAGAGAGCAAATAATGGATAAAGAAGTTGCGGTACTTATGTACAACAGAATACCACTCAGCAATGAAATCTATGTCACCAGGCCCGTAGCAGCATAATGAGTGGATTGAGGCACGAGGATTCTAAGTGAAATAAGTCACACAGAAAAAGAAACATCATAAGGTATCACTAATACACGGAATGTGAACTTGGCTACACAGGAACTGAATTACAAAACAGAACAGGGTCTCAAGTTTAGAAAACTAACTTATGCTTGCTTAAGGGGGAAGGTGAGTTGGGGTGCTGCATTAAACCAGAGTTTGAAATTAGCACAGATACCGTTCCATAAGCCAAATATGGAATAGACAAGACCTACCCCTTGCTCCACGAAATGGATTCAACAATGAGGTATCACCTCACACCTGGTAGAATAGGCATCATAGAAAATCTACAAGCAAAAAATGCTGGAAAGGGTGTGGAGAAAAGGAACCCTCTTCCACTATTGTTGGGAATATAAATTGATTCAGTCACTATGGAGAACAATATGGAATTTCTTAAGAAACTAACAATAGAATTACCATATGATACAGCAATCCCAGTACTGGACATATACCCAGACAAAACCATAAATCAAAAAGAGACATTCACCGCAATGTTCATTGCATCACTATTTACAATATCGAGGTAATGGAAGCAACCTAAATGCCCACAGACAGAAGAATGCATAAAGCCGTGGTACATATATAAAATGGAATATTACTAAGCCATGAAAAGGAATGAAATTGGGTCATTTGTAGAGACGTCGATGCATCTAGAGACTGTCATACAGAGTGAAGTAAGTCAGAAGGAGAAAAACAAATCTTGTATATTCATGCATATATGTGGAACCTAGAAAACCTGTACAGATTAACCATTTTGCAAGGCATAAATAGAGCAACAGATGTAGACAACAAATGTATGGACAACAAGGGGGGAAAGCTGTTGGGGGGGGTGGTGGGAGGAGTTGAGAGACTGGGATTGGCATGTATACATTTATATGTATAAAATAGATAACCAATAAGAACCTGCTGTATAAAAATATAAAATAAAATTCAAAATTAAAAAGAAATAAAATTTAAAAAATAGAAAAAACAATTATTCCCTTCACATACATGTATTTATATGAATAAATTATTTCCATGCTTATATCTGTAAATACAAAAAAGAGGAATAAAATCTACCTTGAACCCAAAACGAAAAAGAGAAAAAAAACACAGAACCCACCAGTTCCACAGAGGAAAACCGTATCAGGGCACTTGCTCCAGTTGTAAACAATTCTGAAGTTGGTCAGTGGTGGGGAATCGTCTCCCATTCAGCCAGCAGCCCCCACGCAACAAGCGTCCTCATTGCAAAGCTGGGGCACCGTGCCGAGGCATCTGTGAGTAAACGTGAGCTGAGCCCCAGGCCAGTTGCTGCTGAACTATTCCCACCCATCCCAGGTAAAACACCTGAATATATACAAGGACCTGAAAGCCTAGAGGGAGGGCCATAGAGCCACACGAGTGACAGCATGCCGGCCGACTTGGTGCCTGCAGGCCAGCCAGGATGGTCCTGGCCCTGGGTGCTCTTCTGGAAGATTTCCATTTCCCTGCCTGAGATACCCGTCCTGTCCCTGCCCCCACTGCTTTTTTCCTTCCTCACCTCTGCCCAGGGAGAAATTCCAGCAGCAGGTATGGGTGACACATCTTCTTCTTTAGCAGGTGGCAGCCTGGCAACTGCTGCAGAAAGTCCAGCAGAGCCCCACTCACACTGGGCCACCCACAAAGCCGTGGCCTCTCACTCCCTCCCACCAGCCCAGCCCCGAGACTGCTGACAGGGCAGAGAAAATGGCGTCAGGCACGGCTGCAGGGGCTCTTGCTGCCTGGAGTGCTATTTATAGTGATCTCAACCCAGGCACACCTGGGGAGGGCTGGCCGGCACGGTAAGGTTGCCCAGGTCAGCCAATCATCACCCCTCAGGGGCTCACAGTTGCAGAAAATGGAACTTGCTGAACCGGCCAGGTCCAAGGAACACGTGTGGGCTCCTGAGAGTCAGGATAGACAAGGGGCTGCAGCTTTGGCTTGTTTTCTAATCATTTTATCTGGCCCATGAGTGGGAGACAACTTCAAGAAAACCCTCTCCTAATGAGAGGAACCCAGGAGTCAGGGAGAGGAGGGGTGGGTGGTGGTTGGAGACAGAGGCCTGGTGCCCCGGGTGCAGTGGAAGTCTCTGGAAGACCAGGTGGAGGGAGGCCTCACGGAGTGATGCCCAGGGTCACAGACCTGTCGCAGCTGCTGTTTGTTAGTTCAAGTCCTGCTCTGAGGTGCTCTGTGTCAGCTCTGAGCGACAGGTGAGCTGGGGGTGCTCTGCAATGAGGGCTATGTGCACGGTTCCTGTGTGCCCAGCCCTGCCACAGTACCTGCAAGGGTAGCTCTGTATCCTGGGAGGGGCCTGACCACGAGAGCCCTGTGGGCTGGGGTGGGGGTGGGGTACCTGCCCAGGTGAGCTCCATATTCTGGGATTGGTCTGACCACGAGAGCCCCATGGGCTGCTGGGGACCTGGTAAAGGATGTCAGGACAGTCAGTGAAGCCACCGAGGATATACCTCCAGTTGCTCCTAATTCCTACACCCTGCTGGTCATTCTACCAACCACCAGGACATGGTATTCTGTATTAGTCTTCAATGATGCCTTCTTTTGTATTCCATTAGTCCCAGAGTCACAAGAAATTTTGGCTTGTGAGTGGCAGGACTCAACATACAACTAAAACAATACTTCCGGGCCGTCTGGCCCCAAGGGTGCAAAAATTCCCACACCATCTTTGGGGAAAGCTTAGCTAAAGACCTAAAAGTTCTACCTCTGGAAAAGGAAACCCTCCTTCAATATGCAGACGACATTCTGATCGCCAGCCCTACTAAGGAGGCCTCTGAACTACCAAGCCAATAAAGGATAGAAGTTGTCCAAGAAAAAGCTCAAATATCACAGACTGCCGTGACCTGCCTGGGCTTCATTCTCACAGAAGGTTGGAGAAGTCCATCCCAGGAAAGGGAAGAAACCATTTTCAGCCTTACCCCTTTCTAAAACTAGAAGACAGCTTAGGGGTTCCTGGGGAGGCCAGGGTTTGCTGCTTCTGGATCCCTAACTACAGTCTACTAGCTGGGCCTCTATATGAAACACTGAAAGGAAAAGATGATGATCCTTTTGAATAGAATCCACAAGTGGCCTTTCAAGAATGGAAAGAGCAGTCAATTCAGACCCTTGCCCTGGAACTCCCTAATTTAGCTAAACCCTTTGACCTTTACATTCCCGGTGAAAGGTGAATCGCCATTGGAGAATTAGTGCAAAACCTGGGACCACTTGAAATGGAACAATGCAAGAATGCCATCCAGGTAGGATAAACTATGGTCACCAAGGGGCTAGGCCCACTGCCACATCTGGCCAAGATACTGGCGGTATCTAAAAACCTGGAAATCAGCAGCCCAAAAGGCCACCTCCCTCCTAAGGGAAAAGGACCCCACGTGGTGATCCTAACCACCAACCATGCCCTGAAGTTGCAGGGTTCGCTCCGTGGGCACACCGACCTCGAGTGAGGAGGCCCTCCAACTCCAACATCCAGAGAGATAACCGGGGGCAACAGGGCACCATGACGACTCGTGTGAACATCACTTGACCTGGAGTTTCTCTCATAAAACAACAAGAGTGTGTCCCAAAAGAGTAGACTACTGCTTGCAGGACTTACTGCACCCAGAGGGGAGCTAATAATCTTGGCGGGGGAACCGTATATCACACTGTCACCATAGAAAAGCCTACAGACACCGTGATGATGGTGGCCAGTAAGACCGGCTGGACTCTTGTTTACTTCAAAAGGCTGTTGACTCAGTGGCCATCATGGTCCTTGATCACCACTGACCCTGGACTGTCTGGGAGTTGAGCGGGCAGGGCTCTGACACCTGGTGCTGTTTGTACGTTAATTCAGGGGCCTAATTGAAGAAAGCGCAGACTACTGGTCAGAGCATCTAGGCTGGCAGAAACGGTCGGCCTAAGGTGGCCGAACAAATGTGGGGCGGGGTGAAACCGGCCCCCACAGCGTCTCTGCACATCTCTTTCCTGGACCCTTAAAGGTCATTAGAATCTATAACACTTCCAATGCTGGTGCTCAGGTGGACGAGCAGGGAGGCAGGGGGCCTGGGGACAATCAACGTCACCTGGAGGCTGCTGAGGAGAAGCTCTGACCCTCGCCCCAGGGTATGAGGGCTCCCAACTCAGCACTCAGCAGTTACAGAAGAAGGGTCTGCACCCTCAGCACTCCAAGAATGAGGAACGGGACAAAAGGCAGAGGGGGGGTTTGTCCCCAGCAAAGCCCATTAAAAATCCCTGGGAGATAAAAATAGAATCTGGGCAATAAAGTCAAGTCTAACCTTTTTTATCCTTTGTGCTTTGTCTAATTTCACGTGCTCCTAGGGTCCCGCATGCAGAGGTTCCACACCCGGCACTTCAGACCAGATTTCCTAGTGCAGAATGGCTGGGTCGACACCTCAGCTCCTGGGGCCCAGTGCAGACTCCGCGATATAGAGCCTGAGCTACAGCCAACCCGGCCCTCGAGAGCTCCGCCCCCTCCCTCCCACTGACTCTGACAGGATCTCTACACAGCAGCCCAGCCCACAGCCCACGGGGTAGTACATGCTCTCACCTCTCCATTCTCTGATCAAAATATAAAGTTTCCTTTGCTTGTGAACCAAACTCAGTCTCGATCTGTTGGCCCCAATGACACTGGGCAGGGGGACACTTGTTGGGGTCCACTCTGGAGGATCAGTAACAGAAATTGAGACTATTGTAACCTCAATGAACAGATGTGTGAGCCAAAGTGTAGTTAACATAGAACAGTGTATAAGGCTCGGGTAAAATAAGATGTTTCTAACACTTCCATTGGATATTTCCATCACTTTATTATAAGCAAGTTCAGTGAAAAGGTTTGTCTTATTTGTCAGCTCAATATTAGAGAAATGAAGTGATTTCTTTCCAAGGATGTACATCTAATAATCTTGGTTAAACCTTCAATCTTGTTTTAAATGCTTTTCCATTGAAATGCTTTTTTTAATGCTTTTTTTTAATGCTTTTCCATTGAAATGCTTTTTTTTTTAAATTTAACTAAATTTTTTTAAATGCTTTTCCATTTCAGCTCCCCCATTTCTGAGAAGTATAAAATCTTATAATTTATTATTACCAAAGGGGAAAGGTGGGAGGAGGGATAAATTAACAGTTTGGGATGAACACATACACACTGCTATGTATAAAATAGATCATCAACAAGGAACTACTGTATAGCACAGGGAACTACACTCAACATTTTGCAATAACCTATAAGGGGAAATAATCTGAAAAAGAATAGATATTTTTATTGACATCATCTATCAATGACAGTTAAAGTGTAACCTAAGGGAAGCTGGTGGTGAGTGCTTCTGACCCTGAAGACTTCAATCATCTAAAGTTTGGACTCTGCCTACTTCCCAAGGCCCTTAATGAACATATGTGTAGCCGTAGCTTAAAAAATTCCCCAGTTTGGGTTTCGGGGAGACACTGATTTTGAAAAAGCCCTGGTGTTCTCCTTACATGAATGGGACTCTTCCTACTGCTAAAACATGTCTGTCACACCCAGAGGATGGTATACCGTCTGATCGGGAAGAGTTTGGAAAAGGCATCTCATCTCCTCATCTCCTGGTGCTCGGGTTCACCCCTCCAGCGTCTTTACTAACAGTCTCCCCACTTGGAGATGTCAGCACTGTCAACATCCTGTTGCGTACAGTTTGGAATTTGTCCAGAGGATGAAGCGGAAGGATGAGGAACAATGAGAGACAAGTCCTACGTGTTCAGACAGGCACATGTCACTCTAATTTCCAATCAGGAAGACGAATTGACCAAAGGCTAGGGTTGCCCATGGAAACAGTATAGGGCTTGAGGAAATCCCGCTGCTTTGTGGCCAGTTCCCATAAACACAAGTTGAACAATAGAACTCAGGGGCAGTAAAATTCACAAAACTGCAGAGTTGAAAATATCCATCACTGAAAAATGTCTTGAGGAAAGTCAGAGAAAAGGACTTGTAAGCAAGGGAGAATGGCAGGAAAGGGATTTGAGGAGGTAGAAAGGACTCGCCATTAAGCACAAGAAAAGGAGCTGAACATTGCCAACATTGCAGTTGGCCAAAAAGGGTGTATGCGTTTTTTTGTGTATATATTCAAGAAAAGAGCGTACACCTTTTTAGCCACCCAAACAGGTGGGCACTGGAAGTCAATACTACAAAAGACATCACTTCGCATCAGTCAGAAGAGCCATCCTCATAAAGCGTAAACAACAGAAATGCAGGACAGGGCAAGGAGAAGAGGGAGCCCTGTGAGACTTATAGTGGAAATGTATATTGCCAACGGCCATTCTGGAGAAGTGTATTGTGTTTACTAAAGCATCTAAACAATGAGCTACAGAGCATAGGGCACTTGCACTCATGGGCGTATATCTTGGGAAAAACAAAAATCGAGAGGACACAGGCACCCCAATGTTTACCCCCTCTCTGTTTAAAAGATCCTCGACTAGGATATAACTTAAATGTCTCTGGAGGGAAAAAATGGATAGAGATGTGGTACTTAGGTAGAGTGGAATATTATTCAGCCTGGAAATCAATGAAATATGGCCAGCTGTAACAACTCCGGAGGAGTTACGTATGATCATTCTAAGTGACAGAATTCAAAAAGAAAAAGACACATATCATAAGATATCACTTAAAGGTGATATCTTAAAGGAATCCAAAATGGCTACACATGAAATAAATTACAAAACAAAAACATAGTCAAATATGTAGAAAACACGCATAAGGCTGCTAAACGGGAAAGGTGGGGAGGGGTGAGGCATCATCCAGGAGGTTGAAATTAGCAAAGATACCATTCCAAATACCAAACTGACAATCAACAAGGCCTACACGGTAGCTAAAAGAACTGCACTCAGCACACTCAAGTCACCGGAAAAGAATATATACGACTGGTAAGAATCTGAAAAAGAATTTATTGATGTCTCTCTGTACGTGAATCAAGTGGATGTACAGCAGCAAGAAACAGAGCTTTGAAAATCAGCTGTAACCAATATAGTAATAAATTGAAAAAAATAAACGACAGAGAGACAGAGAAAACCTCTTACAACTTTTCCTCAGGGACGGTGATGCAACATGGATTGAACACATCTAGACCCACAGCAGGATGAGACATAAGGCTGGAAACTGTTTGCGCTAAGAGAAATGTGAGGTTGGGTGAGGAAATGCACACCCTTTAAAGTAATACTACCTGGTACCCATTCAATGGGTCCCAAATCTGCAGGTTCAAGGGATCTTCCTACAGCTAAAACATGCATGGAAAACCCAGAGGACTGTACACCATGTGATGCACCTCATTTATCCTCTCCTGGTGCTCCTGTTCACCATTCCAGCCACGTTACTTAGAAGCTCCCCACTTGGAGAATCAGCACATTTAAACTTCTGTTTCACACATTTTGCAAATTGTGAGGAGGATGAACGGGAAGAGGGGGAACCAATGAGAGAAGAGTTGTAGGGGTTTGGACGGGCACATATCACTCTAATTTCCCATTAAGAATAAGAATTAAAAAAAGGCTCAGCCTGCCTCGCCGGAGCCAAAATAGGGCCTGAAGCAATCCTGCGGGTTTGAGGCCAGCTCACAAAAGAGCAACTTAAAACATGGAGCTCAGGGTCACTGCAATTCACAAACCTGCAGAGTTATAAATGAAAACTAACGTCCAAAAATATGTCGAGGTAAGGCAAAGAAGAGGATCTGAATGCAAGACAGAATTGCAAGAAACAGATTTCAAGAGATAGATTGGACTCGTCTTTAACGCACATGAAAAGCGGCAGAATTTCGACAATGATGCAGTTGGCCCAAAAGGGCGTATGCGATTTTTCCTGATTATATCCAGGAAAAAACGCATACGCACTTTATGGGCAACGAAGCAAGCAAGCAATGCAAATGTGCACAACAAAGAAGTCTCATTTCCCACCGGTCAAAAGGGCCATCCTAAAAAGTTGTAAAAACCAGAAATGCAGGACAGGCCATGGAGAACAGGGAGCCTTTATACGCTGATGGGCAGTGTGTGAACTGCCGAGAGCCACTCTGGAGAAGTGTATGGTGGTTCCTAAATCATCTAAAAACAGAGCTACAGAGCATAGGACACTTCCAATCATGGGAGTATATCTAGGGAAGTCTAAAAATCAACAGGACACAAGCACACCACAGTTTAGGGCTACTCTGTTTACAAGAACCTCAACTTCAGTACACCTTAAATATCCCAGGAAAGAGAACAATGGATAAAGAAGATGTGGTACTTATGTACAATGGAATATCTCTTCACCATGAAATCAATGTAATAAGGCTAGTAGAAGGATAAAGAGTGGATTTAGGTCCGATAATACTACTTGAAATAAGTCAAACAGAAAAAGAAACATATCATAAGATATCACTTATAGAGGGAGGGTAAATATGGCTGCACAAGAAATGAATTACAGAACAGAACAGTGTCTCACATTTAGAAAACACACTTATGTCAGCTTAAGGGGAAAGGAGAGGTGGGGTGATGCATAAAACCAGAGTTTGAAATTAGCACAGATACCGTTCAAGAAACCAAATAGGTATTAGACAAGATCTACACCTTGCTCAATGAACTGGCCTCAACACACCCTATACACCGCAGAGAAATATATCTGAGTAATAAGAATCTTAAAACCCATGTATTGATCTATCTCCATAAGGGAATCAAGTGTGTGCAGAGCGGCACAAACACAGCAGTGAAAATGAGCTAAACCCCATTATAGAAATAAATGTTAAAAACAAAACGCAGAAACAATGAAAGAGAGAAAAATTCTTACAAAATTCGCTCAGGGGCTGTGATGCAACCTGGATTGACCACATATAAACCCACAGCTGGATAAGACATAAGGCTGGACACTTGGGGCTGAGAGGATTGGTGAGCTTCGGTGAGCAACTGCCGAAAGTTTAATGCAATACTTCATGCTACTCATTCCAAGGGTCCCAACACTCCAGGTTGAAGGGAATCTTCCTACAGCTAAACCATGCTTGGGAAACCCAGCGACTGATCGGGAAAGGTTTCTAAAACGCACCACATTTTTCCTCTCCTGGGGCTCCGGATCGACATTCCAGCCGCTTTACTAACAACATCCCCACATGGAGAGTCAATGCCTTTAAGTTCTGGTATCGCACAGTCTTCAGTTAGTGCGGAGGATGAATGGGAATAGGGGGAACCAGTGAGAAACTAGCTGTAGCGGTTTCAATGGGCACATGTCACTCTAATTTCACATCAGTAAGAAGAATGAACCAAAGGCACAGCAAGGTGCCCCAGAAGAAGAATAGGGCTTCAAGGAATCCTGTGGTTATGGGGCAAGATCACAAAACTAAGAGCTGAAAAATGGAGCTAAGGGCCACTGCAATTCAAAAACCTGACTTGCCCAAAAAGGGCGTATGCGTTTTTTCCTGAATATATTCAGGAAAAAACGCATACGCCCTTTTTGGCCAACCAAGCAAGCTTGCAAAGGAAATCTGCACTACAATGAAGTCTCAATTCCCCCTGGTCAAAAGGGCCATCTGAAAAAAGTGTAAAATCCATAAAGGCATGACAGGCCATGGAGAACTGGGAGCCATCTTATGCTGATGGGCAGGATGTAAATTGCCAACAGCCACTCTGGAGGAGTGTTTGGTGTTTCCTGAAACATCTAAAAAACAAAGCAACAGAGCCTAGGGCACTTCCACTTATGGTCCTATAGCTTAGGGAAATTAAAATCAAAAAGACACAGCCACCCCAAAGGTTGGGACGGCTCTGTTTACAAGAACGTGGTTTACGGTACAAGTTCAATATCGCAGAAAGTGAAAAATGGATAAAGAAGTTGTGGTACTTACATACAATGCAATATCACTCAGCAATGAAATCTATGTCATCAGGCCCGTAGCAGCATAATGAATGGATTCAGGTACGATGATTCTAACTGAAATAAGTCTCACAGGAAAAGAAACATCATAAGATATCACTAATACACGGAATGTAAACTTGGCTACATAGGAACTGAATTACAAAACACAACAGGGTCTCAAATTTAGAAACCCAACTTATGCTTGCTTAAGGGGAAAGGTGAGTTGGGGTAATGCATAAAACCAGAGATTGAAATGAGCACAGATAAAGTTCCTTAAGCCAAATATGGAATAGACAAGAGCTACTCCTTGCTCAACGAAATGGACTCAACACCCCATATTAAACGCCTAAGAATGTACCTGACTAGGAAGTATCTTAAAACCTATGGACTGCTATGTCTCCGAAAGAGAATCAAGCGTGTGTACAGGGCCATAAACGCAGCAGTGATAGGATTGGAGAGGTTCGGTGAGCAAATGAAGACCCTTTGAAGTCATATTGCATGGTACCCATTCCACGTGTCTCAACTTTCCAGGTTTAAGGGATTCTTCCTTCAGCTAAAACATGCATGTGGAACCCAGAGTATGATCAACCATGTGAGCGGGAGACGTGTTCAAATATGTGTCAGTTTTCGTCCCCTGGTACTCGGGTGCAACATTCCAGACGCTTTACGAACACTCTCCCGACTTGGAGATTCAGTGCCTTTAACCTCCTGTTTGGCCCAGTTTGCAATTTCTGCGGAAGATGAACAGGAATAGGGAGAACCAATGACAGACTAGCTGGAGGTGTCTGGACGGGCAAATTTAACTCTCATTTCCCACCAGGAAGAGGAATTAACCAAAGGCTCAACGTGCCGTGCCGGAACCAGATTAGGGCCTGAAGCCATCCTGCGGTGTTGCGGCCAGCTCACGAGAAAGCGAGTTGAAGAAAGGAGCTCAGGGGCACTGTAATTCACAAACCTGCAGAGTTATAAATGACAGCTATCGTCCAAAAATATACTGAAGTAAGGCTGCCAAGAGGACTTGAAAGCGGGGCAGAATTGCAGGAAACCGATTTCAGGAGGTAGACTGGAATTGCATTTAAAGCATAGGAAAAGAGGCAGAACGTCCACAATGATGCACTTGGCCAAAAAGGGCGTATGCGTTTTTTCCTGAATATATTCAGGAAAAAACGCATACGCCCTTTTTGGCCAACCAAGCAAGCTTGCAAAGGAAATCTGCACTACAATGAAGTCTCACTTCCCCCCGGTCAAAAGGGCCATCTGAAAAATGTGTAAAATCCAGAAAGGCAGAACAGGCCATGGAGAACTGGGAGCCTTGTTATGCTGATGGGCGGGATGTAAATTGCCAACAGCCACTCGGGAGAAGTGTATGGTGTTTCCTGAAACATCTAAAAAACAAAGCAACAGAGCCTAGGGCACTTCCACTTATGGTCCTATAGCTTAGGGAAATTAAAATCAAAAAGACACAGCCACCCCAAAGGTTGGGACGGCTCTGTTTACAAGAACCTGGTTTACGGTACAAGTTCAATATCGCAGAAAGTGAAAAATGGATAAAGAAGTTGTGGTACTTACGTACAATGCAGTATCACTCAACAAGGAAATCTAAGTCATCAGGCCCGTAGCAGCATAATGAGTGGATTCAGGTACGATGATTCTAACTGAAATAAGTCACACAGAAAAAGAAACATCATAAGATATCACCAATACACGGAATGTGAACGTGGCTACACAGGAACTGAATTACAAAACAGAACAGGGTCTCAAATTTAGAAACCCAACTTATGCTTGCTTAAGGGAAAAGGTGAGTTGGGGTAATGCATAAAACCAGAGATTGAAATGAGCACAGATAAAGTCCCTTAAGCCAAATATGCAATAGACTAGAGCTACTGCTTGCTCAACGAAACGGACTCAAAACCCTATATTAAACGCCTAAGAATGTACCTGACTAGTAAGTAGCTTAAAACCTAAGGAATGCTATGTCTCCGAAAGAGAATCAAGCGTGTGTACAGGGGCATAAACGCAGCAGTGATAGGATTGGAGAGGTTCGGTGAGCAAATGAAGACGCTTTGAAGTCATATTGCATGGTACACATTCCACGGGTCTCAACTCTCCAGGTTTAAGGTATTCTTCCTTCAGCTAAAACATACATGTGGAACCCAGAGTATGATCAACCGTGTGATCGGGAGACGTGTTCCAATATGTGTCAGTTTTCGTCCCCTGGTACTCGGGTGCAACATTCCAGACGCTTTACTAACACTCTCCCGACTTGGAGAGTCAGTGCCTTTAACCTCCTGTTTGGCCCAGTTTGCAATTTCTGCGGAAGATGAACAGGAATAGGGAGAACCAATGACAGACTAGCTGGAGGTGTCTTGACGGGCAAATTTAACTCTCATTTCGCACCAGGAAGAGGAATTAACCAAAGGCTCAGCGTGCCGTGCCGGAACCAGATTAGGGCCTGAAGCTATCCTGCGGTGTTGCGGCCAGCTCACGAGAAAGCGAGTTGAAGAAAGGAGCTCAGGGGCACTGTAATTCACAAACCTGCAGAGTTATAAATGATAGCTATCGTCCAAAAATATACTGAAGTAAGGCTGCCAAGAGGACTTGAAAGCGGTGCAGAATTGAAGGAAACCGATTTCGGGAGGTAGACTGGAATTGCATTTAAAGCATAGGAAAAGAGGCAGAACGTCCACAATGATGCACTTGGCCGAAAAGGGCGTATGCGTTTTTTCCTGAATATATTCAGGAAAAAACGCATACGCCCTTTTTGGCCAACCAAGCAAGCTTGCAAAGGAAATCTGCACTACAATGAAGTCTCACTTCCCCCCGGTCAAAAGGGCCATCTGAAAAAAGTGTAAAATCCAGAAAGGCAGGACAGGCCATGGAGAACTGGGAGCCTTGTTATGCTGATGGGCGGGATGTAAATTGCCAACAGCCACTCGGGAGAAGTGTATGGTGTTTCCTGAAACATCTAAAAAACAAAGCAACAGAGCGTAGGGCACTTCCACTTATGGTCCTATAGCTTAGGGAAATTAAAATCAAAAAGACACAGCCACCCCAAAGGTTGGGACGGCTCTGTTTACAAGAACGTGGTTTACGGTACAAGTTCAATATCGCAGAAAGTGAAAAATGGATAAAGAAGTTGTGGTACTTACATACAATGCAATATCACTCAGCAATGAAATCTATGTCATCAGGCCCGTAGCAGCATAATGAATGGATTCAGGTACGATGATTCTAACTGAAATAAGTCTCACAGGAAAAGAAACATCATAAGATATCACTAATACACGGAATGTAAACTTGGCTACATAGGAACTGAATTACAAAACAGAACAGGGTCTCAAATTTAGAAACCCAACTTATGCTTGCTTAAGGGGAAAGGTGAGTTGGGGTAATGCATAAAACCAGAGATTGAAATGAGCACAGATAAAGTTCCTTAAGCCAAATATGGAATAGACAAGAGCTACTCCTTGCTCAAAGAAATGGACTCAACACCCCATATTAAACGCCTAAGAATGTACCTGACTAGGAAGTATCTTAAAACCTATGGACTGCTATGTCTCCGAAAGAGAATCAAGCGTGTGTACAGGGCCATAAACGCAGCAGTGATAGGATTGGAGAGGTTCGGTGAGCAAATGAAGACCCTTTGAAGTCATATTGCATGGTACCCATTCCACGTGTCTCAACTTTCCAGGTTTAAGGGATTCTTCCTTCAGCTAAAACATGCATGTGGAACCCAGAGTATGATCAACCATGTGAGCGGGAGACGTGTTCAAATATGTGTCAGTTTTCGTCCCCTGGTACTCGGGTGCAACATTCCAGACGCTTTACGAACACTCTCCCTACTTGGAGATTCAGTGCCTTTAACCTCCTGTTTGGCCCAGTTTGCAATTTCTGCGGAAGATGAACAGGAATAGGGAGAACCAATGACAGACTAGCTGGAGGTGTCTGGACGGGCAAATTTAACTCTCATTTCGCACCAGGAAGAGGAATTAACCAAAGGCTCAGCGTGCCGTGCCGGAACCAGATTACGGCCTGAAGCCATCCTGCGGTGTTGCGGCCAGCTCACGAGAAAGCGAGTTGAAGAAAGGAGCTCAGGGGCACTGTAATTCACAAACCTGCAGAGTTATAAATGACAGCTATCGTCCAAAAATATACTGAAGTAAGGCTGCCAAGAGGACTTGAAAGCGGGGCAGAATTGCAGGAAACCGATTTCAGGAGGTAGACTGGAATTGCATTTAAAGCATAGGAAAAGAGGCAGAACGTCCAGAATGATGCACTTGGCCAAAAAGGGCGTATGCGTTTCTTCCTGAATATATTCAGGAAAAAACGCATACGCCCTTTTTGGCCAACCAAGCAAGCTTGCAAAGGAAATCTGCACTACAATGAAGTCTCACTTCCCCCCGGTCAAAAGGGCCATCTGAAAAATGTGTAAAATCCAGAAAGGCAGGACAGGCCATGGAGAACTGGGAGCCTTGTTATGCTGATGGGCGGGATGTAAATTGCCAACAGCCACTCGGGAGAAGTGTATGGTGTTTCCTGAAACATCTAAAAAACAAAGCAACAGAGCCTAGGGCACTTCCACTTATGGTCCTATAGCTTAGGGAAATTAAAATCAAAAAGACACAGCCACCCCAAAGGTTGGGACGGCTCTGTTTACAAGAACCTGGTTTACGGTACAAGTTCAATATCGCAGAAAGTGAAAAATGGATAAAGAAGTTGTGGTACTTACGTACAATGCAGTATCACTCAACAAGGAAATCTAAGTCATCAGGCCCGTAGCAGCATAATGAGTGGATTCAGGTACGATGATTCTAACTGAAATAAGTCACACAGAAAAAGAAACATCATAAGATATCACCAATACACGGAATGTGAACGTGGCTACACAGGAACTGAATTACAAAACAGAACAGGGTCTCAAATTTAGAAACCCAACTTATGCTTGCTTAAGGGGAAAGGTGAGTTGGGGTGCTGCATAAAACCAGAGATTGAAATGAGCACAGATAAAGTTCCTTAAGCCAAATATGGAATAGACAAGAGCTACTCCTTGCTCAAAGAAATGGACTCAACACCCCATATTAAACGCCTAAGAATGTACCTGACTAGGAAGTATCTTAAAACCTATGGACTGCTATGTCTCCGAAAGAGAATCAAGCGTGTGTACAGGGCCATAAACGCAGCAGTGATAGGATTGGAGAGGTTCGGTGAGCAAATGAAGACCCTTTGAAGTCATATTGCATGGTACCCATTCCACGTGTCTCAACTTTCCAGGTTTAAGGGATTCTTCCTTCAGCTAAAACATGCATGTGGAACCCAGAGTATGATCAACCATGTGAGCGGGAGACGTGTTCAAATATGTGTCAGTTTTCGTCCCCTGGTACTCGGGTGCAACATTCCAGACGCTTTACGAACACTCTCCCTACTTGGAGATTCAGTGCCTTTAACCTCCTGTTTGGCCCAGTTTGCAATTTCTGCGGAAGATGAACAGGAATAGGGAGAACCAATGACAGACTAGCTGGAGGTGTCTGGACGGGCAAATTTAACTCTCATTTCGCACCAGGAAGAGGAATTAACCAAAGGCTCAGCGTGCCGTGCCGGAACCAGATTACGGCCTGAAGCCATCCTGCGGTGTTGCGGCCAGCTCACGAGAAAGCGAGTTGAAGAAAGGAGCTCAGGGGCACTGTAATTCACAAACCTGCAGAGTTATAAATGACAGCTATCGTCCAAAAATATACTGAAGTAAGGCTGCCAAGAGGACTTGAAAGCGGGGCAGAATTGCAGGAAACCGATTTCAGGAGGTAGACTGGAATTGCATTTAAAGCATAGGAAAAGAGGCAGAACGTCCAGAATGATGCACTTGGCCAAAAAGGGCGTATGCGTTTCTTCCTGAATATATTCAGGAAAAAACGCATACGCCCTTTTTGGCCAACCAAGCAAGCTTGCAAAGGAAATCTGCACTACAATGAAGTCTCACTTCCCCCCGGTCAAAAGGGCCATCTGAAAAATGTGTAAAATCCAGAAAGGCAGGACAGGCCATGGAGAACTGGGAGCCTTGTTATGCTGATGGGCGGGATGTAAATTGCCAACAGCCACTCGGGAGAAGTGTATGGTGTTTCCTGAAACATCTAAAAAACAAAGCAACAGAGCCTAGGGCACTTCCACTTATGGTCCTATAGCTTAGGGAAATTAAAATCAAAAAGACACAGCCACCCCAAAGGTTGGGACGGCTCTGTTTACAAGAACCTGGTTTACGGTACAAGTTCAATATCGCAGAAAGTGAAAAATGGATAAAGAAGTTGTGGTACTTACGTACAATGCAGTATCACTCAACAAGGAAATCTAAGTCATCAGGCCCGTAGCAGCATAATGAGTGGATTCAGGTACGATGATTCTAACTGAAATAAGTCACACAGAAAAAGAAACATCATAAGATATCACCAATACACGGAATGTGAACGTGGCTACACAGGAACTGAATTACAAAACAGAACAGGGTCTCAAATTTAGAAACCCAACTTATGCTTGCTTAAGGGGAAAGGTGAGTTGGGGTGCTGCATAAAACCAGAGATTGAAATGAGCACAGATAAAGTTCCTTAAGCCAAATATGGAATAGACAAGAGCTACTCCTTGCTCAACGAAATGGACTCAACACACCATATTAAATGCCTAAGAGTGTACCTGACTAGGAAATATCTTAAAACCTATGGATTGCTATGTCTCCGAAAGAGAATCAAGCATGTATACAGGGGCATAAACGCAGCAGTGATAGGACTGGAGAGGTTCGGTGAGCAAATGAAGACCCTTTGAAGTCATATTGCATGGTACCCATTCCACGGGTCTCAACTCTCCAGGTTTAAGGTATTCTTCCTTCAGCTAAAACATGCATGTGGAACCCAGAGTATGATCAACCGTGTGATCGGGAGACGTGTTCCAATATGTGTCAGTGTTCATCCCCTGGTACTCGGGTGCAACATTCCAGACGCTTTACTAACGCTCTCCCGACTTGGAGAGTCAGTGCCTTTAACCTCCTGTTTGGTCCAGTTTGCAATTTCTGCGGAAGATGAACAGGAATAGGGAGAACCAATGAGAGACTAGCTGGAGGTGTCTTGACGGGCAAATTTAACTCTCATTTCGCACCAGGAAGAGGAATTAACCAAAGGCTCAGCGTGCCGTGCCGGAACCAGATTAGGGCCTTAAGCCATCCTGCGGTGTTGCGGCCAGCTCACGAGAAAGCGAGTTGAAGAAAGGAGCTCAGGGGCACTGTAATTCACAAACCTGCAGAGTTATAAATGACAGCTATCGTCCAAAAATATACTGAAGTAAGGCTGCCAAGAGGACTTGAAAGCGGGGCAGAATTGCAGGAAACCGATTTCGGGAGGTAGACTGGAATTGCATTTAAAGCATAGGAAAAGAGGCAGAACGTCCACAATGATGCACTTGGCCAAAAAGGGCGTATGCGTTTTTTCCTGAATATATTCAGGAAAAAACGCATACGCCCTTTTTGGCCAACCAAGCAAGCTTGCAAAGGAAATCTGCACTACAATGAAGTCTCACTTCCCCCCGGTCAAAAGGGCCATCTGAAAAAAGTGTAAAATCCAGAAAGGCAGGACAGGCCATGGAGAACTGGGAGCCTTGTTATGCTGATGGGCGGGATGTAAATTGCCAACAGCCACTCGGGAGAAGTGTATGGTGTTTCCTGAAACATCTAAAAAACAAAGCAACAGAGCCTAGGGCACTTCCACTTATGGTCCTATAGCTTAGGGAAATTAAAATCAAAAAGACACAGCCACCCCAAAGGTTGGGACGGCTCTGTTTACAAGAACCTGGTTTACGGTACAAGTTCAATATCGCAGAAAGTGAAAAATGGATAAAGAAGTTGTGGTACTTACGTACAATGCAATATCACTCAGCAATGAAATCTATGTCATCAGGCCCGTAGCAGCATAATGAGTGGATTCAGGTACGATGATTCTAACTGAAATAAGTCACACAGAAAAAGAAACATCATAAGATATCACTAATACACGGAATGTAAACTTGGCTACAGAGGAACTGAATTCCACAACAGAACAGGTTCTCAAATTTAGAAACACAACTTATGCTTGCTTAAGGGGAAAGGTGAGTTGGGGTGCTGCATAAAACCAGAGATTGAAATGAGCACAGATAAAGTTCCTTAAGCCAAATATGGAATAGACTAGAGCTACTCCTTGCTCAACCAAATGGACTCAACACTCCATATTAAATGCCTAAGAGTGTACCTGACGAGGAAGTATCTTAAAACCTATGGATTGCTATGTCTCCGAAAGAGAATCAAGCGTGTGTACAGGGGCATAAAGGCAGCAGTGATAGGACTGGAGAGGTTCGGTGAGCAAATGAAGACCCTTTGAAGTCATATTGCATGGTACCCATTCCACGGGTCTCAACTCTCCAGGTTTAAGGTATTCTTCCTTCAGCTAAAACATGCATGTGGAACCCAGAGTATGATCAACCGTGTGATCGGGAGACGTGTTCCAATATGTGTCAGTTTTCGTCCCCTGGTACTCGGGTGCAACATTCCAGACGCTTTACTAACACTCTCCCGACTTGGAGAGTCAGTGCCTTTAACCTCCTGTTTGGCCCAGTTTGCAATTTCTGCGGAAGATGAACAGGAATAGGGAGAACCAATGACAGACTAGCTGGAGGTGTCTGGACGGGCAAATTTAACTCTCATTTCGCACCAGGATGAGGAATTAACCAAAGGCTCAGCGTGCCGTGCCGGAACCAGATTAGGGCCTGAAGCCATCCTGCGGTGTTGCGGCCGGCTCACGAGAAAGCGAGTTGAAGAAAGGAGCTCAGGGGCACTGTAATTCACAATCCTGCAGAGTTATAAATGACAGCTATCGTCCAAAAATATACTGAAGTAAGGCTGCCAAGAGGACTTGAAAGCGGGGCAGAATTGCAGGAAACCGATTTCAGGAGGTAGACTGGAATTGCATTTAAAGCATAGGAAAAGAGGCAGAACGTCGACAATGATGCACTTGGCCAAAAAGGGCGTATGCGTTTTTTCCTGAATATATTCAGGAAAAAACGCATACGCACTTTTTGGCCAACCAAGCAAGCTTGCAAAGGAAATCTGCACTACAATGAAGTCTCACTTCCCCCCCGTCAAAAGGGCCATCTGAAAAAAGTGTAAAATCTAGAAAGGCAGGACAGGCCATGGAGAACTGGGAGCCTTGTTATGCTGATGGGCGGGATGTAAATTGCCAACAGCCGCTCGGCAGAAGTGTATGGTGTTTCCTGAAACATCTAAAAAACAAAGCAACAGAGCCTAGGGCACTTCCACTTATGGTCCTATAGCTTAGGGAAATTAAAATCAAAAAGACACAGCCACCCCAAAGATTGCGACGGCTCTGTTTACAAGAACCTGGTTTACGGTACAAGTTCAATATCGCAGAAAGTGAAAAATGGATAAAGAAGTTGTGGTACTTACGTACAATGCAGTATCACTCAGCAATGATATCTATGTCATCAGGCCCGTAGCAGCATAATGAGTGGATTCAGGTATGATGATTCTTACTGAAATAAGTCACACAGAAAAAGAAACATCATAAGATATCACTAATACACGGAATGTAAACTTGGCTACACAGGAACTGAATTACAAAACAGAACAGGGTCTCAAATTTAGAAACCCAACTTATGCTTGCTTAAGGGGAAAGGTGAGTTGGGGTGCTGCATAAAACCAGAGATTGAAATGAGCACAGATAAAGTTCCTTAAGCCAAATATGGAATAGACAAGAGGTACCCCTTGCTCAAAGAAATGGACTCAACACACCATATTAAATGCCTAAGAGTGTACCTGACTAGGAAGTATCTTAAAACCTATGGATTGCTATGTCTCCGAAAGAGAATCAAGCGTGTGTACAGGGGCATAAACGCAGCAGTGATAGGACTGGAGAGGTTCGGTGAGCAAATGAAGAACCTTTGAAGTCATATTGCATGGTACCCATTCCACGGGTCTCAACTCTCCAGGTTTATGGTATTCTTCTTTCAGCTAAAACATGCATGTGGAACCCAGAGTATGATCAACCGTGTGATCGGGAGACGTGTTCCAATATGTGTCAGTTTTCGTCCCCTGGTACTCGGGTGCAACATTCCAGACGCTTTACTAACACTCTCCCGACTTGGAGAGTCAGTGCCTTTAACCTCCTGTTTGGTCCAGTTTGCAAT
Organism: Lagenorhynchus albirostris; assembly: GCF_949774975.1. NCBI lineage: Eukaryota > Metazoa > Chordata > Mammalia > Artiodactyla > Delphinidae > Lagenorhynchus > Lagenorhynchus albirostris. The sequence continues at coordinate 95,882,498 of NC_083100.1, read as the reverse complement.
TTCTGCGGAAGATGAACAGGAATAGGGAGAACCAATGAGAGACTAGCTGGAGGTGTCTGGACGGGAAAATTTAACTCTCATTTCCCACCAGGAAGAGGAATTAACCAAAGGCTCAGTGTGCCGTGCCGGAACCAGATTAGGGCCTGAAGCCATCCTGCGGTGTTGCGGCCAGCTCACGAGAAACCGAGTTGAAGAAAGGAGCTCAGGGGCACTGTAATTCACAAACCTGCAGAGTTATAAATGACAGCTATCGTCCAAAAATATACTGAAGTAAGGCTGCCAAGAGGACTTGAAAGCGGGGCAGAATTGCAGGAAACCGATTTCAGGAGGTAGACTGGAATTGCATTTAAAGCATAGGAAAAGAGGCAGAACGTCCACAATGATGCACTTGGCCAAAAAGGGCGTATGCGTTTTTTCCTGAATATATTCAGGAAAAAACGCATACGCCCTTTTTGGCCAACCAAGCAAGCTTGCAAAGGAAATCTGCACTACAATGAAGTCTCACTTCCCCCCGGTCAAAAGGGCCATCTGAAAAATGTGTAAAATCCAGAAAGGCAGGACAGGCCATGGAGAACTGGGAGCCTTGTTATGCTGATGGGCGGGATGTAAATTGCCAACAGCCACTCGGGAGAAGTGTATGGTGTTTCCTGAAACATCTAAAAAACAAAGCAACAGAGCCTAGGGCACTTCCACTTATGGTCCTATAGCTTAGGGAAATTAAAATCAAAAAGGCACAGCCACCCCAAAGGTTGGACAGCTCTGTTTACAAGAACCTGGTTTACGGTACAAGTTCAATATCGCAGAAAGTGAAAAATGGATAAAGAAGTTGTGGTACTTATGTACAATGCAATATCACAGAGGAATGAAATCTATGTCATCAGGCCCGTAGCAGCATAATGAGTGGATTCAGGTACGATGATTCTAACTGAAATAAGTCACACAGAAAAAGAAACATCATAAGATATCACTAATACACGGAATGTAAACTTGGCTACACAGGAACTGAATTACAAAACAGAACAGGGTCTCAAATTTAGAAACCCAACTTATGCTTGCTTAAGGGGAAAGGTGAGTTGGGGTGCTGCATAAAACCAGAGATTGAAATGAGCACAGATAAAGTTCCTTAAGCCAAATATGGAATAGACAAGAGCTACTCCTTGCTCAACGAAATTGACTCAACACCCCATATTAAACGCCTAAGTATGTACCTGACTAAGAAGTATCTTAAAACCTATGGACTGCTATGTCTCCGAAAGAGAATCAAGCGTGTGTACAGGGGCATAAACGCAGCAGTGATAGGATTGGAGAGGTTCCGTGAGCAAATGAAGTCCCTTTGAAGTCATATTGCATGGTACCCATTCCACGGGTCTCAACTCTCCAGGTTTAAGGTATTCTTCCTTCAGCTAAAACATGCACGTGGAACCCAGAGTATGATCAACCGTGTGATCGGGAGACGTGTTCAAATATGTCTCAGTTTTCGTCCCCTGGTACTCGGGTGCAACATTCCAGACGCTTTACTAACACTCTCCCGACTTGGAGAGTCAGTGCCTTTAACCTCCTGTTTGGCCCAGTTTGCAATTTCTGCGGAAGATGAACAGGAATAGGGAGAACCAATGAGAGACTAGCTGGAGGTGTCTGGACGGGCAAATTTAACTCTCATTTCCCACCAGGAAGAGGAATTAACCAAAGGCTCAGCGTGCCGTGCCGGAACCAGATTAGGGCCTGAAGCAATCCTGCGGTGTTGCGGCCAGCTCACGAGAAAGCGAGTTGAAGAAAGGAGCTCAGGGGCACTGTAATTCACAAACCTGCAGAGTTATAAATGACAGCTATCGTCCAAAAATATACTGAAGTAAGGCTGCCAAGAGGACTTGAAAGCGGGGCAGAATTGCAGGAAACCGATTTCAGGAGGTAGACTGGAATTGCATTTAAAGCATAGGAAAAGAGGCAGAACGTCCACAATGATGCACTTGGCCAAAAAGGGCGTATGCGTTTTTTCCTGAATATATTCAGGAAAAAACGCATACGCCCTTTTTGGCCAACCAAGCAAGCTTGCAAAGGAAATCTGCACTACAATGAAGTCTCACTTCCCCCCGGTCAAAAGGGCCATCTGAAAAAAGTGTAAAATCCAGAAAGGCAGGACAGGCCATGGAGAACTGGGAGCCTTGTTATGCTGATGGGCGGGATGTAAATTGCCAACAGCCACTCGGGAGAAGTGTATGGTGTTTCCTGAAACATCTAAAAAACAAAGCAACAGAGCCTAGGGCACTTCCACTTATGGTCCTATAGCTTAGGGAAATTAAAATCAAAAAGACACAGCCACCCCAAAGGTTGGGACGGCTCTGTTTACAAGAACCTGGTTTACGGTACAAGTTCAATATCGCAGAAAGTGAAAAATGGATAAAGAAGTTGTGGTACTTACGTACAATGCAATATCACTCAGCAAGGAAATCTATGTCATCAGGCCCGTAGCAGCATAATGAGTGGATTCAGGTACGATGATTCTAACTGAAATAAGTCTCACAGGAAAAGAAACATCATAAGATATCACTAATACACGGAATGTAAACTTGGCTACATAGGAACTGAATTACAAAACAGAACAGGGTCTCAAATTTAGAAACCCAACTTATGCTTGCTTAAGGGGAAAGGTGAGTTGGGGTAATGCATAAAACCAGAGATTGAAATGAGCACAGATAAAGTTCCTTAAGCCAAATATGGAATAGACAAGAGCTACTCGTTGCTCAACGAAATGGACTCAACACCCCATATTAAACGCCTAAGAATGTACCTGACTAGGAAGTATCTTAAAACCTATGGACTGCTATGTCTCCGAAAGAGAATCAAGCGTGTGTACAGGGCCATAAACGCAGCAGTGATAGGATTGGAGAGGTTCGGTGAGCAAATGAAGACCCTTTGAAGTCATATTGCATGGTACCCATTCCACGTGTCTCAACTTTCCAGGTTTAAGGGATTCTTCCTTCAGCTAAAACATGCATGTGGAACCCAGAGTATGATCAACCATGTGAGCGGGAGACGTGTTCAAATATGTGTCAGTTTTCGTCCCCTGGTACTCGGGTGCAACATTCCAGACGCTTTACGAACACTCTCCCGACTTGGAGATTCAGTGCCTTTAACCTCCTGTTTGGCCCAGTTTGCAATTTCTGCGGAAGATGAACAGGAATAGGGAGAACCAATGACAGACTAGCTGGAGGTGTCTGGACGGGCAAATTTAACTCTCATTTCCCACCAGGAAGAGGAATTAACCAAAGGCTCAACGTGCCGTGCCGGAACCAGATTAGGGCCTGAAGCCATCCTGCGGTGTTGCGGCCAGCTCACGAGAAAGCGAGTTGAAGAAAGGAGCTCAGGGGCACTGTAATTCACAAACCTGCAGAGTTATAAATGACAGCTATCGTCCAAAAATATACTGAAGTAAGGCTGCCAAGAGGACTTGAAAGCGGGGCAGAATTGCAGGAAACCGATTTCAGGAGGTAGACTGGAATTGCATTTAAAGCATAGGAAAAGAGGCAGAACGTCCACAATGATGCACTTGGCCAAAAAGGGCGTATGCGTTTTTTCCTGAATATATTCAGGAAAAAACGCATACGCCCTTTTTGGCCAACCAAGCAAGCTTGCAAAGGAAATCTGCACTACAATGAAGTCTCACTTCCCCCCGGTCAAAAGGGCCATCTGAAAAATGTGTAAAATCCAGAAAGGCAGGACAGGCCATGGAGAACTGGGAGCCTTGTTATGCTGATGGGCGGGATGTAAATTGCCAACAGCCACTCGGGAGAAGTGTATGGTGTTTCCTGAAACATCTAAAAAACAAAGCAACAGAGCCTAGGGCACTTCCACTTATGGTCCTATAGCTTAGGGAAATTAAAATAAAAAAGACACAGCCACCCCAAAGGTTGGGACGGCTCTGTTTACAAGAACCTGGTTTACGGTACAAGTTCAATATCGCAGAAAGTGAAAAATGGATAAAGAAGTTGTGGTACTTACGTACAATGCAGTATCACTCAACAAGGAAATCTAAGTCATCAGGCCCGTAGCAGCATAATGAGTGGATTCAGGTACGATGATTCTAACTGAAATAAGTCACACAGAAAAAGAAACATCATAAGATATCACCAATACACGGAATGTGAACGTGGCTACACAGGAACTGAATTACAAAACAGAACAGGGTCTCAAATTTAGAAACCCAACTTATGCTTGCTTAAGGGGAAAGGTGAGTTGGGGTGCTGCATAAAACCAGAGATTGAAATGAGCACAGATAAAGTTCCTTAAGCCAAATATGGAATAGACAAGAGCTACTCCTTGCTCAATGAAATGGATTAAACACCCCATATTAAACGCCTAAGTATGTACCTGACTAGGAAGTATCTTAAAACCTATGGACTGCTATGTCTCCGAAAGAGAATCAAGCGTGTGTACAGGGGCATAAACGCAGCAGTGATAGGATTGGAGAGGTTCGGTGAGCAAATGAAGTCCCTTTGAAGTCATATTGCATGGTACCCATTCCACGGGTCTCAACTCTCCAGGTTTAAGGTATTCTTCCTTCAGCTAAAACATGCACGTGGAACCCAGAGTATGATCAACCGTGTGATCGGGAGACGTGTTCAAATATGTCTCAGTTTTCGTCCCCTGGTACTCGGGTGCAACATTCCAGACGCTTTACTAACACTCTCCCGACTTGGAGAGTCAGTGCCTTTAACCTCCTGTTTGGCCCAGTTTGCAATTTCTGCGGAAGATGAACAGGAATAGGGAGAACCAATGAGAGACTAGCTGGAGGTGTCTGGACGGGCAAATTTAACTCTCATTTCCCACCAGGAAGAGGAATTAACCAAAGGCTCAACGTGCCCTGCCGGAACCAGATTAGGGCCTGAAGCCATCCTGCGGTGTTGCGGCCAGCTCACGAGAAAGCGAGTTGAAGAAAGGAGCTCAGGGGCACTGTAATTCACAAACCTGCAGAGTTATAAATGACAGCTATCGTCCAAAAATATACTGAAGTAAGGCTGCCAAGAGGACTTGAAAGCGGGGCAGAATTGCAGGAAACCGATTTCAGGAGGTAGACTGGAATTGCATTGAAAGCATAGGAAAAGAGGCAGAACGTCCACAATGATGCACTTGGCCAAAAAGGGCGTATGCGTTTTTTCCTGAATATATTCAGGAAAAAACGCATACGCCCTTTTTGGCCAACCAAGCAAGCTTGCAAAGGAAATCTGCACTACAATGAAGTCTCACTTCCCCCCGGTCAAAAGGGCCATCTGAAAAAAGTGTAAAATCCAGAAAGGCAGGACAGGCCATGGAGAACTGGGAGCCTTGTTATGCTGATGGGCGGGATGTAAATTGCCAACAGCCACTCGGGAGAAGTGTATGGTGTTTCCTGAAACATCTAAAAAACAAAGCAACAGAGCCTAGGGCACTTCCACTTATGGTCCTATAGCTTAGGGAAATTAAAATCAAAAAGACACAGCCACCCCAAAGGTTGGGACGGCTCTGTTTACAAGAACCTGGTTTACGGTACAAGTTCAATATCGCAGAAAGTGAAAAATGGATAAAGAAGTTGTGGTACTTACGTACAATGCAATATCACTCAGCAAGGAAATCTATGTCATCAGGCCCGTAGCAGCATAATGAGTGGATTCAGGTACGATGATTCTAACTGAAATAAGTCTCACAGGAAAAGAAACATCATAAGATATCACTAATACACGGAATGTAAACTTGGCTACATAGGAACTGAATTACAAAACAGAACAGGGTCTCAAATTTAGAAACCCAACTTATGCTTGCTTAAGGGGAAAGGTGAGTTGGGGTAATGCATAAAACCAGAGATTGAAATGAGCACAGATAAAGTTCCTTAAGCCAAATATGGAATAGACAAGAGCTACTCGTTGCTCAACGAAATGGACTCAACACCCCATATTAAACGCCTAAGAATGTACCTGACTAGGAAGTATCTTAAAACCTATGGACTGCTATGTCTCCGAAAGAGAATCAAGCGTGTGTACAGGGCCATAAACGCAGCAGTGATAGGATTGGAGAGGTTCGGTGAGCAAATGAAGACCCTTTGAAGTCATATTGCATGGTACCCATTCCACGGGTCTCAACTCTCCAGGTTTACGGTATTCTTCCTTCAGCTAAAACATACATGTGGAACCCAGAGTATGATCAACCGTGTGATCGGGAGACGTGTTCCAATATGTGTCAGTTTTCGTCCCCTGGTACTCGGGTGCAACATTCCAGACGCTTTACTAACACTCTCCCGACTTGGAGAGTCAGTGCCTTTAACCTCCTGTTTGGCCCAGTTTGCAATTTCTGCGGAAGATGAACAGGAATAGGGAGAACCAACGACAGACTAGCTGGAGGTGTCTGGACGGGCAAATTTAACTCTCATTTCCCACCAGGAAGAGGAATTAACCAAAGGCTCAACGTGCCGTGCCGGAACCAGATTAGGGCCTGAAGCCATCCTGCGGTGTTGCGGCCGGCTCACGAGAAAGCGAGTTGAAGAAAGGAGCTCAGGGGCACTGTAATTCACAAACCTGCAGAGTTATAAATGACAGCTATCGTCCAAAAATATACTGAAGTAAGGCTGCCAAGAGGACTTGAAAGTGGGGCAGAATTGCAGGAAACCGATTTCAGGAGGTAGACTGGAATTGCATTTAAAGCATAGGAAAAGAGGCAGAACGTCCACAATGATGCACTTGGCCAAAAAGGGCGTATGCGTTTTTTCCTGAATATATTCAGGAAAAAACGCATACGCCCTTTTTGGCCAACCAAGCAAGCTTGCAAAGGAAATCTGCACTACAATGAAGTCTCACTTCCCCCCGGTCAAAAGGGCCATCTGAAAAATGTGTAAAATCCAGAAAGGCAGGACAGGCCATGGAGAACTGGGAGCCTTGTTATGCTGATGGGCGGGATGTAAATTGCCAACAGCCACTCGGGAGAAGTGTATGGTGTTTCCTGAAACATCTAAAAAACAAAGCAACAGAGCCTAGGGCACTTCCACTTATGGTCCTATAGCTTAGGGAAATTAAAATCAAAAAGACACAGCCACCCCAAAGGTTGGGACGGCTCTGTTTACAAGAACCTGGTTTACGGTACAAGTTCAATATCGCAGAAAGTGAAAAATGGATAAAGAAGTTGTGGTACTTACGTACAATGCAGTATCACTCAGCAAGGAAATCTAAGTCATCAGGCCCGTAGCAGCATAATGAGTGGATTCAGGTACGATGATTCTAACTGAAATAAGTCACACAGAAAAAGAAACATCATAAGATATCACCAATACACGGAATGTGAACGTGGCTACACAGGAACTGAATTACAAAACAGAACAGGGTCTCAAATTTAGAAACCCAACTTATGCTTGCTTAAGGGGAAAGGTGAGTTGGGGTGCTGCATAAAACCAGAGATTGAAATGAGCACAGATAAAGTTCCTTAAGCCAAATATGCAATAGACAACAGCTACTCCTTGCTCAACGAAACGGACTCATCACCCCATATTAAACACCTAAGAATGTACCTGACTAGTAAGTAGCTTAAAACCTAAGGAATGCTATGTCTCCGAAAGAGAATCAAGCGTGTGTACAGGGGCATAAACGCAGCAGTGATAGGACTGGAGAGGTTCGGTGAGCAAATGAAGACCCTTTGAAGTCATATTGCATGGTACCCATTCCACGGGTCTCAACTCTCCAGGTTTAAGGTATTCTTCCTTCAGCTAAAACATACATGTGGAACCCAGAGTATGATCAACCGTGTGATCGGGAGACGTGTTCCAATATGTGTCAGTTTTCGTCCCCTGGTACTCGGGTGCAACATTCCAGACGCTTTACTAACACTCTCCCGACTTGGAGAGTCAGTGCCTTTAACCTCCTGTTTGGCCCAGTTTGCAATTTCTGCGGAAGATGAACAGGAATAGGGAGAACCAACGACAGACTAGCTGGAGGTGTCTGGACGGGCAAATTTAACTCTCATTTCCCACCAGGAAGAGGAATTAACCAAAGGCTCAGCGTGCCGTGCCGGAACCAGATTAGGGCCTGAAGCTATCCTGCGGTGTTGCGGCCAGCTCACGAGAAAGCGAGTTGAAGAAAGGAGCTCAGGGGCACTGTAATTCACAAACCTGCAGAGTTATAAATGATAGCTATCGTCCAAAAATATACTGAAGTAAGGCTGCCAAGAGGACTTGAAAGCGGTGCAGAATTGCAGGAAACCGATTTCGGGAGGTAGACTGGAATTGCATTTAAAGCATAGGAAAAGAGGCAGAACGTCCACAATGATGCACTTGGCCAAAAAGGGCGTATGCGTTTTTTCCTGAATATATTCAGGAAAAAACGCATACGCCCTTTTTGGCCAACCAAGCAAGCTTGCAAAGGAAATCTGCACTACAATGAAGTCTCACTTCCCCCCGGTCAAAAGGGCCATCTGAAAAAAGTGTAAAATCCAGAAAGGCAGGACAGGCCATGGAGAACTGGGAGCCTTGTTATGCTGATGGGCGGGATGTAAATTGCCAACAGCCACTCGGGAGAAGTGTATGGTGTTTCCTGAAACATCTAAAAAACAAAGCAACAGAGCGTAGGGCACTTCCACTTATGGTTCTATAGCTTAGGGAAATTAAAATCAAAAAGACACAGCCACCCCAAAGGTTGGGACGGCTCTGTTTACAAGAACGTGGTTTACGGTACAAGTTCAATATCGCAGAAAGTGAAAAATGGATAAAGAAGTTGTGGTACTTACATACAATGCAATATCACTCAGCAATGAAATCTATATCATCAGGCCCGTAGCAGCATAATGAATGGATTCAGGTACGATGATTCTAACTGAAATAAGTCTCACAGGAAAAGAAACATCATAAGATATCACTAATACACGGAATGTAAACTTGGCTACATAGGAACTGAATTACAAAACAGAACAGGGTCTCAAATTTAGAAACCCAACTTATGCTTGCTTAAGGGGAAAGGTGAGTTGGGGTAATGCATAAAACCAGAGATTGAAATGAGCACAGATAAAGTTCCTTAAGCCAAATATGGAATAGACAAGAGCTACTCGTTGCTCAACGAAATGGACTCAACACCCCATATTAAACGCCTAAGAATGTACCTGACTAGGAAGTATCTTAAAACCTATGGACTGCTATGTCTCCGAAAGAGAATCAAGCGTGTGTACAGGGCCATAAACGCAGCAGTGATAGGATTGGAGAGGTTCGGTGAGCAAATGAAGACCCTTTGAAGTCATATTGCATGGTACCCATTCCACGTGTCTCAACTTTCCAGGTTTAAGGGATTCTTCCTTCAGCTAAAACATGCATGTGGAACCCAGAGTATGATCAACCATGTGAGCGGGAGACGTGTTCAAATATGTGTCAGTTTTCGTCCCCTGGTACTCGGGTGCAACATTCCAGACGCTTTACGAACACTCTCCCGACTTGGAGATTCAGTGCCTTTAACCTCCTGTTTGGCCCAGTTTGCAATTTCTGCGGAAGATGAACAGGAATAGGGAGAACCAATGACAGACTAGCTGGAGGTGTCTGGACGGGCAAATTTAACTCTCATTTCCCACCAGGAAGAGGAATTAACCAAAGGCTCAACGTGCCGTGCCGGAACCAGATTAGGGCCTGAAGCCATCCTGCGGTGTTGCGGCCAGCTCACGAGAAAGCGAGTTGAAGAAAGGAGCTCAGGGGCACTGTAATTCACAAACCTGCAGAGTTATAAATGACAGCTATCGTCCAAAAATATACTGAAGTAAGGCTGCCAAGAGGACTTGAAAGCGGGGCAGAATTGCAGGAAACCGATTTCAGGAGGTAGACTGGAATTGCATTTAAAGCATAGGAAAAGAGGCAGAACGTCCACAATGATGCACTTGGCCAAAAAGGGCGTATGCGTTTTTTCCTGAATATATTCAGGAAAAAACGCATACGCCCTTTTTGGCCAACCAAGCAAGCTTGCAAAGGAAATCTGCACTACAATGAAGTCTCACTTCCCCCCGGTCAAAAGGGCCATCTGAAAAATGTGTAAAATCCAGAAAGGCAGGACAGGCCATGGAGAACTGGGAGCCTTGTTATGCTGATGGGCGGGATGTAAATTGCCAACAGCCACTCGGGAGAAGTGTATGGTGTTTCCTGAAACATCTAAAAAACAAAGCAACAGAGCCTAGGGCACTTCCACTTATGGTCCTATAGCTTAGGGAAATTAAAATCAAAAAGACACAGCCACCCCAAAGGTTGGGACGGCTCTGTTTACAAGAACCTGGTTTACGGTACAAGTTCAATATCGCAGAAAGTGAAAAATGGATAAAGAAGTTGTGGTACTTACGTACAATGCAGTATCACTCAGCAAGGAAATCTAAGTCATCAGGCCCGTAGCAGCATAATGAGTGGATTCAGGTACGATGATTCTAACTGAAATAAGTCACACAGAAAAAGAAACATCATAAGATATCACCAATACACGGAATGTGAACGTGGCTACACAGGAACTGAATTACAAAACAGAACAGGGTCTCAAATTTAGAAACCCAACTTATGCTTGCTTAAGGGGAAAGGTGAGTTGGGGTGCTGCATAAAACCAGAGATTGAAATGAGCACAGATAAAGTTCCTTAAGCCAAATATGCAATAGACAACAGCTACTCCTTGCTCAACGAAACGGACTCATCACCCCATATTAAACACCTAAGAATGTACCTGACTAGTAAGTAGCTTAAAACCTAAGGAATGCTATGTCTCCGAAAGAGAATCAAGCGTGTGTACAGGGGCATAAACGCAGCAGTGATAGGACTGGAGAGGTTCGGTGAGCAAATGAAGACCCTTTGAAGTCATATTGCATGGTACCCATTCCACGGGTCTCAACTCTCCAGGTTTAAGGTATTCTTCCTTCAGCTAAAACATACATGTGGAACCCAGAGTATGATCAACCGTGTGATCGGGAGACGTGTTCCAATATGTGTCAGTTTTCGTCCCCTGGTACTCGGGTGCAACATTCCAGACGCTTTACTAACACTCTCCCGACTTGGAGAGTCAGTGCCTTTAACCTCCTGTTTGGCCCAGTTTGCAATTTCTGCGGAAGATGAACAGGAATAGGGAGAACCAATGACAGACTAGCTGGAGGTGTCTTGACGGGCAAATTTAACTCTCATTTCGCACCAGGAAGAGGAATTAACCAAAGGCTCAGCGTGCCGTGCCGGAACCAGATTAGGGCCTGAAGCAATCCTGCGGTGTTGCGGCCAGCTCACGAGAAAGCGAGTTGAAGAAAGGAGCTCAGGGGCACTGTAATTCACAAACCTGCAGAGTTATAAATGATAGCTATCGTCCAAAAATATACTGAAGTAAGGCTGCCAAGAGGACTTGAAAGCGGTGCAGAATTGCAGGAAACCGATTTCGGGAGGTAGACTGGAATTGCATTTAAAGCATAGGAAAAGAGGCAGAACGTCCACAATGATGCACTTGGCCAAAAAGGGCGTATGCGTTTTTTCCTGAATATATTCAGGAAAAAACGCATACGCCCTTTTTGGCCAACCAAGCAAGCTTGCAAAGGAAATCTGCACTACAATGAAGTCTCACTTCCCCCCGGTCAAAAGGGCCATCTGAAAAATGTGTAAAATCCAGAAAGGCAGGACAGGCCATGGAGAACTGGGAGCCTTGTTATGCTGATGGGTGGGATGTAAATTGCCAACAGCCACTCGGGAGAAGTGTATGGTGTTTCCTGAAACATCTAAAAAACAAAGCAACAGAACCTAGGGCACTTCCACTTATGGTCCTATAGCTTAGGGAAATTAAAATCAAAAAGACACAGCAACCCCAAAGGTTGGGACGGCTCTGTTTACAAGAACCTGGTTTACGGTACAAGTTCAATATCGCAGAAAGTGAAAAATGGATAAAGAAGTTGTGGTACTTACGTACAATGCAATATCACTCAGCAAGGAAATCTATGTCATCAGGCCCGTAGCAGCATAATGAGTGGATTCAGGTACGATGATTCTAACTGAAATAAGTCACACAGAAAAAGAAACATCATAAGATATCACTAATACACGGAATGTAAACTTGGCTACACAGGAACTGAATTCCAAAACAGAACAGGGTCTCAAATTTAGAAACCCAACTTATGCTTGCTTAAGGGGAAAGGTGAGTTGGGGTGCTGCATAAAACCAGAGATTGAAATGAGCACAGATAAAGTCCCTTAAGCCAAATATGGAATAGACAAGAGCTACTGCTTGCTCAACGAAACGGACTCAACACCCCATATTAAACGCCTAAGAATGTACCTGACTAGTAAGTAGCTTAAAACCTAAGGAATGCTATGTCTCCGAAAGAGAATCAAGCGTGTGTACAGGGGCATAAACGCAGCAGTGATAGGATTGGAGAGGTTCGGTGAGCAAATGAAGACGCTTTGAAGTCATATTGCATGGTACCCATTCCACGGGTCTCAACTCTCCAGGTTTAAGGTATTCTTCCTTCAGCTAAAACATGCATGTGGAACCCAGAGTATGATCAACCGTGTGATCGGGAGACGTGTTCCAATATGTGTCAGTTGTCGTCCCCTGGTACTCGGGTGCAACATTCCAGACGCTTTACTAACACTCTCCCGACTTGGAGAGTCAGTGCCTTTAACCTCCTGTTTGGCCCAGTTTGCAATTTCTGCGGAAGATGAACAGGAATAGGGAGAACCAATGACAGACTAGCTGGAGGTGTCTGGACGGGCAAATTTAACTCTCATTTCGCACCAGGAAGAGGAATTAACCAAAGGCTCAGCGTGCCGTGCCGGAACCAGATTAGGGCCTGAAGCCATCCTGCGGTGTTGCGGCCGGCTCACGAGAAAGCGAATTGAAGAAAGGAGCTCAGGGGCACTGTAATTCACAAACCTGCAGAGTTATAAATGATAGCTATCGTCCAAAAATATACTGAAGTAAGGCTGCCAAGAGGACTTGAAAGCGGTGCAGAATTGAAGGAAACCGATTTCGGGAGGTAGACTGGAATTGCATTTAAAGCATAGGAAAAGAGGCAGAACGTCCACAATGATGCACTTGGCCAAAAAGGGCGTATGCGTTTTTTCCTGAATATATTCAGGAAAAAACGCATACGCCCTTTTTGGCCAACCAAGCAAGCTTGCAAAGGAAATCTGCACTACAATGAAGTCTCACTTCCCCCCGGTCAAAAGGGCCATCTGAAAAATGTGTAAAATCCAGAAAGGCAGGACAGGCCATGGAGAACTGGGAGCCTTGTTATGCTGATGGGCGGGATGTAAATTGCCAACAGCCACTCGGGAGAAGTGTATGGTGTTTCCTGAAACATCTAAAAAACAAAGCAACAGAGCCTAGGGCACTTCCACTTATGGTCCTATAGCTTAGGGAAATTAAAATCAAAAAGACACAGCCACCCCAAAGGTTGGGACGGCTCTGTTTACAAGAACCTGGTTTACGGTACAAGTTCAATATCGCAGAAAGTGAAAAATGGATAAAGAAGTTGTGGTACTTACGTACAATGCAGTATCACTCAGCAAGGAAATCTAAGTCATCAGGCCCGTAGCAGCATAATGAGTGGATTCAGGTACGATGATTCTAACTGAAATAAGTCACACAGAAAAAGAAACATCATAAGATATCACCAATACACGGAATGTGAACGTGGCTACACAGGAACTGAATTACAAAACAGAACAGGGTCTCAAATTTAGAAACCCAACTTATGCTTGCTTAAGGGGAAAGGTGAGTTGGGGTGCTGCATAAAACCAGAGATTGAAATGAGCACAGATAAAGTTCCTTAAGCCAAATATGCAATAGACAACAGCTACTCCTTGCTCAACGAAACGGACTCATCACCCCATATTAAACACCTAAGAATGTACCTGACTAGTAAGTAGCTTAAAACCTAAGGAATGCTATGTCTCCGAAAGAGAATCAAGCGTGTGTACAGGGGCATAAACGCAGCAGTGATAGGACTGGAGAGGTTCGGTGAGCAAATGAAGACCCTTTGAAGTCATATTGCATGGTACCCATTCCACGGGTCTCAACTCTCCAGGTTTAAGGTATTCTTCCTTCAGCTAAAACATACATGTGGAACCCAGAGTATGATCAACCGTGTGATCGGGAGACGTGTTCCAATATGTGTCAGTTTTCGTCCCCTGGTACTCGGGTGCAACATTCCAGACGCTTTACTAACACTCTCCCGACTTGGAGAGTCAGTGCCTTTAACCTCCTGTTTGGCCCAGTTTGCAATTTCTGCGGAAGATGAACAGGAATAGGGAGAACCAACGACAGACTAGCTGGAGGTGTCTTGACGGGCAAATTTAACTCTCATTTCGCACCAGGAAGAGGAATTAACCAAAGGCTCAGCGTGCCGTGCCGGAACCAGATTAGGGCCTGAAGCTATCCTGCGGTGTTGCGGCCAGCTCACGAGAAAGCGAGTTGAAGAAAGGAGCTCAGGGGCACTGTAATTCACAAACCTGCAGAGTTATAAATGATAGCTATCGTCCAAAAATATACTGAAGTAAGGCTGCCAAGAGGACTTGAAAGCGGTGCAGAATTGCAGGAAACCGATTTCGGGAGGTAGACTGGAATTGCATTTAAAGCATAGGAAAAGAGGCAGAACGTCCACAATGATGCACTTGGCCAAAAAGGGCGTATGCGTTTTTTCCTGAATATATTCAGGAAAAAACGCATACGCCCTTTTTGGCCAACCAAGCAAGCTTGCAAAGGAAATCTGCACTACAATGAAGTCTCACTTCCCCCCGGTCAAAAGGGCCATCTGAAAAAAGTGTAAAATCCAGAAAGGCAGGACAGGCCATGGAGAACTGGGAGCCTTGTTATGCTGATGGGCGGGATGTAAATTGCCAACAGCCACTCGGGAGAAGTGTATGGTGTTTCCTGAAACATCTAAAAAACAAAGCAACAGAGCGTAGGGCACTTCCACTTATGGTTCTATAGCTTAGGGAAATTAAAATCAAAAAGACACAGCCACCCCAAAGGTTGGGACGGCTCTGTTTACAAGAACGTGGTTTACGGTACAAGTTCAATATCGCAGAAAGTGAAAAATGGATAAAGAAGTTGTGGTACTTACATACAATGCAATATCACTCAGCAATGAAATCTATATCATCAGGCCCGTAGCAGCATAATGAATGGATTCAGGTACGATGATTCTAACTGAAATAAGTCTCACAGGAAAAGAAACATCATAAGATATCACTAATACACGGAATGTAAACTTGGCTACATAGGAACTGAATTACAAAACAGAACAGGGTCTCAAATTTAGAAACCCAACTTATGCTTGCTTAAGGGGAAAGGTGAGTTGGGGTAATGCATAAAACCAGAGATTGAAATGAGCACAGATAAAGTTCCTTAAGCCAAATATGGAATAGACAAGAGCTACTCGTTGCTCAACGAAATGGACTCAACACCCCATATTAAACGCCTAAGAATGTACCTGACTAGGAAGTATCTTAAAACCTATGGACTGCTATGTCTCCGAAAGAGAATCAAGCGTGTGTACAGGGCCATAAACGCAGCAGTGATAGGATTGGAGAGGTTCGGTGAGCAAATGAAGACCCTTTGAAGTCATATTGCATGGTACCCATTCCACGTGTCTCAACTTTCCAGGTTTAAGGGATTCTTCCTTCAGCTAAAACATGCATGTGGAACCCAGAGTATGATCAACCATGTGAGCGGGAGACGTGTTCAAATATGTGTCAGTTTTCGTCCCCTGGTACTCGGGTGCAACATTCCAGACGCTTTACGAACACTCTCCCGACTTGGAGATTCAGTGCCTTTAACCTCCTGTTTGGCCCAGTTTGCAATTTCTGCGGAAGATGAACAGGAATAGGGAGAACCAATGACAGACTAGCTGGAGGTGTCTGGACGGGCAAATTTAACTCTCATTTCCCACCAGGAAGAGGAATTAACCAAAGGCTCAACGTGCCGTGCCGGAACCAGATTAGGGCCTGAAGCCATCCTGCGGTGTTGCGGCCAGCTCACGAGAAAGCGAGTTGAAGAAAGGAGCTCAGGGGCACTGTAATTCACAAACCTGCAGAGTTATAAATGACAGCTATCGTCCAAAAATATACTGAAGTAAGGCTGCCAAGAGGACTTGAAAGCGGGGCAGAATTGCAGGAAACCGATTTCAGGAGGTAGACTGGAATTGCATTTAAAGCATAGGAAAAGAGGCAGAACGTCCACAATGATGCACTTGGCCAAAAAGGGCGTATGCGTTTTTTCCTGAATATATTCAGGAAAAAACGCATACGCCCTTTTTGGCCAACCAAGCAAGCTTGCAAAGGAAATCTGCACTACAATGAAGTCTCACTTCCCCCCGGTCAAAAGGGCCATCTGAAAAATGTGTAAAATCCAGAAAGGCAGGACAGGCCATGGAGAACTGGGAGCCTTGTTATGCTGATGGGCGGGATGTAAATTGCCAACAGCCACTCGGGAGAAGTGTATGGTGTTTCCTGAAACATCTAAAAAACAAAGCAACAGAGCCTAGGGCACTTCCACTTATGGTCCTATAGCTTAGGGAAATTAAAATCAAAAAGACACAGCCACCCCAAAGGTTGGGACGGCTCTGTTTACAAGAACCTGGTTTACGGTACAAGTTCAATATCGCAGAAAGTGAAAAATGGATAAAGAAGTTGTGGTACTTACGTACAATGCAGTATCACTCAGCAAGGAAATCTAAGTCATCAGGCCCGTAGCAGCATAATGAGTGGATTCAGGTACGATGATTCTAACTGAAATAAGTCACACAGAAAAAGAAACATCATAAGATATCACCAATACACGGAATGTGAACGTGGCTACACAGGAACTGAATTACAAAACAGAACAGGGTCTCAAATTTAGAAACCCAACTTATGCTTGCTTAAGGGGAAAGGTGAGTTGGGGTGCTGCATAAAACCAGAGATTGAAATGAGCACAGATAAAGTTCCTTAAGCCAAATATGCAATAGACAACAGCTACTCCTTGCTCAACGAAACGGACTCATCACCCCATATTAAACACCTAAGAATGTACCTGACTAGTAAGTAGCTTAAAACCTAAGGAATGCTATGTCTCCGAAAGAGAATCAAGCGTGTGTACAGGGGCATAAACGCAGCAGTGATAGGACTGGAGAGGTTCGGTGAGCAAATGAAGACCCTTTGAAGTCATATTGCATGGTACCCATTCCACGGGTCTCAACTCTCCAGGTTTAAGGTATTCTTCCTTCAGCTAAAACATACATGTGGAACCCAGAGTATGATCAACCGTGTGATCGGGAGACGTGTTCCAATATGTGTCAGTTTTCGTCCCCTGGTACTCGGGTGCAACATTCCAGACGCTTTACTAACACTCTCCCGACTTGGAGAGTCAGTGCCTTTAACCTCCTGTTTGGCCCAGTTTGCAATTTCTGCGGAAGATGAACAGGAATAGGGAGAACCAATGACAGACTAGCTGGAGGTGTCTTGACGGGCAAATTTAACTCTCATTTCGCACCAGGAAGAGGAATTAACCAAAGGCTCAGCGTGCCGTGCCGGAACCAGATTAGGGCCTGAAGCAATCCTGCGGTGTTGCGGCCAGCTCACGAGAAAGCGAGTTGAAGAAAGGAGCTCAGGGGCACTGTAATTCACAAACCTGCAGAGTTATAAATGATAGCTATCGTCCAAAAATATACTGAAGTAAGGCTGCCAAGAGGACTTGAAAGCGGTGCAGAATTGCAGGAAACCGATTTCGGGAGGTAGACTGGAATTGCATTTAAAGCATAGGAAAAGAGGCAGAACGTCCACAATGATGCACTTGGCCAAAAAGGGCGTATGCGTTTTTTCCTGAATATATTCAGGAAAAAACGCATACGCCCTTTTTGGCCAACCAAGCAAGCTTGCAAAGGAAATCTGCACTACAATGAAGTCTCACTTCCCCCCGGTCAAAAGGGCCATCTGAAAAATGTGTAAAATCCAGAAAGGCAGGACAGGCCATGGAGAACTGGGAGCCTTGTTATGCTGATGGGCGGGATGTAAATTGCCAACAGCCACTCGGGAGAAGTGTATGGTGTTTCCTGAAACATCTAAAAAACAAAGCAACAGAACCTAGGGCACTTCCACTTATGGTCCTATAGCTTAGGGAAATTAAAATCAAAAAGACACAGCAACCCCAAAGGTTGGGACGGCTCTGTTTACAAGAACCTGGTTTACGGTACAAGTTCAATATCGCAGAAAGTGAAAAATGGATAAAGAAGTTGTGGTACTTACGTACAATGCAATATCACTCAGCAAGGAAATCTATGTCATCAGGCCCGTAGCAGCATAATGAGTGGATTCAGGTACGATGATTCTAACTGAAATAAGTCACACAGAAAAAGAAACATCATAAGATATCACTAATACACGGAATGTAAACTTGGCTACACAGGAACTGAATTCCAAAACAGAACAGGGTCTCAAATTTAGAAACCCAACTTATGCTTGCTTAAGGGGAAAGGTGAGTTGGGGTGCTGCATAAAACCAGAGATTGAAATGAGCACAGATAAAGTCCCTTAAGCCAAATATGGAATAGACAAGAGCTACTGCTTGCTCAACGAAACGGACTCAACACCCCATATTAAACGCCTAAGAATGTACCTGACTAGTAAGTAGCTTAAAACCTAAGGAATGCTATGTCTCCGAAAGAGAATCAAGCGTGTGTACAGGGGCATAAACGCAGCAGTGATAGGATTGGAGAGGTTCGGTGAGCAAATGAAGACGCTTTGAAGTCATATTGCATGGTACCCATTCCACGGGTCTCAACTCTCCAGGTTTAAGGTATTCTTCCTTCAGCTAAAACATGCATGTGGAACCCAGAGTATGATCAACCGTGTGATCGGGAGACGTGTTCCAATATGTGTCAGTTGTCGTCCCCTGGTACTCGGGTGCAACATTCCAGACGCTTTACTAACACTCTCCCGACTTGGAGAGTCAGTGCCTTTAACCTCCTGTTTGGCCCAGTTTGCAATTTCTGCGGAAGATGAACAGGAATAGGGAGAACCAATGACAGACTAGCTGGAGGTGTCTGGACGGGCAAATTTAACTCTCATTTCGCACCAGGAAGAGGAATTAACCAAAGGCTCAGCGTGCCGTGCCGGAACCAGATTAGGGCCTGAAGCTATCCTGCGGTGTTGCGGCCGGCTCACGAGAAAGCGAGTTGAAGAAAGGAGCTCAGGGGCACTGTAATTCACAAACCTGCAGAGTTATAAATGATAGCTATCGTCCAAAAATATACTGAAGTAAGGCTGCCAAGAGGACTTGAAAGCGGTGCAGAATTGAAGGAAACCGATTTCGGGAGGTAGACTGGAATTGCATTTAAAGCATAGGAAAAGAGGCAGAACGTCCACAATGATGCACTTGGCCAAAAAGGGCGTATGCGTTTTTTCCTGAATATATTCAGGAAAAAACGCATACGCCCTTTTTGGCCAACCAAGCAAGCTTGCAAAGGAAATCTGCACTACAATGAAGTCTCACTTCCCCCCGGTCAAAAGGGCCATCTGAAAAATGTGTAAAATCCAGAAAGGCAGGACAGGCCATGGAGAACTGGGAGCCTTGTTATGCTGATGGGCGGGATGTAAATTGCCAACAGCCACTCGGGAGAAGTGTATGGTGTTTCCTGAAACATCTAAAAAACAAAGCAACAGAGCCTAGGGCACTTCCACTTATGGTCCTATAGCTTAGGGAAATTAAAATCAAAAAGACACAGCCACCCCAAAGGTTGGGACGGCTCTGTTTACAAGAACCTGGTTTACGGTACAAGTTCAATATCGCAGAAAGTGAAAAATGGATAAAGAAGTTGTGGTACTTACGTACAATGCAGTATCACTCAGCAAGGAAATCTAAGTCATCAGGCCCGTAGCAGCATAATGAGTGGATTCAGGTACG
Source organism: Lagenorhynchus albirostris (assembly GCF_949774975.1). NCBI lineage: Eukaryota > Metazoa > Chordata > Mammalia > Artiodactyla > Delphinidae > Lagenorhynchus > Lagenorhynchus albirostris. Next base: position 95,862,623 of record NC_083100.1, on the reverse strand, counting down.
ATGATTCTAACTGAAATAAGTCACACAGAAAAAGAAACATCATAAGATATCACCAATACACGGAATGTGAACGTGGCTACACAGGAACTGAATTACAAAACAGAACAGGGTCTCAAATTTAGAAACCCAACTTATGCTTGCTTAAGGGGAAAGGTGAGTTGGGGTGCTGCATAAAACCAGAGATTGAAATGAGCACAGATAAAGTTCCTTAAGCCAAATATGGAATAGACAAGAGGTACCCCTTGCTCAAAGAAATGGACTCAACACACCATATTAAATGCCTAAGAGTGTACCTGACTAGGAAGTATCTTAAAACCTATGGATTGCTATGTCTCCGAAAGAGAATCAAGCGTGTGTACAGGGGCATAAACGCAGCAGTGATAGGACTGGAGAGGTTCGGTGAACAAATGAAGACGCTTTGAAGTCATATTGCATGGTACCCATTCCACGGGTCTCAACTCTCCAGGATTAAGGGATTCTTCCTTCAGCTAAAACATGCCTGTGGAACCCAGAGTATGATCAACCGTGTGATCGGGAGACGTGTTCCAATATGTGTCAGTTGTCGTCCCCTGGTACTCGGGTGCAACATTCCAGACGCTTTACGAACACTCTCCCGACTTGGAGAGTCAGTGCCTTTAACCTCCTGTTTGGCCCAGTTTGCAATTTCTGCGGAAGATGAACAGGAATAGGGAGAACCAATGAGAGACTAGCTGGAGGTGTCTGGACGGGCAAATTTAACTCTCATTTCCCACCAGGAAGAGGAATTAACCAAAGGCTCAGCGTGCCGTGCCGGAACCAGATTAGGGCCTGAAGCCATCCTGCGGTGTTGCGGCCAGCTCACGAGAAAGCGAGTTGAAGAAAGGAGCTCAGGGGCACTGTAATTCACAAACCTGCAGAGTTATAAATGACAGCTATCGTCCAAAAATATACTGAAGTAAGGCTGCCAAGAGGACTTGAAAGCGGGGCAGAATTGCAGGAAACCGATTTCAGGAGGTAGACTGGAATTGCATTTAAAGCATAGGAAAAGAGGCAGAACGTCCACAATGATGCACTTGGCCAAAAAGGGCGTATGCGTTTTTTCCTGAATATATTCAGGAAAAAACGCATACGCCCTTTTTGGCCAACCAAGCAAGCTTGCAAGGGAAATCTGCACTACAATGAAGTCTCACTTCCCCCCGGTCAAAAGGGCCATCTGAAAAAAGTGTAAAATCCAGAAAGGCAGGACAGGCCATGGAGAACTGGGAGCCTTGTTATGCTGATGGGCGGGATGTAAATTGCCAACAGCCACTCGGGAGAAGTGTATGGTGTTTCCTGAAACATCTAAAAAACAAAGCAACAGAGCCTAGGGCACTTCCACTTATGGTCCTATAGCTTAGGGAAATTAAAATCAAAAAGACACAGCCACCCCAAAGGTTGGGACGGCTCTGTTTACAAGAACCTGGTTTACGGTACAAGTTCAATATCGCAGAAAGTGAAAAATGGATAAAGAAGTTGTGGTACTTACGTACAATGCAATATCACTCAGCAAGGAAATCTATGTCATCAGGCCCGTAGCAGCATAATGAGTGGATTCAGGTACGATGATTCTAACTGAAATAAGTCACACAGAAAAAGAAACATCATAAGATATCACTAATACACGGAATGTAAACTTGGCTACACAGGAACTGAATTCCAAAACAGAACAGGGTCTCAAATTTAGAAACCCAACTTATGCTCGCTTAAGGGGAAAGGTGAGTTGGGGTGCTGCATAAAACCAGAGATTGAAATGAGCACAGATAAAGTCCCTTAAGCCAAATATGGAATAGACAAGAGCTACTGCTTGCTCAACGAAACGGACTCAACACCCCATATTAAACGCCTAAGAATGTACCTGACTAGTAAGTAGCTTAAAACCTAAGGAATGCTATGTCTCCGAAAGAGAATCAAGCGTGTGTACAGGGGCATAAACGCAGCAGTGATAGGATTGGAGAGGTTCGGTGAGCAAATGAAGACACTTTGAAGTCATATTGCATGGTACCCATTCCACGGGTCTCAACTCTCCAGGTTTAAGGTATTCTTCCTTCAGCTAAAACATACATGTGGAACCCAGAGTATGATCAACCGTGTGATCGGGAGACGTGTTCCAATATGTGTCAGTTTTCGTCCCCTGGTACTCGGGTGCAACATTCCAGACGCTTTACTAACACTCTCCCGACTTGGAGAGTCAGTGCCTTTAACCTCCTGTTTGGCCCAGTTTGCAATTTCTGCGGAAGATGAACAGGAATAGGGAGAACCAATGACAGACTAGCTGGAGGTGTCTTGACGGGCAAATTTAACTCTCATTTCGCACCAGGAAGAGGAATTAACCAAAGGCTCAGCGTGCCGTGCCGGAACCAGATTAGGGCCTGAAGCTATCCTGCGGTGTTGCGGCCAGCTCACGAGAAAGCGAGTTGAAGAAAGGAGCTCAGGGGCACTGTAATTCACAAACCTGCAGAGTTATAAATGATAGCTATCGTCCAAAAATATACTGAAGTAAGGCTGCCAAGAGGACTTGAAAGCGGTGCAGAATTGCAGGAAACCGATTTCGGGAGGTAGACTGGAATTGCATTTAAAGCATAGGAAAAGAGGCAGAACGTCCACAATGATGCACTTGGCCAAAAAGGGCGTATGCGTTTTTTCCTGAATATATTCAGGAAAAAACGCATACGCCCTTTTTGGCCAACCAAGCAAGCTTGCAAAGGAAATCTGCACTACAATGAAGTCTCACTTCCCCCCGGTCAAAAGGGCCATCTGAAAAAAGTGTAAAATCCAGAAAGGCAGGACAGGCCATGGAGAACTGGGAGCCTTGTTATGCTGATGGGCGGGATGTAAATTGCCAACAGCCACTCGGGTAAAGTGTATGGTGTTTCCTGAAACAACTAAAAAACAAAGCAACAGAGCCTAGGGCACTTCCACTTATGGTCCTATAGCTTAGGGAAATTAAAATCAAAAAGACACAGCCACCCCAAAGGTTGGGACGGCTCTGTTTACAAGAACGTGGTTTACGGTACAAGTTCAATATCGCAGAAAGTGAAAAATGGATAAAGAAGTTGTGGTACTTACGTACAATGCAATATCACTCAGCAATGAAATCTATGTCATCAGGCCCGTAGCAGCATAATGAGTGGATTCAGGTACGATGATTCTAACTGAAATAAGTCTCACAGGAAAAGAAACATCATAAGATATCACTAATACACGGAATGTAAACTTGGCTACATACGAACTGAATTACAAAACAGAACAGGGTCTCAAATTTAGAAACCCAACTTATGCTTGCTTAAGGGGAAAGGTGAGTTGGGGTAATGCATAAAACCAGAGATTGAAATGAGCACAGATAAAGTTCCTTAAGCCAAATATGGAATAGACAAGAGCTACTCCTTGCTCAACGAAATGGACTCAACACCCCATATTAAACGCCTAAGAATGTACCAGACTAGGAAGTATCTTAAAACCTATGGACTGCTATGTCTCCGAAAGAGAATCAAGCGTGTGTACAGGGGCATAAACGCAGCAGTGATAGGATTGGAGAGGTTCGGTGAGCAAATGAAGTCCCTTTGAAGTCATATTGCATGGTACCCATTCCACGGGTCTCAACTCTCCAGGTTTAAGGTATTCTTCCTTCAGCTAAAACATGCATGTGGAACCCAGAGTATGATCAACCGTGTGATCGGGAGACGTGTTCAAATATGTCTCAGTTTTCGTCCCCTGGTACTCGGGTGCAACATTCCAGACGCTTTACTAACACTCTCCCGACTTGGAGAGTCAGTGCCTTTAACCTCCTGTTTGGCCCAGTTTGCAATTTCTGCGGAAGATGAACAGGAATAGGGAGAACCAATGACAGACTAGCTGGAGGTGTCTGGACGGGCAAATTTAACTCTCATTTCCCACCAGGAAGAGGAATTAACCAAAGGCTCAGCGTGCCGTGCCGGAACCAGATTAGGGCCTGAAGCAATCCTGCGGTGTTGCGGCCAGCTCACGAGAAAGCGAGTTGAAGAAAGGAGCTCAGGGGCACTGTAATTCACAAACCTGCAGAGTTATAAATGACAGCTATCGTCCAAAAATATACTGAAGTAAGGCTGCCAAGAGGACTTGAAAGCGGTGCAGAATTGCAGGAAACCGATTTCGGGAGGTAGACTGGAATTGCATTTAAAGCATAGGAAAAGAGGCAGAACGTCCACAATGATGCACTTGGCCAAAAAGGGCGTATGCGTTTTTTCCTGAATATATTCAGGAAAAAACGCATACGCCCTTTTTGGCCAACCAAGCAAGCTTGCAAAGGAAATCTGCACTACAATGAAGTGTCACTTCCCCCCGGTCAAAAGGGCCATCTGAAAAAAGTGTAAAATCCAGAAAGGCAGGACAGGCCATGGAGAACTGGGAGCCTTGTTATGCTGATGGGCGGGATGTAAATTGCCAACAGCCACTCGGGTAAAGTGTATGGTGTTTCCTGAAACAACTAAAAAACAAAGCAACAGAGCCTAGGGCACTTCCACTTATGGTCCTATAGCTTAGGGAAATTAAAATCAAAAAGACACAGCCACCCCAAAGGTTGGGACGGCTCTGTTTACAAGAACGTGGTTTACGGTACAAGTTCAATATCGCAGAAAGTGAAAAATGGATAAAGAAGTTGTGGTACTTACGTACAATGCAATATCACTCAGCAATGAAATCTATGTCATCAGGCCCGTAGCAGCATAATGAGTGGATTCAGGTACGATGATTCTAACTGAAATAAGTCTCACAGGAAAAGAAACATCATAAGATATCACTAATACACGGAATGTAAACTTGGCTACATAGGAACTGAATTACAAAACAGAACAGGGTCTCAAATTTAGAAACCCAACTTATGCTTGCTTAAGGGGAAAGGTGAGTTGGGGTAATGCATAAAACCAGAGATTGAAATGAGCACAGATAAAGTTCCTTAAGCCAAATATGGAATAGACAAGAGCTACTCCTTGCTCAACGAAATGGACTCAACACCCCATATTAAACGCCTAAGAATGTACCAGACTAGGAAGTATCTTAAAACCTATGGACTGCTATGTCTCCGAAAGAGAATCAAGCGTGTGTACAGGGGCATAAACGCAGCAGTGATAGGATTGGAGAGGTTCGGTGAGCAAATGAAGTCCCTTTGAAGTCATATTGCATGGTACCCATTCCACGGGTCTCAACTCTCCAGGTTTAAGGTATTCTTCCTTCAGCTAAAACATGCACGTGGAACCCAGAGTATGATCAACCGTGTGATCGGGAGACGTGTTCAAATATGTCTCAGTTTTCGTCCCCTGGTACTCGGGTGCAACATTCCAGACGCTTTACTAACACTCTCCCGACTTGGAGAGTCAGTGCCTTTAACCTCCTGTTTGGCCCAGTTTGCAATTTCTGCGGAAGATGAACAGGAATAGGGAGAACCAATGACAGACTAGCTGGAGGTGTCTGGACGGGCAAATTTAACTCTCATTTCCCACCAGGAAGAGGAATTAACCAAAGGCTCAGCGTGCCGTGCCGGAACCAGATTAGGGCCTGAAGCAATCCTGTGGTGTTGCGGCCAGCTCACGAGAAAGCGAGTTGAAGAAAGGAGCTCAGGGGCACTGTAATTCACAAACCTGCAGAGTTATAAATGACAGCTATCGTCCAAAAATATACTGAAGTAAGGCTGCCAAGAGGACTTGAAAGCGGGGCAGAATTGCAGGAAACCGATTTCAGGAGGTAGACTGGAATTGCATTTAAAGCATAGGAAAAGAGGCAGAACGTCCACAATGATGCACTTGGCCAAAAAGGGCGTATGCGTTTTTTCCTGAATATATTCAGGAAAAAACGCATACGCCCTTTTTGGCCAACCAAGCAAGCTTGCAAAGGAAATCTGCACTACAATGAAGTCTCACTTCCCCCCGGTCAAAAGGGCCATCTGAAAAAAGTGTAAAATCCAGAAAGGCAGGACAGGCCATGGAGAACTGGGAGCCTTGTTATGCTGATGGGCGGGATGTAAATTGCCAACAGCCACTCGGGAGAAGTGTATGGTGTTTCCTGAAACATCTAAAAAACAAAGCAACAGAGCCTAGGGCACTTCCACTTATGGTCCTATAGCTTAGGGAAATTAAAATCAAAAAGACACAGCCACCCCAAAGGTTGGGACGGCTCTGTTTACAAGAACCTGGTTTACGGTACAAGTTCAATATCGCAGAAAGTGAAAAATGGATAAAGAAGTTGTGGTACTTACGTACAATGCAATATCACTCAGCAAGGAAATCTATGTCATCAGGCCCGTAGCAGCATAATGAGTGGATTCAGGTACGATGATTCTAACTGAAATAAGTCTCACAGGAAAAGAAACATCATAAGATATCACTAATACACGGAATGTAAACTTGGCTACAGAGGAACTGAATTACAAAACAGAACAGGGTCTCAAATTTAGAAACCCAACTTATGCTTGCTTAAGGGGAAAGGTGAGTTGGGGTAATGCATAAAACCAGAGATTGAAATGAGCACAGATAAAGTTCCTTAAGCCAAATATGGAATAGACAAGAGCTACTCGTTGCTCAACGAAATGGACTCAACACCCCATATTAAACGCCTAAGAATGTACCTGACTAGGAAGTATCTTAAAACCTATGGACTGCTATGTCTCCGAAAGAGAATCAAGCGTGTGTACAGGGCCATAAACGCAGCAGTGATAGGATTGGAGAGGTTCGGTGAGCAAATGAAGACCCTTTGAAGTCATATTGCATGGTACCCATTCCACGTGTCTCAACTTTCCAGGTTTAAGGGATTCTTCCTTCAGCTAAAACATGCATGTGGAACCCAGAGTATGATCAACCATGTGAGCGGGAGACGTGTTCAAATATGTGTCAGTTTTCGTCCCCTGGTACTCGGGTGCAACATTCCAGACGCTTTACGAACACTCTCCCGACTTGGAGGTTCAGTGCCTTTAACCTCCTGTTTGGCCCAGTTTGCAATTTCTGCGGAAGATGAACAGGAATAGGGAGAACCAATGACAGACTAGCTGGAGGTGTCTGGACGGGCAAATTTAACTCTCATTTCGCACCAGGAAGAGGAATTAACCAAAGGCTCAGCGTGCCGTGCCGGAACCAGATTACGGCCTGAAGCCATCCTGCGGTGTTGCGGCCAGCTCACGAGAAAGCGAGTTGAAGAAAGGAGCTCAGGGGCACTGTAATTCACAAACCTGCAGAGTTATAAATGACAGCTATCGTCCAAAAATATACTGAAGTAAGGCTGCCAAGAGGACTTGAAAGCGGGGCAGAATTGCAGGAAACCGATTTCAGGAGGTAGACTGGAATTGCATTTAAAGCATAGGAAAAGAGGCAGAACGTCCAGAATGATGCACTTGGCCAAAAAGGGCGTATGCGTTTCTTCCTGAATATATTCAGGAAAAAACGCATACGCCCTTTTTGGCCAACCAAGCAAGCTTGCAAAGGAAATCTGCACTACAATGAAGTCTCACTTCCCCCCGGTCAAAAGGGCCATCTGAAAAATGTGTAAAATCCAGAAAGGCAGGACAGGCCATGGAGAACTGGGAGCCTTGTTATGCTGATGGGCGGGATGTAAATTGCCGACAGCCACTCGGGAGAAGTGTATGGTGTTTCCTGAAACATCTAAAAAACAAAGCAACAGAGCCTAGGGCACTTCCACTTATGGTCCTATAGCTTAGGGAAATTAAAATCAAAAAGACACAGCCACCCCAAAGGTTGGGACGGCTCTGTTTACAAGAACCTGGTTTACGGTACAAGTTCAATATCGCAGAAAGTGAAAAATGGATAAAGAAGTTGTGGTACTTACGTACAATGCAGTATCACTCAACAAGGAAATCTAAGTCATCAGGCCCGTAGCAGCATAATGAGTGGATTCAGGTACGATGATTCTAACTGAAATAAGTCACACAGAAAAAGAAACATCATAAGATATCACCAATACACGGAATGTGAACGTGGCTACACAGGAACTGAATTACAAAACAGAACAGGGTCTCAAATTTAGAAACCCAACTTATGCTTGCTTAAGGGGAAAGGTGAGTTGGGGTGCTGCATAAAACCAGAGATTGAAATGAGCACAGATAAAGTTCCTTAAGCCAAATATGGAATAGACAAGAGCTACTCCTTGCTCAACGAAATGGACTCAACACACCATATTAAATGCCTAAGAGTGTACCTGACTAGGAAATATCTTAAAACCTATGGATTGCTATGTCTCCGAAAGAGAATCAAGCATGTATACAGGGGCATAAACGCAGCAGTGATAGGATTGGAGAGGTTCGGTGAGCAAATGAAGACCCTTTGAAGTCATATTGCATGGTACCCATTCCACGGGTCTCAACTCTCCAGGTTTAAGGTATTCTTCCTTCAGCTAAAACATGCATGTGGAACCCAGAGTATGATCAACCGTGTGATCGGGAGACGTGTTCCAATATGTGTCAGTGTTCATCCCCTGGTACTCGGGTGCAACATTCCAGACGCTTTACTAACGCTCTCCCGACTTGGAGAGTCAGTGCCTTTAACCTCCTGTTTGGTCCAGTTTGCAATTTCTGCGGAAGATGAACAGGAATAGGGAGAACCAATGAGAGACTAGCTGGAGGTGTCTTGACGGGCAAATTTAACTCTCATTTCGCACCAGGAAGAGGAATTAACCAAAGGCTCAGCGTGCCGTGCCGGAACCAGATTAGGGCCTTAAGCCATCCTGCGGTGTTGCGGCCAGCTCACGAGAAAGCGAGTTGAAGAAAGGAGCTCAGGGGCACTGTAATTCACAAACCTGCAGAGTTATAAATGACAGCTATCGTCCAAAAATATACTGAAGTAAGGCTGCCAAGAGGACTTGAAAGCGGGGCAGAATTGCAGGAAACCGATTTCGGGAGGTAGACTGGAATTGCATTTAAAGCATAGGAAAAGAGGCAGAACGTCCACAATGATGCACTTGGCCAAAAAGGGCGTATGCGTTTTTTCCTGAATATATTCAGGAAAAAACGCATACGCCCTTTTTGGCCAACCAAGCAAGCTTGCAAAGGAAATCTGCACTACAATGAAGTCTCACTTCCCCCCGGTCAAAAGGGCCATCTGAAAAAAGTGTAAAATCCAGAAAGGCAGGACAGGCCATGGAGAACTGGGAGCCTTGTTATGCTGATGGGCGGGATGTAAATTGCCAACAGCCACTCGGGAGAAGTGTATGGTGTTTCCTGAAACATCTAAAAAACAAAGCAACAGAGCCTAGGGCACTTCCACTTATGGTCCTATAGCTTAGGGAAATTAAAATCAAAAAGACACAGCCACCCCAAAGGTTGGGACGGCTCTGTTTACAAGAACCTGGTTTACGGTACAAGTTCAATATCGCAGAAAGTGAAAAATGGATAAAGAAGTTGTGGTACTTACGTACAATGCAATATCACTCAGCAATGAAATCTATGTCATCAGGCCTGTAGCAGCATAATGAGTGGATTCAGGTACGATGATTCTAACTGAAATAAGTCTCACAGGAAAAGAAACATCATAAGATATCACTAATACACGGAATGTAAACTTGGCTACATAGGAACTGAATTCCAAAACAGAACAGGGTCTCAAATTTAGAAACCCAACTTATGCTTGCTTAAGGGGAAAGGTGAGTTGGGGTAATGCATAAAACCAGAGATTGAAATGAGCACAGATAAAGTTCCTTAAGCCAAATATGGAATAGACAAGAGCTACTCCTTGCTCAACGAAATGGACTCAACACCCCATATTAAACGCCTAAGAATGTACCTGACTAGGAAGTATCTTAAAACCTATGGACTGCTATGTCTCCGAAAGAGAATCAAGCGTGTGTACAGGGCCATAAACGCAGCAGTGATAGGATTGGAGAGGTTCGGTGAGCAAATGAAGACCCTTTGAAGTCATATTGCATGGTACCCATTCCACGTGTCTCAACTTTCCAGGTTTAAGGGATTCTTCCTTCAGCTAAAACATGCATGTGGAACCCAGAGTATGATCAACCATGTGAGCGGGAGACGTGTTCAAATATGTGTCAGTTTTCGTCCCCTGGTACTCGGGTGCAACATTCCAGACGCTTTACGAACACTCTCCCGACTTGGAGATTCAGTGCCTTTAACCTCCTGTTTGGCCCAGTTTGCAATTTCTGCGGAAGATGAACAGGAATAGGGAGAACCAATGACAGACTAGCTGGAGGTGTCTGGACGGGCAAATTTAACTCTCATTTCCCACCAGGAAGAGGAATTAACCAAAGGCTCAACGTGCCGTGCCGGAACCAGATTAGGGCCTGAAGCCATCCTGCGGTGTTGCGGCCAGCTCACGAGAAAGCGAGTTGAAGAAAGGAGCTCAGGGGCACTGTAATTCACAAACCTGCAGAGTTATAAATGACAGCTATCGTCCAAAAATATACTGAAGTAAGGCTGCCAAGAGGACTTGAAAGCGGGGCAGAATTGCAGGAAACCGATTTCAGGAGGTAGACTGGAATTGCATTTAAAGCATAGGAAAAGAGGCAGAACGTCCACAATGATGCACTTGGCCAAAAAGGGCGTATGCGTTTTTTCCTGAATATATTCAGGAAAAAACGCATACGCCCTTTTTGGCCAACCAAGCAAGCTTGCAAAGGAAATCTGCACTACAATGAAGTCTCACTTCCCCCCGGTCAAAAGGGCCATCTGAAAAATGTGTAAAATCCAGAAAGGCAGGACAGGCCATGGAGAACTGGGAGCCTTGTTATGCTGATGGGCGGGATGTAAATTGCCAACAGCCACTCGGGAGAAGTGTATGGTGTTTCCTGAAACATCTAAAAAACAAAGCAACAGAGCCTAGGGCACTTCCACTTATGGTCCTATAGCTTAGGGAAATTAAAATCAAAAAGACACAGCCACCCCAAAGGTTGGGACGGCTCTGTTTACAAGAACCTGGTTTACGGTACAAGTTCAATATCGCAGAAAGTGAAAAATGGATAAAGAAGTTGTGGTACTTACGTACAATGCAGTATCACTCAACAAGGAAATCTAAGTCATCAGGCCCGTAGCAGCATAATGAGTGGATTCAGGTACGATGATTCTAACTGAAATAAGTCACACAGAAAAAGAAACATCATAAGATATCACCAATACACGGAATGTGAACGTGGCTACACAGGAACTGAATTACAAAACAGAACAGGGTCTCAAATTTAGAAACCCAACTTATGCTTGCTTAAGGGGAAAGGTGAGTTGGGGTGCTGCATAAAACCAGAGATTGAAATGAGCACAGATAAAGTTCCTTAAGCCAAATATGCAATAGACAACAGCTACTCCTTGCTCAACGAAACGGACTCATCACCCCATATTAAACACCTAAGAATGTACCTGACTAGTAAGTAGCTTAAAACCTAAGGAATGCTATGTCTCCGAAAGAGAATCAAGCCTGTGTACAGGGGCATAAACGCAGCAGTGATAGGATTGGAGAGGTTCGGTGAGCAAATGAAGACCCTTTGAAGTCATATTGCATGGTACCCATTCCACGGGTCTCAACTCTCCAGGTTTAAGGTATTCTTCCTTCAGCTAAAACATACATGTGGAACCCAGAGTATGATCAACCGTGTGATCGGGAGACGTGTTCCAATATGTGTCAGTTTTCGTCCCCTGGTACTCGGGTGCAACATTCCAGACGCTTTACTAACACTCTCCCGACTTGGAGAGTCAGTGCCTTTAACCTCCTGTTTGGCCCAGTTTGCAATTTCTGCGGAAGATGAACAGGAATAGGGAGAACTAACGACAGACTAGCTGGAGGTGTCTGGACGGGCAAATTTAACTCTCATTTCGCACCAGGAAGAGGAATTAACCAAAGGCTCAGCGTGCCGTGCCGGAACCAGATTAGGGCCTGAAGCTATCCTGCGGTGTTGCGGCCAGCTCACGAGAAAGCGAGTTGAAGAAAGGAGCTCAGGGGCACTGTAATTCACAAACCTGCAGAGTTATAAATGATAGCTATCGTCCAAAAATATACTGAAGTAAGGCTGCCAAGAGGACTTGAAAGCGGTGCAGAATTGCAGGAAACCGATTTCGGGAGGTAGACTGGAATTGCATTTAAAGCATAGGAAAAGAGGCAGAACGTCCACAATGATGCACTTGGCCAAAAAGGGCGTATGCGTTTTTTCCTGAATATATTCAGGAAAAAACGCATACGCCCTTTTTGGCCAACCAAGCAAGCTTGCAAAGGAAATTTGCACTACAATGAAGTCTCACTTCCCCCCGGTCAAAAGGGCCATCTGAAAAAAGTGTAAAATCCAGAAAGGCAGGACAGGCCATGGAGAACTGGGAGCCTTGTTATGCTGATGGGCGGGATGTAAATTGCCAACAGCCACTCGGGAGAAGTGTATGGTGTTTCCTGAAACATCTAAAAAACAAAGCAACAGAGCCTAGGGCACTTCCACTTATGGTCCTATAGCTTAGGGAAATTAAAATCAAAAAGACACAGCCACCCCAAAGGTTGGGACGGCTCTGTTTACAAACACGTGGTTTACGGTACAAGTTCAATATCGCAGAAAGTGAAAAATGGATAAAGAAGTTGTGGTACTTACATACAATGCAATATCACTCAGCAATGAAATCTATGTCATCAGGCCCGTAGCAGCATAATGAATGGATTCAGGTACGATGATTCTAACTGAAATAAGTCTCACAGGAAAAGAAACATCATAAGATATCACTAATACACGGAATGTAAACTTGGCTACATAGGAACTGAATTACAAAACACAACAGGGTCTCAAATTTAGAAACCCAACTTATGCTTGCTTAAGGGGAAAGGTGAGTTGGGGTAATGCATAAAACCAGAGATTGAAATGAGCACAGATAAAGTTCCTTAAGCCAAATATGGAATAGACAAGAGCTACTCCTTGCTCAACGAAATGGACTCAACACCCCATATTAAACGCCTAAGAATGTACCTGACTAGGAAGTATCTTAAAACCTATGGACTGCTATGTCTCCGAAAGAGAATCAAGCGTGTGTACAGGGCCATAAACGCAGCAGTGATAGGATTGGAGAGGTTCGGTGAGCAAATGAAGACCCTTTGAAGTCATATTGCATGGTACCCATTCCACGTGTCTCAACTTTCCAGGTTTAAGGGATTCTTCCTTCAGCTAAAACATGCATGTGGAACCCAGAGTATGATCAACCATGTGAGCGGGAGACGTGTTCAAATATGTGTCAGTTTTCGTCCCCTGGTACTCGGGTGCAACATTCCAGACGCTTTACGAACACTCTCCCGACTTGGAGATTCAGTGCCTTTAACCTCCTGTTTGGCCCAGTTTGCAATTTCTGCGGAAGATGAACAGGAATAGGGAGAACCAATGACAGACTAGCTGGAGGTGTCTGGACGGGCAAATTTAACTCTCATTTCCCACCAGGAAGAGGAATTAACCAAAGGCTCAACGTGCCGTGCCGGAACCAGATTAGGGCCTGAAGCCATCCTGCGGTGTTGCGGCCAGCTCACGAGAAAGCGAGTTGAAGAAAGGAGCTCAGGGGCACTGTAATTCACAAACCTGCAGAGTTATAAATGACAGCTATCGTCCAAAAATATACTGAAGTAAGGCTGCCAAGAGGACTTGAAAGCGGGGCAGAATTGCAGGAAACCGATTTCAGGAGGTAGACTGGAATTGCATTTAAAGCATAGGAAAAGAGGCAGAACGTCCACAATGATGCACTTGGCCAAAAAGGGCGTATGCGTTTTTTCCTGAATATATTCAGGAAAAAACGCATACGCCCTTTTTGGCCAACCAAGCAAGCTTGCAAAGGAAATCTGCACTACAATGAAGTCTCACTTCCCCCCGGTCAAAAGGGCCATCTGAAAAATGTGTAAAATCCAGAAAGGCAGAACAGGCCATGGAGAACTGGGAGCCTTGTTATGCTGATGGGCGGGATGTAAATTGCCAACAGCCACTCGGGAGAAGTGTATGGTGTTTCCTGAAACATCTAAAAAACAAAGCAACAGAGCCTAGGGCACTTCCACTTATGGTCCTATAGCTTAGGGAAATTAAAATCAAAAAGACACAGCCACCCCAAAGGTTGGGACGGCTCTGTTTACAAGAACCTGGTTTACGGTACAAGTTCAATATCGCAGAAAGTGAAAAATGGATAAAGAAGTTGTGGTACTTACGTACAATGCAGTATCACTCAACAAGGAAATCTAAGTCATCAGGCCCGTAGCAGCATAATGAGTGGATTCAGGTACGATGATTCTAACTGAAATAAGTCACACAGAAAAAGAAACATCATAAGATATCACCAATACACGGAATGTGAACGTGGCTACACAGGAACTGAATTACAAAACAGAACAGGGTCTCAAATTTAGAAACCCAACTTATGCTTGCTTAAGGGAAAAGGTGAGTTGGGGTGCTGCATAAAACCAGAGATTGAAATGAGCACAGATAAAGTCCCTTAAGCCAAATATGCAATAGACTAGAACTACTGCTTGCTCAACGAAACGGACTCAAAACCCTATATTAAACGCCTAAGAATGTACCTGACTAGTAAGTAGCTTAAAACCTAAGGAATGCTATGTCTCCGAAAGAGAATCAAGCGTGTGTACAGGGGCATAAACGCAGCAGTGATAGGATTGGAGAGGTTCGGTGAGCAAATGAAGACGCTTTGAAGTCATATTGCATGGTACACATTCCACGGGTCTCAACTCTCCAGGTTTAAGGTATTCTTCCTTCAGCTAAAACATACATGTGGAACCCAGAGTATGATCAACCGTGTGATCGGGAGACGTGTTCCAATATGTGTCAGTTTTCGTCCCCTGGTACTCGGGTGCAACATTCCAGACGCTTTACTAACACTCTCCCGACTTGGAGAGTCAGTGCCTTTAACCTCCTGTTTGGCCCAGTTTGCAATTTCTGCGGAAGATGAACAGGAATAGGGAGAACCAATGACAGACTAGCTGGAGGTGTCTTGACGGGCAAATTTAACTCTCATTTCGCACCAGGAAGAGGAATTAACCAAAGGCTCAGCGTGCCGTGCCGGAACCAGATTAGGGCCTGAAGCTATCCTGCGGTGTTGCGGCCAGCTCACGAGAAAGCGAGTTGAAGAAAGGAGCTCAGGGGCACTGTAATTCACAAACCTGCAGAGTTATAAATGATAGCTATCGTCCAAAAATATACTGAAGTAAGGCTGCCAAGAGGACTTGAAAGCGGTGCAGAATTGAAGGAAACCGATTTCGGGAGGTAGACTGGAATTGCATTTAAAGCATAGGAAAAGAGGCAGAACGTCCACAATGATGCACTTGGCCAAAAAGGGCGTATGCGTTTTTTCCTGAATATATTCAGGAAAAAACGCATACGCCCTTTTTGGCCAACCAAGCAAGCTTGCAAAGGAAATCTGCACTACAATGAAGTCTCACTTCCCCCCGGTCAAAAGGGCCATCTGAAAAAAGTGTAAAATCCAGAAAGGCAGGACAGGCCATGGAGAACTGGGAGCCTTGTTATGCTGATGGGCGGGATGTAAATTGCCAACAGCCACTCGGGAGAAGTGTATGGTGTTTCCTGAAACATCTAAAAAACAAAGCAACAGAGCGTAGGGCACTTCCACTTATGGTCCTATAGCTTAGGGAAATTAAAATCAAAAAGACACAGCCACCCCAAAGGTTGGGACGGCTCTGTTTACAAGAACGTGGTTTACGGTACAAGTTCAATATCGCAGAAAGTGAAAAATGGATAAAGAAGTTGTGGTACTTACATACAATGCAATATCACTCAGCAATGAAATCTATGTCATCAGGCCCGTAGCAGCATAATGAATGGATTCAGGTACGATGATTCTAACTGAAATAAGTCTCACAGGAAAAGAAACATCATAAGATATCACTAATACACGGAATGTAAACTTGGCTACATAGGAACTGAATTACAAAACAGAACAGGGTCTCAAATTTAGAAACCCAACTTATGCTTGCTTAAGGGGAAAGGTGAGTTGGGGTAATGCATAAAACCAGAGATTGAAATGAGCACAGATAAAGTTCCTTAAGCCAAATATGGAATAGACAAGAGCTACTCCTTGCTCAAAGAAATGGACTCAACACCCCATATTAAACGCCTAAGAATGTACCTGACTAGGAAGTATCTTAAAACCTATGGACTGCTATGTCTCCGAAAGAGAATCAAGCGTGTGTACAGGGCCATAAACGCAGCAGTGATAGGATTGGAGAGGTTCGGTGAGCAAATGAAGACCCTTTGAAGTCATATTGCATGGTACCCATTCCACGTGTCTCAACTTTCCAGGTTTAAGGGATTCTTCCTTCAGCTAAAACATGCATGTGGAACCCAGAGTATGATCAACCATGTGAGCGGGAGACGTGTTCAAATATGTGTCAGTTTTCGTCCCCTGGTACTCGGGTGCAACATTCCAGACGCTTTACGAACACTCTCCCGACTTGGAGATTCAGTGCCTTTAACCTCCTGTTTGGCCCAGTTTGCAATTTCTGCGGAAGATGAACAGGAATAGGGAGAACCAATGACAGACTAGCTGGAGGTGTCTGGACGGGCAAATTTAACTCTCATTTCGCACCAGGAAGAGGAATTAACCAAAGGCTCAGCGTGCCGTGCCGGAACCAGATTACGGCCTGAAGCCATCCTGCGGTGTTGCGGCCAGCTCACGAGAAAGCGAGTTGAAGAAAGGAGCTCAGGGGCACTGTAATTCACAAACCTGCAGAGTTATAAATGACAGCTATCGTCCAAAAATATACTGAAGTAAGGCTGCCAAGAGGACTTGAAAGCGGGGCAGAATTGCAGGAAACCGATTTCAGGAGGTAGACTGGAATTGCATTTAAAGCATAGGAAAAGAGGCAGAACGTCCAGAATGATGCACTTGGCCAAAAAGGGCGTATGCGTTTCTTCCTGAATATATTCAGGAAAAAACGCATACGCCCTTTTTGGCCAACCAAGCAAGCTTGCAAAGGAAATCTGCACTACAATGAAGTCTCACTTCCCCCCGGTCAAAAGGGCCATCTGAAAAATGTGTAAAATCCAGAAAGGCAGGACAGGCCATGGAGAACTGGGAGCCTTGTTATGCTGATGGGCGGGATGTAAATTGCCAACAGCCACTCGGGAGAAGTGTATGGTGTTTCCTGAAACATCTAAAAAACAAAGCAACAGAGCCTAGGGCACTTCCACTTATGGTCCTATAGCTTAGGGAAATTAAAATCAAAAAGACACAGCCACCCCAAAGGTTGGGACGGCTCTGTTTACAAGAACCTGGTTTACGGTACAAGTTCAATATCGCAGAAAGTGAAAAATGGATAAAGAAGTTGTGGTACTTACGTACAATGCAGTATCACTCAACAAGGAAATCTAAGTCATCAGGCCCGTAGCAGCATAATGAGTGGATTCAGGTACGATGATTCTAACTGAAATAAGTCACACAGAAAAAGAAACATCATAAGATATCACCAATACACGGAATGTGAACGTGGCTACACAGGAACTGAATTACAAAACAGAACAGGGTCTCAAATTTAGAAACCCAACTTATGCTTGCTTAAGGGGAAAGGTGAGTTGGGGTGCTGCATAAAACCAGAGATTGAAATGAGCACAGATAAAGTTCCTTAAGCCAAATATGGAATAGACAAGAGCTACTCCTTGCTCAACGAAATGGACTCAACACACCATATTAAATGCCTAAGAGTGTACCTGACTAGGAAATATCTTAAAACCTATGGATTGCTATGTCTCCGAAAGAGAATCAAGCATGTATACAGGGGCATAAACGCAGCAGTGATAGGATTGGAGAGGTTCGGTGAGCAAATGAAGACCCTTTGAAGTCATATTGCATGGTACCCATTCCACGGGTCTCAACTCTCCAGGTTTAAGGTATTCTTCCTTCAGCTAAAACATGCATGTGGAACCCAGAGTATGATCAACCGTGTGATCGGGAGACGTGTTCCAATATGTGTCAGTGTTCATCCCCTGGTACTCGGGTGCAACATTCCAGACGCTTTACTAACGCTCTCCCGACTTGGAGAGTCAGTGCCTTTAACCTCCTGTTTGGTCCAGTTTGCAATTTCTGCGGAAGATGAACAGGAATAGGGAGAACCAATGAGAGACTAGCTGGAGGTGTCTTGACGGGCAAATTTAACTCTCATTTCGCACCAGGAAGAGGAATTAACCAAAGGCTCAGCGTGCCGTGCCGGAACCAGATTAGGGCCTTAAGCCATCCTGCGGTGTTGCGGCCAGCTCACGAGAAAGCGAGTTGAAGAAAGGAGCTCAGGGGCACTGTAATTCACAAACCTGCAGAGTTATAAATGACAGCTATCGTCCAAAAATATACTGAAGTAAGGCTGCCAAGAGGACTTGAAAGCGGGGCAGAATTGCAGGAAACCGATTTCAGGAGGTAGACTGGAATTGCATTTAAAGCATAGGAAAAGAGGCAGAACGTCCACAATGATGCACTTGGCCAAAAAGGGCATATGCGTTTTTTCCTGAATATATTCAGGAAAAAACGCATACGCCCTGTTTGGCCAACCAAGCAAGCTTGCAAAGGAAATCTGCACTGCAATGAAGTCTCACTTCCCCCCGGTCAAAAGGGCCATCTGAAAAAAGTGTAAAATCCAGAAAGGCAGGACAGGTCATGGAGAACTGGGAGCCTTGTTATGCTGATGGGCGGGATGTAAATTGCCGACAGCTACTCGGGAGAAGTGTATGGTGTTTCCTGAAACATCTAAAAAACAAAGCAACAGAGCCTAGGGCACTTCCACTTATGGTCCTATAGCTTAGGGAAATTAAAATCAAAAAGACACAGCCACCCCAAAGGTTGGGATGGCTCTGTTTACAAGAACCTGGTTTACGGTACAAGTTCAATATCGCAGAAAGTGAAAAATGGATAAAGAAGTTGTGGTACTTATGTACAATGCAATATCACACAGCAATGAAATCTATGTCATCAGGCCCGTAGCAGCATAATGAGTGGATTCAGGTACGATGATTCTAACTGAAATAAGTCACACAGAAAAAGAAACATCATAAGATATCACTAATACACGGAATGTAAACTTGTCTACACAGGAACTGAATTACAAAACAGAACAGGGTCTCAAATTTAGAAAACCAACTTATGCTTGCTTAAAGGGAAAGGTGAGTTGGGGTGCTGCATAAAACCAGAGATTGAAATGAGCACAGATAAAGTTCCTTAAGCCAAATATGGAATAGACAAGAGCTACTCCTTGCTCAACGAAATGGATTAAACACCCCATATTAAACGCCTAAGTATGTACCTGACTAGGAAGTATCTTAAAACCTATGGACTGCTATGTCTCCGAAAGAGAATCAAGCGTGTGTACAGGGGCATAAACGCAGCAGTGATAGGATTGGAGAGGTTCGGTGAGCAAATGAAGTCCCTTTGAAGTCATATTGCATGGTACCCATTCCACGGGTCTCAACTCTCCAGGTTTAAGGTATTCTTCCTTCAGCTAAAACATGCACGTGGAACCCAGAGTATGATCAACCGTGTGATCGGGAGACGTGTTCAAATATGTCTCAGTTTTCGTCCCCTGGTACTCGGGTGCAACATTCCAGACGCTTTACGAACACTCTCCCGACTTGGAGAGTCAGTGCCTTTAACCTCCTGTTTGGCCCAGTTTGCAATTTCTGCGGAAGATGAACAGGAATAGGGAGAACCAATGAGAGACTAGCTGGAGGTGTCTGGACGGGCAAATTTAACTCTCATTTCCCACCAGGAAGAGGAATTAACCAAAGGCTCAGCGTGCCGTGCCGGAACCAGATTAGGGCCTGAAGCAATCCTGTGGTGTTGCGGCCAGCTCACGAGAAAGCGAGTTGAAGAAAGGAGCTCAGGGGCACTGTAATTCACAAACCTGCAGAGTTATAAATGACAGCTATCGTCCAAAAATATACTGAAGTAAGGCTGCCAAGAGGACTTGAAAGCGGGGCAGAATTGCAGGAAACCGATTTCAGGAGGTAGACTGGAATTGCATTTAAAGCATAGGAAAAGAGGCAGAACGTCCACAATGATGCACTTGGCCAAAAAGGGCGTATGCGTTTTTTCCTGAATATATTCAGGAAAAAACGCATACGCCCTTTTTGGCCAACCAAGCAAGCTTGCAAAGGAAATCTGCACTACAATGAAGTCTCACTTCCCCCCGGTCAAAAGGGCCATCTGAAAAAAGTGTAAAATCCAGAAAGGCAGGACAGGCCATGGAGAACTGGGAGCCTTGTTATGCTGATGGGCGGGATGTAAATTGCCAACAGCCACTCGGGAGAAGTGTATGGTGTTTCCTGAAACATCTAAAAAACAAAGCAACAGAGCCTAGGGCACTTCCACTTATGGTCCTATAGCTTAGGGAAATTAAAATCAAAAAGACACAGCCACCCCAAAGGTTGGGACGGCTCTGTTTACAAGAACCTGGTTTACGGTACAAGTTCAATATCGCAGAAAGTGAAAAATGGATAAAGAAGTTGTGGTACTTACGTACAATGCAATATCACTCAGCAAGGAAATCTATGTCATCAGGCCCGTAGCAGCATAATGAGTGGATTCAGGTACGATGATTCTAACTGAAATAAGTCTCACAGGAAAAGAAACATCATAAGATATCACTAATACACGGAATGTAAACTTGGCTACATAGGAACTGAATTACAAAACAGAACAGGGTCTCAAATTTAGAAACCCAACTTATGCTTGCTTAAGGGGAAAGGTGAGTTGGGGTAATGCATAAAACCAGAGATTGAAATGAGCACAGATAAAGTTCCTTAAGCCAAATATGGAATAGACAAGAGCTACTCGTTGCTCAACGAAATGGACTCAACACCCCATATTAAACGCCTAAGAATGTACCTGACTAGGAAGTATCTTAAAACCTATGGACTGCTATGTCTCCGAAAGAGAATCAAGCGTGTGTACAGGGCCATAAACGCAGCAGTGATAGGATTGGAGAGGTTCGGTGAGCAAATGAAGACCCTTTGAAGTCATATTGCATGGTACCCATTCCACGTGTCTCAACTTTCCAGGTTTAAGGGATTCTTCCTTCAGCTAAAACATGCATGTGGAACCCAGAGTATGATCAACCATGTGAGCGGGAGACGTGTTCAAATATGTGTCAGTTTTCGTCCCCTGGTACTCGGGTGCAACATTCCAGACGCTTTACTAACACTCTCCCGACTTGGAGATTCAGTGCCTTTAACCTCCTGTTTGGCCCAGTTTGCAATTTCTGCGGAAGATGAACAGGAATAGGGAGAACCAATGACAGACTAGCTGGAGGTGTCTGGACGGGCAAATTTAACTCTCATTTCCCACCAGGAAGAGGAATTAACCAAAGGCTCAACGTGCCGTGCCGGAACCAGATTAGGGCCTGAAGCCATCCTGCGGTGTTGCGGCCAGCTCACGAGAAAGCGAGTTGAAGAAAGGAGCTCAGGGGCACTGTAATTCACAAACCTGCAGAGTTATAAATGACAGCTATCGTCCAAAAATATACTGAAGTAAGGCTGCCAAGAGGACTTGAAAGCGGGGCAGAATTGCAGGAAACCGATTTCAGGAGGTAGACTGGAATTGCATTTAAAGCATAGGAAAAGAGGCAGAACGTCCACAATGATGCACTTGGCCAAAAAGGGCGTATGCGTTTTTTCCTGAATATATTCAGGAAAAAACGCATACGCCCTTTTTGGCCAACCAAGCAAGCTTGCAAAGGAAATCTGCACTACAATGAAGTCTCACTTCCCCCCGGTCAAAAGGGCCATCTGAAAAAAGTGTAAAATCCAGAAAGGCAGGACAGGCCATGGAGAACTGGGAGCCTTGTTATGCTGATGGGCGGGATGTAAATTGCCAACAGCCACTCGGGAGAAGTGTATGGTGTTTCCTGAAACATCTAAAAAACAAAGCAACAGAGCCTAGGGCACTTCCACTTATGGTCCTATAGCTTAGGGAAATTAAAATCAAAAAGACACAGCCACCCCAAAGGTTGGGACGGCTCTGTTTACAAGAACCTGGTTTACGGTACAAGTTCAATATCGCAGAAAGTGAAAAATGGATAAAGAAGTTGTGGTACTTACGTACAATGCAATATCACTCAGCAAGGAAATCTATGTCATCAGGCCCGTAGCAGCATAATGAGTGGATTCAGGTACGATGATTCTAACTGAAATAAGTCTCACAGGAAAAGAAACATCATAAGATATCACTAATACACGGAATGTAAACTTGGCTACATAGGAACTGAATTACAAAACAGAACAGGGTCTCAAATTTAGAAACCCAACTTATGCTTGCTTAAGGGGAAAGGTGAGTTGGGGTAATGCATAAAACCAGAGATTGAAATGAGCACAGATAAAGTTCCTTAAGCCAAATATGGAATAGACAAGAGCTACTCGTTGCTCAACGAAATGGACTCAACACCCCATATTAAACGCCTAAGAATGTACCTGACTAGGAAGTATCTTAAAACCTATGGACTGCTATGTCTCCGAAAGAGAATCAAGCGTGTGTACAGGGCCATAAACGCAGCAGTGATAGGATTGGAGAGGTTCGGTGAGCAAATGAAGACCCTTTGAAGTCATATTGCATGGTACCCATTCCACGTGTCTCAACTTTCCAGGTTTAAGGGATTCTTCCTTCAGCTAAAACATGCATGTGGAACCCAGAGTATGATCAACCATGTGAGCGGGAGACGTGTTCAAATATGTGTCAGTTTTCGTCCCCTGGTACTCGGGTGCAACATTCCAGACGCTTTACGAACACTCTCCCGACTTGGAGATTCAGTGCCTTTAACCTCCTGTTTGGCCCAGTTTGCAATTTCTGCGGAAGATGAACAGGAATAGGGAGAACCAATGACACACTAGCTGGAGGTGTCTGGACGGGCAAATTTAACTCTCATTTCCCACCAGGAAGAGGAATTAACCAAAGGCTCAACGTGCCGTGCCGGAACCAGATTAGGGCCTGAAGCCATCCTGCGGTGTTGCGGCCAGCTCACGAGAAAGCGAGTTGAAGAAAGGAGCTCAGGGGCACTGTAATTCACAAACCTGCAGAGTTATAAATGACAGCTATCGTCCAAAAATATACTGAAGTAAGGCTGCCAAGAGGACTTGAAAGCGGGGCAGAATTGCAGGAAACCGATTTCAGGAGGTAGACTGGAATTGCATTTAAAGCATAGGAAAAGAGGCAGAACGTCCACAATGATGCACTTGGCCAAAAAGGGCGTATGCGTTTTTTCCTGAATATATTCAGGA
This sequence comes from Lagenorhynchus albirostris, assembly GCF_949774975.1. Taxonomy (NCBI): domain Eukaryota; kingdom Metazoa; phylum Chordata; class Mammalia; order Artiodactyla; family Delphinidae; genus Lagenorhynchus; species Lagenorhynchus albirostris. Next base: position 95,839,406 of record NC_083100.1, on the reverse strand, counting down.
AAAAACGCATACGCCCTTTTTGGCCAACCAAGCAAGCTTGCAAAGGAAATCTGCACTACAATGAAGTCTCACTTCCCCCCGGTCAAAAGGGCCATCTGAAAAATGTGTAAAATCCAGAAAGGCAGGACAGGCCATGGAGAACTGGGAGCCTTGTTATGCTGATGGGCGGGATGTAAATTGCCAACAGCCACTCGGGAGAAGTGTATGGTGTTTCCTGAAACATCTAAAAAACAAAGCAACAGAGCCTAGGGCACTTCCACTTATGGTCCTATAGCTTAGGGAAATTAAAATCAAAAAGACACAGCCACCCCAAAGGTTGGGACGGCTCTGTTTACAAGAACCTGGTTTACGGTACAAGTTCAATATCGCAGAAAGTGAAAAATGGATAAAGAAGTTGTGGTACTTACGTACAATGCAGTATCACTCAACAAGGAAATCTAAGTCATCAGGCCCGTAGCAGCATAATGAGTGGATTCAGGTACGATGATTCTAACTGAAATAAGTCACACAGAAAAAGAAACATCATAAGATATCACCAATACACGGAATGTGAACGTGGCTACACAGGAACTGAATTACAAAACAGAACAGGGTCTCAAATTTAGAAACCCAACTTATGCTTGCTTAAGGGGAAAGGTGAGTTGGGGTGCTGCATAAAACCAGAGATTGAAATGAGCACAGATAAAGTTCCTTAAGCCAAATATGGAATAGACAAGAGCTACTCCTTGCTCAACGAAATGGACTCAACACACCATATTAAATGCCTAAGAGTGTACCTGACTAGGAAATATCTTAAAACCTATGGATTGCTATGTCTCCGAAAGAGAATCAAGCATGTATACAGGGGCATAAACGCAGCAGTGATAGGATTGGAGAGGTTCGGTGAGCAAATGAAGACCCTTTGAAGTCATATTGCATGGTACCCATTCCACGGGTCTCAACTCTCCAGGTTTAAGGGATTCTTCCTTCAGCTAAAACATGCATGTGGAACCCAGAGTATGATCAACCGTGTGATCGGGAGACGTGTTCCAATATGTGTCAGTGTTCATCCCCTGGTACTCGGGTGCAACATTCCAGACGCTTTACTAACACTCTCCCGACTTGGAGAGTCAGTGCCTTTAACCTCCTGTTTGGCCCAGTTTGCAATTTCTGCGGAAGATGAACAGGAATAGGGAGAACCAATGACAGACTAGCTGGAGGTGTCTGGACGGGCAAATTTAACTCTCATTTCCCACCAGGAAGAGGAATTAACCAAAGGCTCAGCGTGCCGTGCCGGAACCAGATTAGGGCCTTAAGCCATCCTGCGGTGTTGCGGCCAGCTCACGAGAAAGCGAGTTGAAGAAAGGAGCTCAGGGGCACTGTAATTCACAAACCTGCAGAGTTATAAATGACAGCTATCGTCCAAAAATATACTGAAGTAAGGCTGCCAAGAGGACTTGAAAGCGGGGCAGAATTGCAGGAAACCGATTTCAGGAGGTAGACTGGAATTGCATTTAAAGCATAGGAAAAGAGGCAGAACGTCCACAATGATGCACTTGGCCAAAAAGGGCGTATGCGTTTTTTCCTGAATATATTCAGGAAAAAACGCATACGCCCTTTTTGGCCAACCAAGCAAGCTTGCAAGGGAAATCTGCACTACAATGAAGTCTCACTTCCCCCCGGTCAAAAGGGCCATCTGAAAAAAGTGTAAAATCCAGAAAGGCAGGACAGGTCATGGAGAACTGGGAGCCTTGTTATGCTGATGGGCGGGATGTAAATTGCCGACAGCTACTCGGGAGAAGTGTATGGTGTTTCCTGAAACATCTAAAAAACAAAGCAACAGAGCCTAGGGCACTTCCACTTATGGTCCTATAGCTTAGGGAAATTAAAATCAAAAAGACACAGCCACCCCAAAGGTTGGGATGGCTCTGTTTACAAGAACCTGGTTTACGGTACAAGTTCAATATCGCAGAAAGTGAAAAATGGATAAAGAAGTTGTGGTACTTATGTACAATGCAATATCACACAGCAATGAAATCTATGTCATCAGGCCCGTAGCAGCATAATGAGTGGATTCAGGTACGATGATTCTAACTGAAATAAGTCACACAGAAAAAGAAACATCATAAGATATCACTAATACACGGAATGTAAACTTGGCTACACAGGAACTGAATTACAAAACAGAACAGGGTCTCAAATTTAGAAAACCAACTTATGCTTGCTTAAGGGGAAAGGTGAGTTGGGGTGCTGCATAAAACCAGAGATTGAAATGAGCACAGATAAAGTTCCTTAAGCCAAATATGGAATAGACAAGAGCTACTCCTTGCTCAACGAAATGGACTCAACACCCCATATTAAACGCCTAAGTATGTACCTGACTAGGAAGTATCTTAAAACCTATGGACTGCTATGTCTCCGAAAGAGAATCAAGCGTGTGTACAGGGGCATAAACGCAGCAGTGATAGGATTGGAGAGGTTCGGTGAGCAAATGAAGTCCCTTTGAAGTCATATTGCATGGTACCCATTCCACGGGTCTCAACTCTCCAGGTTTAAGGTATTCTTCCTTCAGCTAAAACATGCACGTGGAACCCAGAGTATGATCAACCGTGTGATCGGGAGACGTGTTCAAATATGTCTCAGTTTTCGTCCCCTGGTACTCGGGTGCAACATTCCAGACGCTTTACTAACACTCTCCCGACTTGGAGAGTCAGTGCCTTTAACCTCCTGTTTGGCCCAGTTTGCAATTTCTGCGGAAGATGAACAGGAATAGGGAGAACCAATGACAGACTAGCTGGAGGTGTCTGGACGGGCAAATTTAACTCTCATTTCCCACCAGGAAGAGGAATTAACCAAAGGCTCAGCGTGCCGTGCCGGAACCAGATTAGGGCCTGAAGCAATCCTGCGGTGTTGCGGCCAGCTCACGAGAAAGCGAGTTGAAGAAAGGAGCTCAGGGGCACTGTAATTCACAAACCTGCAGAGTTATAAATGACAGCTATCGTCCAAAAATATACTGAAGTAAGGCTGCCAAGAGGACTTGAAAGCGGGGCAGAATTGCAGGAAACCGATTTCAGGAGGTAGACTGGAATTGCATTTAAAGCATAGGAAAAGAGGCAGAACGTCCACAATGATGCACTTGGCCAAAAAGGGCGTATGCGTTTTTTCCTGAATATATTCAGGAAAAAACGCATACGCCCTTTTTGGCCAACCAAGCAAGCTTGCAAAGGAAATCTGCACTACAATGAAGTCTCACTTCCCCCCGGTCAAAAGGGCCATCTGAAAAATGTGTAAAATCCAGAAAGGCAGGACAGGCCATGGAGAACTGGGAGCCTTGTTATGCTGATGGGCGGGATGTAAATTGCCAACAGCCACTCGGGAGAAGTGTATGGTGTTTCCTGAAACATCTAAAAAACAAAGCAACAGAGCCTAGGGCACTTCCACTTATGGTCCTATAGCTTAGGGAAATTAAAATCAAAAAGACACAGCCACCCCAAAGGTTGGGACGGCTCTGTTTACAAGAACCTGGTTTACGGTACAAGTTCAATATCGCAGAAAGTGAAAAATGGATAAAGAAGTTGTGGTACTTACGTACAATGCAGTATCACTCAACAAGGAAATCTAAGTCATCAGGCCCGTAGCAGCATAATGAGTGGATTCAGGTACGATGATTCTAACTGAAATAAGTCACACAGAAAAAGAAACATCATAAGATATCACCAATACACGGAATGTGAACGTGGCTACACAGGAACTGAATTACAAAACAGAACAGGGTCTCAAATTTAGAAACCCAACTTATGCTTGCTTAAGGGGAAAGGTGAGTTGGGGTGCTGCATAAAACCAGAGATTGAAATGAGCACAGATAAAGTTCCTTAAGCCAAATATGGAATAGACAAGAGCTACTCCTTGCTCAACGAAATGGACTCAACACACCATATTAAATGCCTAAGAGTGTACCTGACTAGGAAATTTCTTAAAACCTATGGATTGCTATGTCTCCGAAAGAGAATCAAGCATGTATACAGGGGCATAAACGCAGCAGTGATAGGATTGGAGAGGTTCGGTGAGCAAATGAAGACCCTTTGAAGTCATATTGCATGGTACCCATTCCACGGGTCTCAACTCTCCAGGTTTAAGGGATTCTTCCTTCAGCTAAAACATGCATGTGGAACCCAGAGTATGATCAACCGTGTGATCGGGAGACGTGTTCCAATATGTGTCAGTGTTCATCCCCTGGTACTCGGGTGCAACATGCCAGACGCTTTACTAACACTCTCCCGACTTGGAGAGTCAGTGCCTTTAACCTCCTGTTTGGCCCAGTTTGCAATTTCTGCGGAAGATGAACAGGAATAGGGAGAACCAATGAGAGACTAGCTGAAGGTGTCTGGACGGGCAAATTTAACTCTCATTTCCCACCAGGAAGAGGAATTAACCAAAGGCTCAGCGTGCCGTGCCGGAACCAGATTAGGGCCTTAAGCCATCCTGCGGTGTTGCGGCCAGCTCACGAGAAAGCGAGTTGAAGAAAGGAGCTCAGGGGCACTGTAATTCACAAACCTGCAGAGTTATAAATGACAGCTATCGTCCAAAAATATACTGAAGTAAGGCTGCCAAGAGGACTTCAAAGCGGTGCAGAATTGCAGGAAACCGATTTCGGGAGGTAGACTGGAATTGCATTTAAAGCATAGGAAAAGAGGCAGAACGTCCACAATGATGCACTTGGCCAAAAAGGGCATATGCGTTTTTTCCTGAATATATTCAGGAAAAAACGCTTACGCCCTTTTTGGCCAACCAAGCAAGCTTGCAAGGGAAATCTGCACTACAATGAAGTCTCACTTCCCCCCGGTCAAAAGGGCCATCTGAAAAAAGTGTAAAATCCAGAAAGGCAGGACAGGTCATGGAGAACTGGGAGCCTTGTTATGCTGATGGGCGGGATGTAAATTGCCGACAGCTACTCGGGAGAAGTGTATGGTGTTTCCTGAAACATCTAAAAAACAAAGCAACAGAGCCTAGGGCACTTCCACTTATGGTCCTATAGCTTAGGGAAATTAAAATCAAAAAGACACAGCCACCCCAAAGGTTGGGATGGCTCTGTTTACAAGAACCTGGTTTACGGTACAAGTTCAATATCGCAGAAAGTGAAAAATGGATAAAGAAGTTGTGGTACTTATGTACAATGCAATATCACACAGCAATGAAATCTATGTCATCAGGCCCGTAGCAGCATAATGAGTGGATTCAGGTACGATGATTCTAACTGAAATAAGTCACACAGAAAAAGAAACATCATAAGATATCACCAATGCACGGAATGTAAACTTGGCTACACAGGAACTGAATTACAAAACAGAACAGGGTCTCAAATTTAGAAAAGCAACTTATGCTTGCTTAAGGGGAAAGGTGAGTTGGGGTGCTGCATAAAACCAGAGATTGAAATGAGCACAGATAAAGTTCCTTAAGCCAAATATGGAATACACAAGAGCTACTCCTTGCTCAACGAAATGGATTAAACACCCCATATTAAACGCCTAAGTATGTACCTGACTAGGAAGTATCTTAAAACCTATGGACTGCTATGTCTCCGAAAGAGAATCAAGCGTGTGTACAGGGGCATAAACGCAGCAGTGATAGGATTGGAGAGGTTCGGTGAGCAAATGAAGTCCCTTTGAAGTCATATTGCATGGTACCCATTCCACGGGTCTCAACTCTCCAGGTTTAAGGTATTCTTCCTTCAGCTAAAACATGCACGTGGAACCCAGAGTATGATCAACCGTGTGATCGGGAGACGTGTTCAAATATGTCTCAGTTTTCGTCCCCTGGTACTCGGGTGCAACATTCCAGACGCTTTACTAACACTCTCCCGACTTGGAGAGTCAGTGCCTTTAACCTCCTGTTTGGCCCAGTTTGCAATTTCTGCGGAAGATGAACAGGAATAGGGAGAACCAATGACAGACTAGCTGGAGGTGTCTGGACGGGCAAATTTAACTCTCATTTCCCACCAGGAAGAGGAATTAACCAAAGGCTCAGCGTGCCGTGCCGGAACCAGATTAGGGCCTGAAGCAATCCTGCGGTGTTGCGGCCAGCTCACGAGAAAGCGAGTTGAAGAAAGGAGCTCAGGGGCACTGTAATTCACAAACCTGCAGAGTTATAAATGACAGCTATCGTCCAAAAATATACTGAAGTAAGGCTGCCAAGAGGACTTGAAAGCGGGGCAGAATTGCAGGAAACCGATTTCAGGAGGTAGACTGGAATTGCATTTAAAGCATAGGAAAAGAGGCAGAACGTCCACAATGATGCACTTGGCCAAAAAGGGCGTATGCGTTTTTTCCTGAATATATTCAGGAAAAAACGCATACGCCCTTTTTGGCCAACCAAGCAAGCTTGCAAAGGAAATCTGCACTACAATGAAGTCTCACTTCCCCCCGGTCAAAAGGGCCATCTGAAAAAAGTGTAAAATCCAGAAAGGCAGGACAGGCCATGGAGAACTGGGAGCCTTGTTATGCTGATGGGCGGGATGTAAATTGCCAACAGCCACTCGGGAGAAGTGTATGGTGTTTCCTGAAACATCTAAAAAACAAAGCAACAGAGCCTAGGGCACTTCCACTTATGGTCCTATAGCTTAGGGAAATTAAAATCAAAAAGACACAGCCACCCCAAAGGTTGGGACGGCTCTGTTTACAAGAACCTGGTTTACGGTACAAGTTCAATATCGCAGAAAGTGAAAAATGGATAAAGAAGTTGTGGTACTTACGTACAATGCAATATCACTCAGCAAGGAAATCTATGTCATCAGGCCCGTAGCAGCATAATGAGTGGATTCAGGTACGATGATTCTAACTGAAATAAGTCACACAGAAAAAGAAACATCATAAGATATCACTAATACACGGAATGTAAACTTGGCTACACAGGAACTGAATTCCAAAACAGAACAGGGTCTCAAATTTAGAAACCCAACTTATGCTTGCTTAAGGGGAAAGGTGAGTTGGGGTGCTGCATAAAACCAGAGATTGAAATGAGCACAGATAAAGTCCCTTAAGCCAAATATGGAATAGACAAGAGCTACTGCTTGCTCAACGAAACGGACTCAACACCCCATATTAAACGCCTAAGAATGTACCTGACTAGTAAGTAGCTTAAAACCTAAGGAATGCTATGTCTCCGAAAGAGAATCAAGCGTGTGTACAGGGGCATAAACGCAGCAGTGATAGGATTGGAGAGGTTCGGTGAGCAAATGAAGACGCTTTGAAGTCATATTGCATGGTACCCATTCCACGGGTCTCAACTCTCCAGGTTTAAGGTATTCTTCCTTCAGCTAAAACATACATGTGGAACCCAGAGTATGATCAACCGTGTGATCGGGAGACGTGTTCCAATATGTGTCAGTTTTCGTCCCCTGGTACTCGGGTGCAACATTCCAGACGCTTTACTAACACTCTCCCGACTTGGAGAGTCAGTGCCTTTAACCTCCTGTTTGGCCCAGTTTGCAATTTCTGCGGAAGATGAACAGGAATAGGGAGAACCAATGACAGACTAGCTGGAGGTGTCTTGACGGGCAAATTTAACTCTCATTTCGCACCAGGAAGAGGAATTAACCAAAGGCTCAGCGTGCCGTGCCGGAACCAGATTAGGGCCTGAAGCTATCCTGCGGTGTTGCGGCCAGCTCGCGAGAAAGCGAGTTGAAGAAAGGAGCTCAGGGGCACTGTAATTCACAAACCTGCAGAGTTATAAATGATAGCTATCGTCCAAAAATATACTGAAGTAAGGCTGCCAAGAGGACTTGAAAGCGGTGCAGAATTGCAGGAAACCGATTTCGGGAGGTAGACTGGAATTGCATTTAAAGCATAGGAAAAGAGGCAGAACGTCCACAATGATGCACTTGGCCAAAAAGGGCGTATGCGTTTTTTCCTGAATATATTCAGGAAAAAACGCATACGCCCTTTTTGGCCAACCAAGCAAGCTTGCAAAGGAAATCTGCACTACAATGAAGTCTCACTTCCCCCCGGTCAAAAGGGCCATCTGAAAAAAGTGTAAAATCCAGAAAGGCAGGACAGGCCATGGAGAACTGGGAGCCTTGTTATGCTGATGGGCGGGATGTAAATTGCCAACAGCCACTCGGGAGAAGTGTATGGTGTTTCCTGAAACATCTAAAAAACAAAGCAACAGAGCCTAGGGCACTTCCACTTATGGTCCTATAGCTTAGGGAAATTAAAATCAAAAAGACACAGCCACCCCAAAGGTTGGGACGGCTCTGTTTACAAGAACGTGGTTTACGGTACAAGTTCAATATCGCAGAAAGTGAAAAATGGATAAAGAAGTTGTGGTACTTACGTACAATGCAATATCACTCAGCAATGAAATCTATGTCATCAGGCCCGTAGCAGCATAATGAGTGGATTCAGGTACGATGATTCTAACTGAAATAAGTCTCACAGGAAAAGAAACATCATAAGATATCACTAATACACGGAATGTAAACTTGGCTACATAGGAACTGAATTACAAAACAGAACAGGGTCTCAAATTTAGAAACCCAACTTATGCTTGCTTAAGGGGAAAGGTGAGTTGGGGTGCTGCATAAAACCAGAGATTGAAATGAGCACAGATAAAGTTCCTTAAGCCAAATATGGAATAGACAAGAGCTACTCCTTGCTCAACGAAATGGACTCAACACCCCATATTAAACGCCTAAGAATGTACCTGACTAGGAAGTATCTTAAAACCTATGGACTGCTATGTCTCCGAAAGAGAATCAAGCGTGTGTACAGGGGCATAAACGCAGCAGTGATAGGATTGGAGAGGTTCGGTGAGCAAATGAAGTCCCTTTGAAGTCATATTGCATGGTACCCATTCCACGGGTCTCAACTCTCCAGGTTTAAGGTATTCTTCCTTCAGCTAAAACATGCACGTGGAACCCAGAGTATGATCAACCGTGTGATCGGGAGACGTGTTCAAATATGTCTCAGTTTTCGTCCCCTGGTACTCGGGTGCAACATTCCAGACGCTTTACTAACACTCTCCCGACTTGGAGAGTCAGTGCCTTTAACCTCCTGTTTGGCCCAGTTTGCAATTTCTGCGGAAGATGAACAGGAATAGGGAGAACCAATGAGAGACTAGCTGGAGGTGTCTGGACGGGCAAATTTAACTCTCATTTCCCACCAGGAAGAGAAATTAACCAAAGGCTCAGCGTGCCGTGCCGGAACCAGATTAGGGCCTGAAGCAATCCTGCGGTGTTGCGGCCAGCTCACGAGAAAGCGAGTTGAAGAAAGGAGCTCAGGGGCACTGTAATTCACAAACCTGCAGAGTTATAAATGACAGCTATCGTCCAAAAATATACTGAAGTAAGGCTGCCAAGAGGACTTGAAAGCGGGGCAGAATTGCAGGAAACCGATTTCAGGAGGTAGACTGGAATTGCATTTAAAGCATAGGAAAAGAGGCAGAACGTCCACAATGATGCACTTGGCCAAAAAGGGCGTATGCGTTTTTTCCTTAATATATTCAGGAAAAAACGCATACGCCCTTTTTGGCCAACCAAGCAAGCTTGCAAAGGAAATCTGCACTACAATGAAGTCTCACTTCCCCCCGGTCAAAAGGGCCATCTGAAAAATGTGTAAAATCCAGAAAGGCAGGACAGGCCATGGAGAACTGGGAGCCTTGTTATGCTGATGGGCGGGATGTAAATTGCCAACAGCCACTCGGGAGAAGTGTATGGTGTTTCCTGAAACATCTAAAAAACAAAACAACAGAGCCTAGGGCACTTCCACTTATGGTCCTATAGCTTAGGGAAATTAAAATCAAAAAGACACAGCCACCCCAAAGGTTGTGACGGCTCTGTTTACAAGAACCTGGTTTACGGTACAAGTTCAATATCGCAGAAAGTGAAAAATGGATAAAGAAGTTGTGGTACTTACGTACAATGCAATATCACTCAGCAAGGAAATCTATGTCATCAGGCCCGTAGCAGCATAATGAGTGGATTCAGGTACGATGATTCTAACTGAAATAAGTCACACAGAAAAAGAAACATCATAAGATATCACTAATACACGGAATGTAAACTTGGCTACACAGGAACTGAATTCCAAAACAGAACAGGGTCTCAAATTTAGAAACCCAACATATGCTTGCTTAAGGGGAAAGGTGAGTTGGGGTGCTGCATAAAACCAGAGATTGAAATGAGCACAGATAAAGTCCCTTAAGCCAAATATGGAATAGACAAGAGCTACTGCTTGCTCAACAAAACGGACTCAACACCCCATATTAAACGCCTAAGAATGTACCTGACTAGTAAGTAGCTTAAAACCTAAGGAATGCTATGTCTCCGAAAGAGAATCAAGCGTGTGTACAGGGGCATAAACGCAGCAGTGATAGGATTGGAGAGGTTCGGTGAGCAAATGAAGACGCTTTGAAGTCATATTGCATGGTACCCATTCCACGGGTCTCAACTCTCCAGGTTTAAGGTATTCTTCCTTCAGCTAAAACATACATTTGGAACCCAGAGTATGATCAACCGTGTGATCGGGAGACGTGTTCCAATATGTGTCAGTTTTCGTCCCCTGGTACTCGGGTGCAACATTCCAGACGCTTTACTAACACTCTCCCGACTTGGAGAGTCAGTGCCTTTAACCTCCTGTTTGGCCCAGTTTGCAATTTCTGCGGAAGATGAACAGGAATAGGGAGAACCAATGACAGACTAGCTGGAGGTGTCTTGACGGGCAAATTTAACTCTCATTTCGCACCAGGAAGAGGAATTAACCAAAGGCTCAGCGTGCCGTGCCGGAACCAGATTAGGGCCTGAAGCTATCCTGCGGTGTTGCGGCCAGCTCGCGAGAAAGCGAGTTGAAGAAAGGAGCTCAGGGGCACTGTAATTCACAAACCTGCAGAGTTATAAATGATAGCTATCGTCCAAAAATATACTGAAGTAAGGCTGCCAAGAGGACTTGAAAGCGGTGCAGAATTGCAGGAAACCGATTTCGGGAGGTAGACTGGAATTGCATTTAAAGCATAGGAAAAGAGGCAGAACGTCCACAATGATGCACTTGGCCAAAAAGGGCGTATGCGTTTTTTCCTGAATATATTCAGGAAAAAACGCATACGCCCTTTTTGGCCAACCAAGCAAGCTTGCAAAGGAAATCTGCACTACAATGAAGTCTCACTTCCCCCCGGTCAAAAGGGCCATCTGAAAAAAGTGTAAAATCCAGAAAGGCAGGACAGGCCATGGAGAACTGGGAGCCTTGTTATGCTGATGGGCGGGATGTAAATTGCCAACAGCCACTCGGGAGAAGTGTATGGTGTTTCCTGAAACATCTAAAAAACAAAGCAACAGAGCCTAGGGCACTTCCACTTATGGTCCTATAGCTTAGGGAAATTAAAATCAAAAAGACACAGCCACCCCAAAGGTTGGGACGGCTCTGTTTACAAGAACGTGGTTTACGGTACAAGTTCAATATCGCAGAAAGTGAAAAATGGATAAAGAAGTTGTGGTACTTACGTACAATGCAATATCACTCAGCAATGAAATCTATCTCATCAGGCCCGTAGCAGCATAATGAGTGGATTCAGGTACGATGATTCTAACTGAAATAAGTCTCACAGGAAAAGAAACATCATAAGATATCACTAATACACGGAATGTAAACTTGGCTACATAGGAACTGAATTCCAAAACAGAACAGGGTCTCAAATTTAGAAACCCAACTTATGCTTGCTTAAGGGGAAAGGTGAGTTGGGGTAATGCATAAAACCAGAGATTGAAATGAGCACAGATAAAGTTCCTTAAGCCAAATATGGAATAGACAAGAGCTACTCGTTGCTCAACGAAATGGACTCAACACCCCATATTAAACGCCTAAGAATGTACCTGACTAGGAAGTATCTTAAAACCTATGGACTGCTATGTCTCCGAAAGAGAATCAAGCGTGTGTACAGGGGCATAAACGCAGCAGTGATAGGATTGGAGAGGTTCGGTGAGCAAATGAAGTCCCTTTGAAGTCATATTGCATGGTACCCATTCCACGGGTCTCAACTCTCCAGGTTTAAGTGATTCTTCCTTCAGCTAAAACATGCATGTGGAACCCAGAGTATGATCAACCGTGTGATCGGGAGACGTGTTCCAATATGTGTCAGTTTTCGTCCCCTGGTACTCGGGTGCAACATTCCAGACGCTTTACTAACACTCTCCCGACTTGGAGAGTCAGTGCCTTTAACCTCCTGTTTGGTCCAGTTTGCACTTTCTGCGGAAGATGAACAGGAATAGGGAGAACCAATGACAGACTAGATGGAGGTGTCTGGATCGGCAAATTTAACTCTCATTTCGCACCAGGAAGAGGAATTAACCAAAGGCTCAGCGTGCCCTTCCGGAACCAGATTACGGCCTGAAGCAATCCTGCGGTGTTGCGGCCAGCTCACGAGAAAGCGAGTTGAAGAAAGGAGCTCAGGGGCACTGTAATTCACAAACCTGCAGAGTTATAAATGACAGCTATCGTCCAAAAATATACTGAAGTAAGGCTGCCAAGAGGACTTGAAAGCGGGGCAGAATTGCAGGAAACCGATTTCAGGAGGTAGACTGGAATTGCATTTAAAGCATAGGAAAAGAGGCAGAACGTCCAGAATGATGCACTTGGCCAAAAAGGGCGTATGCGTTTTTTCCTGAATATATTCAGGAAAAAACGCATACGCCCTTTTTGGCCAACCAAGCAAGCTTGCAAAGGAAATCTGCACTACAATGAAGTCTCACTTCCCCCCGGTCAAAAGGGCCATCTGAAAAAAGTGTAAAATCCAGAAAGGCAGGACAGGCCATGGAGAACTGGGAGCCTTGTTATGCTGATGGGCGGGATGTAAATTGCCAACAGCCACTCGGGAGAAGTGTATGGTGTTTCCTGAAACATCTAAAAAACAAAGCAACAGAGCCTAGGGCACTTCCACTTATGGTCCTATAGCTTAGGGAAATTAAAATCAAAAAGACACAGCCACCCCAAAGGTTGGGACGGCTCTGTTTACAAGAACCTGGTTTACGGTACAAGTTCAATATCGCAGAAAGTGAAAAATGGATAAAGAAGTTGTGGTACTTACATACAATGCAATATCACTCAGCAATGAAATCTATGTCATCAGGCCCGTAGCAGCATAATGAATGGATTCAGGTACGATGATTCTAACTGAAATAAGTCTCACAGGAAAAGAAACATCATAAGATATCACTAATACACGGAATGTAAACTTGGCTACATAGGAACTGAATTACAAAACAGAACAGGGTCTCAAATTTAGAAACCCAACTTATGCTTGCTTAAGGGGAAAGGTGAGTTGGGGTAATGCATAAAACCAGAGATTGAAATGAGCACAGATAAAGTTCCTTAAGCCAAATATGGAATAGACAAGAGCTACTCCTTGCTCAACGAAATGGACTCAACACCCCATATTAAACGCCTAAGAATGTACCTGACTAGGAAGTATCTTAAAACCTATGGACTGCTATGTCTCCGAAAGAGAATCAAGCGTGTGTACAGGGCCATAAACGCAGCAGTGATAGGATTGGAGAGGTTCGGTGAGCAAATGAAGACCCTTTGAAGTCATATTGCATGGTACCCATTCCACGTGTCTCAACTTTCCAGGTTTAAGGGATTCTTCCTTCAGCTAAAACATGCATGTGGAACCCAGAGTATGATCAACCATGTGAGCGGGAGACGTGTTCCAATATGTGTCAGTTTTCGTCCCCTGGTACTCGGGTGCAACATTCCAGACGCTTTACGAACACTCTCCCGACTTGGAGATTCAGTGCCTTTAACCTCCTGTTTGGCCCAGTTTGCAATTTCTGCGGAAGATGAACAGGAATAGGGAGAACCAATGACAGACTAGCTGGAGGTGTCTGGACGGGCAAATTTAACTCTCATTTCCCACCAGGAAGAGGAATTAACCAAAGGCTCAACGTGCCGTGCCGGAAACAGATTAGGGCCTGAAGCCATCCTGCGGTGTTGCGGCCAGCTCACGAGAAAGCGAGTTGAAGAAAGGAGCTCAGGGGCACTGTAATTCACAAACCTGCAGAGTTATAAATGACAGCTATCGTCCAAAAATATACTGAAGTAAGGCTGCCAAGAGGACTTGAAAGCGGGGCAGAATTGCAGGAAACCGATTTCAGGAGGTAGACTGGAATCGCATTAAAAGCATAGGAAAAGAGGCAGAACGTCTACAATGATGCACTTGGCCAAAAAGGGCGTATGCGTTTTTTCCTGAATATATTCAGGAAAAAACGCATACGCCCTTTTTGGCCAACCAAGAAAGCTTGCAAAGGAAATCTGCACTACAATGAAGTCTCACTTCCCCCCGGTCAAAAGGGCCATCTGAAAAAAGTGTAAAATCCAGAAAGGCAGGACAGGCCATGGAGAACTGGGAGCCTTGTTATGCTGATGGGCGGGATGACAATTGCCAACAGCCACTCGGGAGAAGTGTATGGTGTTTCCTGAAACATCTAAAAAACAAAGCAACAGAGCCTAGGGCACTTCCACTTATGGTCCTATAGCTTAGGGAAATTAAAATCAAAAAGACACAGCCACCCCAAAGGTTGGGACGGCTCTGTTTACAAGAACGTGGTTTACAGTACAAGTTCAATATCGCAGAAAGTGAAAAATGGATAAAGAAGTTGTGGTACTTACGTACAATGCAATATCACTCAGCAATGAAATCTATGTCATCAGGCCCGTAGCAGCATAATGAGTGGATTCAGGTACGATGATTCTTACTGAAATAAGTCTCACAGGAAAAGAAACATCATAAGATATCACTAATACACGGAATGTAAACATGGCTACACAGGAACTGAATTACAAAACAGAACAGGGTCTCAAATTTAGAAACCCAACTTATGCTTGCTTAAGGGGAAAGGTGAGTTGGGGTGCTGCATAAAACCAGAGATTGAAATGAGCACAGATAAAGTTCCTTAAGCCAAATATGGAATAGACAAGAGCTACTCCTTGCTCAACGAAATGGACTCAACACCCCATATTAAACGCCTAAGAATGTACCTGACTAGGAAGTATCTTAAAACCTATGGATTGCTATGTCTCCGAAAGAGAATCAAGCGTGTGTACAGGGGCATAAACGCAGCAGTGATAGGATTGGAGAAGTTCGGTGAACAAATGAAGACCCTTTGAAGTCATATTGCATGGTACCCATTCCACGGGTCTCAACTCTCCAGGTTTAAGGTATTCTTCCTTCAGCTAAAACATGCATGTGGAACCCAGAGTATGATCAACCGTGTGATCGGGAGACGTGTTCCAATATGTGTCAGTTTTCGTCCCCTGGTACTCGGGTGCAACATTCCAGACGCTTTACTAACACTCTCCCGACTTGGAGAGTCAGTGCCTTTAACCTCCTGTTTGGTCCAGTTTGCAATTTCTGCGGAAGATGAACAGGAATAGGGAGAACCAATGAGAGACTAGCTGGAGGTGTCTGGACGGGCAAATTTAACTCTCATTTCCCACCAGGAAGAGGAATTAACCAAAGGCTCAGCGTGCCGTGCCGGAACCAGATTAGGGCCTGAAGCCATCCTGCGGTGTTGCGGCCAGCTCACGAGAAAGCGAGTTGAAGAAAGGAGCTCAGGGTCACTGTAATTCACAAACCTGCAGAGTTATAAATGACAGCTATCGTCCAAAAATATACTGAAGTAAGGCTGCCAAGAGGACTTGAAAGCGGTGCAGAATTGCAGGAAACCGATTTCGGGAGGTAGACTGGAATTGCATTTAAAGCATAGGAAAAGAGGCAGAACGTCCACAATGATGCACTTGGCCAAAAAGGGCATATGCGTTTTTTCCTGAATATATTCAGGAAAAAACGCATACGCCCTTTTTGGCCAACCAAGCAAGCTTGCAAAGGAAATCTGCACTACAATGAAGTCTCACTTCCCCCCCCCCCCGGTCAAAAGGGCCATCTGAAAAAAGTGTAAAATCCAGAAAGGCAGGACAGGCCATGGAGAACTGGGAGCCTTGTTATGCTGATGGGCGGGATGTAAATTGCCAACAGCCACTCGGGAGAAGTGTATGGTGTTTCCTGAAACATCTAAAAAACAAAGCAACAGAGCGTAGGGCACTTCCACTTATGGTCCTATAGCTTAGGGAAATTAAAATCAAAAAGACACAGCCACCCCAAAGGTTGGGACGGCTCTGTTTACAAGAACCTGGTTTACGGTACAAGTTCAATATCGCAGAAAGTGAAAAATGGATAAAGAAGTTGTGGTACTTATGTACAATGCAATATCACACAGCAATGAAATCTATGTCATCAGGCCCGTAGCAGCATAATGAGTGGATTCAGGTACGATGATTCTAACTGAAATAAGTCACACAGAAAAAGAAACATCATAAGATAACACTAATACACGGAATGTAAACTTGGCTACACAGGAACTGAATTACAAAACAGAACAGGGTCTCAAATTTAGAAAACCAACTTATGCTTGCTTAAGGGGAAAGGTGAGTTGGGGTGCTGCATAAAACCAGAGATTGAAATGAGCACAGATAAATTTCCTTAAGCCAAATATGGAATAGACAAGAGCTACTCCTTGCTCAACGAAATGGACTCAACACCCCATATTAAATGCCTAAGAGTGTACCTGACTAGGAAGTATCTTAAAACCTATGGATTGCTATGTCTCCGAAAGAGAATCAAGCGTGTGTACAGGGGCATAAACGCAGCAGTGATAGGACTGGAGAGGTTCGGTGAGCAAATGAAGACCCTTTGAAGTCATATTGCATGGTACCCATTCCACGGGTCTCAACTCTCCAGGTTTAAGGTATTCTTCCTTCAGCTACAACATGCATGTGGAACCCAGAGTATGATCAACCGTGTGATCGGGAGACGTGTTCCAATATGTGTCAGTTTTCGTCCCCTGGTACTCGGGTGCAACATTCCAGACGCTTTACTAACACTCTCCCGACTTGGAGAGTCAGTGCCTTTAACCTCCTGTTTGGCCCAGTTTGCAATTTCTGCGGAAGATGAACAGGAATAGGGAGAACCAATGAGAGACTAGCTGGAGGTGTCTGGACGGGCAAATTTAACTCTCATTTCGCACCAGGAAGAGGAATTAACCAAAGGCTCAGCGTGCCGTGCCGGAACCAGATTAGGGCCTGAAGCCATCCTGCGGTGTTGCGGCCAGCTCGCGAGAAAGCGAGTTGAAGAAAGGAGCTCAGGGGCACTGTAATTCACAAACCTGCAGAGTTATAAATGACAGCTATCGTCCAAAAATATACTGAAGTAAGGCTGCCAAGAGGACTTGAAAGCGGGGCAGAATTGCAGGAAACCGATTTCAGGAGGTAGACTGGAATTGCATTTAAAGCATAGGAAAAGAGGCAGAACGTCCACAATGATGCACTTGGCCAAAAAGGGCGTATGCGTTTTTTCCTGAATATATTCAGGAAAAAACGCATACGCCCTTTTTGGCCAACCAAGCAAGCTTGCAAAGGAAATCTGCACTACAATGAAGTCTCACTTCCCCCCGGTCAAAAGGGCAATCTGAAAAAAGTGTAAAATCCAGAAAGGCAGGACAGGCCATGGAGAACTGGGAGCCTTGTTATGCTGATGGGCGGGATGTAAATTGCCAACAGCCACTCGGGAGAAGTGTATGGTGTTTCCTGAAACATCTAAAAATCAAAGCAACAGAGCCTAGGGCACTTCCACTTATGGTCCTATAGCTTAGAGAAATTAAAATCAAAATCACACAGCCACCCCAAAGGTTGGGACGGCTCTGTTTACAAGAACCTGGTTTACGGTACAAGTTCAATATCACAGAAAGTGAAAAATGGATAAAGAAGTTGTGGTACTTACGTACAATGAAATATCACTCAGCAATGAAATCTATGTCATCAGGCCCGTAGCAGCATAATGAGTGGATTCAGGTATGATGATTCTAACTGAAATAAGTCACACAGAAAAAGAAACATCATAAGATATCACTAATACACGGAATGTAAACTTGGCTACAGAGCAACTGAATTACAAAACAGAACAGGGTCTCAAATTTAGAAACCCAACTTATGCTTGCTTAAGGGGAAAGGTGAGTTGGGGTGCTGCATAAAACCAGAGATTGAAATGAGCACAGATAAATTTCCTTAAGCCAAATATGGAATAGACAAGAGCTACTCCTTGCTCAACGAAATGGACTCAACACACCATATTAAATGCCTAAGAGTGTACCTGACTAGGAAGTATCTTAAAACCTATGGATTGCTATGTCTTCGAAAGAGAATCAAGCGTGTGTACAGGGGCATAAACGCAGCAGTGATAGGACTGGAGAGGTTCGGTGAGCATATGAAGACCCTTTGAAGTCATATTGCATGGTACCCATTCCACGGGTCTCAACTCTCCAGGTTTAAGGTATTCTTCCTTCAGCTAAAACATGCATGTGGAACCCAGAGTATGATCAACCGTGTGATCGGGAGACGTGTTCCAATATGTGTCAGTTTTCGTCCCCTGGTACTCGGGTGCAACATTCCAGACGCTTTACTAACACTCTCCCGACTTGGAGAGTCAGTGCCTTTAACCTCCTGTTTGGCCCAGTTTGCAATTTCTGCGGAAGATGAACAGGAATAGGGAGAACCAATGGGAGACTAGCTGGAGGTGTCTGGACGGGCAAATTTAACTCTCATTTCCCACCAGGAAGAGGAATTAACCAAAGGCTCAGCGTGCCGTGCCGGAACCAGATTAGGGCCTGAAGCCATCCTGCGGTGTTGCGGCCAGCTCACGAGAAAGCGAGTTGAAGAAAGGAGCTCGGGGGCACTATAATTCACAAACCTGCAGAGTTATAAATGACAGCTATCGTCCAAAAATATACTGAAGTAAGGCTGCCAAGAGGACTTGAAAGCGGGGCAGAATTGCAGGAAACCGATTTCAGGAGGTAGACTGGAATTGCATTTAAAGCATAGGAAAAGAGGCAGAACGTCCACAATGATGCACTTGGCCAAAAAGGGCGTATGCGTTTTTTCCTGAATATATTCAGGAAAAAACGCATACGCCCTTTTTGGCCAACCAAGCAAGCTTGCAAAGGAAATCTGCACTACAATGAAGTCTCACTTCCCCCCGGTCAAAAGGGCCATCTGAAAAAAGTGTAAAATCCAGAAAGGCAGGACAGGCCATGGAGAACTGGGAGCCTTGTTATGCTGATGGGCGGGATGTAAATTGCCAACAGCCACTCGGGAGAAGTGTATGGTGTTTCCTGAAACATCTAAAAAACAAAGCAACAGAGCCTAGGGCACTTCCACTTATGGTCCTATAGCTTAGGGAAATTAAAATCAAAAAGACACAGCCACCCCAAAGGTTGGGACGGCTCTGTTTACAAGAACCTGGTTTACGGTACAAGTTCAATATCGCAGAAAGTGAAAAATGGATAAAGAAGTTGTGGTACTTACGTACAATGCAATATCACTCAGCAAGGAAATCTATGTCATCAGGCCCGTAGCAGCATAATGAGTGGATTCAGGTACGATGATTCTAACTGAAATAAGTCTCACAGGAAAAGAAACATCATAAGATATCACTAATACACGGAATGTAAACTTGGCTACATAGGAACTGAATTACAAAACAGAACAGGGTCTCAAATTTAGAAACCCAACTTATGCTTGCTTAAGGGGAAAGGTGAGTTGGGGTAATGCATAAAACCAGAGATTGAAATGAGCACAGATAAAGTTCCTTAAGCCAAATATGGAATAGACAAGAGCTACTCGTTGCTCAACGAAATGGACTCAACACCCCATATTAAACGCCTAAGAATGTACCTGACTAGGAAGTATCTTAAAACCTATGGACTGCTATGTCTCCGAAAGAGAATCAAGCGTGTGTACAGGGCCATAAACGCAGCAGTGATAGGACTGGAGAGGTTCGGTGAGCATATGAAGAACCTTTGAAGTCATATTGCATGGTACCCATTCCACGGGTCTCAACTCTCCAGGTTTAAGGTATTCTTCCTTCAGCTAAAACATGCATGTGGAACCCAGAGTATGATCAACCGTGTGATCGGGAGACGTGTTCCAATATGTGTCAGTTTTCGTCCCCTGGTACTCGGGTGCAACATTCCAGACGCTTTACTAACACTCTCCCGACTTGGAGAGTCAGTGCCTTTAACCTCCTGTTTGGCCCAGTTTGCAATTTCTGCGGAAGATGAACAGGAATAGGGAGAACCAATGACAGACTAGCTGGAGGTGTCTTGACGGGCAAATTTAACTCTCATTTCGCACCAGGAAGAGGAATTAACCAAAGGCTCAGCGTGCCGTGCCGGAACCAGATTAGGGCCTGAAGCTATCCTGCGGTGTTGCGGCCAGCTAACGAGAAAGCGAGTTGAAGAAAGGAGCTCAGGGGCACTGTAATTCACAAACCTGCAGAGTTATAAATGATAGCTATCGTCCAAAAATATACTGAAGTAAGGCTGCCAAGAGGACTTGAAAGCGGTGCAGAATTGCAGGAAACCGATTTCGGGAGGTAGACTGGAATTGCATTTAAAGCATAGGAAAAGAGGCAGAACGTCCACAATGATGCACTTGGCCAAAAAGGGCGTATGCGTTTCTTCCTGAATATATTCAGGAAAAAACGCATACGCCCTTTTTGGCCAACCAAGCAAGCTTGCAAAGGAAATCTGCACTACAATGAAGTCTCACTTCCCCCCGGTCAAAAGGGCCATCTGAAAAAAGTGTAAAATCCACAAAGGCAGGACAGGCCATGGAGAACTGGGAGCCTTGTTATGCTGATGGGCGGGATGTAAATTGCCAACAGCCACTCGGGAGAAGTGTATGGTGTTTCCTGAAACATCTAAAAAACAAAGCAACAGAGCGTAGGGCACTTCCACTTATGGTCCTATAGCTTAGGGAAATTAAAATCAAAAAGACACAGCCACCCCAAAGGTTGGGACGGCTCTGTTTACAAGAACGTGGTTTACGGTATAAGTTCAATATCGCAGAAAGTGAAAAATGGATAAAGAAGTTGTGGTACTTACATACAATGCAATATCACTCAGCAATGAAATCTATGTCATCAGGCCCGTAGCAGCATAATGAATGGATTCAGGTACGATGATTCTAACTGAAATAAGTCTCACAGGAAAAGAAACATCATAAGATATCACTAATACACGGAATGTAAACTTGGCTACATAGGAACTGAATTACAAAACAGAACAGGGTCTCAAATTTAGAAACCCAACTTATGCTTGCTTAAGGGGAAAGGTGAGTTGGGGTAATGCATAAAACCAGAGATTGAAATGAGCACAGATAAAGTTCCTTAAGCCAAATATGGAATAGACAAGAGCTACTCCTTGCTCAACGAAATGGACTCAACACCCCATATTAAACGCCTAAGAATGTACCTGACTAGGAAGTATCTTAAAACCTATGGACTGCTATGTCTCCGAAAGAGAATCAAGCGTGTGTACAGGGCCATAAACGCAGCAGTGATAGGACTGGAGAGGTTCGGTGAGCAAATGAAGACCCTTTGAAGTCATATTGCATGGTACCCATTCCACGTGTCTCAACTTTCCAGGTTTAAGGGATTCTTCCTTCAGCTAAAACATGCATGTGGAACCCAGAGTATGATCAACCATGTGAGCGGGAGACGTGTTCCAATATGTGTCAGTTTTCGTCCCCTGGTACTCGGGTTCAACATTCCAGACGCTTTACGAACACTCTCCCGACTTGGAGATTCAGTGCCTTTAACCTCCTGTTTGGCCCAGTTTGCAATTTCTGCGGAAGATGAACAGGAATAGGGAGAACCAATGACAGACTAGCTGGAGGTGTCTGGACGGGCAAATTTAACTCTCATTTCCCACCAGGAAGAGGAATTAACCAAAGGCTCAACGTGCCGTACCGGAACCAGATTAGGGCCTGAAGCCATCCTGCGGTGTTGCGGCCAGCTCACGAGAAAGCGAGTTGAAGAAAGGAGCTCAGGGGCACTGTAATTCACAAACCTGCAGAATTATAAATGACAGCTATCGTCCAAAAATATACTGAAGTAAGGCTGCCAAGAGGACTTGAAAGCGGGGCAGAATTGCAGGAAACCGATTTCAGGAGGTAGACTGGAATTGCATTAAAAGCATAGGAAAAGAGGCAGAACGTCCACAATGATGCACTTGGCCAAAAAGGGCGTATGCGTTTTTTCCTGAATATATTCAGGAAAAAACGCATACGCCCTTTTTGGCCAACCAAGAAAGCTTGCAAAGGAAATCTGCACTACAATGAAGTCTCACTTCCCCCCGGTCAAAAGGGCAATCTGAAAAAAGTGTAAAATCCAGAAAGGCAGGACAGGCCATGGAGAACTGGGAGCCTTGTTATGCTGATGGGCGGGATGACAATTGCCAACAGCCACTCGGGAGAAGTGTATGGTGTTTCCTGAAACATCTAAAAAACAAAGCAACAGAGCCTAGGGCACTTCCACTTATGGTCCTATAGCTTAGGGAAATTAAAATCAAAAAGACACAGCCACCCCAAAGGTTGGGACGGCTCTGTTTACAAGAACGTGGTTTACAGTACAAGTTCAATATCGCAGAAAGTGAAAAATGGATAAAGAAGTTGTGGTACTTACGTACAATGCAATATCACTCAGCAATGAAATCTATGTCATCAGGCCCGTAGCAGCATAATGAGTGGATTCAGGTATGATGATTCTTACTGAAATAAGTCTCACAGGAAAAGAAACATCATAAGATATCACTAATACACGGAATGTAAACATGGCTACACAGGAACTGAATTCCAAAACAGAACAGGGTCTCAAATTTAGAAACCCAACTTATGCTTGCTTAAGGGGAAAGGTGAGTTGGGGTGCTGCATAAAACCAGAGATTGAAATGAGCACAGATAAAGTTCCTTAAGCCAAATATGGAATAGACAAGAGCTACTCCTTGCTCAACGAAATGGACTCAACACCCCATATTAAACGCCTAAGAGTGTACCTGACTAGGAAGTATCTTAAAACCTATGGATTGCTATGTCTCCGAAAGAGAATCAAGCGTGTGTACAGGGGCATAAACGCAGCAGTGATAGGATTGGAGAAGTTCGGTGAACAAATGAAGACCCTTTGAAGTCATATTGCATGGTACCCATTCCACGGGTCTCAACTCTCCAGGTTTAAGGTATTCTTCCTTCAGCTAAAACATGCATGTGGAACCCAGAGTATGATCAACCGTGTGATCGGGAGACGTGTTCCAATATGTGTCAGTTTTCGTCCCCTGGTACTCGGGTGCAACATTCCAGACGCTTTACTAACACTCTCCCGACTTGGAGAGTCAGTGCCTTTAACCTCCTGTTTGGTCCAGTTTGCAATTTCTGCGGAAGATGAACAGGAATAGGGAGAACCAATGAGAGACTAGCTGGAGGTGTCTGGACGGGCAAATTTAACTCTCATTTCCCACCAGGAAGAGGAATTAACCAAAGGCTCAGCGTGCCGTGCCGGAACCAGATTAGGGCCTGAAGCCATCCTGCGGTGTTGCGGCCAGCTCACGAGAAAGCGAGTTGAAGAAAGGAGCTCAGGGGCACTGTAATTCACAAACCTGCAGAGTTATAAATGACAGCTATCGTCCAAAAATATACTGAAGTAAGGCTGCCAAGAGGACTTGAAAGCGGTGCAGAATTGCAGGAAACCGATTTCGGGAGGTAGACTGGAATTGCATTTAAAGCATAGGAAAAGAGGCAGAACGTCCACAATGATGCACTTGGCCAAAAAGGGCATATGCGTTTTTTCCTGAATATATTCAGGAAAAAACGCATACGCCCTTTTTGGCCAACCAAGCAAGCTTGCAAGGGAAATCTGCAATACAATGAAGTCTCACTTCCCCCCCCCCCCCGGTCAAAAGGGCCATCTGAAAAAAGTGTAAAATCCAGAAAGGCAGGACAGGCCATGGAGAACTGGGAGCCTTGTTATGCTGATGGGCGGGATGTAAATTGCCAACAGCCACTCGGGAGAAGTGTATGGTGTTTCCTGAAACATCTAAAAAACAAAGCAACAGAGCGTAGGGCACTTCCACTTATGGTCCTATAGCTTAGGGAAATTAAAATCAAAAAGACACAGCCACCCCAAAGGTTGGGATGGCTCTGTTTACAAGAACCTGGTTTACGGTACAAGTTCAATATCGCAGAAAGTGAAAAATGGATAAAGAAGTTGTGGTACTTATGTACAATGCAATATCACACAGCAATGAAATCTATGTCATCAGGCCCGTAGCAGCATAATGAGTGGATTCAGGTACGATGATTCTAACTGAAATAAGTCACACAGAAAAAGAAACATCATAAGATAACACTAATACACGGAATGTAAACTTGGCTACACAGGAACTGAATTACAAAACAGAACAGGGTCTCAAATTTAGAAAACCAACTTATGCTTGCTTAAGGGAAAAGGTGAGTTGGGGTGCTGCATAAAACCAGAGATTGAAATGAGCACAGATAAAGTTCCTTAAGCCAAATATGGAATAGACAAGAGCTACTCCTTGCTCAACGAAATGGACTCAACACACCATATTAAATGCCTAAGAGTGTACCTGACTAGGAAGTATCTTAAAACCTATGGATTGCTATGTCTCCGAAAAAGAATCAAGCGTGTGTACAGGGGTATAAACGCAGCAGTGATAGGACTGGAGAGGTTCGGTGAGCAAATGAAGAACCTTTGAAGTCATATTGCATGGTACCCATTCCACGGGTCTCAACTCTCCAGGTTTAAGGTATTCTTCCTTCAGCTAAAACATGCATGTGGAACCCAGAATATGATCAACCGTGTGATCGGGAGACGTGTTCCAATATGTGTCAGTTTTCGTCCCCTGGTACTCGGGTGCAACATTCCAGACGCTTTACTAACACTCTCCCGACTTGGAGAGTCAGTGCCTTTAACCTCCTGTTTGGCCCAGTTTGCAATTTCTGCAGAAGATGAACAGGAATAGGGAGAACCAATGAGAGACTAGCTGGAGGTGTCTCAACGGGCAAATTTAACTCTCATTTCCCACCAGGAAGAGGAATTAACCAAAGGCTCAGCGTGCCGTGCCGGAACCAGATTAGGGCCTTAAGCCATCCTGCGGTGTTGCGGCCAGCTCACGAGAAAGCGAGTTGAAGAAAGGAGCTCAGGGGCACTGTAATTCACAAAGCTGCAGAGTTATAAATGACAGCTATCGTCCAAAAATATACTGAAGTAAGGCTGCCAAGAGGACTTGAAAGCGGGGCAGAATTGCAGGAAACCGATTTCAGGAGGTAGACTGGAATTGCATTTAAAGCATAGGAAAAGAGGCAGAACGTCCACAATGATGCACTTGGCCAAAAAGGGCGTATGCGTTTTTTCCTGAATATATTCAGGAAAAAACGCATACGCCCTTTTTGGCCAACCAAGCAAGCTTGCAAAGGAAATCTGCACTACAATGAACTCTCACTTCCCCCCGGTCAAAAGGGCCATCTGAAAAAAGTGTAAAATCCAGAAAGGCAGGACAGGCCATGGAGAACTGGGAGCCTTGTTATGCTGATGGGCGGGATGTAAATTGCCAACAGCCACTCGGGAGAAGTGTATGGTGTTTCCTGAAACATCTAAAAAACAAAGCAACAGAGCCTAGGGCACTTCCACTTATGGTCCTATAGCTTAGGGAAATTAAAATCAAAAAGACACAGCCACCCCAAAGGTTGGGACGGCTCTGTTTACAAGAACCTGGTTTACAGTACAAGTTCAATATCGCAGAAAGTGAAAAATGGATAAAGAAGTTGTGGTACTTACGTACAATGCAATATCACACAGCAATGAAATCTATGTCATCAGGCCCGTAGCAGCATAATGAGTGGATTCAGGTACGATGATTCTAACTGAAATAAGTCACACAGAAAAAGAAACATCATAAGATATCACTAATACACGGAATGTAAACTTGGCTACACAGGAACTGAATTACAAAACAGAACAGGGTCTCAAATTTAGAAAACCAACTTATGCTTGCTTAAGGGGAAAGGTGAGTTGGGGTGCTGCATAAAACCAGAGATTGAAATGAGCACAGATAAATTTCCTTAAGCCAAATATGGAATAGACAAGAGCTACTCCTTGCTCAACGAAATGGACTCAACACCCCATATTAAATGCCTAAGAGTGTACCTGACTAGGAAGTATCTTAAAACCTATGGATTGCTATGTCTCCGAAAGAGAATCAAGCGTGTGTACAGGGGCATAAACGCAGCAGTGATAGGACTGGAGAGGTTCGGTGAGCAAATGAAGACCCTTTGAAGTCATATTGCATGGTACCCATTCCACGGGTCTCAACTCTCCAGGTTTAAGGGATTCTTCCTTCAGCTAAAACATGCATGTGGAACCCAGAGTATGATCAACCGTGTGATCGGGAGACGTGTTCCAATATGTGTCAGTTTTCGTCCCCTGGTACTCGGGTGCAACATTCCAGACGCTTTACTAACACTCTCCCGACTTGGAGAGTCAGTGCCTTTAACCTCCTGTTTGGCCCAGTTTGCAATTTCTGCGGAAGATGAACAGGAATAGGGAGAACCAATGGGAGACTAGCTGGAGGTGTCTGGACGGGCAAATTTAACTCTCATTTCCCACCAGGAAGAGGAATTAACCAAAGGCTCAGCGTGCCGTGCCGGAACCAGATTAGGGCCTGAAGCCATCCTGCGGTGTTGCGGCCAGCTCACGAGAAAGCGAGTTGAAGAAAGGAGCTCGGGGGCACTATAATTCACAAACCTGCAGAGTTATAAATGACAGCTATCGTCCAAAAATATACTGAAGTAAGGCTGCCAAGAGGACTTGAAAGCGGGGCAGAATTGCAGGAAACCGATTTCAGGAGGTAGACTGGAATTGCATTTAAAGCATAGGAAAAGAGGCAGAACGTCCACAATGATGCACTTGGCCAAAAAGGGCGTATGCGTTTTTTCCTGAATATATTCAGGAAAAAACGCATACGCCCTTTTTGGCCAACCAAGCAAGCTTGCAAAGGAAATCTGCACTACAATGAAGTCTCACTTCCCCCCGGTCAAAAGGGCCATCTGAAAAAAGTGTAAAATCCAGAAAGGCAGGACAGGCCATGGAGAACTGGGAGCCTTGTTATGCTGATGGGCGGGATGTAAATTGCCAACAGCCACTCGGGAGAAGTGTATGGTGTTTCCTGAAACATCTAAAAAACAAAGCAACAGAGCCTACGGCACTTCCACTTATGGTCCTATAGCTTAGGGAAATTAAAATCAAAAAGACACAGCCACCCCAAAGGTTGGGACGGCTCTGTTTACAAGAACCTGGTTTACGGTACAAGTTCAATATCGCAGAAAGTGAAAAATGGATAAAGAAGTTGTGGTACTTACGTACAATGCAATATCACTCAGCAAGGAAATCTATGTCATCAGGCCCGTAGCAGCATAATGAGTGGATTCAGGTACGATGATTCTAACTGAAATAAGTCACACAGAAAAAGAAACATCATAAGATATCACTAATACACGGAATGTAAACTTGGCTACAGAGGAACTGAATTCCAAAACAGAACAGGTTCTCAAATTTAGAAACACAACTTATGCTTGCTTAAGGGGAAAGGTGAGTTGGGGTGCTGCATAAAACCAGAGATTGAAATGAGCACAGATAAAGTTCCTTAAGCCAAATATGGAATAGACTAGAGCTACTCCTTGCTCAACGAAATGGACTCAACACCCCATATTAAATGCCTAAGAGTGTACCTGACGAGGAAGTATCTTAAAACCTATGGATTGCTATGTCTCCGAAAGAGAATCAAGCGTGTGTACAGGGGCATACACGCAGCAGTGATAGGACTGGAGAGGTTCGGTGAGCAAATGAAGACCCTTTGAAGTCATATTGCATGGTACCCATTCCACGGGTCTCAACTCTCCAGGTTTAAGGTATTCTTCCTTCAGCTAAAACATGCATGTGGAACCCAGAGTATGATCAACCATGTGATCGGGAGACGTGTTCCAATATGTGTCAGTTTTCGTCCCCTGGTACTCGGGTGCAACATTCCAGACGCTTTACTAACACTCTCCCGACTTGGAGAGTCAGTGCCTTTAACCTCCTGTTTGGCCCAGTTTGCAATTTCTGCGGAAGATGAACAGGAATAGGGAGAACCAATGACAGACTAGCTGGAGGTGTCTTGACGGGCCAATTTAACTCTCATTTCGCACCAGGATGAGGAATTAACCAAAGGCTCAGCGTGCCGCGCCGGAACCAGATTAGGGCCTGAAGCCATCCTGCGGTGTTGCGGCCGGCTCACGAGAAAGCGAGTTGAAGAAAGGAGCTCAGGGGCACTGTAATTCACAAATCTGCAGAGTTATAAATGACAGCTATCGTCCAAAAATATACTGAAGTAAGGCTGACAAGAGGACTTGAAAGCGGGGCAGAATTGCAGGAAACCGATTTCAGGAGGTAGACTGGAATTGCATTTAAAGCATAGGAAAAGAGGCAGAACGTCGACAATGATGCACTTGGCCAAAAAGGGCGTATGCGTTTTTTCCTGAATATATTCAGGAAAAAACGCATACGCCCTTTTTGGCCAACCAAGCAAGCTTGCAAAGGAAATCTGCACTACAATGAAGTCTCACTTCCCCCCGGTCAAAAGGGCCATCTGAAAAAAGTGTAAAATCTAGAAAGGCAGGACAGGCCATGGAGAACTGGGAGCCTTGTTATGCTGATGGGCGGGATGTAAATTGCCAACAGCCACTCGGCAGAAGTGTATGGTGTTTCCTGAAACATCTAAAAAACAAAGCAACAGAGCCTAGGGCACTTCCACTTATGGTCCTATAGCTTAGGGAAATTAAAATCAAAAAGACACAGCCACCCCAAAGATTGGGACGGCTCTGTTTACAAGAACCTGGTTTACGGTACAAGTTCAATATCGCAGAAAGTGAAAAATGGATAAAGTTGTGGTACTTACGTACAATGCAGTATCACTCAGCAATGATATCTATGTCATCAGGCCCGTAGCAGCATAATGAGTGGATTCAGGTATGATGATTCTTACTGAAATAAGTCACACAGAAAAAGAAACATCATAAGATATCACTAATACACGGAATGTAAACTGGCTACACAGGAACTGAATTACAAAACAGAACAGGGTCTCAAATTTAGAAACCCAACTTATGCTTGCTTAAGGGGAAAGGTGAGTTGGGGTGCTGCATAAAACCAGAGATTGAAATGAGCACAGATAAAGTTCCTTAAGCCAAATATGGAATAGACAAGAGGTACCCCTTGCTCTAAGAAATGGACTCAACACACCATATTAAATGCCTAAGAGTGTACCTGACTAGGAAGTATCTTAAAACCTATGGATTGCTATGTCTCCGAAAGAGAATCAAGCGTGTGTACAGGGGCATAAACGCAGCAATGATAGGACTGGAGAGGTTCGGTGAGCAAATGAAGAACCTTTGAAGTCATATTGCATGGTACCCATTCCACGGGTCTCAACTCTCCAGGTTTAAGGTATTCTTCCTTCAGCTAAAACATGCATGTGGAACCCAGAGTATGATCAACCGTGTGATCGGGAGACGTGTTCCAATATGTGTCAGTTTTCGTCCCCTGGTACTCGGGTGCAACATTCCAGACGCTTTACTAACACTCTCCCGACTTGGAGAGTCAGTGCCTTTAACCTCCTGTTTGGTCCAGTTTGCAATTTCTGCGGAAGATGAACAGGAATAGGGAGAACCAATGACAGACTAGCTGGAGGTGTCTGGACGGGCAAATTTAACTCTCATTTCCCACCAGGAAGAGGAATTAACCAAAGGCTCAGCGTGCCGTGCCGGAACCAGATTAGGGCCTGAAGCCATCCTGCGGTGTTGCGGCCAGCTCACGAGAAAGCGAGTTGAAGAAAGGAGCTCAGGGGCACTGTAATTCACAAACCTGCAGAGTTATAAATGACAGCTATCGTCCAAAAATATACTGAAGTAAGGCTGCCAAGAGGACTTGAAAGCGGGGCAGAATTGCAGGAAACCGATTTCAGGAGGTAGACTGGAATTGCATTTAAAGCATAGGAAAAGAGGCAGAACGTCCACAATGATGCACTTGGCCAAAAAGGGCGTATGCGTTTTTTCCTGAATATATTCAGGAAAAAACGCATACGCCCTTTTTGGCCAACCAAGCAAGCTTGCAAAGGAAATCTGCACTACAATGAAGTCTCACTTCCCCCCGGTCAAAAGGGCCATCTGAAAAAAGTGTAAAATCCAGAAAGGCAGGACAGGCCATGGAGAACTGGGAGCCTTGTTATGCTGATGGGCGGGATGTAAATTGCCAACAGCCACTCGGGAGAAGTGTATGGTGTTTCCTGAAACATCTAAAAAACAAAGCAACAGAGCCTAGGGCACTTCCACTTATGGTCCTATAGCTTAGGGAAATTAAAATCAAAAAGACACAGCCACCCCAAAGGTTGGACGGCTCTGTTTACAAGAACCTGGTTTACGGAACAAGTTCAATATCGCAGAAAGTGAAAAATGGATAAAGAAGTTGTGGTACTTACGTACAATGCAGTATCACTCAGCAATGAAATCTATGTCATCAGGCCCGTAGCAGCATAATGAGTGGATTCAGGTATGATGATTCTTACTGAAAGAAGTCACACAGAAAAAGAAACATCATAAGATATCACTAATACACGGAATGTAAACTTGGCTACACAGGAACTGAATTACAAAACAGAACAGGGTCTCAAATTTAGAAACCCAACTTATGCTAGCTTAAGGGGAAAGGTGAGTTCGGGTGCTGCTTAAAACCAGAGATTGAAATGAGCACAGATAAAGTTCCTTAAGCCAAATATGAAATAGACAAGAGCTACTCCTTGCTCAACGAAATGGACTCAACACCCCATATTAAACGCCTAAGAATGTACCTGACTAGGAAGTATCTTAAAACCTATGGATTGCTATGTCTCCGAAAGAGAATCAAGCGTGTGTACAGGGGCATAAATGCAGCAGTGATAGGATTGGAGAAGTTCAGTGAACAAATGAAGACCCTTTGAAGTCATATTGCATGGTACCCATTCCACGGGTCTCAACTCTCCAGGTTTAAGGTATTCTTCCTTCAGCTAAAACATGCATGTGGAACCCAGAGTATGATCAACCGTGTGATCGGGAGACGTGTTCCAATATGTGTCAGTTTTCGTCCCCTGGTACTCGGGTGCAACATTCCAGACGCTTTACTAACACTCTCCCGACTTGGAGAGTCAGTGCCTTTAACCTCCTGTTTGGCCCAGTTTGCAATTTCTGCGGAAGATGAACAGGAATAGGGAGAACCAATGGGAGACTAGCTGGAGGTGTCTGGACGGGCAAATTTAACTCTCATTTCCCACCAGGAAGAGGAATTAACCAAAGGCTCAGCGTGCCGCGCCGGAACCAGATTAGGGCCTGAAGCCATCCTGTGGTGTTGCGGCCAGCTCACGAGAAAGCGAGTTGAAGAAAGGAGCTCAGGGGCACTGTAATTCACAAACCTGCAGAGTTATAAATGACAGCTATCGTCCAAAAATATACTGAAGTAAGGCTGCCAAGAGGACTTGAAAGCGGGGCAGAATTGCAGGAAACCGATTTCAGGAGGTAGACTGGAATTGCATTTAAAGCATAGGAAAAGAGGCAGAACGTCCACAATGATGCACTTGGCCAAAAAGGGCGTATGCGTTTTTTCCTGAATATATTCAGGAAAAAACGCATACGCCCTTTTTGGCCAACCAAGCAAGCTTGCAAAGGAAATCTGCACTACAATGAAGTCTCACTTCCCCCCGGTCAAAAGGGCCATCTGAAAAAAGTGTAAACTCCAGAAAGGCAGGACAGGCCATGGAGAACTGGGAGCCTTGTTATGCTGATGGGCGGGATGTAAATTGCCAACAGCCACTCAGGAGAAGTGTATGGTCTTTCCTGAAACATCTAAAAAACAAAGCAACAGAGCCTAGGGCACTTCCACTTATGGTCCTATAGCTTAGGGAAATTAAAATCAAAAAGACACAGCCACCCCAAAGGTTGGACGGCTCTGTTTACAAGAACCTGGTTTACGGTACAAGTTCAATATCGCAGAAAGTGAAAAATGGATAAAGTTGTGGTACTTACGTACAATGCAGTATCACTCAGCAATGATATCTATGTCATCAGGCCCGTAGCAGCATAATGAGTGGATTCAGGTATGATGATTCTTACTGAAATAAGTCACACAGAAAAAGAAACATCATAAGATATCACTAATACACGGAATGTAAACTGGCTACACAGGAACTGAATTACAAAACAGAACAGGGTCTCAAATTTAGAAACCCAACTTATGCTTGCTTAAGGGGAAAGGTGAGTTGGGGTGCTGCATAAAACCAGAGATTGAAATGAGCACAGATAAAGTTCCTTAAGCCAAATATGGAATAGACAAGAGGTACCCCTTGCTCTAAGAAATGGACTCAACACACCATATTAAATGCCTAAGAGTGTACCTGACTAGGAAGTATCTTAAAACCTATGGATTGCTATGTCTCCGAAAGAGAATCAAGCGTGTGTACAGGGGCATAAACGCAGCAATGATAGGACTGGAGAGGTTCGGTGAGCAAATGAAGAACCTTTGAAGTCATATTGCATGGTACCCATTCCACGGGTCTCAACTCTCCAGGTTTATGGTATTCTTCCTTCAGCTAAAACATGCATGTGGAACCCAGAGTATGATCAACCGTGTGATCGGGAAACGTGTTCCAATATGTGTCAGTTTTCGTCCCCTGGTACTCGGGTGCAACATTCCAGACGCTTTACTAACACTCTCCCGACTTGGAGAGTCAGTGCCTTTAACCTCCTGTTTGGTCCAGTTTGCAATTTCTGCGGAAGATGAACAGGAATAGGGAGAACCAATGAGAGACTAGCTGGAGGTGTCTGGACGGGCAAATTTAACTCTCATTTCCCACCAGGAAGAGGAATTAACCAAAGGCTCAGCGTGCCGTGCCGGAACCAGATTAGGGCCTGAAGCCATCCTGCGGTGTTGCGGCCAGCTCACGAGAAAGCGAGTTGAAGAAAGGAGCTCAGGGGCACTGTAATTCACAAACCTGCAGAGTTATAAATGACAGCTATCGTCCAAAAATATACTGAAGTAAGGCTGCCAAGAGGACTTGAAAGCGGGGCAGAATTGCAGGAAACCGATTTCAGGAGGTAGACTGGAATTGCATTTAAAGCATAGGAAAAGAGGCAGAACGTCCACAATGATGCACTTGGCCAAAAAGGGCGTATGCGTTTTTTCCTGAATATATTCAGGAAAAAACGCATACGCCCTTTTTGGCCAACCAAGCAAGCTTGCAAGGGAAATCTGCACTACAATGAAGTCTCACTTCCCCCCGGTCAAAAGGGCCATCTGAAAAAAGTGTCAAATCCAGAAAGGCAGGACAGGCCATGGAGAACTGGGAGCCTTGTTATGCTGATGGGCGGGATGTAAATTGCCAACAGCCACTCGGGAGAAGTGTATGGTGTTTCCTGAAACATCTAAAAAACAAAGCAACAGAGCCTAGGGCACTTCCACTTATGGTCCTATAGCTTAGGGAAATTAAAATCAAAAAGACACAGCCACCCCAAAGGTTGGACGGCTCTGTTTACAAGAACCTGGTTTACGGAACAAGTTCAATATCGCAGAAAGTGAAAAATGGATAAAGAAGTTGTGGTACTTACGTACAATGCAGTATCACTCAGCAATGAAATCTATGTCATCAGGCCCGTAGCAGCATAATGAGTGGATTCAGGTATGATGATTCTTACTGAAATAAGTCACACAGAAAAAGAAACATCATAAGATATCACTAATACACGGAATGTAAACTTGGCTACACAGGAACTGAATTACAAAACAGAACAGGGTCTCAAATTTAGAAACCCAACTTATGCTAGCTTAAGGGGAAAGGTGAGTTCGGGTGCTGCTTAAAACCAGAGATTGAAATGAGCACAGATAAAGTTCCTTAAGCCAAATATGAAATAGACAAGAGCTACTCCTTGCTCAACGAAATGGACTCAACACCCCATATTAAACGCCTAAGAATGTACCTGACTAGGAAGTATCTTAAAACCTATGGATTGCTATGTCTCCGAAAGAGAATCAAGCGTGTGTACAGGGGCATAAACGCAGCAGTGATAGGATTGGAGAAGTTCGGTGAACAAATGAAGACCCTTTGAAGTCATATTGCATGGTACCCATTCCACGGGTCTCAACTCTCCAGGTTTAAGGGATTCTTCCTTCAGCTAAAACATGCATGTGGAACCCAGAGTATGATCAACCGTGTGATCGGGAGACGTGTTCCAATATGTGTCAGTTTTCGTCCCCTGGTACTCGGGTGCAACATTCCAGACGCTTTACTAACACTCTCCCGACTTGGAGAGTCAGTGCCTTTAACCTCCTGTTTGGCCCAGTTTGCAATTTCTGCGGAAGATGAACAGGAATAGGGAGAACCAATGGGAGACTAGCTGGAGGTGTCTGGACGGGCAAATTTAACTCTCATTTCCCACCAGGAAGAGGAATTAACCAAAGGCTCAGCGTGCCGCGCCGGAACCAGATTAGGGCCTGAAGCCATCCTGTGGTGTTGCGGCCAGCTCACGAGAAAGCGAGTTGAAGAAAGGAGCTCAGGGGCACTGTAATTCACAAACCTGCAGAGTTATAAATGACAGCTATCGTCCAAAAATATACTGAAGTAAGGCTGCCAAGAGGACTTGAAAGCGGGGCAGAATTGCAGGAAACCGATTTCGGGAGGTAGACTGGAATTGCATTTAAAGCATAGGAAAAGAGGCAGAACGTCCACAATGATGCACTTGGCCAAAAAGGGCGTATGCGTTTTTTCCTGAATATATTCAGGAAAAAACGCATACGCCCTTTTTGGCCAACCAAGCAAGCTTGCAAAGGAAATCTGCACTACAATGAAGTCTCACTTCCCCCCGGTCAAAAGGGCCATCTGAAAAAAGTGTAAACTCCAGAAAGGCAGGACAGGCCATGGAGAACTGGGAGCCTTGTTATGCTGATGGGCGGGATGTAAATTGCCAACAGCCACTCTGGAGAAGTGTATGGTCTTTCCTGAAACATCTAAAAAACAAAGCAACAGAGCCTAGGGCACTTCCACTTATGGTCCTATAGCTTAGGGAAATTAAAATCAAAAAGACACAGCCACCCCAAAGGTTGGACGGCTCTGTTTACAAGAACCTGGTTTACGGTACAAGTTCAATATCGCAGAAAGTGAAAAATGGATAAAGAAGTTGTGGTACTTACGTACAATGCAGTATCACTCAGCAATGAAATCTATGTCATCAGGCCCGTAGCAGCATAATGAGTGGATTCAGGTATGATGATTCTTACTGAAATAAGTCACACAGAAAAAGAAACATCATAAGATATCACTAATACACGGAATGTAAACTTGGCTACACAGGAACTGAATTACAAAACAGAACAGGGTCTCAAATTTAGAAACCCAACTTATGCTAGCTTAAGGGGAAAGGTGAGTTCGGGTGCTGCATAAAACCAGAGATTGAAATGAGCACAGATAAAGTTCCTTAAGCCAAATATGGAATAGACAAGAGCTACTCCTTGCTCAACGAAATGGACTCAACACCCCATATTAAACGCCTAAGAATGTACCTGACTAGGAAGTATCTTAAAACCTATGGATTGCTATGTCTCCGAAAGAGAATCAAGCGTGTGTACAGGGGCATAAACGCAGCAGTGATAGGATTGGAGAAGTTCGGTGAACAAATGAAGACCCTTTGAAGTCATATTGCATGGTACCCATTCCACGGGTCTCAACTCTCCAGGTTTAAGGTATTCTTCCTTCAGCTAAAACATGCATGTGGAACCCAGAGTATGATCAACCGTGTGATCGGGAGACGTGTTCCAATATGTGTCAGTTTTCGTCCCCTGGTACTCGGGTGCAACATTCCAGACGCTTTACTAACACTCTCCCGACTTGGAGAGTCAGTGCCTTTAACCTCCTGTTTGGCCCAGTTTGCAATTTCTGCAGAAGATGAACAGGAATAGGGAGAACCAATGACAGACTAGCTGGAGGTTTCTGGACGGGCAAATTTAACTCTCATTTCCCACCAGGAAGAGGAATTAACCAAAGGCTCAGCGTGCCGCGCCGGAACCAGATTAGGGCCTGAAGCCATCCTGTGGTGTTGCGGCCAGCTCACGAGAAAGCGAGTTGAAGAAAGGAGCTCAGGGGCACTGTAATTCACAAACCTGCAGAGTTATAAATGACAGCTATCGTCCAAAAATATACTGAAGTAAGGCTGCCAAGAGGACTTGAAAGCGGGGCAGAATTGCAGGAAACCGATTTCAGGAGGTAGACTGGAATTGCATTTAAAGCATAGGAAAAGAGGCAGAACGTCCACAATGATGCACTTGGCCAAAAAGGGCATATGCGTTTTTTCCTGAATATATTCAGGAAAAAACGCATACGCCCTTTTTGGCCAACCAAGCAAGCTTGCAAAGGAAATCTGCACTACAATGAAGTCTCACTTCCCCCCGGTCAAAAGGGCCATCTGAAAAAAGTGTAAACTCCAGAAAGGCAGGACAGGCCATGGAGAACTGGGAGCCTTGTTATGCTGATGGGCGGGATGTAAATTGCCAACAGCCACTCAGGAGAAGTGTATGGTCTTTCCTGAAACATCTAAAAAACAAAGCAACAGAGCCTAGGGCACTTCCACTTATGGTCCTATAGCTTAGGGAAATTAAAATCAAAAAGACACAGCCACCCCAAAGGTTGGGACGGCTCTGTTTACAAGAACCTGGTTTACAGTACAAGTTCAATATCGCAGAAAGTGAAAAATGGATAAAGAAGTTGTGGTACTTACGTACAATGCAATATCACACAGCAATGAAATCTATGTCATCAGGCCCGTAGCAGCATAATGAGTGGATTCAGGTACGATGATTCTAAGTGAAATAAGTCACACAGAAAAAGAAACATCATAAGATATCACTAATACACGGAATGTAAACTTGGCTACACAGGAACTGAATTACAAAACAGAACAGGGTCTCAAATTTAGAAAACCAACTTATGCTTGCTTAAGGGGAAAGGTGAGTTGGGGTGCTGCATAAAACCAGAGATTGAAATGAGCACAGATAAAGTTCCTTAAGCCAAATATGGAATAGACAAGAGCTACTCCTTGCTCAACGAAATGGACTCAACACACCATATTAAATGCCTAAGAGTGTACCTGACTAGGAAGTATCTTAAAACCTATGGATTGCTATGTCTTCGAAAGAGAATCAAGCGTGTGTACAGGGGCATAAACGCAGCAGTGATAGGACTGGAGAGGTTCGGTGAGCAAATGAAGACCCTTTGAAGTCATATTGCATGGTACCCATTCCACGGGTCTCAACTCTCCAGGTTTAAGGTATTCTTCCTTCAGCTAAAACATGCATGTGGAACCCAGAGTATGATCAACCGTGTGATCGGGAGACGTGTTCCAATATGTGTCAGTTTTCGTCCCCTGGTACTCGGGTGCAACATTCCAGACGCTTTACTAACACTCTCCCGACTTGGAGAGTCAGTGCCTTTAACCTCCTGTTTGGCCCAGTTTGCAATTTCTGCAGAAGATTAACAGGAATAGGGAGAACCAATGAGAGACTAGCTGGAGGTGTCTGGACGGGCAAATTTAACTCTCATTTCCCACCAGGAAGAGGAATTAACCAAAGGCTCAGCGTGCCGTGCCGGAACCAGATTAGGGCCTGAAGCCATCCTGCGGTGTTGCGGCCAGCTCACGAGAAAGCGAGTTGAAGAAAGGAGCTCAGGGGCACTGTAATTCACAAACCTGCAGAGTTATAAATGACAGCTATCGTCCAAAAATATACTGAAGTAAGGCTGCCAAGAGGACTTGAAAGCGGGGCAGAATTGCAGGAAACCGATTTCAGGAGGTAGACTGGAATTGCATTTAAAGCATAGGAAAAGAGGCAGAACGTCCACAATGATGCACTTGGCCAAAAAGGGCGTATGCGTTTTTTCCTGAATATATTCAGGAAAAAACGCATACGCCCTTTTTGGCCAACCAAGCAAGCTTGCAAAGGAAATCTGCACTACAATGAAGTCTCACTTCCCCCCGGTCAAAAGGGCCATCTGAAAAAAGTGTAAAATCCAGAAAGGCAGGACAGGCCATGGAGAACTGGGAGCCTTGTTATGCTGATGGGCGGGATGTAAATTGCCAACAGCCACTCGGGAGAAGTGTATGGTGTTTCCTGAAACATCTAAAAATCAAAGCAACAGAGCCTAGGGCACTTCCACTTATGGTCCTATAGCTTAGAGAAATTAAAATCAAAATCACACAGCCACCCCAAAGGTTGGGACGGCTCTGTTTACAAGAACCTGGTTTACGGTACAAGTTCAATATTGCAGAAAGTGAAAAATGGATAAAGAAGTTGTGGTACTTACGTACAATGCAATATCACTCAGCAATGAAATCTATGTCATCAGGCCCGTAGCAGCATAATGAGTGGATTCAGGTATGATGATTCTAACTGAAATAAGTCACACAGAAAAAGAAACATCATAAGATATCACTAATACACGGAATGTAAACTTGGCTACAGAGGAACTGAATTACAAAACAGAACAGGGTCTCAAATTTAGAAAACCAACTTATGCTTGCTTAAGGGGAAAGGTGAGTTGGGGTGCTGCATAAAACCAGAGATTGAAATGAGCACAGATAAAGTTCCTTAAGCCAAATATGGAATAGACAAGAGCTACTCCTTGCTCAACGAAATGGACTCAACACACCATATTAAATGCCTAAGAGTGTACCTGACTAGGAAGTATCTTAAAACCTATGGATTGCTATGTCTTCGAAAGAGAATCAAGCGTGTGTACAGGGGCATAAACGCAGCAGTGATAGGACTGGAGAGGTTCGGTGAGCAAATGAAGACCCTTTGAAGTCATATTGCATGGTACCCATTCCACGGGTCTCAACTCTCCAGGTTTAAGGTATTCTTCCTTCAGCTAAAACATGCATGTGGAACCCAGAGTATGATCAACCGTGTGATCGGGAGACGTGTTCCAATATGTGTCAGTTTTCGTCCCCTGGTACTCGGGTGCAACATTCCAGACGCTTTACTAACACTCTCCCGACTTGGAGAGTCAGTGCCTTTAACCTCCTGTTTGGCCCAGTTTGCAATTTCTGCGGAAGATGAACAGGAATAGGGAGAACCAATGAGAGACTAGCTGGAGGTGTCTGGACGGGCAAATTTAACTCTCATTTCCCACCAGGAAGAGGAATTAACCAAAGGCTCAGCGTGCCGTGCCGGAACCAGATTAGGGCCTGAAGCCATCCTGCGGTGTTGCGGCCAGCTCACGAGAAAGCGAGTTGAAGAAAGGAGCTCAGGGGCACTGTAATTCACAAACCTGCAGAGTTATAAATGACAGCTATCGTCCAAAAATATACTGAAGTAAGGCTGCCAAGAGGACTTGAAAGCGGGGCAGAATTGCAGGAAACCGATTTCAGGAGGTAGACTGGAATTGCATTTAAAGCATAGGAAAAGAGGCAGAACGTCCACAATGATGCACTTGGCCAAAAAGGGCGTATGCGTTTTTTCCTGAATATATTCAGGAAAAAACGCATACGCCCTTTTTGGCCAACCAAGCAAGCTTGCAAAGGAAATCTGCACTACAATGAAGTCTCACTTCCCCCCGGTCAAAAGGGCCATCTGAAAAAAGTGTAAAATCCAGAAAGGCAGGACAGGCCATGGAGAACTGGGAGCCTTGTTATGCTGATGGGCGGGATGTAAATTGCCAACAGCCACTCGGGAGAAGTGTATGGTGTTTCCTGAAACATCTAAAAATCAAAGCAACAGAGCCTAGGGCACTTCCACTTATGGTCCTATAGCTTAGAGAAATTAAAATCAAAATCACACAGCCACCCCAAAGGTTGGGACGGCTCTGTTTACAAGAACCTGGTTTACGGTACAAGTTCAATATCGCAGAAAGTGAAAAATGGATAAAGAAGTTGTGGTACTTACGTACAATGCAATATCACTCAGCAATGAAATCTATGTCATCAGGCCCGTAGCAGCATAATGAGTGGATTCAGGTATGATGATTCTAACTGAAATAAGTCACACAGAAAAAGAAACATCATAAGATATCACTAATACACGGAATGTAAACTTGGCTACAGAGCAACTGAATTACAAAACAGAACAGGGTCTCAAATTTAGAAACCCAACTTATGCTTGCTTAAGGGGAAAGGTGAGTTGGGGTGCTGCATAAAACCAGAGATTGAAATGAGCACAGATAAATTTCCTTAAGCCAAATATGGAATAGACAAGAGCTACTCCTTGCTCAACGAAATGGACTCAACACACCATATTAAATGCCTAAGAGTGTACCTGACTAGGAAGTATCTTAAAACCTATGGATTGCTATGTCTTCGAAAGAGAATCAAGCGTGTGTACAGGGGCATAAACGCAGCAGTGATAGGACTGGAGAGGTTCGGTGAGCATATGAAGACCCTTTGAAGTCATATTGCATGGTACCCATTCCACGGGTCTCAACTCTCCAGGTTTAAGGTATTCTTCCTTCAGCTAAAACATGCATGTGGAACCCAGAGTATGATCAACCGTGTGATCGGGAGACGTGTTCCAATATGTGTCAGTTTTCGTCCCCTGGTACTCGGGTGCAACATTCCAGACGCTTTACTAACACTCTCCCGACTTGGAGAGTCAGTGCCTTTAACCTCCTGTTTGGCCCAGTTTGCAATTTCTGCGGAAGATGAACAGGAATAGGGAGAACCAATGGGAGACTAGCTGGAGGTGTCTGGACGGGCAAATTTAACTCTCATTTCCCACCAGGAAGAGGAATTAACCAAAGGCTCAGCGTGCCGTGCCGGAACCAGATTAGGGCCTGAAGCCATCCTGCGGTGTTGCGGCCAGCTCACGAGAAAGCGAGTTGAAGAAAGGAGCTCGGGGGCACTATAATTCACAAACCTGCAGAGTTATAAATGACAGCTATCGTCCAAAAATATACTGAAGTAAGGCTGCCAAGAGGACTTGAAAGCGGGGCAGAATTGCAGGAAACCGATTTCAGGAGGTAGACTGGAATTGCATTTAAAGCATAGGAAAAGAGGCAGAACGTCCACAATGATGCACTTGGCCAAAAAGGGCGTATGCGTTTTTTCCTGAATATATTCAGGAAAAAACGCATACGCCCTTTTTGGCCAACCAAGCAAGCTTGCAAAGGAAATCTGCACTACAATGAAGTCTCACTTCCCCCCG
Organism: Lagenorhynchus albirostris; assembly: GCF_949774975.1. Classification (NCBI taxonomy): domain Eukaryota; kingdom Metazoa; phylum Chordata; class Mammalia; order Artiodactyla; family Delphinidae; genus Lagenorhynchus; species Lagenorhynchus albirostris. The sequence continues at coordinate 95,798,244 of NC_083100.1, read as the reverse complement.
GTCAAAAGGGCCATCTGAAAAAAGTGTAAAATCCAGAAAGGCAGGACAGGCCATGGAGAACTGGGAGCCTTGTTATGCTGATGGGCGGGATGTAAATTGCCAACAGCCACTCGGGAGAAGTGTATGGTGTTTCCTGAAACATCTAAAAAACAAAGCAACAGAGCCTAGGGCACTTCCACTTATGGTCCTATAGCTTAGGGAAATTAAAATCAAAAAGACACAGCCACCCCAAAGGTTGGGACGGCTCTGTTTACAAGAACGTGGTTTGCGGTACAAGTTCAATATCGCAGAAAGTGAAAAATGGATAAAGAAGTTGTGGTACTTACGTACAATGCAATATCACTCAGCAATGAAATCTATGTCATCAGGCCCGTAGCAGCATAATGAGTGGATTCAGGTACGATGATTCTAACTGAAATAAGTCACACAGAAAAAGAAACATCATAAGATATCACTAATACACGGAATGTAAACTTGGCTACAGAGGAACTGAATTCCACAACAGAACAGGTTCTCAAATTTAGAAACACAACTTATGCTTGCTTAAGGGGAAAGGTGAGTTGGGGTGCTGCATAAAACCAGAGATTGAAATGAGCACAGATAAAGTTCCTTAAGCCAAATATGGAATAGACTAGAGCTACTCCTTGCTCAACGAAATGGACTCAACACTCCATATTAAATGCCTAAGAGTGTACCTGACGAGGAAGTATCTTAAAACCTATGGATTGCTATGTCTCCGAAAGAGAATCAAGCGTGTGTACAGGGGCATAAAGGCAGCAGTGATAGGACTGGAGAGGTTCGGTGAGCAAATGAAGACCCTTTGAAGTCATATTGCATGGTACCCATTCCACGGGTCTCAACTCTCCAGGTTTAAGGTATTCTTCCTTCAGCTAAAACATGCATGTGGAACCCAGAGTATGATCAACCGTGTGATCGGGAGACGTGTTCCAATATGTGTCAGTTTTCGTCCCCTGGTACTCGGGTGCAACATTCCAGACGCTTTACTAACACTCTCCCGACTTGGAGAGTCAGTGCCTTTAACCTCCTGTTTGGCCCAGTTTGCAATTTCTGCGGAAGATGAACAGGAATAGGGAGAACCAATGAGAGACTAGCTGGAGGTGTCTGGACGGGCAAATTTAACTCTCATTTCCCACCAGGAAGAGGAATTAACCAAAGGCTCAGCGTGCCGTGCCGGAACCAGATTAGGGCCTGAAGCCATCCTGCGGTGTTGCGGCCAGCTCACGAGAAAGCGAGTTGAAGAAAGGAGCTCAGGGGCACTGTAATTCACAAACCTGCAGAGTTATAAATGACAGCTATCGTCCAAAAATATACTGAAGTAAGGCTGCCAAGAGGACTTGAAAGCGGGGCAGAATTGCAGGAAACCGATTTCAGGAGGTAGACTGGAATTGCATTTAAAGCATAGGAAAAGAGGCAGAACGTCCACAATGATGCACTTGGCCAAAAAGGGCGTATGCGTTTTTTCCTGAATATATTCAGGAAAAAACGCATACGCCCTTTTTGGCCAACCAAGCAAGCTTGCAAAGGAAATCTGCACTACAATGAAGTCTCACTTCCCCCCGGTCAAAAGGGCCATCTGAAAAAAGTGTAAAATCCAGAAAGGCAGGACAGGCCATGGAGAACTGGGAGCCTTGTTATGCTGATGGGCGGGATGTAAATTGCCAACAGCCACTCGGGAGAAGTGTATGGTGTTTCCTGAAACATCTAAAAATCAAAGCAACAGAGCCTAGGGCACTTCCACTTATGGTCCTATAGCTTAGAGAAATTAAAATCAAAATCACACAGCCACCCCAAAGGTTGGGACGGCTCTGTTTACAAGAACCTGGTTTACGGTACAAGTTCAATATCGCAGAAAGTGAAAAATGGATAAAGAAGTTGTGGTACTTACGTACAATGCAATATCACTCAGCAATGAAATCTATGTCATCAGGCCCGTAGCAGCATAATGAGTGGATTCAGGTATGATGATTCTAACTGAAATAAGTCACACAGAAAAAGAAACATCATAAGATATCACTAATACACGGAATGTAAACTTGGCTACAGAGCAACTGAATTACAAAACAGAACAGGGTCTCAAATTTAGAAACCCAACTTATGCTTGCTTAAGGGGAAAGGTGAGTTGGGGTGCTGCATAAAACCAGAGATTGAAATGAGCACAGATAAATTTCCTTAAGCCAAATATGGAATAGACAAGAGCTACTCCTTGCTCAACGAAATGGACTCAACACACCATATTAAATGCCTAAGAGTGTACCTGACTAGGAAGTATCTTAAAACCTATGGATTGCTATGTCTCCGAAAGAGAATCAAGCGTGTGTACAGGGGCATAAACGCAGCAGTGATAGGACTGGAGAGGTTCGGTGAGCATATGAAGACCCTTTGAAGTCATATTGCATGGTACCCATTCCACGGGTCTCAACTCTCCAGGTTTAAGGTATTCTTCCTTCAGCTAAAACATGCATGTGGAACCCAGAGTATGATCAACCGTGTGATCGGGAGACGTGTTCCAATATGTGTCAGTTTTCGTCCCCTGGTACTCGGGTGCAACATTCCAGACGCTTTACTAACACTCTCCCGACTTGGAGAGTCAGTGCCTTTAACCTCCTGTTTGGCCCAGTTTGCAATTTCTGCGGAAGATGAACAGGAATAGGGAGAACCAATGGGAGACTAGCTGGAGGTGTCTGGACGGGCAAATTTAACTCTCATTTCCCACCAGGAAGAGGAATTAACCAAAGGCTCAGCGTGCCGTGCCGGAACCAGATTAGGGCCTGAAGCCATCCTGCGGTGTTGCGGCCAGCTCACGAGAAAGCGAGTTGAAGAAAGGAGCTCGGGGGCACTATAATTCACAAACCTGCAGAGTTATAAATGACAGCTATCGTCCAAAAATATACTGAAGTAAGGCTGCCAAGAGGACTTGAAAGCGGGGCAGAATTGCAGGAAACCGATTTCAGGAGGTAGACTGGAATTGCATTTAAAGCATAGGAAAAGAGGCAGAACGTCCACAATGATGCACTTGGCCAAAAAGGGCGTATGCGTTTTTTCCTGAATATATTCAGGAAAAAACGCATACGCCCTTTTTGGCCAACCAAGCAAGCTTGCAAAGGAAATCTGCACTACAATGAAGTCTCACTTCCCCCCGGTCAAAAGGGCCATCTGAAAAAAGTGTAAAATCCAGAAAGGCAGGACAGGCCATGGAGAACTGGGAGCCTTGTTATGCTGATGGGCGGGATGTAAATTGCCAACAGCCACTCGGGAGAAGTGTATGGTGTTTCCTGAAACATCTAAAAAACAAAGCAACAGAGCCTAGGGCACTTCCACTTATGGTCCTATAGCTTAGGGAAATTAAAATCAAAAAGACACAGCCACCCCAAAGGTTGGGACGGCTCTGTTTACAAGAACCTGGTTTACGGTACAAGTTCAATATCGCAGAAAGTGAAAAATGGATAAAGAAGTTGTGGTACTTACGTACAATGCAATATCACTCAGCAAGGAAATCTATGTCATCAGGCCCGTAGCAGCATAATGAGTGGATTCAGGTACGATGATTCTAACTGAAATAAGTCTCACAGGAAAAGAAACATCATAAGATATCACTAATACACGGAATGTAAACTTGGCTACATAGGAACTGAATTACAAAACAGAACAGGGTCTCAAATTTAGAAACCCAACTTATGCTTGCTTAAGGGGAAAGGTGAGTTGGGGTAATGCATAAAACCAGAGATTGAAATGAGCACAGATAAAGTTCCTTAAGCCAAATATGGAATAGACAAGAGCTACTCGTTGCTCAACAAAATGGACTCAACACCCCATATTAAACGCCTAAGAATGTACCTGACTAGGAAGTATCTTAAAACCTATGGACTGCTATGTCTCCGAAAGAGAATCAAGCGTGTGTACAGGGCCATAAACGCAGCAGTGATAGGACTGGAGAGGTTCGGTGAGCATATGAAGAACCTTTGAAGTCATATTGCATGGTACCCATTCCACGGGTCTCAACTCTCCAGGTTTAAGGTATTCTTCCTTCAGCTAAAACATGCATGTGGAACCCAGAGTATGATCAACCGTGTGATCGGGAGACGTGTTCCAATATGTGTCAGTTTTCGTCCCCTGGTACTCGGGTGCAACATTCCAGACGCTTTACTAACACTCTCCCGACTTGGAGAGTCAGTGCCTTTAACCTCCTGTTTGGCCCAGTTTGCAATTTCTGCGGAAGATGAACAGGAATAGGGAGAACCAATGACAGACTAGCTGGAGGTGTCTTGACGGGCAAATTTAACTCTCATTTCGCACCAGGAAGAGGAATTAACCAAAGGCTCAGCGTGCCGTGCCGGAACCAGATTAGGGCCTGAAGCTATCCTGCGGTGTTGCGGCCAGCTAACGAGAAAGCGAGTTGAAGAAAGGAGCTCAGGGGCACTGTAATTCACAAACCTGCAGAGTTATAAATGATAGCTATCGTCCAAAAATATACTGAAGTAAGGCTGCCAAGAGGACTTGAAAGCGGTGCAGAATTGCAGGAAACCGATTTCGGGAGGTAGACTGGAATTGCATTTAAAGCATAGGAAAAGAGGCAGAACGTCCACAATGATGCACTTGGCCAAAAAGGGCGTATGCGTTTCTTCCTGAATATATTCAGGAAAAAACGCATACGCCCTTTTTGGCCAACCAAGCAAGCTTGCAAAGGAAATCTGCACTACAATGAAGTCTCACTTCCCCCCGGTCAAAAGGGCCATCTGAAAAAAGTGTAAAATCCACAAAGGCAGGACAGGCCATGGAGAACTGGGAGCCTTGTTATGCTGATGGGCGGGATGTAAATTGCCAACAGCCACTCGGGAGAAGTGTATGGTGTTTCCTGAAACATCTAAAAAACAAAGCAACAGAGCGTAGGGCACTTCCACTTATGGTCCTATAGCTTAGGGAAATTAAAATCAAAAAGACACAGCCACCCCAAAGCTTGGGACGGCTCTGTTTACAAGAACCTGGTTTACAGTACAAGTTCAATATCGCAGAAAGTGAAAAATGGATAAAGAAGTTGTGGTACTTACGTACAATGCAATATCACTCAGCAATGAAATCTATGTCATCAGGCCCGTAGCAGCATAATGAGTGGATTCAGGTATGATGATTCTAACTGAAATAAGTCACACAGAAAAAGAAACATCATAAGATATCACTAATACACGGAATGTAAACTTGGCTACAGAGCAACTGAATTACAAAACAGAACAGGGTCTCAAATTTAGAAACCCAACTTATGCTTGCTTAAGGGGAAAGGTGAGTTGGGGTGCTGCATAAAACCAGAGATTGAAATGAGCACAGATAAATTTCCTTAAGCCAAATATGGAATAGACAAGAGCTACTCCTTGCTCAACGAAATGGACTCAACACACCATATTAAATGCCTAAGAGTGTACCTGACTAGGAAGTATCTTAAAACCTATGGATTGCTATGTCTTCGAAAGAGAATCAAGCGTGTGTACAGGGGCATAAACGCAGCAGTGATAGGACTGGAGAGGTTCGGTGAGCATATGAAGACCCTTTGAAGTCATATTGCATGGTACCCATTCCACGGGTCTCAACTCTCCAGGTTTAAGGTATTCTTCCTTCAGCTAAAACATGCATGTGGAACCCAGAGTATGATCAACCGTGTGATCGGGAGACGTGTTCCAATATGTGTCAGTTTTCGTCCCCTGGTACTCGGGTGCAACATTCCAGACGCTTTACTAACACTCTCCCGACTTGGAGAGTCAGTGCCTTTAACCTCCTGTTTGGCCCAGTTTGCAATTTCTGCGGAAGATGAACAGGAATAGGGAGAACCAATGACAGACTAGATGGAGGTTTCTGGACGGGCAAATTTAACTCTCATTTCCCACCAGGAAGAGGAATTAACCAAAGGCTCAACGTGCCGTGCCGGAACCAGATTAGGGCCTGAAGCCATCCTGCGGTGTTGCGGCCAGCTCACGAGAAAGCGAGTTGAAGAAAGGAGCTCAGGGGCACTGTAATTCACAAACCTGCAGAGTTATAAATGACAGCTATCGTCCAAAAATATACTGAAGTAAGGCTGCCAAGAGGACTTGAAAGCGGGGCAGAATTGCAGGAAACCGATTTCAGGAGGTAGACTGGAATTGCATTTAAAGCATAGGAAAAGAGGCAGAACATCCACAATGATGCACTTGGCCAAAAAGGGCGTATGCGTTTTTTCCTGAATATATTCAGGAAAAAACGCATACGCCCTTTTTGGCCAACCAAGCAAGCTTGCAAAGGAAATCTGCACTACAATGAAGTCTCACTTCCCCCCGGTCAAAGGGGCCATCTGAAAAATGTGTAAAATCCAGAAAGGCAGGACAGGCCATGGAGAACTGGGAGCCTTGTTATGCTGATGGGCGGGATGTAAATTGCCAACAGCCACTCGGGAGAAGTGTATGGTGTTTCCTGAAACATCTAAAAAACAAAGCAACAGAGCCTAGGGCACTTCCACTTATGGTCCTATAGCTTAGGGAAATTAAAATCAAAAAGACACAGCCACCCCAAAGGTTGGGACGGCTCTGTTTACAAGAACGTGGTTTACGGTACAAGTTCAATATCGCAGAAAGTGAAAAATGGATAAAGAAGTTGTGGTACTTACGTACAATGCAGTATCACTCAACAAGGAAATCTAAGTCATCAGGCCCGTAGCAGCATAATGAGTGGATTCAGGTACGATGATTCTAACTGAAATAAGTCACACAGAAAAAGAAACATCATAAGATATCACCAATACACGGAATGTGAACGTGGCTACACAGGAACTGAATTACAAAACAGAACAGGGTCTCAAATTTAGAAACCCAACTTATGCTTGCTTAAGGGGAAAGGTGAGTTGGGGTGCTGCATAAAACCAGAGATTGAAATGAGCACAGATAAAGTTCCTTAAGCCAAATATGCAATAGACAACAGCTACTCCTTGCTCAACGAAACGGACTCATCACCCCATATTAAACACCTAAGAATGTACCTGACTAGTAAGTAGCTTAAAACCTAAGGAATGCTATGTCTCCGAAAGAGAATCAAGCCTGTGTACAGGGGCATAAACGCAGCAGTGATAGGATTGGAGAGGTTCGGTGAGCAAATGAAGACCCTTTGAAGTCATATTGCATGGTACCCATTCCACGGGTCTCAACTCTCCAGGTTTAAGGTATTCTTCCTTCAGCTAAAACATACATGTGGAACCCAGAGTATGATCAACCGTGTGATCGGGAGACGTGTTCCAATATGTGTCAGTTTTCGTCCCCTGGTACTCGGGTGCAACATTCCAGACGCTTTACTAACACTCTCCCGACTTGGAGAGTCAGTGCCTTTAACCTCCTGTTTGGCCCAGTTTGCAATTTCTGCGGAAGATGAACAGGAATAGGGAGAACCAATGACAGACTAGCTGGAGGTGTCTTGACGGGCAAATTTAACTCTCATTTCGCACCAGGAAGAGGAATTAACCAAAGGCTCAGCGTGCCGTGCCGGAACCAGATTAGGGCCTGAAGCTATCCTGCGGTGTTGCGGCCAGCTCACGAGAAAGCGAGTTGAAGAAAGGAGCTCAGGGGCACTGTAATTCACAAACCTGCAGAGTTATAAATGACAGCTATCGTCCAAAAATATACTGAAGTAAGGCTGCCAAGAGGACTTGAAAGCGGTGCAGAATTGCAGGAAACCGATTTCGGGAGGTAGACTGGAATTGCATTTAAAGCATAGGAAAAGAGGCAGAACGTCCACAATGATGCACTTGGCCAAAAAGGGCGTATGCGTTTTTTCCTGAATATATTCAGGAAAAAACGCATACGCCCTTTTTGGCCAACCAAGCAAGCTTGCAAAGGAAATCTGCACTACAATGAAGTCTCACTTCCCCCCGGTCAAAAGGGCCATCTGAAAAAAGTGTAAAATCCAGAAAGGCAGGACAGGCCATGGAGAACTGGGAGTCTTGTTATGCTGATGGGCGGGATGTAAATTGCCAACAGCCACTCGGGAGAAGTGTATGGTGTTTCCTGAAACATCTAAAAAACAAAGCAACAGAGCCTAGGGCACTTCCACTTATGGTCCTATAGCTTAGGGAAATTAAAATCAAAAAGACACAGCCACCCCAAAGGTTGGGACGGCTCTGTTTACAAGAACCTGGTTTACGGTACAAGTTCAATATCGCAGAAAGTGAAAAATGGATAAAGAAGTTGTGGTACTTACATACAATGCAATATCACTCAGCAATGAAATCTATGTAATCAGGCCCGTAGCAGCATAATGAATGGATTCAGGTACGATGATTCTAACTGAAATAAGTCTCACAGGAAAAGAAACATCATAAGATATCACTAATACACGGAATGTAAACTTGGCTACATAGGAACTGAATTACAAAACAGAACAGGGTCTCAAATTTAGAAACCCAACTTATGCTTGCTTAAGGGGAAAGGTGAGTTGGGGTGCTGCATAAAACCAGAGATTGAAATGAGCACAGATAAAGTTCCTTAAGCCAAATATGGAATAGACAAGAGCTACTCGTTGCTCAACGAAATGGACTCAACACCCCATATTAAACGCCTAAGAATGTACCTGACTAGGAAGTATCTTAAAACCTATGGACTGCTATGTCTCCGAAAGAGAATCAAGCGTGTGTACAGGGCCATAAACGCAGCAGTGATAGGATTGGAGAGGTTCGGTGAGCAAATGAAGACCCTTTGAAGTCATATTGCATGGTACCCATTCCACGTGTCTCAACTTTCCAGGTTTAAGGGATTCTTCCTTCAGCTAAAACATGCATGTGGAACCCAGAGTATGATCAACCATGTGAGCGGGAGACGTGTTCCAATATGTGTCAGTTTTCGTCCCCTGGTACTCGGGTGCAACATTCCAGACGCTTTACGAACACTCTCCCGACTTGGAGAGTCAGTGCCTTTAACCTCCTGTTTGGCCCAGTTTGCAATTTCTGCGGAAGATGAACAGGAATAGGGAGAACCAATGACAGACTAGCTGGAGGTGTCTGGACGGGCAAATTTAACTCTCATTTCCCACCAGGAAGAGGAATTAACCAAAGGCTCAACGTGCCGTGCCGGAACCAGATTAGGGCCTGAAGCCATCCTGCGGTGTTGCGGCCAGCTCACGAGAAAGCGAGTTGAAGAAAGGAGCTCAGGGGCACTGTAATTCACAAACCTGCAGAGTTATAAATGACAGCTATCGTCCAAAAATATACTGAAGTAAGGCTGCCAAGAGGACTTGAAAGCGGGGCAGAATTGCAGGAAACCGATTTCAGGAGGTAGACTGGAATTGCATTTAAAGCATAGGAAAAGAGGCAGAACGTCCACAATGATGCACTTGGCCAAAAAGGGCGTATGCGTTTTTTCCTGAATATATTCAGGAAAAAACGCATACGCCCTTTTTGGCCAACCAAGCAAGCTTGCAAAGGAAATCTGCACTACAATGAAGTCTCACTTCCCCCCGGTCAAAAGGGCCATCTGAAAAATGTGTAAAATCCAGAAAGGCAGGACAGGCCATGGAGAACTGGGAGCCTTGTTATGCTGATGGGCGGGATGTAAATTGCCAACAGCCACTCGGGAGAAGTGTATGGTGTTTCCTGAAACATCTAAAAAACAAAGCAACAGAGCCTAGGGCACTTCCACTTATGGTCCTATAGCTTAGGGAAATTAAAATCAAAAAGACACAGCCACCCCAAAGGTTGGGACGGCTCTGTTTACAAGAACCTGGTTTACGGTACAAGTTCAATATCGCAGAAAGTGAAAAATGGATAAAGAAGTTGTGGTACTTACGTACAATGCAGTATCACTCAACAAGGAAATCTAAGTCATCAGGCCCGTAGCAGCATAATGAGTGGATTCAGGTACGATGATTCTAACTGAAATAAGTCACACAGAAAAAGAAACATCATAAGATATCACCAATACACGGAATGTGAACGTGGCTACACAGGAACTGAATTACAAAACAGAACAGGGTCTCAAATTTAGAAACCCAACTTATGCTTGCTTAAGGGGAAAGGTGAGTTGGGGTGCTGCATAAAACCAGAGATTGAAATGAGCACAGATAAAGTTCCTTAAGCCAAATATGGAATAGACAAGAGCTACTCCTTGCTGAACGAAATGGACTCAACACACCATATTAAATGCCTAAGAGTGTACCTGACTAGGAAATATCTTAAAACCTATGGATTGCTATGTCTCCGAAAGAGAATCAAGCATGTATACAGGGGCATAAACGCAGCAGTGATAGGATTGGAGAGGTTCGGTGAGCAAATGAAGACCGTTTGAAGTCATATTGCATGGTACCCATTCCACGGGTCTCAACTCTCCAGGTTTAAGGGATTCTTCCTTCAGCTAAAACATGCATGTGGAACCCAGAGTATGATCAACCGTGTGATCGGGAGACGTGTTCCAATATGTGTCAGTGTTCATCCCCTGGTACTCGGGTGCAACATGCCAGACGCTTTAGTAACACTCTCCCGACTTGGAGAGTCAGTGCCTTTAACCTCCTGTTTGGCCCAGTTTGCAATTTCTGCGGAAGATGAACAGGAATAGGGAGAACCAATGAGAGACTAGCTGGAGGTGCCTGGACGGGCAAATTTAACTCTCATTTCCCACCAGGAAGAGGAATTAACCAAAGGCTCAGCGTGCAGTGCCGGAACCAGATTAGGGCCTGAAGCAATCCTGCGGTGTTGCGGCCAGCTCACGAGAAAGCGAGTTGAAGAAAGGAGCTCAGGGGCACTGTAATTCACAAACCTGCAGAGTTATAAATGACAGCTATCGTCCAAAAATATACTGAAGTAAGGCTGCCAAGAGGACTTGAAAGCGGGGCAGAATTGCAGGAAACCGATTTCAGGAGGTAGACTGGAATTGCATTTAAAGCATAGGAAAAGAGGCAGAACGTCCACAATGATGCACTTGGCCAAAAAGGGCATATGCGTTTTTTCCTGAATATATTCAGGAAAAAACGCATACGCCCTTTTTGGCCAACCAAGCAAGCTTGCAAGGGAAATCTGCACTACAATGAAGTCTCACTTCCCCCCGGTCAAAAGGGCCATCTGAAAAAAGTGTAAAATCCAGAAAGGCAGGACAGGTCATGGAGAACTGGGAGCCTTGTTATGCTGATGGGCGGGATGTAAATTGCCGACAGCTACTCGGGAGAAGTGTATGGTGTTTCCTGAAACATCTAAAAAACAAAGCAACAGAGCCTAGGGCACTTCCACTTATGGTCCTATAGCTTAGGGAAATTAAAATCAAAAAGACACAGCCACCCCAAAGGTTGGGATGGCTCTGTTTACAAGAACCTGGTACGGTACAAGTTCAATATCGCAGAAAGTGAAAAATGGATAAAGAAGTTGTGGTACTTATGTACAATGCAATATCACACAGCAATGAAATCTATGTCATCAGGCCCGTAGCAGCATAATGAGTGGATTCAGGTACGATGATTCTAACTGAAATAAGTCACACAGAAAAAGAAACATCATAAGATATCACTAATACACGGAATGTAAACTTGGCTACACAGGAACTGAATTACAAAACAGAACAGGGTCTCAAATTTAGAAAACCAACTTATGCTTGCTTAAGGGGAAAGGTGAGTTGGGGTGCTGCATAAAACCAGAGATTGAAATGAGCACAGATAAAGTTCCTTAAGCCAAATATGGAATAGACAAGAGCTACTCCTTGCTCAACGAAATGGATTAAACACCCCATATTAAACGCCTAAGTATGTACCTGACTAGGAAGTATCTTAAAACCTATGGACTGCTATGTCTCCGAAAGAGAATCAAGCGTGTGTACAGGGGCATAAACGCAGCAGTGATAGGATTGTAGAGGTTCGGTGAGCAAATGAAGTCCCTTTGAAGTCATATTGCATGGTACCCATTCCACGGGTCTCAACTCTCCAGGTTTAAGGTATTCTTCCTTCAGCTAAAACATGCACGTGGAACCCAGAGTATGATCAACCGTGTGATCGGGAGACGTGTTCAAATATGTCTCAGTTTTCGTCCCCTGGTACTCGGGTGCAACATTCCAGACGCTTTACTAACACTCTCCCGACTTGGAGATTCAGTGCCTTTAACCTCCTGTTTGGCCCAGTTTGCAATTTCTGCGGAAGATGAACAGGAATAGGGAGAACCAATGACAGACTAGCTGGAGGTGTCTGGACGGGCAAATTTAACTCTCATTTCCCACCAGGAAGAGGAATTAACCAAAGGCTCAACGTGCCGTGCCGGAACCAGATTAGGGCCTGAAGCCATCCTGCGGTGTTGCGGCCAGCTCACGAGAAAGCGAGTTGAAGAAAGGAGCTCGGGGGCACTGTAATTCACAAACCTGCAGAGTTATAAATGACAGCTATCGTCCAAAAATATACTGAAGTAAGGCTGCCAAGAGGACTTGAAAGCGGGGCAGAATTGCAGGAAACCGATTTCAGGAGGTAGACTGGAATTGCATTTAAAGCATAGGAAAAGAGGCAGAACGTCCACAATGATGCACTTGGCCAAAAAGGGCGTATGCGTTTTTTCCTGAATATATTCAGGAAAAAACGCATACGCCCTTTTTGGCCAACCAAGCAAGCTTGCAAAGGAAATCTGCACTACAATGAAGTCTCACTTCCCCCCGGTCAAAAGGGCCATCTGAAAAAAGTGTAAAATCCAGAAAGGCAGGACAGGCCATGGAGAACTGGGAGCCTTGTTATGCTGATGGGCGGGATGTAAATTGCCAACAGCCACTCGGGAGAAGTGTATGGTGTTTCCTGAAACATCTAAAAAACAAAGCAACAGAGCCTAGGGCACTTCCACTTATGGTCCTATAGCTTAGGGAAATTAAAATCAAAAAGACACAGCCACCCCAAAGGTTGGGACGGCTCTGTTTACAAGAACGTGGTTTGCGGTACAAGTTCAATATCGCAGAAAGTGAAAAATGGATAAAGAAGTTGTGGTACTTACGTACAATGCAATATCACTCAGCAATGAAATCTATGTCATCAGGCCCGTAGCAGCATAATGAGTGGATTCAGGTACGATGATTCTAACTGAAATAAGTCACACAGAAAAAGAAACATCATAAGATATCACTAATACACGGAATGTAAACTTGGCTACAGAGGAACTGAATTCCACAACAGAACAGGTTCTCAAATTTAGAAACACAACTTATGCTTGCTTAAGGGGAAAGGTGAGTTGGGGTGCTGCATAAAACCAGAGATTGAAATGAGCACAGATAAAGTTCCTTAAGCCAAATATGGAATAGACTAGAGCTACTCCTTGCTCAACGAAATGGACTCAACACTCCATATTAAATGCCTAAGAGTGTACCTGACGAGGAAGTATCTTAAAACCTATGGATTGCTATGTCTCCGAAAGAGAATCAAGCGTGTGTACAGGGGCATAAAGGCAGCAGTGATAGGACTGGAGAGGTTCGGTGAGCAAATGAAGACCCTTTGAAGTCATATTGCATGGTACCCATTCCACGGGTCTCAACTCTCCAGGTTTAAGGTATTCTTCCTTCAGCTAAAACATGCATGTGGAACCCAGAGTATGATCAACCGTGTGATCGGGAGACGTGTTCCAATATGTGTCAGTTTTCGTCCCCTGGTACTCGGGTGCAACATTCCAGACGCTTTACTAACACTCTCCCGACTTGGAGAGTCAGTGCCTTTAACCTCCTGTTTGGCCCAGTTTGCAATTTCTGCGGAAGATGAACAGGAATAGGGAGAACCAATGAGAGACTAGCTGGAGGTGTCTGGACGGGCAAATTTAACTCTCATTTCCCACCAGGAAGAGGAATTAACCAAAGGCTCAGCGTGCCGTGCCGGAACCAGATTAGGGCCTGAAGCCATCCTGCGGTGTTGCGGCCAGCTCACGAGAAAGCGAGTTGAAGAAAGGAGCTCAGGGGCACTGTAATTCACAAACCTGCAGAGTTATAAATGACAGCTATCGTCCAAAAATATACTGAAGTAAGGCTGCCAAGAGGACTTGAAAGCGGGGCAGAATTGCAGGAAACCGATTTCGGGAGGTAGACTGGAATTGCATTTAAAGCATAGGAAAAGAGGCAGAACGTCCACAATGATGCACTTGGCCAAAAAGGGCGTATGCGTTTTTTCCTGAATATATTCAGGAAAAAACGCATACGCCCTTTTTGGCCAACCAAGCAAGCTTGCAAAGGAAATCTGCACTACAATGAAGTCTCACTTCCCCCCGGTCAAAAGGGCCATCTGAAAAAAGTGTAAAATCCAGAAAGGCAGGACAGGCCATGGAGAACTGGGAGCCTTGTTATGCTGATGGGCGGGATGTAAATTGCCAACAGCCACTCGGGAGAAGTGTATGGTGTTTCCTGAAACATCTAAAAATCAAAGCAACAGAGCCTAGGGCACTTCCACTTATGGTCCTATAGCTTAGAGAAATTAAAATCAAAATCACAAAGCCACCCCAAAGGTTGGGACGGCTCTGTTTACAAGAACCTGGTTTACGGTACAAGTTCAATATCGCAGAAAGTGAAAAATGGATAAAGAAGTTGTGGTACTTACGTACAATGCAATATCACTCAGCAATGAAATCTATGTCATCAGGCCCGTAGCAGCATAATGAGTGGATTCAGGTATGATGATTCTAACTGAAATAAGTCACACAGAAAAAGAAACATCATAAGATATCACTAATACACGGAATGTAAACTTGGCTACAGAGCAACTGAATTACAAAACAGAACAGGGTCTCAAATTTAGAAACCCAACTTATGCTTGCTTAAGGGGAAAGGTGAGTTGGGGTGCTGCATAAAACCAGTGATTGAAATGAGCACAGATAAATTTCCTTAAGCCAAATATGGAATAGACAAGAGCTACTCCTTGCTCAACGAAATGGACTCAACACACCATATTAAATGCCTAAGAGTGTACCTGACTAGGAAGTATCTTAAAACCTATGGATTGCTATGTCTTCGAAAGAGAATCAAGCGTGTGTACAGGGGCATAAACGCAGCAGTGATAGGACTGGAGAGGTTCGGTGAGCATATGAAGACCCTTTGAAGTCATATTGCATGGTACCCATTCCACGGGTCTCAACTCTCCAGGTTTAAGGTATTCTTCCTTCAGCTAAAACATGCATGTGGAACCCAGAGTATGATCAACCGTGTGATCGGGAGACGTGTTCCAATATGTGTCAGTTTTCGTCCCCTGGTACTCGGGTGCAACATTCCAGACGCTTTACTAACACTCTCCCGACTTGGAGAGTCAGTGCCTTTAACCTCCTGTTTGGCCCAGTTTGCAATTTCTGCGGAAGATGAACAGGAATAGGGAGAACCAATGGGAGACTAGCTGGAGGTGTCTGGACGGGCAAATTTAACTCTCATTTCCCACCAGGAAGAGGAATTAACCAAAGGCTCAGCGTGCCGTGCCGGAACCAGATTAGGGCCTGAAGCCATCCTGCGGTGTTGCGGCCAGCTCACGAGAAAGCGAGTTGAAGAAAGGAGCTCGGGGGCACTATAATTCACAAACCTGCAGAGTTATAAATGACAGCTATCGTCCAAAAATATACTGAAGTAAGGCTGCCAAGAGGACTTGAAAGCGGGGCAGAATTGCAGGAAACCGATTTCAGGAGGTAGACTGGAATTGCATTTAAAGCATAGGAAAAGAGGCAGAACGTCCACAATGATGCACTTGGCCAAAAAGGGCGTATGCGTTTTTTCCTGAATATATTCAGGAAAAAACGCATACGCCCTTTTTGGCCAACCAAGCAAGCTTGCAAAGGAAATCTGCACTACAATGAAGTCTCACTTCCCCCCGGTCAAAAGGGCCATCTGAAAAAAGTGTAAAATCCAGAAAGGCAGGACAGGCCATGGAGAACTGGGAGCCTTGTTATGCTGATGGGCGGGATGTAAATTGCCAACAGCCACTCGGGAGAAGTGTATGGTGTTTCCTGAAACATCTAAAAAACAAAGCAACAGAGCCTAGGGCACTTCCACTTATGGTCCTATAGCTTAGGGAAATTAAAATCAAAAAGACACAGCCACCCCAAAGGTTGGGACGGCTCTGTTTACAAGAACGTGGTTTGCGGTACAAGTTCAATATCGCAGAAAGTGAAAAATGGATAAAGAAGTTGTGGTACTTACGTACAATGCAATATCACTCAGCAATGAAATCTATGTCATCAGGCCCGTAGCAGCATAATGAGTGGATTCAGGTACGATGATTCTAACTGAAATAAGTCACACAGAAAAAGAAACATCATAAGATATCACTAATACACGGAATGTAAACTTGGCTACAGAGGAACTGAATTCCACAACAGAACAGGTTCTCAAATTTAGAAACACAACTTATGCTTGCTTAAGGGGAAAGGTGAGTTGGGGTGCTGCATAAAACCAGAGATTGAAATGAGCACAGATAAAGTTCCTTAAGCCAAATATGGAATAGACTAGAGCTACTCCTTGCTCAACCAAATGGACTCAACACTCCATATTAAATGCCTAAGAGTGTACCTGACGAGGAAGTATCTTAAAACCTATGGATTGCTATGTCTCCGAAAGAGAATCAAGCGTGTGTACAGGGGCATAAAGGCAGCAGTGATAGGACTGGAGAGGTTCGGTGAGCAAATGAAGACCCTTTGAAGTCATATTGCATGGTACCCATTCCACGGGTCTCAACTCTCCAGGTTTAAGGTATTCTTCCTTCAGCTAAAACATGCATGTGGAACCCAGAGTATGATCAACCGTGTGATCGGGAGACGTGTTCCAATATGTGTCAGTTTTCGTCCCCTGGTACTCGGGTGCAACATTCCAGACGCTTTACTAACACTCTCCCGACTTGGAGAGTCAGTGCCTTTAACCTCCTGTTTGGCCCAGTTTGCAATTTCTGCGGAAGATGAACAGGAATAGGGAGAACCAATGACAGACTAGCTGGAGGTGTCTGGACGGGCAAATTTAACTCTCATTTCGCACCAGGATGAGGAATTAACCAAAGGCTCAGCGTGCCGTGCCGGAACCAGATTAGGGCCTGAAGCCATCCTGCGGTGTTGCGGCCGGCTCACGAGAAAGCGAGTTGAAGAAAGGAGCTCAGGGGCACTGTAATTCACAATCCTGCAGAGTTATAAATGACAGCTATCGTCCAAAAATATACTGAAGTAAGGCTGCCAAGAGGACTTGAAAGCGGGGCAGAATTGCAGGAAACCGATTTCAGGAGGTAGACTGGAATTGCATTTAAAGCATAGGAAAAGAGGCAGAACGTCGACAATGATGCACTTGGCCAAAAAGGGCGTATGCGTTTTTTCCTGAATATATTCAGGAAAAAACGCATACGCACTTTTTGGCCAACCAAGCAAGCTTGCAAAGGAAATCTGCACTACAATGAAGTCTCACTTCCCCCCCGTCAAAAGGGCCATCTGAAAAAAGTGTAAAATCTAGAAAGGCAGGACAGGCCATGGAGAACTGGGAGCCTTGTTATGCTGATGGGCGGGATGTAAATTGCCAACAGCCGCTCGGCAGAAGTGTATGGTGTTTCCTGAAACATCTAAAAAACAAAGCAACAGAGCCTAGGGCACTTCCACTTATGGTCCTATAGCTTAGGGAAATTAAAATCAAAAAGACACAGCCACCCCAAAGATTGCGACGGCTCTGTTTACAAGAACCTGGTTTACGGTACAAGTTCAATATCGCAGAAAGTGAAAAATGGATAAAGAAGTTGTGGTACTTACGTACAATGCAGTATCACTCAGCAATGATATCTATGTCATCAGGCCCGTAGCAGCATAATGAGTGGATTCAGGTATGATGATTCTTACTGAAATAAGTCACACAGAAAAAGAAACATCATAAGATATCACTAATACACGGAATGTAAACTTGGCTACACAGGAACTGAATTACAAAACAGAACAGGGTCTCAAATTTAGAAACCCAACTTATGCTTGCTTAAGGGGAAAGGTGAGTTGGGGTGCTGCATAAAACCAGAGATTGAAATGAGCACAGATAAAGTTCCTTAAGCCAAATATGGAATAGACAAGAGGTACCCCTTGCTCAAAGAAATGGACTCAACACACCATATTAAATGCCTAAGAGTGTACCTGACTAGGAAGTATCTTAAAACCTATGGATTGCTATGTCTCCGAAAGAGAATCAAGCGTGTGTACAGGGGCATAAACGCAGCAGTGATAGGACTGGAGAGGTTCGGTGAGCAAATGAAGAACCTTTGAAGTCATATTGCATGGTACCCATTCCACGGGTCTCAACTCTCCAGGTTTATGGTATTCTTCTTTCAGCTAAAACATGCATGTGGAACCCAGAGTATGATCAACCGTGTGATCGGGAGACGTGTTCCAATATGTGTCAGTTTTCGTCCCCTGGTACTCGGGTGCAACATTCCAGACGCTTTACTAACACTCTCCCGACTTGGAGAGTCAGTGCCTTTAACCTCCTGTTTGGTCCAGTTTGCAATTTCTGCGGAAGATGAACAGGAATAGGGAGAACCAATGAGAGACTAGCTGGAGGTGTCTGGACGGGAAAATTTAACTCTCATTTCCCACCAGGAAGAGGAATTAACCAAAGGCTCAGTGTGCCGTGCCGGAACCAGATTAGGGCCTGAAGCCATCCTGCGGTGTTGCGGCCAGCTCACGAGAAACCGAGTTGAAGAAAGGAGCTCAGGGGCACTGTAATTCACAAACCTGCAGAGTTATAAATGACAGCTATCGTCCAAAAATATACTGAAGTAAGGCTGCCAAGAGGACTTGAAAGCGGGGCAGAATTGCAGGAAACCGATTTCAGGAGGTAGACTGGAATTGCATTTAAAGCATAGGAAAAGAGGCAGAACGTCCACAATGATGCACTTGGCCAAAAAGGGTGTATGCGTTTTTTCCTGAATATATTCAGGAAAAAACGCATACGCCCTTTTTGGCCAACCAAGCAAGCTTGCAAAGGAAATCTGCACTACAATGAAGTCTCACTTCCCCCCGGTCAAAAGGGCCATCTGAAAAATGTGTAAAATCCAGAAAGGCAGGACAGGCCATGGAGAACTGGGAGCCTTGTTATGCTGATGGGCGGGATGTAAATTGCCAACAGCCACTCGGGAGAAGTGTATGGTGTTTCCTGAAACATCTAAAAAACAAAGCAACAGAGCCTAGGGCACTTCCACTTATGGTCCTATAGCTTAGGGAAATTAAAATCAAAAAGGCACAGCCACCCCAAAGGTTGGACAGCTCTGTTTACAAGAACCTGGTTTACGGTACAAGTTCAATATCGCAGAAAGTGAAAAATGGATAAAGAAGTTGTGGTACTTATGTACAATGCAATATCACAGAGGAATGAAATCTATGTCATCAGGCCCGTAGCAGCATAATGAGTGGATTCAGGTACGATGATTCTAACTGAAATAAGTCACACAGAAAAAGAAACATCATAAGATATCACTAATACACGGAATGTAAACTTGGCTACACAGGAACTGAATTACAAAACAGAACAGGGTCTCAAATTTAGAAACCCAACTTATGCTTGCTTAAGGGGAAAGGTGAGTTGGGGTGCTGCATAAAACCAGAGATTGAAATGAGCACAGATAAAGTTCCTTAAGCCAAATATGGAATAGACAAGAGCTACTCCTTGCTCAACGAAATTGACTCAACACCCCATATTAAACGCCTAAGTATGTACCTGACTAAGAAGTATCTTAAAACCTATGGACTGCTATGTCTCCGAAAGAGAATCAAGCGTGTGTACAGGGGCATAAACGCAGCAGTGATAGGATTGGAGAGGTTCCGTGAGCAAATGAAGTCCCTTTGAAGTCATATTGCATGGTACCCATTCCACGGGTCTCAACTCTCCAGGTTTAAGGTATTCTTCCTTCAGCTAAAACATGCACGTGGAACCCAGAGTATGATCAACCGTGTGATCGGGAGACGTGTTCCAATATGTCTCAGTTTTCGTCCCCTGGTACTCGGGTGCAACATTCCAGACGCTTTACTAACACTCTCCCGACTTGGAGAGTCAGTGCCTTTAACCTCCTGTTTGGCCCAGTTTGCAATTTCTGCGGAAGATGAACAGGAATAGGGAGAACCAATGAGAGACTAGCTGGAGGTGTCTGGACGGGCAAATTTAACTCTCATTTCCCACCAGGAAGAGGAATTAACCAAAGGCTCAGCGTGCCGTGCCGGAACCAGATTAGGGCCTGAAGCTATCCTGCGGTGTTGCGGCCAGCTCACGAGAAAGCGAGTTGAAGAAAGGAGCTCAGGGGCACTGTAATTCACAAACCTGCAGAGTTATAAATGACAGCTATCGTCCAAAAATATACTGAAGTAAGGCTGCCAAGAGGACTTGAAAGCGGGGCAGAATTGCAGGAAACCGATTTCAGGAGGTAGACTGGAATTGCATTTAAAGCATAGGAAAAGAGGCAGAACGTCCACAATGATGCACTTGGCCAAAAAGGGCGTATGCGTTTTTTCCTGAATATATTCAGGAAAAAACGCATACGCCCTTTTTGGCCAACCAAGCAAGCTTGCAAAGGAAATCTGCACTACAATGAAGTCTCACTTCCCCCCGGTCAAAAGGGCCATCTGAAAAAAGTGTAAAATCCAGAAAGGCAGGACAGGCCATGGAGAACTGGGAGCCTTGTTATGCTGATGGGCGGGATGTAAATTGCCAACAGCCACTCGGGAGAAGTGTATGGTGTTTCCTGAAACATCTAAAAAACAAAGCAACAGAGCCTAGGGCACTTCCACTTATGGTCCTATAGCTTAGGGAAATTAAAATCAAAAAGACACAGCCACCCCAAAGGTTGGGACGGCTCTGTTTACAAGAACGTGGTTTGCGGTACAAGTTCAATATCGCAGAAAGTGAAAAATGGATAAAGAAGTTGTGGTACTTACGTACAATGCAATATCACTCAGCAATGAAATCTATGTCATCAGGCCCGTAGCAGCATAATGAGTGGATTCAGGTACGATGATTCTAACTGAAATAAGTCACACAGAAAAAGAAACATCATAAGATATCACTAATACACGGAATGTAAACTTGGCTACAGAGGAACTGAATTCCACAACAGAACAGGTTCTCAAATTTAGAAACACAACTTATGCTTGCTTAAGGGGAAAGGTGAGTTGGGGTGCTGCATAAAACCAGAGATTGAAATGAGCACAGATAAAGTTCCTTAAGCCAAATATGGAATAGACTAGAGCTACTCCTTGCTCAACCAAATGGACTCAACACTCCATATTAAATGCCTAAGAGTGTACCTGACGAGGAAGTATCTTAAAACCTATGGATTGCTATGTCTCCGAAAGAGAATCAAGCGTGTGTACAGGGGCATAAAGGCAGCAGTGATAGGACTGGAGAGGTTCGGTGAGCAAATGAAGACCCTTTGAAGTCATATTGCATGGTACCCATTCCACGGGTCTCAACTCTCCAGGTTTAAGGTATTCTTCCTTCAGCTAAAACATGCATGTGGAACCCAGAGTATGATCAACCATGTGAGCGGGAGACGTGTTCAAATATGTGTCAGTTTTCGTCCCCTGGTACTCGGGTGCAACATTCCAGACGCTTTACGAACACTCTCCCGACTTGGAGATTCAGTGCCTTTAACCTCCTGTTTGGCCCAGTTTGCAATTTCTGCGGAAGATGAACAGGAATAGGGAGAACCAATGACAGACTAGCTGGAGGTGTCTGGACGGGCAAATTTAACTCTCATTTCCCACCAGGAAGAGGAATTAACCAAAGGCTCAACGTGCCGTGCCGGAACCAGATTAGGGCCTGAAGCCATCCTGCGGTGTTGCGGCCAGCTCACGAGAAAGCGAGTTGAAGAAAGGAGCTCAGGGGCACTGTAATTCACAAACCTGCAGAGTTATAAATGACAGCTATCGTCCAAAAATATACTGAAGTAAGGCTGCCAAGAGGACTTGAAAGCGGGGCAGAATTGCAGGAAACCGATTTCAGGAGGTAGACTGGAATTGCATTTAAAGCATAGGAAAAGAGGCAGAACGTCCACAATGATGCACTTGGCCAAAAAGGGCGTATGCGTTTTTTCCTGAATATATTCAGGAAAAAACGCATACGCCCTTTTTGGCCAACCAAGCAAGCTTGCAAAGGAAATCTGCACTACAATGAAGTCTCACTTCCCCCCGGTCAAAAGGGCCATCTGAAAAATGTGTAAAATCCAGAAAGGCAGGACAGGCCATGGAGAACTGGGAGCCTTGTTATGCTGATGGGCGGGATGTAAATTGCCAACAGCCACTCGGGAGAAGTGTATGGTGTTTCCTGAAACATCTAAAAAACAAAGCAACAGAGCCTAGGGCACTTCCACTTATGGTCCTATAGCTTAGGGAAATTAAAATAAAAAAGACACAGCCACCCCAAAGGTTGGGACGGCTCTGTTTACAAGAACCTGGTTTACGGTACAAGTTCAATATCGCAGAAAGTGAAAAATGGATAAAGAAGTTGTGGTACTTACGTACAATGCAGTATCACTCAACAAGGAAATCTAAGTCATCAGGCCCGTAGCAGCATAATGAGTGGATTCAGGTACGATGATTCTAACTGAAATAAGTCACACAGAAAAAGAAACATCATAAGATATCACCAATACACGGAATGTGAACGTGGCTACACAGGAACTGAATTACAAAACAGAACAGGGTCTCAAATTTAGAAACCCAACTTATGCTTGCTTAAGGGGAAAGGTGAGTTGGGGTGCTGCATAAAACCAGAGATTGAAATGAGCACAGATAAAGTTCCTTAAGCCAAATATGGAATAGACAAGAGCTACTCCTTGCTCAATGAAATGGATTAAACACCCCATATTAAACGCCTAAGTATGTACCTGACTAGGAAGTATCTTAAAACCTATGGACTGCTATGTCTCCGAAAGAGAATCAAGCGTGTGTACAGGGGCATAAACGCAGCAGTGATAGGATTGGAGAGGTTCGGTGAGCAAATGAAGTCCCTTTGAAGTCATATTGCATGGTACCCATTCCACGGGTCTCAACTCTCCAGGTTTAAGGTATTCTTCCTTCAGCTAAAACATGCACGTGGAACCCAGAGTATGATCAACCGTGTGATCGGGAGACGTGTTCAAATATGTCTCAGTTTTCGTCCCCTGGTACTCGGGTGCAACATTCCAGACGCTTTACTAACACTCTCCCGACTTGGAGAGTCAGTGCCTTTAACCTCCTGTTTGGCCCAGTTTGCAATTTCTGCGGAAGATGAACAGGAATAGGGAGAACCAATGAGAGACTAGCTGGAGGTGTCTGGACGGGCAAATTTAACTCTCATTTCCCACCAGGAAGAGGAATTAACCAAAGGCTCAACGTGCCCTGCCGGAACCAGATTAGGGCCTGAAGCCATCCTGCGGTGTTGCGGCCAGCTCACGAGAAAGCGAGTTGAAGAAAGGAGCTCAGGGGCACTGTAATTCACAAACCTGCAGAGTTATAAATGACA
The DNA here is from genome assembly GCF_949774975.1 of Lagenorhynchus albirostris. NCBI lineage: Eukaryota > Metazoa > Chordata > Mammalia > Artiodactyla > Delphinidae > Lagenorhynchus > Lagenorhynchus albirostris. The sequence continues at coordinate 95,774,815 of NC_083100.1, read as the reverse complement.
GCTATCGTCCAAAAATATACTGAAGTAAGGCTGCCAAGAGGACTTGAAAGCGGGGCAGAATTGCAGGAAACCGATTTCAGGAGGTAGACTGGAATTGCATTTAAAGCATAGGAAAAGAGGCAGAACGTCCACAATGATGCACTTGGCCAAAAAGGGCGTATGCGTTTTTTCCTGAATATATTCAGGAAAAAACGCATACGCCCTTTTTGGCCAACCAAGCAAGCTTGCAAAGGAAATCTGCACTACAATGAAGTCTCACTTCCCCCCGGTCAAAAGGGCCATCTGAAAAAAGTGTAAAATCCAGAAAGGCAGGACAGGCCATGGAGAACTGGGAGCCTTGTTATGCTGATGGGCGGGATGTAAATTGCCAACAGCCACTCGGGAGAAGTGTATGGTGTTTCCTGAAACATCTAAAAAACAAAGCAACAGAGCCTAGGGCACTTCCACTTATGGTCCTATAGCTTAGGGAAATTAAAATCAAAAAGACACAGCCACCCCAAAGGTTGGGACGGCTCTGTTTACAAGAACCTGGTTTACGGTACAAGTTCAATATCGCAGAAAGTGAAAAATGGATAAAGAAGTTGTGGTACTTACGTACAATGCAATATCACTCAGCAAGGAAATCTATGTCATCAGGCCCGTAGCAGCATAATGAGTGGATTCAGGTACGATGATTCTAACTGAAATAAGTCTCACAGGAAAAGAAACATCATAAGATATCACTAATACACGGAATGTAAACTTGGCTACATAGGAACTGAATTACAAAACAGAACAGGGTCTCAAATTTAGAAACCCAACTTATGCTTGCTTAAGGGGAAAGGTGAGTTGGGGTAATGCATAAAACCAGAGATTGAAATGAGCACAGATAAAGTTCCTTAAGCCAAATATGGAATAGACAAGAGCTACTCGTTGCTCAACGAAATGGACTCAACACCCCATATTAAACGCCTAAGAATGTACCTGACTAGGAAGTATCTTAAAACCTATGGACTGCTATGTCTCCGAAAGAGAATCAAGCGTGTGTACAGGGCCATAAACGCAGCAGTGATAGGATTGGAGAGGTTCGGTGAGCAAATGAAGACCCTTTGAAGTCATATTGCATGGTACCCATTCCACGTGTCTCAACTTTCCAGGTTTAAGGGATTCTTCCTTCAGCTAAAACATGCATGTGGAACCCAGAGTATGATCAACCATGTGAGCGGGAGACGTGTTCAAATATGTGTCAGTTTTCGTCCCCTGGTACTCGGGTGCAACATTCCAGACGCTTTATGAACACTCTCCCGACTTGGAGATTCAGTGCCTTTAACCTCCTGTTTGGCCCAGTTTGCAATTTCTGCGGAAGATGAACAGGAATAGGGAGAACCAATGAGAGACTAGCTGGAGGTGTCTGGACGGGCAAATTTAACTCTCATTTCCCACCAGGAAGAGGAATTAACCAAAGGCTCAACGTGCCCTGCCGGAACCAGATTAGGGCCTGAAGCCATCCTGCGGTGTTGCGGCCAGCTCACGAGAAAGCGAGTTGAAGAAAGGAGCTCAGGGGCACTGTAATTCACAAACCTGCAGAGTTATAAATGACAGCTATCGTCCAAAAATATACTGAAGTAAGGCTGCCAAGAGGACTTGAAAGCGGGGCAGAATTGCAGGAAACCGATTTCAGGAGGTAGACTGGAATTGCATTTAAAGCATAGGAAAAGAGGCAGAACGTCCACAATGATGCACTTGGCCAAAAAGGGCGTATGCGTTTTTTCCTGAATATATTCAGGAAAAAACGCATACGCCCTTTTTGGCCAACCAAGCAAGCTTGCAAAGGAAATCTGCACTACAATGAAGTCTCACTTCCCCCCGGTCAAAAGGGCCATCTGAAAAAAGTGTAAAATCCAGAAAGGCAGGACAGGCCATGGAGAACTGGGAGCCTTGTTATGCTGATGGGCGGGATGTAAATTGCCAACAGCCACTCGGGAGAAGTGTATGGTGTTTCCTGAAACATCTAAAAAACAAAGCAACAGAGCCTAGGGCACTTCCACTTATGGTCCTATAGCTTAGGGAAATTAAAATCAAAAAGACACAGCCACCCCAAAGGTTGGGACGGCTCTGTTTACAAGAACCTGGTTTACGGTACAAGTTCAATATCGCAGAAAGTGAAAAATGGATAAAGAAGTTGTGGTACTTACGTACAATGCAATATCACTCAGCAAGGAAATCTATGTCATCAGGCCCGTAGCAGCATAATGAGTGGATTCAGGTACGATGATTCTAACTGAAATAAGTCTCACAGGAAAAGAAACATCATAAGATATCACTAATACACGGAATGTAAACTTGGCTACATAGGAACTGAATTACAAAACAGAACAGGGTCTCAAATTTAGAAACCCAACTTATGCTTGCTTAAGGGGAAAGGTGAGTTGGGGTAATGCATAAAACCAGAGATTGAAATGAGCACAGATAAAGTTCCTTAAGCCAAATATGGAATAGACAAGAGCTACTCGTTGCTCAACGAAATGGACTCAACACCCCATATTAAACGCCTAAGAATGTACCTGACTAGGAAGTATCTTAAAACCTATGGACTGCTATGTCTCCGAAAGAGAATCAAGCGTGTGTACAGGGCCATAAACGCAGCAGTGATAGGATTGGAGAGGTTCGGTGAGCAAATGAAGACCCTTTGAAGTCATATTGCATGGTACCCATTCCACGTGTCTCAACTTTCCAGGTTTAAGGGATTCTTCCTTCAGCTAAAACATGCATGTGGAACCCAGAGTATGATCAACCATGTGAGCGGGAGACGTGTTCAAATATGTGTCAGTTTTCGTCCCCTGGTACTCGGGTGCAACATTCCAGACGCTTTACGAACACTCTCCCGACTTGGAGATTCAGTGCCTTTAACCTCCTGTTTGGCCCAGTTTGCAATTTCTGCGGAAGATGAACAGGAATAGGGAGAACCAATGACAGACTAGCTGGAGGTGTCTGGACGGGCAAATTTAACTCTCATTTCCCACCAGGAAGAGGAATTAACCAAAGGCTCAACGTGCCGTGCCGGAACCAGATTAGGGCCTGAAGCCATCCTGCGGTGTTGCGGCCAGCTCACGAGAAAGCGAGTTGAAGAAAGGAGCTCAGGGGCACTGTAATTCACAAACCTGCAGAGTTATAAATGACAGCTATCGTCCAAAAATATACTGAAGTAAGGCTGCCAAGAGGACTTGAAAGCGGGGCAGAATTGCAGGAAACCGATTTCAGGAGGTAGACTGGAATTGCATTTAAAGCATAGGAAAAGAGGCAGAACGTCCACAATGATGCACTTGGCCAAAAAGGGCGTATGCGTTTTTTCCTGAATATATTCAGGAAAAAACGCATACGCCCTTTTTGGCCAACCAAGCAAGCTTGCAAAGGAAATCTGCACTACAATGAAGTCTCACTTCCCCCCGGTCAAAAGGGCCATCTGAAAAATGTGTAAAATCCAGAAAGGCAGGACAGGCCATGGAGAACTGGGAGCCTTGTTATGCTGATGGGCGGGATGTAAATTGCCAACAGCCACTCGGGAGAAGTGTATGGTGTTTCCTGAAACATCTAAAAAACAAAGCAACAGAGCCTAGGGCACTTCCACTTATGGTCCTATAGCTTAGGGAAATTAAAATCAAAAAGACACAGCCACCCCAAAGGTTGGGACGGCTCTGTTTACAAGAACCTGGTTTACGGTACAAGTTCAATATCGCAGAAAGTGAAAAATGGATAAAGAAGTTGTGGTACTTACGTACAATGCAGTATCACTCAACAAGGAAATCTAAGTCATCAGGCCCGTAGCAGCATAATGAGTGGATTCAGGTACGATGATTCTAACTGAAATAAGTCACACAGAAAAAGAAACATCATAAGATATCACTAATACACGGAATGTGAACGTGGCTACACAGGAACTGAATTACAAAACAGAACAGGGTCTCAAATTTAGAAACCCAACTTATGCTTGCTTAAGGGGAAAGGTGAGTTGGGGTGCTGCATAAAACCAGAGATTGAAATGAGCACAGATAAAGTTCCTTAAGCCAAATATGGAATAGACAAGAGCTACTCCTTGCTCAACGAAATGCACTCAACACACCATATTAAATGCCTAAGAGTGTACCTGACTAGGAAATATCTTAAAACCTATGGATTGCTATGTCTCCGAAAGAGAATCAAGCATGTATACAGGGGCATAAACGCAGCAGTGATAGGATTGGAGAGGTTCGGTGAGCAAATGAAGACCCTTTGAAGTCATATTGCATGGTACCCATTCCACGGGTCTCAACTCTCCAGGTTTAAGGGATTCTTCCTTCAGCTAAAACATGCATGTGGAACCCAGAGTATAATCAACCGTGTGATCGGGAGACGTGTTCCAATATGTGTCAGTGTTCATCCCCTGGTACTCGGGTGCAACATGCCAGACGCTTTACTAACACTCTCCCGACTTGGAGAGTCAGTGCCTTTAACCTCCTGTTTGGCCCAGTTTGCAATTTCTGCGGAAGATGAACAGGAATAGGGAGAACCAATGACAGACTAGCTGGAGGTGTCTGGACGGGCAAATTTAACTCTCATTTCCCACCAGGAAGAGGAATTAACCAAAGGCTCAGCGTGCCGTGCCGGAACCAGATTAGGGCCTGAAGCCATCCTGCGGTGTTGCGGCCAGCTCACGAGAAAGCGAGTTGAAGAAAGGAGCTCAGGGGCACTGTAATTCACAAACCTGCAGAGTTATAAATGACAGCTATCGTCCAAAAATATACTGAAGTAAGGCTGCCAAGAGGACTTGAAAGCGGGGCAGAATTGCAGGAAACCGATTTCAGGAGGTAGACTGGAATTGCATTTAAAGCATAGGAAAAGAGGCAGAACGTCCACAATGATGCACTTGGCCAAAAAGGGCATATGCGTTTTTTCCTGAATATATTCAGGAAAAAACGCATACGCCCTTTTTGGCCAACCAAGCAAGCTTGCAAGGGAAATCTGCACTACAATGAAGTCTCACTTCCCCCCGGTCAAAAGGGCCATCTGAAAAAAGTGTAAAATCCAGAAAGGCAGGACAGGTCATGGAGAACTGGGAGCCTTGTTATGCTGATGGGCGGGATGTAAATTGCGGACAGCTACTCGGGAGAAGTGTATGGTGTTTCCTGAAACATCTAAAAAACAAAGCAACAGAGCCTAGGGCACTTCCACTTATGGTCCTATAGCTTAGGGAAATTAAAATCAAAAAGACACAGCCACCCCAAAGGTTGGGATGGCTCTGTTTACAAGAACCTGGTTTACGGTACAAGTTCAATATCGCAGAAAGTGAAAAATGGATAAAGAAGTTGTGGTACTTATGTACAATGCAATATCACACAGCAATGAAATCTATGTCATCAGGCCCGTAGCAGCATAATGAGTGGATTCAGGTACGATGATTCTAACTGAAATAAGTCACACAGAAAAAGAAACATCATAAGATATCACTAATACACGGAATGTAAACTTGGCTACACAGGAACTGAATTACAAAACAGAACAGGGTCTCAAATTTAGAAAACCAACTTATGCTTGCTTAAGGGGAAATGTGAGTTGGGGTGCTGCATAAAACCAGAGATTGAAATGAGCACAGATAAAGTTCCTTAAGCCAAATATGGAATAGACAAGAGCTACTCCTTGCTCAATGAAATGGATTAAACACCCCATATTAAACGCCTAAGTATGTACCTGACTAGGAAGTATCTTAAAACCTATGGACTGCTATGTCTCCGAAAGAGAATCAAGCGTGTGTACAGGGGCATAAACGCAGCAGTGATAGGATTGGAGAGGTTCGGTGAGCAAATGAAGTCCCTTTGAAGTCATATTGCATGGTACCCATTCCACGGGTCTCAACTCTCCAGGTTTAAGGTATTCTTCCTTCAGCTAAAACATGCACGTGGAACCCAGAGTATGATCAACCGTGTGATCGGGAGACGTGTTCAAATATGTCTCAGTTTTCGTCCCCTGGTACTCGGGTGCAACATTCCAGACGCTTTACTAACACTCTCCCGACTTGGAGAGTCAGTGCCTTTAACCTCCTGTTTGGCCCAGTTTGCAATTTCTGCGGAAGATGAACAGGAATAGGGAGAACCAATGAGAGACTAGCTGGAGGTGTCTGGACGGGCAAATTTAACTCTCATTTCCCACCAGGAAGAGGAATTAACCAAAGGCTCAGCGTGCCGTGCCGGAACCAGATTAGGGCCTGAAGCAATCCTGCGGTGCTGCGGCCAGCTCACGAGAAAGCGAGTTGAAGAAAGGAGCTCAGGGGCACTGTAATTCACAAACCTGCAGAGTTATAAATGACAGCTATCGTCCAAAAATATACTGAAGTAAGGCTGCCAAGAGGACTTGAAAGCGGGGCAGAATTGCAGGAAACCGATTTCAGGAGGTAGACTGGAATTGCATTTAAAGCATAGGAAAAGAGGCAGAACGTCCACAATGATGCACTTGGCCAAAAAGGGCGTATGCGTTTTTTCCTGAATATATTCAGGAAAAAACGCATACGCCCTTTTTGGCCAACCAAGCAAGCTTGCAAAGGAAATCTGCACTACAATGAAGTCTCACTTCCCCCCGGTCAAAAGGGCCATCTGAAAAAAGTGTAAAATCCAGAAAGGCAGGACAGGCCATGGAGAACTGGGAGCCTTGTTATGCTGATGGGCGGGATGTAAATTGCCAACAGCCACTCGGGAGAAGTGTATGGTGTTTCCTGAAACATCTAAAAAACAAAGCAACAGAGCCTAGGGCACTTCCACTTATGGTCCTATAGCTTAGGGAAATTAAAATCAAAAAGACACAGCCACCCCAAAGGTTGGGACGGCTCTGTTTACAAGAACCTGGTTTACGGTACAAGTTCAATATCGCAGAAAGTGAAAAATGGATAAAGAAGTTGTGGTACTTACGTACAATGCAATATCACTCAGCAAGGAAATCTATGTCATCAGGCCCGTAGCAGCATAATGAGTGGATTCAGGTACGATGATTCTAACTGAAATAAGTCTCACAGGAAAAGAAACATCATAAGATATCACTAATACACGGAATGTAAACTTGGCTACATAGGAACTGAATTACAAAACAGAACAGGGTCTCAAATTTAGAAACCCAACTTATGCTTGCTTAAGGGGAAAGGTGAGTTGGGGTAATGCATAAAACCAGAGATTGAAATGAGCACAGATAAAGTTCCTTAAGCCAAATATGGAATAGACAAGAGCTACTCCTTGCTCAACGAAATGGACTCAACACACCATATTAAATGCCTAAGAGTGTACCTGACTAGGAAGTATCTTAAAACCTATGGATTGCTATGTCTTCGAAAGAGAATCAAGCGTGTGTACAGGGGCATAAACGCAGCAGTGATAGGACTGGAGAGGTTCGGTGAGCATATGAAGACCCTTTGAAGTCATATTGAATGGTACCCATTCCACGGGTCTCAACTCTCCAGGTTTAAGGTATTCTTCCTTCAGCTAAAACATGCATGTGGAACCCAGAGTATGATCAACCGTGTGATCGGGAGACGTGTTCCAATATGTGTCAGTTTTCGTCCCCTGGTACTCGGGTGCAACATTCCAGACGCTTTACTAACACTCTCCCGACTTGGAGAGTCAGTGCCTTTAACCTCCTGTTTGGCCCAGTTTGCAATTTCTGCGGAAGATGAACAGGAATAGGGAGAACCAATGGGAGACTAGCTGGAGGTGTCTGGACGGGCAAATTTAACTCTCATTTCCCACCAGGAAGAGGAATTAACCAAAGGCTCAGCGTGCCGTGCCGGAACCAGATTAGGGCCTGAAGCCATCCTGCGGTGTTGCGGCCAGCTCACGAGAAAGCGAGTTGAAGAAAGGAGCTCTGGGGTACTATAATTCACAAACCTGCAGAGTTATAAATGACAGCTATCGTCCAAAAATATACTGAAGTAAGGCTGCCAAGAGGACTTGAAAGCGGGGCAGAATTGCAGGAAACCGATTTCAGGAGGTAGACTGGAATTGCATTTAAAGCATAGGAAAAGAGGCAGAACGTCCACAATGATGCACTTGGCCAAAAAGGGCGTATGCGTTTTTTCCTGAATATATTCAGGAAAAAACGCATACGCCCTTTTTGGCCAACCAAGCAAGCTTGCAAAGGAAATCTGCACTACAATGAAGTCTCACTTCCCCCCGGTCAAAAGGGCCATCTGAAAAAAGTGTAAAATCCAGAAAGGCAGGACAGGCCATGGAGAACTGGGAGCCTTGTTATGCTGCTGGGCGTCATTTAAATTGCCAACAGCCATTCCGGAGAAGTGTATGGTGTTTCCTGAAACATCTAAAAAACAAAGCAACAGAGCCTAGGGCACTTCCACTTATGGTCCTATAGCTTAGGGAAATTAAAATCAAAAAGACACAGCCACCCCAAAGGTTGGGACGGCTCTGTTTACAAGAACCTGGTTTACGGTACAAGTTCAATATCGCAGAAAGTGAAAAATGGATAAAGAAGTTGTGGTACTTACGTACAATGCAATATCACTCAGCAAGGAAATCTATGTCATCAGGCCCGTAGCAGCATAATGAGTGGATTCAGGTACGATGATTCTAACTGAAATAAGTCACACAGAAAAAGAAACATCATAAGATATCACCAATACACGGAATGTAAACTTGGCTACACAGGAACTGAATTCCAAAACAGAACAGGGTCTCAAATTTAGAAACCCAACTTATGCTTGCTTAAGGGGAAAGGTGAGTTGGGGTGCTGCATAAAACCAGAGATTGAAATGAGCACAGATAAAGTCCCTTAAGCCAAATATGGAATAGACAAGAGCTACTGCTTGCTCAACGAAACGGACTCAACTCCCCATATTAAACGCCTAAGAATGTACCTGACTAGTAAGTAGCTTAAAACCTAAGGAATGCTATGTCTCCGAAAGAGAATCAAGCGTGTGTACAGGGGCATAAACGCAGCAGTGATAGGATTGGAGAAGTTCGGTGAACAAATGAAGACCCTTTGAAGTCATATTGCATGGTACCCATTCCACGGGTCTCAACTCTCCAGGTTTAAGGTATTCTTCCTTCAGCTAAAACATGCATGTGGAACCCAGAGTATGATCAACCGTGTGATCGGGAGATATGTACCAATATGTGTCAGTTGTCGTCCCCTGGTACTCGGGTGCAACATTCCAGACGCTTTACTAACACTCCCGACTTGGAGAGTCAGTGCCTTTAACCTCCTGTTTGGCCCAGTTTGCAATTTCTGCGGAAGATGAACAGGAATAGGGAGAACCAATGAGAGACTAGCTGGAGGTGTCTGGACGGGCAAATTTAACTCTCATTTCGCACCAGGAAGAGGAATTAACCAAAGGCTCAGCGTGCCGTGCCGGAACCAGATTACGGCCTGAAGCAATCCTGCGGTGTTGCGGCCAGCTCACGAGAAAGCGAGTTGAAGAAAGGAGCTCAGGGGCACTGTAATTCACAAACCTGCAGAGTTATAAATGACAGCTATCGTCCAAAAATATACTGAAGTAAGGCTGCCAAGAGGACTTGAAAGCGGGGCAGAATTGCAGGAAACCGATTTCAGGAGGTAGACTGGAATTGCATTTAAAGCATAGGAAAAGAGGCAGAACGTCCACAATGATGCACTTGGCCAAAAAGGGCGTATGCGTTTTTTCCTGAATATATTCAGGAAAAAACGCATACGCCCTTTTTGGCCAACCAAGCAAGCTTGCAAAGGAAATCTGCACTACAATGAAGTCTCACTTCCCCCCGGTCAAAAGGGCCATCTGAAAAAAGTGTAAAATCTAGAAAGGCAGGACAGGCCATGGAGAACTGGGAGCCTTGTTATGCTGATGGGTGGGATGTAAATTGCCAACAGCCACTCGGGAGAAGTGTATGGTGTTTCCTGAAACATCTAAAAAACAAAGCAACAGAGCCTAGGGCACTTCCACTTATGGTCCTATAGCTTAGGGTTATTAAAATCAAAAAGACACAGCCACCCCAAAGATTGGGACGGCTCTGTTTACAAGAACCTGGTTTACGGTACAAGTTCAATATCGCAGAAAGTGAAAAATGGATAAAGAAGTTGTGGTACTTACATACAATGCAGTATCACTCAGCAATGATATCTATGTCATCAGGCCCGTAGCAGCATAATGAGTGGATTCAGGTATGATGATTCTTACTGAAATAAGTCACACAGAAAAAGAAACATCATAAGATATTACTAATACACGGAATGTAAACTTGGCTACACAGGAACTGAATTACAAAACAGAACAGGGTCTCAAATTTAGAAACCCAACTTATGCTTGCTTAAGGGGAAAGGTGAGTTGGGGTGCTGCATAAAACCAGAGATTGAAATGAGCACAGATAAAGTTCCTTAAGCCAAATATGGAATAGACAAGAGCTACTCCTTGCTCAACGAAATGGACTCAACACCCCATATTAAACGCCTAAGAATGTACCTGACTAGGAAGTATCTTAAAACCTATGGATTGCTATGTCTCCGAAAGAGAATCAAGCGTGTGTACAGGGGCATAAACGCAGCAGTGATAGGATTGGAGAAGTTCGGTGAACAAATGAAGACCCTTTGAAGTCATATTGCATGGTACCCATTCCACGGGTCTCAACTCTCCAGGTTTAAGGTATTCTTCCTTCAGCTAAAACATGCATGTGGAACCCAGAGTATGATCAACCGTGTGATCGGGAGACGTGTTCCAATATGTGTCAGTTTTCGTCCCCTGGTACTCGGGTGCAACATTCCAGACGCTTTACTAACACTCTCCCGACTTGGAGAGTCAGTGCCTTTAACCTCCTGTTTGGCCCAGTTTGCAATTTCTGCGGAAGATAAACAGGAATAGGGAGAACCAATGGGAGACTAGCTGGAGGTGTCTGGACGGGCAAATTTAACTCTCATTTCCCACCAGGAAGAGGAATTAACCAAAGGCTCAGCGTGCCGCGCCGGAACCAGATTAGGGCCTGAAGCCATCCTGTGGTGTTGCGGCCAGCTCACGAGAAAGTGAGTTGAAGAAAGGAGCTCGGGGGCACTGTAATTCACAAACCTGCAGAGTTATAAATGACAGCTATCGTCCAAAAATATACTGAAGTAAGGCTGCCAAGAGGACTTGAAAGCGGGGCAGAATTGCAGGAAACCGATTTCAGGAGGTAGACTGGAATTGCATTTAAAGCATAGGAAAAGAGGCAGAACGTCCACAATGATGCACTTGGCCAAAAAGGGCATATGCGTTTTTTCCTGAATATATTCAGGAAAAAACGCATACGCCCTTTTTGGCCAACCAAGCAAGCTTGCAAAGGAAATCTGCACTACAATGAAGTCTCACTTCCCCCCGGTCAAAAGGGCCATCTGAAAAAAGTGTAAACTCCAGAAAGGCAGGACAGGCCATGGAGAACTGGGAGCCTTGTTATGCTGATGGGCGGGATGTAAATTGCCAACAGCCACTCAGGAGAAGTGTATGGTCTTTCCTGAAACATCTAAAAAACAAAGCAACAGAGCCTAGGGCACTTCCACTTATGGTCCTATAGCTTAGGGAAATTAAAATCAAAAAGACACAGCCACCCCAAAGGTTGGACGGCTCTGTTTACAAGAACCTGGTTTACGGTACAAGTTCAATATCGCAGAAAGTGAAAAATGGATAAAGAAGTTGTGGTACTTACGTACAATGCAGTATCACTCAGCAAGGAAATCTATGTCATCAGGCCCGTAGCAGCATAATGAGTGGATTCAGGTATGATGATTCTTACTGAAATAAGTCACACAGAAAAAGAAACATCATAAGATATCACTAATACACGGAATGTAAACTTGGCTACACAGGAACTGAATTACAAAACAGAACAGGGTCTCAAATTTAGAAACCCAACTTATGCTAGCTTAAGGGGAAAGGTGAGTTCGGGTGCTGCATAAAACCAGAGATTGAAATGAGCACAGATAAAGTTCCTTAAGCCAAATATGGAATAGACAAGAGCTACTCCTTGCTCAACGAAATGGACTCAACACCCCATATTAAACGCCTAAGAATGTACCTGACTAGGAAGTATCTTAAAACCTATGGATTGCTATGTCTCCGAAAGAGAATCAAGCGTGTGTACAGGGGCATAAAGGCAGCAGTGATAGGACTGGAGAGGTTCGGTGAACAAATGAAGACCCTTTGAAGTCATATTGCATGGTACCCATTCCACGGGTCTCAACTCTCCAGGTTTAAGGTATTCTTCCTTCAGCTAAAACATGCATGTAGAACCCAGAGTATGATCAACCGTGTGATCGGGAGACGTGTTCCAATATGTGTCAGTTTTCGTCCCCTGGTACTCGGGTGCAACATTCCAGACGCTTTACTAACACTCTCCCGACTTGGAGAGTCAGTGCCTTTAACCTCCTGTTTGGCCCAGTTTGCAATTTCTGCGGAAGATGAACAGGAATAGGGAGAACCAATGACAGACTAGCTGGAGGTTTCTGGACGGGCAAATTTAACTCCCATTTCCCACCAGGAAGAGGAATTAACCAAAGGCTCAGCATGCCGTGCCGGAACCAGATTAGGGCCTGAAGCCATCCTGTGGTGTTGCGGCCAGCTCACGAGAAAGCGAGTTGAAGAAAGGAGCTCAGGGGCACTGTAATTCACAAACCTGCAGAGTTATAAATGACAGCTATCGTCCAAAAATATACTGAAGTAAGGCTGCCAAGAGGACTTGAAAGCGGGGCAGAATTGCAGGAAACCGATTTCAGGAGGTAGACTGGAATTGCATTTAAAGCATAGGAAAAGAGGCAGAACGTCGACAATGATGCACTTGGCCAAAAAGGGCGTATGCGTTTTTTCCTGAATATATTCAGGAAAAAACGCATACGCCCTTTTTGGCCAACCAAGCAAGCTTGCAAAGGAAATCTGCACTACAATGAAGTCTCACTTCCCCCCGGTCAAAAGGGCCATCTGAAAAAAGTGTAAACTCCAGAAAGGCAGGACAGGCCATGGAGAACTGGGAGCCTTGTTATGCTGATGGGCGGGATGTAAATTGCCAACAGCCACTCAGGAGAAGTGTATGGTCTTTCCTGAAACATCTAAAAAACAAAGCAACAGAGCCTAGGGCACTTCCACTTATGGTCCTATAGGTTAGGGAAATTAAAATCAAAAAGACACAGCCACCCCAAAGATTGGGACGGCTCTGTTTACAAGAACCTGGTTTACGGTACAAGTTCAATATCGCAGAAAGTGAAAAATGGATAAAGAAGTTGTGGTACTTACGTACAATGCAGTATCACTCAGCAATGATATCTATGTCATCAGGCCCGTAGCAGCATAATGAGTGGATTCAGGTATGATGATTCTTACTGAAATAAGTCACACAGAAAAAGAAACATCATAAGATATCACTAATACACGGAATGTAAACTTGGCTACACAGGAACTGAATTACAAAACAGAACAGGGTCTCAAATTTAGAAACCCAACTTATGCTTGCTTAAGGGGAAAGGTGAGTTGGGGTGCTGCATAAAACCAGAGTGGGGTGCTGCATAAAACCAGGTATTCTTCCTTCAGCTAAAACATGCATGTGGAACCCAGAGTAGGATCAACCGTGTGATCGGGAGACGTGTTCCAATATGTGTCAGTTTTCGTCCCCTGGTACTCGGGTGCAACATTCCAGACGCTTTACTAACACTCTCCCGACTTGGAGAGTCAGTGCCTTTAACCTCCTGTTTGGTCCAGTTTGCAATTTCTGCGGAAGATGAACAGGAATAGGGAGAACCAATGAGAGACTAGCTGGAGGTGTCTGGACGGGCAAATTTAACTCTCATTTCCCACCAGGAAGAGGAATTAACCAAAGGCTCAGCGTGCCGTGCCGGAACCAGATTAGGGCCTGAAGCCATCCTGCGGTGTTGCGGCCGGCTCACGAGAAAGCGAGTTGAAGAAAGGAGCTCAGGGGCACTGTAATTCACAAACCTGCAGAGTTATAAATGACAGCTATCGTCCAAAAATATACTGAAGTAAGGCTGCCAAGAGGACTTGAAAGCGGGGCAGAATTGCAGGAAACCGATTTCAGGAGGTAGACTGGAATTGCATTTAAAGCATAGGAAAAGAGGCAGAACGTCCACAATGATGCACTTGGCCAGAAAGGGCGTATGCGTTTTTTCCTGAATATATTCAGGAAAAAACGCATACGCCCTTTTTGGCCAACCAAGCAAGCTTGCAAAGGAAATCTGCACTACAATGAAGTCTCACTTCCCCCCGGTCAAAAGGGCCATCTGAAAAAAGTGTAAACTCCAGAAAGGCAGGACAGGCCATGGAGAACTGGGAGCCTTGTTATGCTGATGGGCGGGATGTAAATTGCCAACAGCCACTCAGGAGAAGTGTATGGTCTTTCCTGAAACATCTAAAAAACAAAGCAACAGAGCCTAGGGCACTTCCACTTATGGTCCTATAGCTTAGGGAAATTAAAATCAAAAAGACACAGCCACCCCAAAGGTTGGGACGGCACTGTTTACAAGAACCTGGTTTACAGTACAAGTTCAATATCGCAGAAAGTGAAAAATGGATAAAGAAGTTGTGGTACTTACGTACAATGCAATATCACACAGCAATGAAATCTATGTCATCAGGCCCGTAGCAGCATAATGAGTGGATTCAGGTACGATGATTCTAAGTGAAATAAGTCACACAGAAAAAGAAACATCATAAGATATCACTAATACACGGAATATAAACTTGGCTACAGAGGAACTGAATTACAAAACAGAACAGGGTCTCAAATTTAGAAAACCAACTTATGCTTGCTTAAGGGGAAAGGTGAGTTGGGGTGCTGCATAAAACCAGAGATTGAAATGAGCACAGATAAAGTTCCTTAAGCCAAATATGGAATAGACAAGAGCTACTCCTTGCTCAACGAAATGGACTCAACACACCATATTAAATGCCTAAGAGTGTACCTGACTAGGAAGTATCTTAAAACCTATGGATTGCTATGTCTTCGAAAGAGAATCAAGCGTGTGTACAGGGGCATAAACGCAGCAGTGATAGGACTGGAGAGGTTCGGTGAGCAAATGAAGACCCTTTGAAGTCATATTGCATGGTACCCATTCCACGGGTCTCAACTCTCCAGGTTTAAGGTATTCTTCCTTCAGCTAAAACATGCATGTGGAACCCAGAGTATGATCAACCGTGTGATCGGGAGACGTGTTCCAATATGTGTCAGTTTTCGTCCCCTGGTACTCGGGTGCAACATTCCAGACGCTTTACTAACACTCTCCCGACTTGGAGAGTCAGTGCCTTTAACCTCCTGTTTGGTCCAGTTTGCAATTTCTGCGGAAGATGAACAGGAATAGGGAGAACCAATGAGAGACTAGCTGGAGGTGTCTGGACGGGAAAATTTAACTCTCATTTCCCACCAGGAAGAGGAATTAACCAAAGGCTCAGCGTGCCGTGCCGGAACCAGATTAGGGCCTGAAGCCATCCTGCGGTGTTGCGGCCAGCTCACGAGAAAGCGAGTTGAAGAAAGGAGCTCAGGGGCACTGTAATTCACAAACCTGCAGAGTTATAAATGACAGCTATCGTCCAAAAATATACTGAAGTAAGGCTGCCAAGAGGACTTGAAAGCGGGGCAGAATTGCAGGAAACCGATTTCAGGAGGTAGACTGGAATTGCATTTAAAGCATAGGAAAAGAGGCAGAACGTCCACAATGATGCACTTGGCCAAAAAGGGCGTATGCGTTTTTTCCTGAATATATTCAGGAAAAAACGCATACGCCCTTTTTGGCCAACCAAGCAAGCTTGCAAAGGAAATCTGCACTACAATGAAGTCTCACTTCCCCCCGGTCAAAAGGGCCATCTGAAAAATGTGTAAAATCCAGAAAGGCAGGACAGGCCATGGAGAACTGGGAGCCTTGTTATGCTGATGGGCGGGATGTAAATTGCCAACAGCCACTCGGGAGAAGTGTATGGTGTTTCCTGAAACATCTAAAAAACAAAGCAACAGAGCCTAGGGCACTTCCACTTATGGTCCTATAGCTTAGGGAAATTAAAATCAAAAAGGCACAGCCACCCCAAAGGTTGGACAGCTCTGTTTACAAGAACCTGGTTTACGGTACAAGTTCAATATCGCAGAAAGTGAAAAATGGATAAAGAAGTTGTGGTACTTATGTACAATGCAATATCACAGAGGAATGAAATCTATGTCATCAGGCCCGTAGCAGCATAATGAGTGGATTCAGGTACGATGATTCTAACTGAAATAAGTCACACAGAAAAAGAAACATCATAAGATATCACTAATACACGGAATGTAAACTTGGCTACACAGGAACTGAATTACAAAACAGAACAGGGTCTCAAATTTAGAAACCCAACTTATGCTTGCTTAAGGGGAAAGGTGAGTTGGGGTGCTGCATAAAACCAGAGATTGAAATGAGCACAGATAAAGTTCCTTAAGCCAAATATGGAATAGACAAGAGCTACTCCTTGCTCAACGAAATTGACTCAACACCCCATATTAAACGCCTAAGTATGTACCTGACTAAGAAGTATCTTAAAACCTATGGACTGCTATGTCTCCGAAAGAGAATCAAGCGTGTGTACAGGGGCATAAACGCAGCAGTGATAGGATTGGAGAGGTTCCGTGAGCAAATGAAGTCCCTTTGAAGTCATATTGCATGGTACCCATTCCACGGGTCTCAACTCTCCAGGTTTAAGGTATTCTTCCTTCAGCTAAAACATGCACGTGGAACCCAGAGTATGATCAACCGTGTGATCGGGAGACGTGTTCAAATATGTCTCAGTTTTCGTCCCCTGGTACTCGGGTGCAACATTCCAGACGCTTTACTAACACTCTCCCGACTTGGAGAGTCAGTGCCTTTAACCTCCTGTTTGGCCCAGTTTGCAATTTCTGCGGAAGATGAACAGGAATAGGGAGAACCAATGAGAGACTAGCTGGAGGTGTCTGGACGGGCAAATTTAACTCTCATTTCCCACCAGGAAGAGGAATTAACCAAAGGCTCAGCGTGCCGTGCCGGAACCAGATTAGGGCCTGAAGCAATCCTGCGGTGTTGCGGCCAGCTCACGAGAAAGCGAGTTGAAGAAAGGAGCTCAGGGGCACTGTAATTCACAAACCTGCAGAGTTATAAATGACAGCTATCGTCCAAAAATATACTGAAGTAAGGCTGCCAAGAGGACTTGAAAGCGGGGCAGAATTGCAGGAAACCGATTTCAGGAGGTAGACTGGAATTGCATTTAAAGCATAGGAAAAGAGGCAGAACGTCCACAATGATGCACTTGGCCAAAAAGGGCGTATGCGTTTTTTCCTGAATATATTCAGGAAAAAACGCATACGCCCTTTTTGGCCAACCAAGCAAGCTTGCAAAGGAAATCTGCACTACAATGAAGTCTCACTTCCCCCCGGTCAAAAGGGCCATCTGAAAAAAGTGTAAAATCCAGAAAGGCAGGACAGGCCATGGAGAACTGGGAGCCTTGTTATGCTGATGGGCGGGATGTAAATTGCCAACAGCCACTCGGGAGAAGTGTATGGTGTTTCCTGAAACATCTAAAAAACAAAGCAACAGAGCCTAGGGCACTTCCACTTATGGTCCTATAGCTTAGGGAAATTAAAATCAAAAAGACACAGCCACCCCAAAGGTTGGGACGGCTCTGTTTACAAGAACCTGGTTTACGGTACAAGTTCAATATCGCAGAAAGTGAAAAATGGATAAAGAAGTTGTGGTACTTACGTACAATGCAATATCACTCAGCAAGGAAATCTATGTCATCAGGCCCGTAGCAGCATAATGAGTGGATTCAGGTACGATGATTCTAACTGAAATAAGTCTCACAGGAAAAGAAACATCATAAGATATCACTAATACACGGAATGTAAACTTGGCTACATAGGAACTGAATTACAAAACAGAACAGGGTCTCAAATTTAGAAACCCAACTTATGCTTGCTTAAGGGGAAAGGTGAGTTGGGGTAATGCATAAAACCAGAGATTGAAATGAGCACAGATAAAGTTCCTTAAGCCAAATATGGAATAGACAAGAGCTACTCGTTGCTCAACGAAATGGACTCAACACCCCATATTAAACGCCTAAGAATGTACCTGACTAGGAAGTATCTTAAAACCTATGGACTGCTATGTCTCCGAAAGAGAATCAAGCGTGTGTACAGGGCCATAAACGCAGCAGTGATAGGATTGGAGAGGTTCGGTGAGCAAATGAAGACCCTTTGAAGTCATATTGCATGGTACCCATTCCACGTGTCTCAACTTTCCAGGTTTAAGGGATTCTTCCTTCAGCTAAAACATGCATGTGGAACCCAGAGTATGATCAACCATGTGAGCGGGAGACGTGTTCAAATATGTGTCAGTTTTCGTCCCCTGGTACTCGGGTGCAACATTCCAGACGCTTTACGAACACTCTCCCGACTTGGAGATTCAGTGCCTTTAACCTCCTGTTTGGCCCAGTTTGCAATTTCTGCGGAAGATGAACAGGAATAGGGAGAACCAATGACAGACTAGCTGGAGGTGTCTGGACGGGCAAATTTAACTCTCATTTCCCACCAGGAAGAGGAATTAACCAAAGGCTCAACGTGCCGTGCCGGAACCAGATTAGGGCCTGAAGCCATCCTGCGGTGTTGCGGCCAGCTCACGAGAAAGCGAGTTGAAGAAAGGAGCTCAGGGGCACTGTAATTCACAAACCTGCAGAGTTATAAATGACAGCTATCGTCCAAAAATATACTGAAGTAAGGCTGCCAAGAGGACTTGAAAGCGGGGCAGAATTGCAGGAAACCGATTTCAGGAGGTAGACTGGAATTGCATTTAAAGCATAGGAAAAGAGGCAGAACGTCCACAATGATGCACTTGGCCAAAAAGGGCGTATGCGTTTTTTCCTGAATATATTCAGGAAAAAACGCATACGCCCTTTTTGGCCAACCAAGCAAGCTTGCAAAGGAAATCTGCACTACAATGAAGTCTCACTTCCCCCCGGTCAAAAGGGCCATCTGAAAAAAGTGTAAAATCCAGAAAGGCAGGACAGGCCATGGAGAACTGGAAGCCTTGTTATGCTGATGGGCGGGATGTAAATTGCCAACAGCCACTCGGGAGAAGTGTATGGTGTTTCCTGAAACATCTAAAAAACAAAGCAACAGAGCCTAGGGCACTTCCACTTATGGTCCTATAGCTTAGGGAAATTAAAATCAAAAAGACACAGCCACCCCAAAGGTTGGGACGGCTCTGTTTACAAGAACCTGGTTTACAGTACAAGTTCAATATCGCAGAAAGTGAAAAATGGATAAAGAAGTTGTGGTACTTACGTACAATGCAATATCACTCAGCAATGAAATCTATGTCATCAGGCCCGTAGCAGCATAATGAGTGGATTCAGGTACGATGATTCTAACTGAAATAAGTCACACAGAAAAAGAAACATCATAAGATATCACTAATACACGGAATGTAAACTTGGCTACAGAGGAACTGAATTCCAAAACAGAACAGGTTCTCAAATTTAGAAACACAACTTATGCTTGCTTAAGGGGAAAGGTGAGTTGGGGTGCTGCATAAAACCAGAGATTGAAATGAGCACAGATAAAGTTCCTTAAGCCAAATATGGAATAGACTAGAGCTACTCCTTGCTCAACGAAATGGACTCAACACTCCATATTAAATGCCTAAGAGTGTACCTGACTAGGAAGTATCTTAAAACCTATGGATTGCTATGTCTCCGAAAGAGAATCAAGCGTGTGTACAGGGGCATAAAGGCAGCAGTGATAGGACTGGAGAGGTTCGGTGAGCAAATGAAGACCCTTTGAAGTCATATTGCATGGTACCCATTCCACGGGTCTCAACTCTCCAGGTTTAAGGTATTCTTCCTTCAGCTAAAACATGCATGTGGAACCCAGAGTATGATCAACCGTGTGATCGGGAGACGTGTTCCAATATGTGTCAGTTTTCGTCCCCTGGTACTCGGGTGCAACATTCCAGACGCTTTACTAACACTCTCCCGACTTGGAGAGTCAGTGCCTTTAACCTCCTGTTTGGTCCAGTTTGCAATTTCTGCGGAAGATGAACAGGAATAGGGAGAACCAATGAGAGACTAGCTGGAGGTGTCTGGACGGGAAAATTTAACTCTCATTTCCCACCAGGAAGAGGAATTAACCAAAGGCTCAGTGTGCCGTGCCGGAACCAGATTAGGGCCTGAAGCCATCCTGCGGTGTTGCGGCCAGCTCACGAGAAACCGAGTTGAAGAAAGGAGCTCAGGGGCACTGTAATTCACAAACCTGCAGAGTTATAAATGACAGCTATCATCCAAAAATATACTGAAGTAAGGCTGCCAAGAGGACTTGAAAGCGGGGCAGAATTGCAGGAAACCGATTTCAGGAGGTAGACTGGAATTGCATTTAAAGCATAGGAAAAGAGGCAGAACGTCCACAATGATGCACTTGGCCAAAAAGGACGTATGCGTTTTTTCCTGAATATATTCAGGAAAAAACGCATACGCCCTTTTTGGCCAACCAAGCAAGCTTGCAAAGGAAATCTGCACTACAATGAAGTCTCACTTCCCCCCGGTCAAAAGGGCCATCTGAAAAAAGTGTAAAATCTAGAAAGGCAGGACAGGCCATGGAGAACTGGGAGCCTTGTTATGCTGATGGGTGGGATGTAAATTGCCAACAGCCACTCGGCAGAAGTGTATGGTGTTTCCTGAAACATCTAAAAAACAAAGCAACAGAGCCTAGGGCACTTCCACTTATGGTCCTATAGCTTAGGGAAATTAAAATCAAAAAGACACAGCCACCCCAAAGATTGGGACGGCTCTGTTTACAAGAACCTGGTTTACGGTACAAGTTCAATATCGCAGAAAGTGAAAAATGGATAAAGAAGTTGTGGTACTTACGTACAATGCAGTATCACTCAGCAATGATATCTATGTCATCAGGCCCGTAGCAGCATAATGAGTGGATTCAGGTATGATGATTCTTACTGAAATAAGTCACACAGAAAAAGAAACATCATAAGATATCACTAATACACGGAATGTAAACTTGGCTACACAGGAACTGAATTACAAAACAGAACAGGGTCTCAAATTTAGAAACCCAACTTATGCTTGCTTAAGGGGAAAGGTGAGTTGGGGTGCTGCATAAAACCAGAGATTGAAATGAGCACAGATAAAGTTCCTTAAGCCAAATATGGAATAGACAAGAGGTACCCCTTGCTCAAAGAAATGGACTCAACACACCATATTAAATGCCTAAGAGTGTACCTGACTAGGAAGTATCTTAAAACCTATGGATTGCTATGTCTCCGAAAGAGAATCAAGCGTGTGTACAGGGGCATAAACGCAGCAGTGATAGGACTGGAGAGGTTCGGTGAGCAAATGAAGAACCTTTGAAGTCATATTGCATGGTACCCATTCCACGGGTCTCAACTCTCCAGGTTTATGGTATTCTTCCTTCAGCTAAAACATGCATGTGGAACCCAGAGTATGATCAACCGTGTGATCGGGAGACGTGTTCCAATATGTGTCAGTTTTCGTCCCCTGGTACTCGGGTGCAACATTCCAGACGCTTTACTAACACTCTCCCGACTTGGAGAGTCAGTGCCTTTAACCTCCTGTTTGGTCCAGTTTGCAATTTCTGCGGAAGATGAACAGGAATAGGGAGAACCAATGAGAGACTAGCTGGAGGTGTCTGGACGGGCAAATTTAACTCTCATTTCCCACCAGGAAGAGGAATTAACCAAAGGCTCAGCGTGCCGTGCCGGAACCAGATTAGGGCCTGAAGCCATCCTGCGGTGTTGCGGCCAGCTCACGAGAAACCGAGTTGAAGAAAGGAGCTCAGGGGCACTGTAATTCACAAACCTGCAGAGTTATAAATGACAGCTATCGTCCAAAAATATACTGAAGTAAGGCTGCCAAGAGGACTTGAAAGCGGTGCAGAATTGCAGGAAACCGATTTCAGGAGGTAGACTGGAATTGCATTTAAAGCATAGGAAAAGAGGCAGAACGTCCACAATGATGCACTTGGCCAAAAAGGGCGTATGCGTTTTTTCCTGAATATATTCAGGAAAAAACGCATACGCCCTTTTTGGCCAACCAAGCAAGCTTGCAAAGGAAATCTGCACTACAATGAAGTCTCACTTCCCCCCGGTCAAAAGGGCCATCTGGAAAAAGTGTAAAATCCAGAAAGGCAGGACAGGCCATGGAGAACTGGGAGCCTTGTTATGCTGATGGGCGGGATGTAAATTGCCAACAGCCACTCGGGAGAAGTGTATGGTGTTTCCTGAAACATCTAAAAAACAAAGCAACAGAGCCTAGGGCACTTCCACTTATGGTCCTATAGCTTAGGGAAATTAAAATCAAAAAGACACAGCCACCCCAAAGGTTGGGACGGCTCTGTTTACAAGAACCTGGTTTACGGTACAAGTTCAATATCGCAGAAAGTGAAAAATGGATAAAGAAGTTGTGGTACTTACATACAATGCAATATCACTCAGCAATGAAATCTATGTCATCAGGCCCGTAGCAGCATAATGAGTGGATTCAGGTACGATGATTCTAACTGAAATAAGTCTCACAGGAAAAGAAACATCATAAGATATCACTAATACACGGAATGTAAACTTGGCTACATAGGAACTGAATTACAAAACAGAACAGGGTCTCAAATTTAGAAACCCAACTTATGCTTGCTTAAGGGGAAAGGTGAGTTGGGGTAATGCATAAAACCAGAGATTGAAATGAGCACAGATAAAGTTCCTTAAGCCAAATATGGAATAGACAAGAGCTACTCCTTGCTCAACGAAATGCACTCAACACCCCATATTAAACGCCTAAGAATGTACCTGACTAGGAAGTATCTTAAAACCTATGGACTGCTATGTCTCCGAAAGAGAATCAAGCGTGTGTACAGGGCCATAAACGCAGCAGTGATAGGATTGGAGAGGTTCGGTGAGCAAATGAAGACCCTTTGAAGTCATATTGCATGGTACCCATTCCACGTGTCTCAACTTTCCAGGTTTAAGGGATTCTTCCTTCAGCTAAAACATGCATGTGGAACCCAGAGTATGATCAACCATGTGAGCGGGAGACGTGTTCAAATATGTGTCAGTTTTCGTCCCCTGGTACTCGGGTGCAACATTCCAGACGCTTTACGAACACTCTCCCGACTTGGAGATTCAGTGCCTTTAACCTCCTGTTTGGCCCAGTTTGCAATTTCTGCGGAAGATGAACAGGAATAGGGAGAACCAATGACAGACTAGCTGGAGGTGTCTGGACGGGCAAATTTAACTCTCATTTCCCACCAGGAAGAGGAATTAACCAAAGGCTCAGCGTGCCGTGCCGGAACCAGATTAGGGCCTGAAGCAATCCTGCGGTGTTGCGGCCAGCTCACGAGAAAGCGAGTTGAAGAAAGGAGCTCAGGGGCACTGTAATTCACACCTGCAGAGTTATAAATGACAGCTATCGTCCAAAAATATACTGAAGTAAGGCTGCCAAGAGGACTTGAAAGCGGGGCAGAATTGCAGGAAACCGATTTCAGGAGGTAGACTGGAATTGCATTTAAAGCATAGGAAAAGAGGCAGAACGTCCACAATGATGCACTTGGCCAAAAAGGGCGTATGCGTTTTTTCCTGAATATATTCAGGAAAAAACGCATACGCCCTTTTTGGCCAACCAAGCAAGCTTGCAAAGGAAATCTGCACTACAATGAAGTCTCACTTCCCCCCGGTCAAAAGGGCCATCTGAAAAAAGTGTAAAATCCAGAAAGGCAGGACAGGCCATGGAGAAGTGGGAGCCTTGTTATGCTGATGGGCGGGATGTAAATTGCCAACAGCCACTCGGGAGAAGTGTATGGTGTTCCCTGAAACATCTAAAAAACAAAGCAACAGAGCCTAGGGCACTTCCACTTATGGTCTTATAGCTTAGGGAAATTAAAATCAAAAAGACACAGCCACCCCAAAGGTTGGGACGGCTCTGTTTACAAGAACCCGGTTTACGGTACAAGTTCAATATCGCAGAAAGTGAAAAATGGATAAAGAAGTTGTGGTACTTACGTACAATGCAATATCACTCAGCAAGGAAATCTATGTCATCAGGCCCGTAGCAGCATAATGAGTGGATTCAGGTACGATGATTCTAACTGAAATAAGTCACACAGAAAAAGAAACATCATAAGATATCACTAATACACGGAATGTAAACTTGGCTACACAGGAACTGAATTCCAAAACAGAACAGGGTCTCAAATTTAGAAACCCAACTTATGCTTGCTTAAGGGGAAAAGTGAGTTGGGGTGCTGCATAAAACCAGAGATTGAAATGAGCACAGATAAAGTCCCTTAAGCCAAATATGGAATAGACAAGAGCTACTGCTTGCTCAACGAAACGGACTCAACACCCCATATTAAACGCCTAAGAATGTACCTGACTAGTAAGTAGCTTAAAACCTAAGGAATGCTATGTCTCCGAAAGAGAATCAAGCGTGTGTACAGGGCCATAAACGCAGCAGTGATAGGATTGGAGAGGTTCGGTGAGCAAATGAAGACGCTTTGAAGTCATATTGCATGGTACCCATTCCACGGGTCTCAACTCTCCAGGTTTAAGGTATTCTTCCTTCAGCTAAAACATACATGTGGAACCCAGAGTATGATCAACCATGTGATCGGGAGACGTGTTCCAATATGTGTCAGTTTTCGTCCCCTGGTACTCGGGTGCAACATTCCAGACGCTTTACTAACACTCTCCCGACTTGGAGAGTCAGTGCCTTTAACCTCCTGTTTGGCCCAGTTTGCAATTTCTGCGGAAGATGAACAGGAATAGGGAGAACCAACGACAGACTAGCTGGAGGTGTCTTGACGGGCAAATTTAACTCTCATTTCGCACCAGGAAGAGGAATTAACCAAAGGCTCAGCGTGCCGTGCCGGAACCAGATTAGGGCCTGAAGCTATCCTGCGGTGTTGCGGCCAGCTCGCGAGAAAGCGAGTTGAAGAAAGGAGCTCAGGGGCACTGTAATTCACAAACCTGCAGAGTTATAAATGATAGCTATCGTCCAAAAATATACTGAAGTAAGGCTGCCAAGAGGACTTGAAAGCGGTGCAGAATTGCAGGAAACCGATTTCGGGAGGTAGACTGGAATTGCATTTAAAGCATAGGAAAAGAGGCAGAACGTCCACAATGATGCACTTGGCCAAAAAGGGCGTATGCGTTTTTTCCTGAATATATTCAGGAAAAAACGCATACGCCCTTTTTGGCCAACCAAGCAAGCTTGCAAAGGAAATCTGCACTACAATGAAGTCTCACTTCCCCCCGGTCAAAAGGGCCATCTGAAAAAAGTGTAAAATCCAGAAAGGCAGGACAGGCCATGGAGAACTGGGAGCCTTGTTATGCTGATGGGCGGGATGTAAATTGCCAACAGCCACTCGGGAGAAGTGTATGGTGTTTCCTGAAACATCTAAAAAACAAAGCAACAGAGCCTAGGGCACTTCCACTTATGGTCCTATAGCTTAGGGAAATTAAAATAAAAAAGACACAGCCACCCCAAAGGTTGGGACGGCTCTGTTTACAAGAACGTGGTTTACGGTACAAGTTCAATATCGCAGAAAGTGAAAAATGGATAAAGAAGTTGTGGTACTTACGTACAATGCAATATCACTCAGCAATGAAATCTATGTCATCAGGCCCGTAGCAGCATAATGAGTGGATTCAGGTACGATGATTCTTACTGAAATAAGTCTCACAGGAAAAGAAACATCATAAGATATCACTAATACACGGAATGTAAACTTGGCTACATAGGAACTGAATTACAAAACAGAACAGGGTCTCAAATTTAGAAACCCAACTTATGCTTGCTTAAGGGGAAAGGTGAGTTGGGGTAATGCATAAAACCAGAGATTGAAATGAGCACAGATAAAGTTCCTTAAGCCAAATATGGAATAGACAAGAGCTACTCCTTGCTCAACGAAATGCACTCAACACCCCATATTAAACGCCTAAGAATGTACCTGACTAGGAAGTATCTTAAAACCTATGGACTGCTATGTCTCTGAAAGAGAATCAAGCGTGTGTACAGGGGCATAAACGCAGCAGTGATAGGATTGGAGAGGTTCGGTGAGCAAATGAAGTCCCTATGAAGTCATATTGCATGGTACCCATTCCACGGGTCTCAACTCTCCAGGTTTAAGGTATTCTTCCTTCAGCTAAAACATGCACGTGGAACCCAGAGTATGATCAACCGTGTGATCGGGAGACGTGTTCCAATATGTCTCAGTTTTCGTCCCCTGGTACTCGGGTGCAACATTCCAGACGCTTTACTAACACTCTCCCGACTTGGAGAGTCAGTGCCTTTAACCTCCTGTTTGGCCCAGTTTGCAATTTCTGCGGAAGATGAACAGGAATAGGGAGAACCAATGAGAGACTAGCTGGAGGTGTCTGGACGGGCAAATTTAACTCTCATTTCCCACCAGGAAGAGGAATTAACCAAAGGCTCAGCGTGCCGTGCCGGAACCAGATTAGGGTCTGAAGCAATCCTGCGGTGTTGCGGCAAGCTCACGAGAAAGCGAGTTGAAGAAAGGAGCTCAGGGGCACTGTAATTCACAAACCTGCAGAGTTATAAATGACAGCTATCGTCCAAAAATATACTGAAGTAAGGCTGCCAAGAGGACTTGAAAGCGGGGCAGAATTGCAGGAAACTGATTTCAGGAGGTAGACTGGAATTGCATTTAAAGCATAGGAAAAGAGGCAGAACGTCCACAATGATGCACTTGGCCAAAAAGGGCGTATGCGTTTTTTCCTGAATATATTCAGGAAAAAACGCATACGCCCTTTTTGGCCAACCAAGCAAGCTTGCAAAGGAAATCTGCACTACAATGAAGTCTCACTTCCCCCCGGTCAAAAGGGCCATCTGAAAAAAGTGTAAAATCCAGAAAGGCAGGACAGGCCATGGAGAACTGGGAGCCTTGTTATGCTGATGGGCGGGATGTAAATTGCCAACAGCCACTCGGGAGAAGTGTATGGTGTTTCCTGAAACATCTAAAAAACAAAGCAACAGAGCCTAGGGCACTTCCACTTATGGTCCTATAGCTTAGGGAAATTAAAATAAAAAAGACACAGCCACCCCAAAGGTTGGGACGGCTCTGTTTACAAGAACCTGGTTTACGGTACAAGTTCAATATCGCAGAAAGTGAAAAATGGATAAAGAAGTTGTGGTACTTACGTACAATGCAGTATCACTCAACAAGGAAATCTAAGTCATCAGGCCCGTAGCAGCATAATGAGTGGATTCAGGTACGATGATTCTAACTGAAATAAGTCACACAGAAAAAGAAACATCATAAGATATCACCAATACACGGAATGTGAACGTGGCTACACAGGAACTGAATTACAAAACAGAACAGGGTCTCAAATTTAGAAACCCAACTTATGCTTGCTTAAGGGGAAAGGTGAGTTGGGGTGCTGCATAAAACCAGAGATTGAAATGAGCACAGATAAAGTTCCTTAAGCCAAATATGGAATAGACAACAGCTACTCCTTGCTCAACGAAACGGACTCATCACCCCATATTAAACACCTAAGAATGTACCTGACTAGTAAGTAGCTTAAAACCTAAGGAATGCTATGTCTCCGTAAGAGAATCAAGCGTGTGTACAGGGGCATAAACGCAGCAGTGATAGGATTGGAGAGGTTCGGTGAGCAAATGAAGACCCTTTGAAGTCATATTGCATGGTACCCATTCCACGGGTCTCAACTCTCCAGGTTTAAGGTATTCTTCCTTCAGCTAAAACATACATGTGGAACCCAGAGTATGATCAACCGTGTGATAGGGAGACGTGTTCCAATATGTGTCAGTTTTCGTCCCCTGGTACTCGGGTGCAACATTCCAGACGCTTTACTAACACTCTCCCGACTTGGAGAGTCAGTGCCTTTAACCTCCTGTTTGGCCCAGTTTGCAATTTCTGCGGAAGATGAACAGGAATAGGGAGAACCAATGACAGACTAGCTGGAGGTGTCTTGACGGGCAAATTTAACTCTCATTTCGCACCAGGAAGAGGAATTAACCAAAGGCTCAGCGTGCCGTGCCGGAACCAGATTAGGGCCTGAAGCTATCCTGCGGTGTTGCGGCCAGCTCACGAGAAAGCGAGTTGAAGAAAGGAGCTCAGGGGCACTGTAATTCACAAACCTGCAGAGTTATAAATGATAGCTATCGTCCAAAAATATACTGAAGTAAGGCTGCCAAGAGGACTTGCAAGCGGTGCAGAATTGCAGGAAACCGATTTCGGGAGGTAGACTGGAATTGCATTTAAAGCATAGGAAAAGAGGCAGAACGTCCACAATGATGCACTTGGCCAAAAAGGGCGTATGCGTTTTTTCCTGAATATATTCAGGAAAAAACGCATACGCCCTTTTTGGCCAACCAAGCAAGCTTGCAAAGGAAATCTGCACTACAATGAAGTCTCACTTCCCCCCGGTCAAAAGGGCCATCTGAAAAAAGTGTAAAATCCAGAAAGGCAGGACAGGCCATGGAGAACTGGGAGCCTTGTTATGCTGATGGGCGGGATGTAAATTGCCAACAGCCACTCGGGAGAAGTGTATGGTCTTTCCTGAAACATCTAAAAAACAAAGCAACAGAGCGTAGGGCACTTCCACTTATGGTCCTATAGCTTAGGGAAATTAAAATCAAAAAGACGCAGCCACCCCAAAAGTTGGGACAGCTCTGTTTACAAGAACCTGGTTTACGGTACAAGTTCAATATCGCAGAAAGTGAAAAATGGATAAAGAAGTTGTGGTACTTACGTACAATGCAGTATCACTCAGCAATGAAATCTATGTCATCAGGCCCGTAGCAGCATAATGAGTGGATTCAGGTATGATGATTCTAACTGAAATAAGTCACACAGAAAAAGAAACATCATAAGATATCACTAATACACGGAATGTAAACTTGGCTACAGAGGAACTGAATTACAAAACAGAACAGGGTCTCAAATTTAGCAACCCAACTTATGCTTGCTTAAGGGGAAAGGTGAGTTGGGGTGCTGCATAAAACCAGAGATTGAAATGAGCACAGATAAAGTTCCTTAAGCCAAATATGGAATAGACAAGAGCTACTCCTTGCTCAACGAAATGGACTCAACACACCATATTAAATGCCGAAGAGTGTACCTGACTAGGAAGTATCTTAAAACCTATGGATTGCTATGTCTTCGAAAGAGAATCAAGCTTGTGTACAGGGGCATAAACGCAGCAGTGATAGGACTGGAGAGGTTCGGTGAGCAAATGAAGACCCTTTGAGGTCATATTGCATGGTACCCATTCCACGGGTCTCAACTCTCCAGGTTTAAGGTATTCTTCCTTCAGCTAAAACATGCATGTGGAACCCAGAGTATGATCAACCGTGTGATCGGGAGACGTGTTCCAATATGTGTCAGTTTTCGTCCCCTGGTACTCGGGTGCAACATTCCAGACGCTTTACTAACACTCTCCCGACTTGGAGAGTCAGTGCCATTAACCTCCTGTTTGGCCCAGTTTGCAATTTCTGCGGAAGATGAACAGGAATAGGGAGAACCAATGACTGACTAGCTGGAGGTGTCTGGACGCGCAAATTTAACTCTCATTTCCCACCAGGAAGAGGAATTAACCAAAGGCTCAGCGTGCCGTGCCGGAACCAGATTAGGGCCTGAAGCCATCCTGCGGTGTTGCGGCCAGCTCACGAGAAAGCGAGTTGAAGAAAGGATCTCGGGGGCACTGTAATTCACAAACCTGCAGAGTTATAAATGACAGCTATCGTCCAAAAATATACTGAAGTAAGGCTGCCAAGAGGACTTGAATGCGGGGCAGAATTGCAGGAAACCGATTTCAGGAGGTAGACTGGAATTGCATTTAAAGCATAGGAAAAGAGGCAGAACGTCCACAATGATGCACTTGGCCAAAAAGTGCGTATGCGTTTTTTCCTGAATATATTCAGGAAAAAACGCATACGCCCTTTTTGGCCAACCAAGCAAGCTTGCAAAGGAAATCTGCACTACAACGAAGTCTCACTTCCCCCCGGTCAAAAGGGCCATCTGAAAAAAGTGTAAAATCCAGAAAGGCAGGACAGGCCATGGAGAACTGGGAGCCTTGTTATGCTGATGGGCGGGATGTAAATTGCCAACAGCCACTCGGGAGAAGTGTATGGTGTTTCCTGAAACATCTAAAAAACAAAGCAACAGAGCCTAGGGCACTTCCACTTATGGTCCTATAGCTTAGGGAAATTAAAATCAAAAAGACACAGCCACCCCAAAGGTTGGGACGGCTCTGTTTACAAGAACCTGGTTTACGGTACAAGTTCAATATCAGAGAAAGTGAAAAATGGATAAAGAAGTTGTGGTACTTACGTACAATGCAGTATCACTCAGCAATGAAATCTATGTCATCAGGCCCGTAGCAGCATAATGAGTGGATTCAGGTATGATGATTCTTACTGAAATAAGTCACACAGAAAAAGAAACATCATAAGATATCACTAATACACGGAATGTAAACTTGGCTACAGAGGAACTGAATTACAAAACAGAACAGGGTCTCAAATTTAGCAACCCAACTTATGCTTGCTTAAGGGGAAAGGTGAGTTGGGGTGCTGCATAAAACCAGAGATTGAAATGAGCACAGATAAAGTTCCTTAAGCCAAATATGGAATAGACAAGAGCTACTCCTTGCTCAACGAAATGGACTCAACACACCATATTAAATGCCTAAGAGTGTACCTGACTAGGAAATATCTTAAAACCTATGGATTGCTATGTCTTCGAAAGAGAATCAAGCGTGTGTACAGGGGCATAAAGGCAGCAGTGATAGGACTGGAGAGGTTCGGTGAGCAAATGAAGACCCTTTGAAGTCATATTGCATGGTACCCATTCCACGGGTCTCAACTCTCCAGGTTTAAGGTATTCTTCCTTCAGCTAAAACATGCATGTGGAACCCAGAGTATGATCAACCGTGTGATCGGGAGACGTGTTCCAATATGTGTCAGTTTTCGTCCCCTGGTACTCGGGTGCAACATTCCAGACGCTTTACTAACACTCTCCCGACTTGGAGAGTCAGTGCCTTTAACCTCCTGTTTGGCCCAGTTTGCAATTTCTGCGGAAGATGAACAGGAATAGGGAGAACCAATGAGAGACTAGCTGGAGGTGTCTGGACGGGCAAATTTAACTCTCATTTCCCACCAGGAAGAGGAATTAACCAAAGGCTCAGCGTGCCGTGCCGGAACCACATTAGGGCCTGAAGCAATCCTGCGGTGTTGCGGCCAGCTCACGAGAAAGCGAGTTGAAGAAAGGAGCTCGGGGGCACTATAATTCACAAACCTGCAGAGTTATAAATGACAGCTATCGTCCAAAAATATACTGAAGTAAGGCTGCCAAGAGGACTTGAAAGCGGGGCAGAATTGCAGGAAACCGATTTCAGGAGGTAGACTGGAATTGCATTTAAAGCATAGGAAAAGAGGCAGAACGTCCACAATGATGCACTTGGCCAAAAAGGGCGTATGCGTTTTTTCCTGAATATATTCAGGAAAAAACGCATACGCCCTTTTTGGCCAACCAAGCAAGCTTGCAAAGGAAATCTGCACTACAATGAAGTCTCACTTCCCCCCGGTCAAAAGGGCCATCTGAAAAAAGTGTAAAATCCAGAAAGGCAGGACAGGCCATGGAGAACTGCGAGCCTTGTTATGCTGATGGGCGGGATGTAAATTGCCAACAGCCACTCGGGAGAAGTGTATGGTGTTTCCTGAAACATCTAAAAAACAAAGCAACAGAGCCTAGGGCACTTCCACTTATGGTCCTATAGCTTAGGGAAATTAAAATCAAAAAGACACAGCCACCCCAAAGATTGGGACGGCTCTGTTTACAAGAACCTGGTTTACGGAACAAGTTCAATATCGCAGAAAGTGAAAAATGGATAAAGAAGTTGTGGTACTTACGTACAATGCAATATCACTCAGCAATGAAATCTATGTCATCAGGCCCGTAGCAGCATAATGAGTGGATTCAGGTATGATGATTCTAACTGAAATAAGTCACACAGAAAAAGGAACATCATAAGATATCATTAATACACGGAATGTAAACTTGGCTACAGAGGAACTGAATTACAAAACAGAACAGGGTCTCAAATTTAGAAACCCAACTTATGCTTGCTTAAGGGGAAAGGTGAGTTGGGGTGCTGCATAAAACCAGAGATTGAAATGAGCACAGATAAAGTTCCTTAAGCCAAATATGGAATAGACAAGAGCTACTCCTTGCTCAACGAAATGGACTCAACAAACCATATTAAACGCCTAAGAGTGTACCTGACTAGGAAGTATCTTAAAACCTATGGATTGCTATGTCTTCGAAAGAGAATCAAGCGTGTGTACAGGGGCATAAACGCAGCAGTGATAGGACTGGAGAGGTTCGGTGAGCAAATGAAGACCCTTTGAAGTCATATTGCATGGTACCCATTCCACGGGTCTCAACTCTCCAGGTTTAAGGTATTCTTCCTTCAGCTAAAACATGCATGTGGAACCCAGAGTATGATCAACCGTGTGATCGGGAGACGTGTTCCAATATGTGTCAGTTTTCGTCCCCTGGTACTCGGGTGCAACATTCCAGACGCTTTACTAACACTCTCCCGACTTGGAGAGTCAGTGCCTTTAACCTCCTGTTTGGCCCAGTTTGCAATTTCTGCGGAAGATGAACAGGAATAGGGAGAACCAATGAGAGACTAGCTGGAGGTGTCTGGACGGGCAAATTTAACTCTCATTTCCCACCAGGAAGAGGAATTAACCAAAGGCTCAGCGTGCCGCGCCGGAACCAGATTAGGGCCTGAAGCCATCCTGTGGTGTTGCGGCCAGCTCACGAGAAAGCGAGTTGAAGAAAGGAGCTCGGGGGCACTGTAATTCACAAACCTGCAGAGTTATAAATGACAGCTATCGTCCAAAAATATACTGAAGTAAGGCTGCCAAGAGGACTTGAAAGCGGGGCAGAATTGCAGGAAACCGATTTCAGGAGGTAGACTGGAATTGCATTTAAAGCATAGGAAAAGAGGCAGAACGTCCACAATGATGCACTTGGCCAAAAAGGGCGTATGCGTTTTTTCCTGAATATATTCAGGAAAAAACGCATACGCCCTTTTTGGCCAACCAAGCAAGCTTGCAAAGGAAATCTGCACTACAATGAAGTCTCACTTCCCCCCGGTCAAAAGGGCCATCTGAAAAAAGTGTAAACTCCAGAAAGGCAGGACAGGCCATGGAGAACTGGGAGCCTTGTTATGCTGATGGGCGGGATGTAAATTGCCAACAGCCACTCGGGAGAATTGTATGGTGTTTCCTGAAACATCTAAAAAACAAAGCAACAGAGCCTAGGGCACTTCCACTTATGGTCGTATAGCTTAGGGAAATTAAAATCAAAAAGACACAGCCACCCCAAAGGTTGGGACGGCTCTGTTTACAAGAACCTGGTTTACAGTACAAGTTCAATATCGCAGAAAGTGAAAAATGGATAAAGAAGTTGTGGTACTTACGTACAATGCAATATCACACAGCAATGAAATCTATGTCATCAGGCCCGTAGCAGCATAATGAGTGGATTCAGGTACGATGATTCTAAGTGAAATAAGTCACACAGAAAAAGAAACATCATAAGATATCACTAATACACGGAATGTAAACTTGGCTACACAGGAACTGAATTACAAAACAGAACAGGGTCTCAAATTTAGAAAACCAACTTATGCTTGCTTAAGGGGAAAGATGAGTTGGGGTGCTGCATAAAACCAGAGATTGAAATGAGCACAGATAAATTTCCTTAAGCCAAATATGGAATAGACAAGAGCTACTCCTTGCTCAACGAAATGGACTCAACACACCATATTAAACGCCTAAGAGTGTACCTGACTAGGAAGTATCTTAAAACCTATGTATTGCTATGTCTCCGAAAGAGAATCAAGCGTGTGTACAGGGGCATAAACGCAGCAGTGATAGGACTGGAGAGGTTCGGTGAGCAAATGAAGACCCTTTGAAGTCATATTGCATGGTACCCATTCCACGGGTCTCAACTCTCCAGGTTTAAGGTATTCTTCCTTCAGCTAAAACATGCATGTGGAACCCAGAGTATGATCAACCGTGTGATCGGGAGACGTGTTCCAATATGTGTCAGTTTTCGTCCCCTGGTACTCGGGTGCAACATTCCAGACGCTTTACTAACACTCTCCCGACTTGGAGAGTCAGTGCCTTTAACCTCCTGTTTGGCCCAGTTTGCAATTTCTGCAGAAGATGAACAGGAATAGGGAGAACCAATGAGAGACTAGCTGGAGGTGTCTGGACGGGCAAATTTAACTCTCATTTCCCACCAGGAAGAGGAATTAACCAAAGGCTCACCGTGCCGTGCCGGAACCAGATTAGGGCCTGAAGCCATCCTGTGGTGTTGCGGCCAGCTCACGAGAAAGCGAGTTGAAGAAAGGAGCTCAGGGGCACTGTAATTCACAAACCTGCAGAGTTATAAATGACAGCTATCGTCCAAAAATATACTGAAGTAAGGCTGCCAAGAGGACTTGAAAGCGGGGCAGAATTGCAGGAAACCGATTTCAGGAGGTAGACTGGAATTGCATTTAAAGCATAGGAAAAGAGGCAGAACGTCCACAATGATGCACTTGGCCAAAAAGGGCGTATGCGTTTTTTCCTGAATATATTCAGGAAAAAACGCATACGCCCTTTTTGGCCAACCAAGCAAGCTTGCAAAGGAAATCTGCACTACAATGAAGTCTCACTTCCCCCCGGTCTAAAGGGCCATCTGAAAAAAGTGTAAAATCCAGAAAGGCAGGACAGGCCATGGAGAACTGGGAGCCTTGTTATGCTGATGGGCGGGATGTAAATTGCCAACAGCCACTCGGGAGAAGTGTATGGTGTTTCCTGAAACATCTAAAAAACAAAGCAACAGAGCCTAGGGCACTTCCACTTATGGTCCTATAGCTTAGGGAAATTAAAATCAAAAAGACACAGCCACCCCAAATGTTGGGACGGCTCTGTTTACAAGAACCTGGTTTACAGTACAAGTTCAATATCGCAGAAAGTGAAAAATGGATAAAGAAGTTGTGGTACTTACGTACAATGCAACATCACTCAGCAATGAAATCTATGTCATCAGGCCCGTAGCAGCATAATGAGTGGATTCAGGTACGATGATTCTAACTGAAATAAGTCACACAGAAAAAGAAACATCATAAGATATCACTAATACACGGAATGTAAACTTGGCTACAGAGGAACTGAATTACAAAACAGAACAGGGTCTCAAATTTAGAAACCCAACTTATGCTTGCTTAAGGGGAAAGGTGAGTTGGGGTGCTGCATAAAACCAGAGATTGAAATGAGCACAGATAAAGTTCCTTAAGCCAAATATTCAATAGACAGGAGCTACACCTTACTCAAGGAAATGGACTCAACACCCCATATTAAACACCTAAGAATATACCTGACTAGGAAGTATCTTAAAACCTATGAACTGCTATGTCTCCGAAAGAGAATCAAGCGTGTGTACAGGGGCATAAACGCAGCAGTGATAGGATTGGAGAGGTTCGGTGAGCAAATGAAGACCCTTTGAAGTCATATTGCATGGTACCCATTCCACGGGTCTCAACTCTCCAGGTTTAAGGTATTCTTCCTTCAGCTAAAACATGCATGTGGAACCCAGAGTATGATCAACCGTGTGATCGGGAGACGTGTTCCAATATGTGTCAGTTTTCGTCCCCTGGTACTCGGGTGCAACATTCCAGACGCTTTACTAACACTCTCCCGACTTGGAGAGTCAGTGCCTTTAACCTCCTGTTTGGCCCAGTTTGCAATTTCTGCGGAAGATGAACAGGAATAGGGAGAACCAATGACAGACTAGGTGGAGGTGTCTGGACGGGCAAATTTAACTCTCATTTCCCACCAGGAAGAGGAATTAACCAAAGGCTCAGCGTACCGTGCCGGAACCAGATTAGGGCCTGAAGCCATCCTGCGGTGTTGCGGCCAGCTCACGAGAAAGCGAGTTGAAGAAAGGATCTCGGGGGCACTGTAATTCACAAACCTGCAGAGTTATAAATGACAGCTATCGTCCAAAAATATACTGAAGTAAGGCTGCCAAGAGGACTTGAATGCGGGGCAGAATTGCAGGAAACCGATTTCAGGAGGTAGACTGGAATTGCATTTAAAGCATAGGAAAAGAGGCAGAACGTCCACAATGATGCACTTGGCCAAAAAGGGCGTATGCGTTTTTTCCTGAATATATTCAGGAAAAAACGCATACGCCCTTTTTGGCCAACCAAGCAAGCTTGCAAAGGAAATCTGCACTACAACGAAGTCTCACTTCCCCCCGGTCAAAAGGGCCATCTGAAAAAAGTGTAAAATCCAGAAAGGCAGGACAGGCCATGGAGAACTGGGAGCCTTGTTATGCTGATGGGCGGGATGTAAATTGCCAACAGCCACTCGGGAGAAGTGTATGGTGTTTCCTGAAACATCTAAAAAACAAAGCAACAGAGCCTAGGGCACTTCCACTTATGGTCCTATAGCTTAGGGAAATTAAAATCAAAAAGACACAGCCACCCCAAAGGTTGGGACGGCTCTGTTTACAAGAACCTGGTTTACGGTACAAGTTCAATATCGCAGAAAGTGAAAAATGGATAAAGAAGTTGTGGTACTTACGTACAATGCAGTATCACTCAGCAATGAAATCTATGTCATCAGGCCCGTAGCAGCATAATGAGTGGATTCAGGTATGATGATTCTTACTGAAATAAGTCACACAGAAAAAGAAACATCATAAGATATCACTAATACACGGAATGTAAACTTGGCTACAGAGGAACTGAATTACAAAACAGAACAGGGTCTCAAATTTAGCAACCCAACTTATGCTTGCTTAAGGGGAAAGGTGAGTTGGGGTGCTGCATAAAACCAGAGATTGAAATGAGCACAGATAAAGTTCCTGAAGCCAAATATGGAATAGACAAGAGCTACTCCTTGCTCAACGAAATGGACTCAACACACCATATTAAACGCCTAAGAGTGTACCTGACTAGGAAGTATCTTAAAACCTATGGACTGCTATGTCTCCGAAAGAGAATCAAGCGTGTGTACAGGGCCATAAACGCAGCAGTGATAGGATTGGAGAGGTTCGGTGAGCAAATGAAGACCCTTTGAAGTCATATTGCATGGTACCCATTCCACGTGTCTCAACTCTCCAGGTTTAAGGGATTCTTCCTTCAGCTAAAACATGCATGTGGAACCCAGAGTATGATCAACCATGTGAGCGGGAGACGTGTTCAAATATGTGTCAGTTTTCGTCCCCTGGTACTCGGGTGCAACATTCCAGACGCTTTACGAACACTCTCCCGACTTGGAGATTCAGTGCCTTTAACCTCCTCTTTGGCCCAGTTTGCAATTTCTGCGGAAGATGAACAGGAATAGGGAGAACCAATGAGAGACTAGCTGGAGGTGTCTGGACGGGCAAATTTAACTCTCATTTCCCACCAGGAAGAGGAATTAACCAAAGGCTCAGCGTGCCGTGCCGGAACCAGATTAGGGCCTGAAGCCATCCTGCGGTGTTGCGGCCAGCTCACGAGAAAGCGAGTTGAAGAAAGGAGCTCGGGGGCACTATAATTCACAAACCTGCAGAGTTATAAATGACAGCTATCGTCCAAAAATATACTGAAGTAAGGCTGCCAAGAGGACTTGAAAGCGGGGCAGAATTGCAGGAAACCGATTTCAGGAGGTAGACTGGAATTGCATTTAAAGCATAGGAAAAGAGGCAGAACGTCCACAATGATGCACTTGGCCAAAAAGGGCGTATGCGTTTTTTCCTGAATATATTCAGGAAAAAACGCATACGCCCTTTTTGGCCAACCAAGCAAGCTTGCAAAGGAAATCTGCACTACAATGAAGTCTCACTTCCCCCCGGTCAAAAGGGCCATCTGAAAAATGTGTAAAATCCAGAAAGGCAGGACAGGCCATGGAGAACTGGGAGCCTTGTTATGCTGATGGGCGGGATGTAAATTGCCAACAGCCACTCGGGAGAAGTGTATGGTGTTTCCTGAAACATCTAAAAAACAAAGCAACAGAGCCTAGGGCACTTCCACTTATGGTCCTATAGCTTAGGGAAATTAAAATCAAAAAGACACAGCCACCCCAAAAGTTGGGACACCTCTGTTTACAAGAACCTGGTTTACGGTACAAGTTCAATATCGCAGAAAGTGAAAAATGGATAAAGAAGTTGTGGTACTTACGTACAATGCAGTATCACTCAGCAATGAAATCTATGTCATCAGGCCCGTAGCAGCATAATGAGTGGATTCAGGTATGATGATTCTAACTGAAATAAGTCACACAGAAAAAGAAACATCATAAGATATCACTAATACACGGAATGTAAACTTGGCTACACAGGAACTGAATTACAAAACAGAACACGGTCTCAAATTTAGAAACCCAACTTATGCTTGCTTAAGGGGAAAGGTGAGTTGGGGTGCTGCATAAAACCAGAGATTGAAATGAGCACAGATAAAGTTCCTTAAGCCAAATATGGAATAGACAAGAGCTACTCCTTGCTCAACGAAATGGACTCAACACACCATATTAAATGCCTAAGAGTGTACCTGACTAGGAAGTATCTTAAAACCTATGGATTGCTATGTCTCCAAAGGGTATCAAGCGTGTGTGCAGGGGCATAAACGCAGCAGTGATAGGATTGGAGAAGTTCGGTGAGCAAATGAAGACCCTTTGAAGTCATATTGCATGGTACCCATTTCACGGGTCTCAACTCTCCAGGTTTAAGGTATTCTTCCTTCAGCTAAAACATGCATGTGGAACCCAGAGTATGATCAACCGTGTGATCGGGAGACGTGTTCCAATAGGTGTCAGTTTTCGTCCCCTGGTACTCGGGTGCAACATTCCAGATGCTTTATTAACACTCTCCCGACTTGGAGAGTCAGTGCCTTTAACCTCCTGTTTGGCCCAGTTTGCAATTTCTGCGGAAGATGAACAGGAATAGGGAGAACCAATGAGAGACTAGCTGGAGGTGTCTGGACGGGCAAATTTAACTCTCATTTCCCATCAGGAAGAGGAATTAACCAAAGGCTCAGCGTGCCGTGCCGGAACCAGATTAGGGCCTGAAGCCATCCTGCGGTGTTGCGGCCAGCTCACGAGAAAGCGAGTTGAAGAAAGGAGCTCAGGGGCACTGTAATTCACAAAACTGCAGAGTTATAAATGACAGCTATCGTCCAAAAATATACTGAAGTAAGGCTGCCAAGAGGACTTGAAAGCGGGGCAGAATTGCAGGAAAACGATTTCAGAAGGTAGACTGGAATTGCATTTAAAGCATAGGAAAAGAGGCAGAACGTCCACAATGATGCACTTGGCCAAAAAGGGCGTATGCGTTTTTTCCTGAATATATTCAGGAAAAAACGCATACGCCCTTTTTGGCCAACCAAGCAAGCTTGCAAAGGAAATCTGCACTACAATGAAGTCTCACTTCCCCCCGGTCAAAAGGGCCATCTGAAAAAAGTGTAAAATCCAGAAAGGCAGGACAGGCCATGGAGAACTGGGAGCCTTGTTATGCTGATGGGCGGGATGTAAATTGCCAACAGCCACTTGGGAGAAGTGTATGGTGTTTCCTGAAACATCTAAAAAACAAAGCAACAGAGCCTAGGGCACTTCCACTTATGGTCCTATAGCTTAGGGAAATTAAAATCAAAAAGACACAGCCACCCCAAAGGTTGGGACGGCTCTGTTTACAAGAACCTGGTTTACGGTACAAGTTCAATATCGCAGAAAGTGAAAAATGGATAAAGAAGTTGTGGTACTTACGTACAATGCAATATCACTCAGCAATGAAATCTATGTCATCAGGCCCGTAGCAGCATAATGAGTGGATTCAGGTACGATGATTCTAACTGAAATAAGTAACACAGAAAAAGAAACATCATAAGATATCACTAATACACGGAATGTAAACTTGGCTACAGAGGAACTGAATTCCAAAACAGAACAGGTTCTCAAATTTAGAAACACAACTTATGCTTGCTTAAGGGGAAAGGTGAGTTGGGGTGCTGCATAAAACCAGAGATTTAAATGAGCACAGATAAAGTTCCTTAAGCCAAATATGCAATAGACTAGAGCTACTCCTTGCTCAACGAAATGGACTCAACACTCCATATTAAATGCCTAAGAGTGTACCTGACGAGGAAGTATCTTAAAACCTATGGATTGCTATGTCTCCGAAAGAGAATCAAGCGTGTGTACAGGGGCATAAACGCAGCAGTGATAGGACTGGAGAGGTTCGGTGAGCAAATGAAGACCCTTTGAAGTCATATTGCATGGTACCCATTCCACGGGTCTCAACTCTCCAGGTTTAAGGTATTCTTCCTTCAGCTAAAACATGCATGTGGAACCCAGAGTATGATCAACCGTGTGATCGGGAGACGTGTTCCAATATGTGTCAGTTTTCGTCCCCTGGTACTCGGGTGCAACATTCCAGACGCTTTACTAACACTCTCCCGACTTGGAGAGTCAGTGCCTTTAACCTCCTGTTTGGCCCAGTTTGCAATTTCTGCGGAAGATGAACAGGAATAGGGAGAACCAATGACAGACTAGCTGGAGGTGTCTGGACGGGCCAATTTAACTCTCATTTCGCACCAGGATGAGGAATTAACCAAAGGCTCAGCGTGCCGTGCCGGAACCAGATTAGGGCCTGAAGCCATCCTGCGGTGTTGCGGCCAGCTCACGAGAAAGCGAGTTGAAGAAAGGAGCTCAGGGGCACTGTAATTCACAAACCTGCAGAGTTATAAATGACAGCTATCGTCCAAAAATATACTGAAGTAAGGCTGCCAAGAGGACTTGAAAGCGGGGCAGAATTGCAGGAAACCGATTTCAGGAGGTAGACTGGAATTGCATTTAAAGCATAGGAAAAGAGGCAGAACGTCCACAATGATGCACTTGGCCAAAAAGGGCGTATGCGTTTTTTCCTGAATATATTCAGGAAAAAACGCATACGCCCTTTTTGGCCAACCAAGCAAGATTGCAAAGGAAATCTGCACTACAATGAAGTCTCACTTTCCCCCGGTCAAAAGGGCCATCTGAAAAAAGTGTAAAATCCAGAAAGGCAGGACAGGCCATGGAGAACTGGGAGCCTTGTTATGCTGATGGGCGGGATGTAAATTGCCAACAGCCACTCGGGAGAAGTGTATGGTGTTTCCTGAAACATCTAAAAAACAAAGCAACAGAGCCTAGGGCACTTCCACTTATGGTCCTATAGCTTAGAGAAATTAAAATCAAAAAGACACAGCCACCCCAAATGTTGGGACGGCTCTGTTTACAAGAACCTGGTTTACGGTACAAGTTCAATATCGCAGAAAGTGAAAAATGGATAAAGAAGTTGTGGTACTTACGTACAATGCAATATCACTCAGCAATGAAATCTATGTCATCATGCCCGTAGCAGCATAATGAGTGGATTCAGGTACGATGATTCTAACTGAAATAAGTCACACAGAAAAAGAAACATCATAAGATATCACTAATACACGGAATGTAAACTTGGCTACACAGGAATTGAATTCCAAAACAGAACAGGGTCTCAAATTTAGAAACCCAACTTATGCTTGCTTAAGGGGAAAGGTGAGTTGGGGTGCTGCATAAAACCAGAGATTGAAATGAGCACAGATAAATTTCCTTAAGCCAAATATGGAATAGACAAGAGCTACTCCTTGCTCAACGAAATGGACTCAACACACCATATTAAATGCCTAAGAGTGTACCTGACTAGGAAGTATCTTAAAACCTATGGACTGCTATGTCTCCGAAAGAGAATCAAGCGTGTGTACAGGGGCATAAACGCAGCAGTGATAGGACTGGAGAGTTTCGGTGAGCAAATGAAGACCCTTTGAGGTCATATTGCATGGTACCCATTCCACGGGTCTCAACTCTCCAGGTTTAAGGTATTCTTCCTTCAGCTAAAACATGCATGTGGAACCCAGAGTATGATCAACCGTGTGATCGGGAGACGTGTTCCAATATGTGTCAGTTTTCGTCCCCTGCTACTCGGGTGCAACATTCCAGACGCTTTACTAACACTCTCCCGACTTGGAGAGTCAGTGCCTTTAACCTCCTGTTTGGCCCAGTTTGCAATTTCTGCAGAAGATGAACAGGAATAGGGAGAACCAATGACAGACTAGCTGGAGGTGTCTGGACGGGCAAATTTAACTCTCATTTCGCACCAGGAAGAGGAATTAACCAAAGGCTCAGCGTGCCGTGCCGGAACCAGATTAGGGCCTGAAGCCATCCTGCGGTGTTGCGGCCAGCTCACGAGAAAGCGAGTTGAAGAAAGGAGCTCAGGGGCACTGTAATTCACAAACCTGCAGAGTTATAAATGACAGCTATCGTCCAAAAATATACTGAAGTAAGGCTGCCAAGAGGACTTGAAAGCGGGGCAGAATTGCAGGAAACCGATTTCAGGAGGTAGACAGGAATTGCATTTAAAGCATAGGAAAAGAGGCAGAACGTCCACAATGATGCACTTGGCCAAAAAGGGCGTATGCGTTTTTTCCTGAATATATTCAGGAAAAAACGCATACGCCCTTTTTGGCCAACCAAGCAAGCTTGCAAAGGAAATCTGCACTACAATGAAGTCTCACTTCCCCCCGGTCAAAAGGGCCATCTGAAAAAAGTGTAAAATCCAGAAAGGCAGGACAGGCCATGGAGAACTGGGAGGCTTCTTATGCTGATGGGCGGGATGTAAATTGCCAACAGCCACTCGGGAGAAGTGTATGGTGTTTCCTGAAACATCTAAAAAACAAAGCAACAGAGCCTAGGGCACTTCCACTTATGGTCCTATAGCTTAGGGAAATTAAAATCATAAAGACACAGCCACCCCAAAGGTTGGGACGGCTCTGTTTACAAGAACCTGGTTTACGGTACAAGTTCAATATCGCAGAAAGTGAAAAATGGATAAAGAAGTTGTGGTACTTACGTACAATGCAGTATCACTCAGCAATGAAATCTATGTCATCAGGCCCGTAGCAGCATAATGAGTGGATTCAGGTACGATGATTCTAACTGAAATAAGTCACACAGAAAAAGAAACATCATAAGATATCACTAATACACACAATGTAAACTTGGCTACACAGGAACTGAATTCCAAAACAGAACAGGGTCTCAAATTTAGAAAAGCAACTTATGCTTGCTTAAGGGGAAAGGTGAGTTGGGGTGCTGCATAAAACCAGAGATTGAAATGAGCACAGATAAAGCTCCTTAAGCCAAATATGGAATAGACAAGAGCTACTCCTTGCTCAACGAAATGGACTCAACACTCCATATTAAATGCCTAAGAGTGTACCTGACTAGGAAGTATCTTAAAACCTATGGATTGCTATGTCTCCGAAAGAGAATCAAGCGTGTGTACAGGGGCATAAACGCAGCAGTGATAGGATTGGAGAGGTTCGGTGAGCAAATGAAGACCCTTTGAAGTCATATTGCATGGTACCCATTCCACGGGTCTCAACTCTCCAGGTTTAAGGTATTCTTCCTTCAGCTGAAACATGCATGTGGTACCCAGAGTATGATCAACCGTTTGATCGGGAGACGTGTTCCAATATGTGTCAGTTTTCGTCCCCTGGTACTCGGGTGCAACATTCCAGACGCTTTACTAACACTCTCCCGACTTGGAGAGTCAGTGCCTTTAACCTCCTGTTTGGCCCAGTTTGCAATTTCTGCGGAAGATGAACAGGAATAGGGAGAACCAATGACAGACTAGCTGGAGGTGTCTGGACGGGCAAATTTAACTCTCATTTCGCACCAGGAAGAGGAATGAACCAAAGGCTCAGCGTGCCGTGCCGGAACCAGATTAGGGCCTGAAGCCATCCTGCGGTGTTGCGGCCAGCTCACGAGAAAGCGAGTTGAAGAAAGGAGCTCAGGGGCACTGTAATTCACAAACCTGCAGAGTTATAAATGACAGCTATCGTCCAAAAATATACTGAAGTAAGGCTGCCAAGAGGACTTGAAAGCGGGGCAGAATTGCAGGAAACCGATTTCAGGAGGTAGACTGGAATTGCATTTAAAGCATAGGAAAAGAGGCAGAACGTCCACAATGATGCACTTGGCCAAAAAGGGCGTATGCGTTTTTTCCTGAATATATTCAGGAAAAAACGCATACGCCCTTTTTGGCCAACCAAGCAAGCTTGCAAAGGAAATCTGCACTACAATGAAGTCTCACTTCCCCCCGGTCAAAAGGGCCATCTGAAAAAAGTGTAAAATCCAGAAAGGCAGGACAGGCCATGGAGAACTGGGAGCCTTGTTATGCTGATGGGCGGGATGTAAATTGCCAACAGCCACTCGGGAGAAGTGTATGGTGTTTCCTGAAACATCTAAAAAACAAAGCAACAGAGCCTAGGGCACTTCCACTTATGGTCCTATAGCTTAGGGAAATTAAAATCAAACAGACACAGCCACCCCAAAGGTTGGGACGGCTCTGTTTACAAGAAACTCATTTACGGTACAAGTTCAATATCGCAGAAAGTGAAAAATGGATAAAGAAGTTGTGGTACTTACGTACAATGCAATATCACTCAGCAATGAAATCTATGTCATCAGGCCCGTAGCAGCATAATGAGTGGATTCAGGTACGATGATTCTAACTGAAATAAGTCTCACAGAAAAAGAAACATCATAAGATATCACTAATACACGGAATGTAAACTTGGCTACATAGGAACTGAATTATAAAACAGAACAGGGTCTCAAATTTAGAAAACCAACTTATGCTTCCTTAAGGGGAAAGGTGAGTTGGGGTGCTGCATAAAACCAGAGATTGAAATGAGCACAGATAAAGTTCCTTAAGCCAAATATGGAATAGACAAGAGCTACTCCTTACTCAACGAAATGGACTCATCACCCCATATTAAACACCTAA
Source organism: Lagenorhynchus albirostris (assembly GCF_949774975.1). Lineage (NCBI taxonomy): Eukaryota > Metazoa > Chordata > Mammalia > Artiodactyla > Delphinidae > Lagenorhynchus > Lagenorhynchus albirostris. The sequence goes on along the minus strand of NC_083100.1, from coordinate 95,729,897 downwards.
GAATGTACCTGACTAGTAAGTAGCTTAAAACCTAAGGAATGCTATGTCTCCGAAAGAGAATCAAGCGTGTGTACAGGGGCATAAACGCAGCAGTGATAGGATTGGAGAGGTTTGGTGAGCAAATGAAGACCCTTTGAAGTCATATTGCATGGTACCCATTCCACGGGTCTCAACTCTCCAGGTTTAAGGTATTCTTCCTTCAGCTAAAACATGCATGTGGAACCCAGAGTATGATCAACCGTGTGATCGGGAGACGTGTTCCAATATGTGTCAGTTTTCGTCCCCTGGTACTCGGGTGCAACATTCCAGATGCTTTACTAACACTCTCCCGACTTCGAGAGTCAGTGCCTTTAACCTCCTGTTTGGCCCAGTTTGCAATTTCTGCGGAAGATGAACACGAATAGGGAGAACCAATGAGAGACTAGCTGGAGGTGTCTGGACGGGCAAATTTAACTCTCATTTCCCACCAGGAAGAGGAATTAACCAAAGGCTCAGCGTGCCGTGCCGGAACCAGATTAGGGCCTGAAGCAATCCTGCGGTGTTGCGGCCAGCTCACGAGAAAGCGAGTTGAAGAAAGGAGCTCAGGGGCACTGTAATTCACAAACCTGCAGAGTTATAAATGACAGCTATCGTCCAAAAATATACTGAAGTAAGGCTGCCAAGAGGACTTGAAAGTGGGGCAGAATTGCAGGAAACCGATTTCAGGAGGTAGACTGGAATGGCATTTAAAGCATAGGAAAAGAGGCAGAACGTCCACAATGATGCACTTGGCCAAAAAGGGCGTATGCGTTTTTTCCTGAATATATTCAGGAAAAAACGCATACGCCCTTTTTGGCCAACCAAGCAAGCTTGCAAAGGAAATCTGCACTACAATGAAGTCTCACTTCCCCCCGGTCAAAAGGGCCATCTGAAAAAAGTGTAAAATGCAGAAAGGCAGGACAGGCCATGGAGAACTGGGAGCCTTGTTATGCTGATGGGCGGGATGTAAATTGCCAACAGCCACTCGGGAGAAGTGTATGGTGTTTCCTGAAACATCTAAAAAACAAAGCAACAGAGCCTAGGGCACTTCCACTTATGGTCCTATAGCTTAGGGAAATTAAAATCAAAAAGACACAGCCACCCCAAAGGTTGGGACGGCTCTGTTTACAAGAACCTGGTTTACGGTACAAGTTCAATATCGCAGAAAGTGAAAAATGGATAAAGAAGTTGTGGTACTTACGTACAATGCAATATCACTCAGCAATGAAATCTATGTCATCAGGCCCGTAGCAGCATAATGAGTGTATTCAGGTACGATGATTCTAACTGAAATAAGTCACACAGAAAAAGAAACATCATAAGATATCACTAATACACGGAATGTAAACTTGGCTACAGAGGAACTGAATTCCAAAACAGAACAGGTTCTCAAATTTAGAAACACAACTTATGCTTGCTTAAGGGGAAAGGTGAGTTGGGGTGCTGCATAAAACCAGAGATTTAAATGAGCACAGATAAAGTTCCTTAAGCCAAATATGCAATAGACTAGAGCTACTCCTTGCTCAACGAAATGGACTCAACACTCCATATTAAATGCCTAAGAGTGTACCTGACGAGGAAGTATCTTAAAACCTATGGATTGCTATGTCTCCGAAAGAGAATCAAGCGTGTGTACAGGGGCATAAACGCAGCAGTGATAGGACTGGAGAGGTTCGGTGAGCAAATGAAGACCCTTTGAAGTCATATTGCATGGTACCCATTCCACAGGTCTCAACTCTCCAGGTTTAAGGTATTCTTCCTTCAGCTAAAACATGCATGTGGAACCCAAAGTATGATCAACCGTGTGATCGGGAGACGTGTTCCAATATGTGTCAGTTTTCGTCCCCTGGTACTCGGGTGCAACATTCCAGACGCTTTACTAACACTCTCCCGACTTGGAGAGTCAGTGCCTTTAACCTCCTGTTTGGCTATGTCTCCGAAAGAGAATCAAGCGTGTGTGCAGGGGCATAAAGGCAGCAGTGATAGGACTGGAGAGGTTCGGTGAGCAAATGAAGACCCTTTGAAGTCATATTGCATGGTACCCATTTCACGGGTCTCAACTCTCCAGGTTTAAGGTATTCTTCCTTCAGCTAAAACATGCATGTGGAACCCAGAGTATGATCAACCGTGTGATCGGGAGACGTGTTCCAATATGTGTCAGTTTTCGTCCCCTGGTACTCGGGTGCAACATTCCAGACGCTTTACTAACACTCTCCCGACTTGGAGAGTCAGCGCCTTTAACCTCCTCTTTGGCCCAGTTTGCAATTTCTGCGGAAGATGAACACGAATAGGGAGAACCAATGAGAGACTAGCTGGAGGTGTCTGGACGGGCAAATTTAACTCTCATTTCCCACCAGGAAGAGGAATTAACCAAAGGCTCAGCGTGCCGTGCCGGAACCAGATTAGGGCCTGAAGCCATCCTGCGGTGTTGCGGCCAGCTCACGAGAAAGCGAGTTGAAGAAAGGAGCTCAGGGGCACTGTAATTCACAAACCTGCAGAGTTATAAATGACAGCTATCGTCCAAAAATATACTGAAGTAAGGCTGCCAAGAGGACTTGAAAGCGGGGCAGAATTGCAGGAAACCGATTTCAGGAGGTAGACAGGAATTGCATTTAAAGCATAGGAAAAGAGGCAGAACGTCCACAATGATGCACTTGGCCAAAAAGGGCGTATGCGTTTTTTCCTGAATATATTCAGGAAAAAACGCATACGCCCTTTTTGGCCAACCAAGCAAGCTTGCAAAGGAAATCTGCACTACAATGAAGTCTCACTTCCCCCCGGTCAAAAGGGCCATCTGAAAAAAGTGTAAAATCCAGAAAGGCAGGACAGGCCATGGAGAACTGGGAGCCTTGTTATGCTGATGGGCGGGATGTAAATTGCCAACAGCCACTCGGGAGAAGTGTATGGTGTTTCCTGAAACATCTAAAAATCAAAGCAACAGAGCCTAGGGCACTTCCACTTATGGTCCTATAGCTTAGAGAAATTAAAATCAAAATCACACAGCCACCCCAAAGGTTGGGACGGCTCTGTTTACAAGAACCTGGTTTACGGTACAAGTTCAATATCGCAGAAAGTGAAAAATGGATAAAGAAGTTGTGGTACTTACGTACAATGCAATATCACTCAGCAATGAAATCTATGTCATCAGGCCCGTAGCAGCATAATGAGTGGATTCAGGTATGATGATTCTAACTGAAATAAGTCACACAGAAAAAGAAACATCATAAGGTATCACTAATACACGGAATGTAAACTTGGCTACACAGGAACTGAATTCCAAAACAGAACAGGGTCTCAAATTTAGAAACCCAACTTATGCTTGCTTAAGGGGAAAGGTGAGTTGGGGTGCTGCATAAAACCAGAGATTGAAATGAGCACAGATAAATTTCCTTAAGCCAAATATGGAATAGACAAGAGCTACTCCTTGCTCAACGAAATGGACTCAACACACCATATTAAATGCCTAAGAGTGTACCTGACTAGGAAGTATCTTAAAACCTATGGATTGCTATGTCTTCGAAAGAGAATCAAGCGTGTGTACAGGGGCATAAACGCAGCAGTGATAGGACTGGAGAGGTTCGGTGAGCATATGAAGACCCTTTGAAGTCATATTGCATGGTACCCATTCCACGGGTCTCAACTCTCCAGGTTTAAGGGATTCTTCCTTCAGCTAAAACATGCATGTGGAACCCAGAGTATGATCAACCGTGTGATCGGGAGACGTGTTCCAATATGTGTCAGTTTTCGTCCCCTGGTACTCGGGTGCAACATTCCAGACGCTTTACTAACACTCTCCCGACTTGGAGAGTCAGCGCCTTTAACCTCCTCTTTGGCCCAGTTTGCAATTTCTGCGGAAGATGAACAGGAATAGGGAGAACCAATGAGAGACTAGCTGGAGGTGTCTGGACGGGCAAATTTAACTCTCATTTCCAACCAGGAAGAGGAATTAACCAAAGGCTCAGCGTGCCGTGCCGGAACCAGATTAGGGCCTGAAGCCATCCTGCGGTGTTGCGGCCAGCTCACGAGAAAGCGAGTTGAAGAAAGGAGCTCAGGGGCACTGTAATTCACAAACCTGCAGAGTTATAAATGACAGCTATCGTCCAAAAATATACTGAAGTAAGGCTGCCAAGAGGACTTGAAAGCGGGGCAGAATTGCAGGAAACCGATTTCAGGAGGTAGACTGGAATTGCATTTAAAGCATAGGAAAAGAGGCAGAACGTCCACAATGATGCACTTGGCCAAAAAGGGCGTATGCGTTTTTTCCTGAATATATTCAGGAAAAAACGCATACGCCCTTTTTGGCCAACCAAGCAAGATTGCAAAGGAAATCTGCACTACAATGAAGTCTCACTTTCCCCCGGTCAAAAGGGCCATCTGAAAAAAGTGTAAAATCCAGAAAGGCAGGACAGGCCATGGAGAACTGGGAGCCTTGTTATGCTGATGGGCGGGATGTAAATTGCCAACAGCCACTCGGGAGAAGTGTATGGTGTTTCCTGAAACATCTAAAAAACAAAGCAACAGAGCCTAGGGCACTTCCACTTATGGTCCTATAGCTTAGAGAAATTAAAATCAAAAAGACACAGCCACCCCAAATGTTGGGACGGCTCTGTTTACAAGAACCTGGTTTACGGTACAAGTTCAATATCGCAGAAAGTGAAAAATGGATAAAGAAGTTGTGGTACTTACGTACAATGCAATATCACTCAGCAATGAAATCTATGTCATCAGGCCCGTAGCAGCATAATGAGTGGATTCAGGTACGATGATTCTAACTGAAATAAGTCACACAGAAAAAGAAACATCATAAGATATCACTAATACACGGAATGTAAACTTGGCTACACAGGAATTGAATTCCAAAACAGAACAGGGTCTCAAATTTAGAAACCCAACTTATGCTTGCTTAAGGGGAAAGGTGAGTTGGGGTGCTGCATAAAACCAGAGATTGAAATGAGCACAGATAAATTTCCTTAAGCCAAATATGGAATAGACAAGAGCTACTCCTTGCTCAACGAAATGGACTCAACACACCATATTAAATGCCTAAGAGTGTACCTGACTAGGAAGTATCTTAAAACCTATGGACTGCTATGTCTCCGAAAGAGAATCAAGCGTGTGTACAGGGGCATAAACGCAGCAGTGATAGGACTGGAGAGTTTCGGTGAGCAAATGAAGACCCTTTGAGGTCATATTGCATGGTACCCATTCCACGGGTCTCAACTCTCCAGGTTTAAGGTATTCTTCCTTCAGCTAAAACATGCATGTGGAACCCAGAGTATGATCAACCGTGTGATCGGGAGACGTGTTCCAATATGTGTCAGTTTTCGTCCCCTGCTACTCGGGTGCAACATTCCAGACGCTTTACTAACACTCTCCCGACTTGGAGAGTCAGTGCCTTTAACCTCCTGTTTGGCCCAGTTTGCAATTTCTGCGGAAGATGAACAGGAATAGGGAGAACCAATGACAGACTAGCTGGAGGTGTCTGGACGGGCAAATTTAACTCTCATTTCGCACCAGGAAGAGGAATTAACCAAAGGCTCAGCGTGCCGTGCCGGAACCAGATTAGGGCCTGAAGCCATCCTGCGGTGTTGCGGCCAGCTCACGAGAAAGCGAGTTGAAGAAAGGAGCTCAGGGGCACTGTAATTCACAAACCTGCAGAGTTATAAATGACAGCTATCGTCCAAAAATATACTGAAGTAAGGCTGCCAAGAGGACTTGAAAGCGGGGCAGAATTGCAGGAAACCGATTTCAGGAGGTAGACAGGAACTGCATTTAAAGCATAGGAAAAGAGGCAGAACGTCCACAATGATGCACTTGGCCAAAAAGGGCGTATGCGTTTTTTCCTGAATATATTCAGGAAAAAACGCATACGACCTTTTTGGCCAACCAAGCAAGCTTGCAAAGGAAATCTGCACTACAATGAAGTCTCACTTCCCCCCGGTCAAAAGGGCCATCTGAAAAAAGTGTAAAATCCAGAAAGGCAGGACAGGCCATGGAGAACTGGGAGGCTTCTTATGCTGATGGGCGGGATGTAAATTGCCAACAGCCACTCGGGAGAAGTGTATGGTGTTTCCTGAAACATCTAAAAAACAAAGCAACAGAGCCTAGGGCACTTCCACTTATGGTCCTATAGCTTAGGGAAATTAAAATCATAAAGACACAGCCACCCCAAAGGTTGGGACGGCTCTGTTTACAAGAACCTGGTTTACGGTACAAGTTCAATATCGCAGAAAGTGAAAAATGGATAAAGAAGTTGTGGTACTTACGTACAATGCAGTATCACTCAGCAATGAAATCTATGTCATCAGGCCCGTAGCAGCATAATGAGTGGATTCAGGTACGATGATTCTAACTGAAATAAGTCACACAGAAAAAGAAACATCATAAGATATCACTAATACACACAATGTAAACTTGGCTACACAGGAACTGAATTCCAAAACAGAACAGGGTCTCAAATTTAGAAAAGCAACTTATGCTTGCTTAAGGGGAAAGGTGAGTTGGGGTGCTGCATAAAACCAGAGATTGAAATGAGCACAGATAAAGCTCCTTAAGCCAAATATGGAATAGACAAGAGCTACTCCTTGCTCAACGAAATGGACTCAACACTCCATATTAAATGCCTAAGAGTGTACCTGACTAGGAAGTATCTTAAAACCTATGGATTGCTATGTCTCCGAAAGAGAATCAAGCGTGTGTACAGGGGCATAAACGCAGCAGTGATAGGACTGGAGAGGTTCGGTGAGCAAATGAAGACCCTTTGAAGTCATATTGCATGGTACCCATTCCACGGGTCTCAACTCTCCAGGTTTAAGGTATTCTTCCTTCAGCTGAAACATGCATGTGGTACCCAGAGTATAATCAACCGTGTGATCGGGAGACGTGTTCCAATATGTGTCAGTTTTCGTCCCCTGGTACTCGGGTGCAACATTCCAGACGCTTTACTAACACTCTCCCGACTTGGAGAGTCAGTGCCTTTAACCTCCTGTTTGGCCCAGTTTGCAATTTCTGCAGAAGATGAACAGGAATAGGGAGAACCAATGAGAGACTAGCTGGAGGTGTCTGGACGGGCAAATTTAACTCTCATTTCCCACCAGGAAGAGGAATTAACCAAAGGCTCAGCGTGCCGTGCCGGAACCAGATTAGGGCCTGAAGCCATCCTGTGGTGTTGCGGCCAGCTCACGAGAAAGCGAGTTGAAGAAAGGAGCTCAGGGGCACTGTAATTCACAAACCTGCAGAGTTATAAATGACAGCTATCGTCCAAAAATATACTGAAGTAAGGCTGCCAAGAGGACTTGAAAGCGGGGCAGAATTGCAGGAAACCGATTTCAGGAGGTAGACTGGAATTGCATTTAAAGCATAGGAAAAGAGGCAGAACGTCCACAATGATGCACTTGGCCAAAAAGGGCGTATGCGTTTTTTCCTGAATATATTCAGGAAAAAACGCATACGCCCTTTTTGGCCAACCAAGCAAGCTTGCAAAGGAAATCTGCACTACAATGAAGTCTCACTTCCCCCCGGTCAAAAGGGCCATCTGAAAAAAGTGTAAAATCCAGAAAGGCAGGACAGGCCATGGAGAACTGGGAGGCTTCTTATGCTGATGGGCGGGATGTAAATTGCCAACAGCCACTCGGGAGAAGTGTATGGTGTTTCCTGAAACATCTAAAAAACAAAGCAACAGAGCCTAGGGCACTTCCACTTATGGTCCTATAGCTTAGGGAAATTAAAATCAAAAAGACACAGCCACCCCAAAAGTTGGGACAGCTCTGTTTACAAGAACCTGGTTTACGGTACAAGTTCAATATCGCAGAAAGTGAAAAATGGATAAAGAAGTTGTGGTACTTACCTACAATGCAGTATCACTCAGCAATGAAATCTATGTCATCAGGCCCGTAGCATCATAATGAGTGGATTCAGGTATGATGATTCTAACTGAAATAAGTCACACAGAAAAAGAAACATCATAAGATATCACTAATACACGGAATGTAAACTTGGCTACAGAGGAACTGAATTACAAAACAGAACAGGGTCTCAAATTTAGAAACCCAACTTATGCTTGCTTAAGGGGAAAGGTGAGTTGGGGTAATGCATAAAACCAGAGATTGAAATGAGCACAGATAAAGTTCCTTAAGCCAAATATGGAATAGACAAGAGCTACTCCTTGCTCAACGAAATGGACTCAACACCCCATATTAAAGGCCTAAGAATGTACCTGACTAGGAAGTATCTTAAAACCTATGGACTGCTATGTCTCCGAAAGAGAATCAAGCGTGTGTACAGGGGCATAAACGCAGCAGTGATAGGATTGGAGAGGTTCGGTGAGCAAATGAAGACCCTTTGAAGTCATATTGCATGGTACCCATTCCACGGGTCTCAACTCTCCAGGTTTAAGGGATTCTTCCTTCAGCTAAAACATGCACGTGGAACCCAGAGTATGATCAACCGTGTGATCGGGAGACGTGTTCAAATATGTCTCAGTTTTCGTCCCCTGGTACTCGGGTGCAACATTCCAGACGCTTTACTAACACTCTCCCGACTTGGAGAGTCAGTGCCTTTAACCTCCTGTTTGGCCCAGTTTGCAATTTCTGCGGAAGATGAACAGGAATAGGGAGAACCAATGAGAGACTAGCTGGAGGTGTCTGGACGGGCAAATTTAACTCTCATTTCCCACCAGGAAGAGGAATTAACCAAAGGCTCAGCGTGCCGTGCCGGAACCAGATTAGGGCCTGAAGCCATCCTGCGGTGTTGCGGCCAGCTCACGAGAAAGCGAGTTGAAGAAAGGAGCTCAGGGGCACTGTAATTCACAAACCTGCAGAGTTATAAATGACACCTATCGTCCAAAAATATACTGAAGTAAGGCTGCCAAGAGGACTTGAAAGCGGGGCAGAATTGCAGGAAACCGATTTCAGGAGGTAGACTGGAATTGCATTGAAAGCATAGGAAAAGAGGCAGAACGTCCACAATGATGCACTTGGCCAAAAAGGGCGTATGCGTTTTTTCCTGAATATATTCAGGAAAAAACGCATACGCCCTTTTTGGCCAACCAAGCAAGCTTGCAAAGGAAATCTGCACTACAATGAAGTCTCACTTCCCCCCGGTCAAAAGGGCCATCTGAAAAAAGTGTAAAATCCAGAAAGGCAGGACAGGCCATGGAGAACTGGGAGCCTTGTTATGCTGATGGGCGGGATGTAAATTGCCAACAGCCACTCGGGAGAAGTGTATGGTGTTTCCTGAAACATCTAAAAAACAAAGCAACAGAGCCTAGGGCACTTCCACTTATGGTCCTATAGCTTAGGGAAATTAAAATCAAAAAGACACAGCCACCCCAAAGGTTGGGACGGCTCTGTTTACAAGAACCTGGTTTACGGTACAAGTTCAATATCGCAGAAAGTGAAAAATGGATAAAGAAGTTGTGGTACTTACGTACAATGCAATATCACTCAGCAAGGAAATCTATGTCATCAGGCCCGTAGCAGCATAATGAGTGGATTCAGGTACGATGATTCTAACTGAAATAAGTCACACAGAAAAAGAAACATCATAAGATATCACTAATACACGGAATGTAAACTTGGCTACACAGGAACTGAATTCCAAAACAGAACAGGGTCTCAAATTTAGAAACCCAACTTATGCTTGCTTAAGGGGAAAGGTGAGTTGGGGTGCTGCATAAAACCAGAGATTGAAATGAGCACAGATAAAGTCCCTTAAGCCAAATATGGAATAGACAAGAGCTACTGCTTGCTCAACGAAACGGACTCAACACCCCATATTAAACGCCTAAGAATGTACCTGACTAGTAAGTAGCTTAAAACCTAAGGAATGCTATGTCTCCGAAAGAGAATCAAGCGTGTGTACAGGGGCATAAACGCAGCAGTGATAGGATTGGAGAGGTTCAGTGAGCAAATGAAGACGCTTTGAAGTCATATTGCATGGTACCCATTCCACGGGTCTCAACTCTCCAGGTTTAAGGTATTCTTCCTTCAGCTAAAACATACACGTGGAACCCAGAGTATGATCAACCGTGTGATCGGGAGACGTGTTCCAATATGTGTCAGTTTTCGTCCCCTGGTACTCGGGTGCAACATTCCAGACGCTTTACTAACACTCTCCCGACTTGGAGAGTCAGTGCCTTTAACCTCCTGTTTGGCCCAGTTTGCAATTTCTGCGGAAGATGAACAGGAATAGGGAGAACCAATGACAGACTAGCTGGAGGTGTCTTGACGGGCAAATTTAACTCTCATTTCGCACCAGGAAGAGGAATTAACCAAAGGCTCAGCGTGCCGTGCCGGAACCAGATTAGGGCCTGAAGCTATCCTGCGGTGTTGCGGCCAGCTCGCGAGAAAGCGAGTTGAAGAAAGGAGCTCAGGGGCCCTGTAATTCACAAACCTGCAGAGTTATAAATGATAGCTATCGTCCAAAAATATACTGAAGTAAGGCTGCCAAGAGGACTTGAAAGCGGTGCAGAATTGCAGGAAACCGATTTCGGGAGGTAGACTGGAATTGCATTTAAAGCATAGGAAAAGAGGCAGAACGTCCACAATGATGCACTTGGCCAAAAAGGGCGTATGCGTTTTTTCCTGAATATATTCAGGAAAAAACGCATACGCCCTTTTTGGCCAACCAAGCAAGCTTGCAAAGGAAATCTGCACTACAATGAAGTCTGACTTCCCCCCGGTCAAAAGGGCCATCTGAAAAAAGTGTAAAATCCAGAAAGGCAGGACAGGCCATGGAGAACTGGGAGCCTTGTTATGCTGATGGGCGGGACGTAAATTGCCAACAGCCACTCGGGAGAAGTGTATGGTGTTTCCTGAAACATCTAAAAATCAAAGCAACAGAGCCTAGGGCACTTCCACTTATGGTCCTATAGCTTAGGGAAATTAAAATCAAAAAGACACAGCCACCCCAAAGGTTGGGACGGCTCTCTTTACAAGAACCTCGTTTACGGTACAAGTTCAATATCGCAGAAAGTGAAAAATGGATAAAGAAGTTGTGGTACTTACGTACAATGCAGTATCACTCAGCAATGAAATCTATGTCATCAGGCCCGTAGCAGCATAATGAGTGGATTCAGGTATGATGATTCTAACTGAAATAAGTCACACAGAAAAAGAAACATCATAAGATATCACTAATACACGGAATGTAAACTTGGCTACACAGGAACTGAATTACAAAACAGAACAGGGTCTCAAATTTAGAAAACCAACTTATGCTTGCTTAAGGGGAAAGGTGAGTTGGGGTGCTGCATAAAACCAGAGATTGAAATGAGCACAGATAAAGTTCCTTAAGCCAAATATGGAATAGACAAGAGCTACTCCTTGCTCAACGAAATGGACTCAACACACCATATTAAATGCCTAAGAGTGTACCTGACTAGGAAGTATCTTAAAACCTATGGATTGCTATGTCTCCGAAAGAGAATCAAGCGTGTGTACAGGGGCATAAACGCAGCAGTGATAGGACTGGAGAGGTTCGGTGAGCAAATGAAGAACCTTTGAAGTCATATTGCATGGTACCCATTCCACGGGTCTCAACTCTCCAGGTTTAAGGTATTCTTCCTTCAGCTAAAACATGCATGTGGAACCCAGAGTATGATCAACCGTGTGATCGGGAGACGTGTTCCAATATGTGTCAGTTTTCGTCCCCTGGTACTCGGGTGCAACATTCCAGACGCTTTACTAACACTCTCCCGACTTGGAGAGTCAGTGCCTTTAACCTCCTGTTTGGCCCAGTTTGCAATTTCTGCGGAAGATGAACAGGAATAGGGAGAACCAATGACAGACTAGCTGGAGGTGTCTGGACGGGCAAATTTAACTCTCATTTCCCACCAGGAAGAGGAATTAACCAAAGGCTCAGCGTGCCGAGCCGGAACCAGATTAGGGCCTGAAGCCATCCTGCGGTGTTGCGGCCAGCTCACGAGAAAGCGAGTTGAAGAAAGGAGCTCGGGGGCACTGTAATTCACAAACCTGCAGAGTTATAAATGACAGCTATCGTCCAAAAATATACTGAAGTAAGGCTGCCAAGAGGACTTGAAAGCGGGGCAGAATTGCAGGAAACCGATTTCAGGAGGTAGACTGGAATTGCATTTAAAGCATAGGAAAAGAGGCAGAACGTCCACAATGATGCACTTGGCCAAAAAGGGCGTATGCGTTTTTTCCTGAATATATTCAGGAAAAAACGCATACGCCCTTTTTGGCCAACCAAGCAAGCTTGCAAAGGAAATCTGCACTACAATGAAGTCTCACTTCCCCCCGGTCAAAAGGGCCATCTGAAAAAAGTGTAAAATGCAGAAAGGCAGGACAGGCCATGGAGAACTGCGAGCCTTGTTATGCTGATGGGCGGGATGTAAATTGCCAACAGCCACTCGGGAGAAGTGTATGGTGTTTCCTGAAACATCTAAAAAACAAAGCAACAGAGCCTAGGGCACTTCCACTTATGGTCCTATAGCTTAGGGAAATTAAAATCAAAAAGACACAGCCACCCCAAAGGTTGGGACGGCTCTGTTTACAAGAACCTGGTTTACGGTACAAGTTCAATATCGCAGAAAGTGAAAAATGGATAAAGAAGTTGTGGTACTTACGTACAATGCAATATCACTCAGCAATGAAATCTATGTCATCAGGCCCGTAGCAGCATAATGAGTGGATTCAGGTATGATGATTCTAACTGAAATAAGTCACACAGAAAAAGAAACATCATAAGATATCACTAATATACGGAATGTAAACTTGGCTACAGAGGAACTGAATTACAAAACAGAACAGGGTCTCAAATTTAGCAACCCAACTTATGCTTGCTTAAGGGGAAAGGTGAGTTGGGGTGCTGCATAAAACCAGAGATTGAAATGAGCACAGATAAAGTTCCTTAAGCCAAATATGGAATAGACAAGAGCTACTCCTTGCTCAACGAAATGGACTCAACACCCCATATTAAATGCCTAAGAGTGTACCTGACTAGGAAGTATCTTAAAACCTATGGATTGCTATGTCTCCGAAAGAGAATCAAGCGTGTGTGCAGGGGCATAAACGCAGCAGTGATAGGATTGGAGAAGTTCGGTGAGCAAATGAAGACCCTTTGAAGTCATATTGCATGGTACCCATTCCACGGGTCTCAACTCTCCAGGTTTAAGGTATTCTTCCTTCAGCTAAAACATGCATGTGGAACCCAGAGTATGATCAACCGTGTGATCGGGAGACGTGTTCCAATATGTGTCAGTTTTCGTCCCCTGGTACTCGGGTGCAACATTCCAGACGCTTTACTAACACTCTCCCGACTTGGAGAGTCAGTGCCTTTAACCTCCTGTTTGGCCCAGTTTGCAATTTCTGCGGAAGATGAACAGGAATAGGGAGAACCAATGACAGACTAGCTGGAGGTGTCTGGACGGGCAAATTTAACTCTCATTTCCCACCAGGAAGAGGAATTAACCAAAGGCTCAGCGTGCCGCGCCGGAACCAGATTAGGGCCTGAAGCCATCCTGTGGTGTTGCGGCCAGCTCACGAGAAAGCGAGTTGAAGAAAGGAGCTCAGGGGCACTGTAATTCACAAACCTGCAGAGTTATAAATGACAGCTATCGTCCAAAAATATACTGAAGTAAGGCTGCCAAGAGGACTTGAAAGCGGGGCAGAATTGCAGGAAACCGATTTCAGGAGGTAGACTGGAATTGCATTTAAAGCATAGGAAAAGAGGCAGAACGTCCACAATGATGCACTTGGCCAAAAAGGGCGTATGCGTTTTTTCCTGAATATATTCAGGAAAAAACGCATACGCCCTTTTTGGCCAACCAAGCAAGCTTGCAAAGGAAATCTGCACTACAATGAAGTCTCACTTCCCCCCGGTCAAAAGGGCCATCTGAAAAAAGTGTAAAATCCAGAAAGGCAGGACAGGCCATGGAGAACTGGGAGCCTTGTTATGCTGATGGGCGGGATGTAAATTGCCAACAGCCACTCGGGAGAAGTGTATGGTGTTTCCTGAAACATCTAAAAATCAAACCAACAGAGCCTAGGGCACTTCCACTTATGGTCCTATAGCTTAGAGAAATTAAAATCAAAATCACACAGCCACCCCAAAGGTTGGGACGGCTCTGTTTACAAGAACCTGGTTTACGGTACAAGTTCAATATCGTAGAAAGTGAAAAATGGATAAAGAAGTTGTGGTACTTACGTACAATGCAATATCACTCAGCAATGAAATCTATGTCATCAGGCCCGTAGCAGCATAATGAGTGGATTCAGGTACGATGATTCTAACTGAAATAAGTCACACAGAAAAAGAAACATCATAAGAGATCACTAATACACGGAATGTAAACTTGGCTACACAGGAACTGAATTACAAAACAGAACAGGGTCTCAAATTTAGAAAACCAACTTATGCTTGCTTAAGGGGAAAGGTGAGTTGGGGTGCTGCATAAAACCAGAGATTGAAATGAGCACAGATAAATTTCCTTAAGCCAAATATGGAATAGACAAGAGCTACTCCTTGCTCAAGGAAATGGACTCAACACCCCATATTAAACGCCTAAGAATGTACCTGACTAGGAAGTATCTTAAAACCTATGGATTGCTATGTCTCCAAAAGACAATCAAGCGTGTGTACAGGGGCATAAACGCAGCAGTGATAGGACTGGAGAGGTTCGGTGAGCAAATGAAGACCCTTTGAGGTCATATTTCATGGTACCCATTCCACGGGTCTCAACTCTCCAGGTTTAAGGTATTCTTCCTTCAGCTAAAACATGCATGTGGAACCCAGAGTATGATCAACCGTGTGATCGGGAGACGTGTTCCAATATGTGTCAGTTTTCGTCCCCTGGTACTCGGGTGCAACATTCCAGACGCTTTACTAACACTCTCCCGACTTGGAGAGTCAGTGCCTTTAACCTCCTGTTTGGCCCAGTTTGCAATTTCTGCGGAAGATGAACAGGAATAGGGAGAAGCAATGACAGACTAGATGGAGGTGTCTGGACGGGCAAATTTAACTCTCATTTCCCACCAGGAAGAGGAATTAACCAAAGGCTCAGCGTGCCGTGCCGGAACCAGATTAGGGCCTGAAGCCATCCTGCGGTGTTGCGGCCAGCTCACGAGAAAGCGAGTTGAAGAAAGGAGCTCAGGGGCACTGTAATTCACAAACCTGCAGAGTTATAAATGACAGCTATCGTCCAAAAATATACTGAAGTAAGGCTGCCAAGAGGACTTGAAAGCGGTGCAGAATTGCAGGAAACCGATTTCAGGAGGTAGACTGGAATTGCATTTAAAGCATAGGAAAAGAGGCAGAACGTCCACAATGATGCACTTGGCCAAAAAGGGCGTATGCGTTTTTTCCTGAATATATTCAGGAAAAAACGCATACGCCCTTTTTGGCCAACCAAGCAAGCTTGCAAAGGAAATCTGCACTACAATGAAGTCTCACTTCGCCCCGG
Source organism: Lagenorhynchus albirostris (assembly GCF_949774975.1). Taxonomy (NCBI): domain Eukaryota; kingdom Metazoa; phylum Chordata; class Mammalia; order Artiodactyla; family Delphinidae; genus Lagenorhynchus; species Lagenorhynchus albirostris. Next base: position 95,714,458 of record NC_083100.1, on the reverse strand, counting down.
TCAAAAGGGCCATCTGAAAAAAGTGTAAAATCCAGAAAGGCAGGACAGGCCATGGAGAACTGGGAGCCTTGTTATGCTGATGGGCGGGATGTAAATTGCCAACAGCCACTCGGGAGAAGTGTATGGTGTTTCCTAAAACATCTAAAAAACAAAGCAACAGAGCCTAGGGCACTTCCACTTATGGTCCTATAGCTTAGGGAAATTAAAATCAAAAAGACACAGCCACCCCAAAGATTGGGACGGCTCTGTTTACAAGAACCTGGTTTACGGTACAAGTTCAATATGGCAGAAAGTGAAAAATGGATAAAGAAGTTGTGGTACTTACGTACAATGCAATATCACTCAGCAATGAAATCTATGTCATCAGGCCCGTAGCAGCATAATGAGTGGATTCAGGTACGATGATTCTAACTGAAATAAGTCACACAGAAAAAGAAACATCATAAGATATCACTAATACACGGAATGTAAACTTGGCTACACAGGAACTGAATTACAAAACAGAACAGGGTCTCAAATTTAGAAAACCAACTTATGCTTGCTTAAGGGGAAAGGTGAGTTGGGGTGCTGCATAAAACCAGAGATTGAAATGAGCACAGATAAATTTCCTTAAGCCAAATATGGAATAGACAAGAGCTACTCCTTGCTCAACGAAATGGACTCAACACACCATATTAAATGCCTAAGAGTGTACCTGACTAGGAAGTATCTTAAAACCTATGGATTGCTATGTCTTCGAAAGAGAATCAAGCGTGTGTACAGGGGCATAAAGGCAGCAGTGATAGGACTGGAGAGGTTCGGTGAGCAAATGAAGACCCTTTGAAGTCATATTGCATGGTACCCATTCCACGGGTCTCAACTCTCCAGGTTTAAGGTATTCTTCCTTCAGCTAAAACATGCATGTGGAACCCAGAGTATGATCAACCGTGTGATCGGGAGACGTGTTCCAATATGTGTCAGTTTTCGTCCCCTGGTACTCGGGTGCAACATTCCAGACGCTTTACTAACACTCTCCCGACTTGGAGAGTCAGTGCCTTTAACCTCCTGTTTGGCCCAGTTTGCAATTTCTGCGGAAGATGAACAGGAATAGGGAGAACCAATGACAGACTAGCTGGAGGTGTCTGGACGGGCAAATTTAACTCTCATTTCCCACCAGGAAGAGGAATTAACCAAAGGCTCAGCGTGCCGAGCCGGAACCAGATTAGGGCCTGAAGCCATCCTGCGGTGTTGCGGCCAGCTCACGAGAAAGCGAGTTGAAGAAAGGAGCTCGGGGGCACTATAATTCACAAACCTGCAGAGTTATAAATGACAGCTATCGTCCAAAAATATACTGAAGTAAGGCTGCCAAGAGGACTTGAAAGCGGGGCAGAATTGCAGGAAACCGATTTCAGGAGGTAGACTGGAATTGCATTTAAAGCATAGGAAAAGAGGCAGAACGTCCACAATGATGCACTTGGCCAAAAAGGGCGTATGCGTTTTTTCCTGAATATATTCAGGAAAAAACGCATACGCCCTTTTTGGCCAACCAAGCAAGCTTGCAAAGGAAATCTGCACTACAATGAAGTCTCACTTCCCCCCGGTCAAAAGGGCCATCTGAAAAAAGTGTAAAATGCAGAAAGGCAGGACAGGCCATGGAGAACTGCGAGCCTTGTTATGCTGATGGGCGGGATGTAAATTGCCAACAGCCACTCGGGAGAAGTGTATGGTGTTTCCTGAAACATCTAAAAAACAAAGCAACAGAGCCTAGGGCACTTCCACTTATGGTCCTATAGCTTAGGGAAATTAAAATCAAAAAGACACAGCCACCCCAAAGATTGGGACGGCTCTGTTTACAAGAACCTGGTTTACGGTACAAGTTCAATATCGCAGAAAGTGAAAAATGGATAAAGAAGTTGTGGTACTTACGTACAATGCAATATCACTCAGCAATGAAATCTATGTCATCAGGCCCGTAGCAGCATAATGAGTGGATTCAGGTACGATGATTCTAACTGAAATAAGTCACACAGAAAAAGAAACATCATAAGATATCACTAATACACGGAATGTAAACTTGGCTACACAGGAACTGAATTACAAAACAGAACAGGGTCTCAAATTTAGAAAACCAACTTATGCTTGCTTAAGGGGAAAGGTGAGTTGGGGTGCTGCATAAAACCAGAGATTGAAATGAGCACAGATAAATTTCCTTAAGCCAAATATGGAATAGACAAGAGCTACTCCTTGCTCAACGAAATGGACTCAACACACCATATTAAATGCCTAAGAGTGTACCTGACTAGGAAGTATCTTAAAACCTATGGATTGCTATGTCTTCGAAAGAGAATCAAGCGTGTGTACAGGGGCATAAACGCAGCAGTGATAGGACTGGAGAGGTTCGGTGAGCAAATGAAGACCCTTTGAAGTCATATTGCATGGTACCCATTCCACGGGTCTCAACTCTCCAGGTTTAAGGTATTCTTCCTTCAGCTAAAATATGCATGTGGAACCCAGAGTATGATCAACCGTGTGATCGGGAGACGTGTTCCAATATGTGTCAGTTTTCGTCCCCTGGTACTCGGGTGCAACATTCCAGACGCTTTACTAACACTCTCCCGACTTGGAGAGTCAGTGCCTTTAACCTCCTGTTTGGCCCAGTTTGCAATTTCTGCGGAAGATGAACAGGAATAGGGAGAACCAATGACAGACTAGCTGGAGGTGTCTGGACGGGCAAATTTAACTCTCATTTCCCACCAGGAAGAGGAATTAACCAAAGGCTCAGCGTGCCGTGCCGGAACCAGATTAGGGCCTGAAGCCATCCTGCGGTGTTGCGGCCAGCTCACGAGAAAGCGAGTTGAAGAAAGGAGCTCAGGGGCACTGTAATTCACAAACCTGCAGAGTTATAAATGACAGCTATCGTCCAAAAATATACTGAAGTAAGGCTGCCAAGAGGACTTGAAAGCGGGGCAGAATTGCAGGAAACCGATTTCAGGAGGTAGACTGGAATTGCATTTAAAGCATAGGAAAAGAGGCAGAACGTCCACAATGATGCACTTGGCCAAAAAGGGCGTATGCGTTTTTTCCTGAATATATTCAGGAAAAAACGCATACGCCCTTTTTGGCCAACCAAGCAAGCTTGCAAAGGAAATCTGCACTACAATGAAGTCTCACTTCCCCCCGGTCAAAAGGGCCATCTGAAAAAAGTGTAAAATCCAGAAAGGCAGGACAGGCCATGGAGAACTGGGAGCCTTGTTATGCTGATGTGCGGGATGTAAATTGCCAACAGCCACTCGGGAGAAGTGTATGGTGTTTCCTGAAACATCTAAAAATCAAAGCAACAGAGCCTAGGGCACTTCCACTTATGGTCCTATAGCTTAGAGAAATTAAAATCAAAATCACACAACCACCCCAAAGGTTGGGACGGCTCTGTTTACAAGAACCTGGTTTACGGTACAAGTTCAATATCGCAGAAAGTGAAAAGTGGATAAAGAAGTTGTGGTACTTACGTACAATGCAATATCACTCAGCAATGAAATCTATGTCATCAGGCCCGTAGCAGCATAATGAGTGGATTCAGGTATGATGATTCTAACTGAAATAAGTCACACAGAAAAAGAAACATCATAAGATATCACTAATACACGGAATGTAAACTTGGCTACACAGGAACTGAATTACAAAACAGAACAGGGTCTCAAATTTAGAAACCCAACTTATGCTTGCTTAAGGGGAAAGGTGAGTTGGGGTGCTGCATAAAACCAGAGATTGAAATGAGCACAGATAAATTTCCTTAAGCCAAATATGGAATAGACAAGAGCTACTCCTTGCTCAACGAAATGGACTCAACACACCATATTAAATGCCTAAGAGTGTACCTGACTAGGAAGTATCTTAAAACCTATGGATTGCTATGTCTTCGAAAGAGAATCAAGCGTGTGTACAGGGGCATAAAGGCAGCAGTGATAGGACTGGAGAGGTTCGGTGAGCAAATGAAGACCCTTTGAAGTCATATTGCATGGTACCCATTCCACGGGTCTCAACTCTCCAGGTTTAAGGTATTCTTCCTTCAGCTAAAACATGCATGTGGAACCCAGAGTATGATCAACCGTGTGATCGGGAGACGTGTTCCAATAGGTGTCAGTTTTCGTCCCCTGGTACTCGGGTGCAACATTCCAGACGCTTTACTAACACTCTCCCGACTTGGAGAGTCAGTGCCTTTAACCTCCTGTTTGGCCCAGTTTGCAATTTCTGCGGAAGATGAACAGGAATAGGGAGAACCAATGACAGACTAGCTGGAGGTGTCTGGACGGGCAAATTTAACTCTCATTTCCCACCAGGAAGAGGAATTAACCAAAGGCTCAGCGTGCCGAGCCGGAACCAGATTAGGGCCTGAAGCCATCCTGCGGTGTTGCGGCCAGCTCACGAGAAAGCAAGTTGAAGAAAGGAGCTCGGGGGCACTATAATTCACAAACCTGCAGAGTTATAAATGACAGCTATCGTCCAAAAATATACTGAAGTAAGGCTGCCAAGAGGACTTGAAAGCGGGGCAGAATTGCAGGAAACCGATTTGAGGAGGTAGACTGGAATTGCATTTAAAGCATAGGAAAAGAGGCAGAACGTCCACAATGATGCACTTGGCCAAAAAGGGCGTATGCGTTTTTTCCTGAATATATTCAGGAAAAAACGCATACGCCCTTTTTGGCCAACCAAGCAAGCTTGCAAAGGAAATCTGCACTACAATGAAGTCTCACTTCCCCCCGGTCAAAAGGGCCATCTGAAAAAAGTGTAAAATGCAGAAAGGCAGGATAGGCCATGGAGAACTGCGAGCCTTGTTATGCTGATGGGCGGGATGTAAATTGCCAACAGCCACTCGGGAGAAGTGTATGGTGTTTCCTGAAACATCTAAAAAACAAAGCAACAGAGCCTAGGGCACTTCCACTTATGGTCCTATAGCTTAGGGAAATTAAAATCAAAAAGACACAGCCACCCCAAAGGTTGGGACGGCTCTGTTTACAAGAACCTGGTTTACGGTACAAGTTCAATATCGCAGAAAGTGAAAAATGGATAAAGAAGTTGTGGTACTTACGTACAATGCAATATCACTCAGCAATGAAATCTATGTCATCAGGCCCGTAGCAGCATAATGAGTGGATTCAGGTATGATGATTCTAACTGAAATAAGTCACACAGAAAAAGAAACATCATAAGATATCACTAATACACGGAATGTAAACTTGGCTACACAGGAACTGAATTACAAAACAGAACAGGGTCTCAAATTTAGAAACCCAACTTATGCTTGCTTAAGGGGAAAGGTGAGTTGGGGTGCTGCATAAAACCAGAGATTGAAATGAGCACAGATAAATTTCCTTAAGCCAAATATGGAATAGACAAGAGCTACTCCTTGCTCAACGAAATGGACTCAACACACCATATTAAATGCCTAAGAGTGTACCTGACTAGGAAGTATCTTAAAACCTATGGATTGCTATGTCTTCGAAAGAGAATCAAGCGTGTGTACAGGGGCATAAAGGCAGCAGTGATAGGACTGGAGAGGTTCGGTGAGCAAATGAAGACCCTTTGAAGTCATATTGCATGGTACCCATTCCACGGGTCTCAACTCTCCAGGTTTAAGGTATTCTTCCTTCAGCTAAAACATGCATGTGGAACCCAGAGTATGATCAACCGTGTGATCGGGAGACGTGTTCCAATAGGTGTCAGTTTTCGTCCCCTGGTACTCGGGTGCAACATTCCAGACGCTTTACTAACACTCTCCCGACTTGGAGAGTCAGTGCCTTTAACCTCCTGTTTGGCCCAGTTTGCAATTTCTGCGGAAGATGAACAGGAATAGGGAGAACCAATGACAGACTAGCTGGAGGTGTCTGGACGGGCAAATTTAACTCTCATTTCCCACCAGGAAGAGGAATTAACCAAAGGCTCAGCGTGCCGAGCCGGAACCAGATTAGGGCCTGAAGCCATCCTGCGGTGTTGCGGCCAGCTCACGAGAAAGCAAGTTGAAGAAAGGAGCTCGGGGGCACTATAATTCACAAACCTGCAGAGTTATAAATGACAGCTATCGTCCAAAAATATACTGAAGTAAGGCTGCCAAGAGGACTTGAAAGCGGGGCAGAATTGCAGGAAACCGATTTCAGGAGGTAGACTGGAATTGCATTTAAAGCATAGGAAAAGAGGCAGAACGTCCACAATGATGCACTTGGCCAAAAAGGGCGTATGCGTTTTTTCCTGAATATATTCAGGAAAAAACGCATACGCCCTTTTTGGCCAACCAAGCAAGCTTGCAAAGGAAATCTGCACTACAATGAAGTCTCACTTCCCCCCGGTCAAAAGGGCCATCTGAAAAAAGTGTAAAATGCAGAAAGGCAGGATAGGCCATGGAGAACTGCGAGCCTTGTTATGCTGATGGGCGGGATGTAAATTGCCAACAGCCACTCGGGAGAAGTGTATGGTGTTTCCTGAAACATCTAAAAAACAAAGCAACAGAGCCTAGGGCACTTCCACTTATGGTCCTATAGCTTAGGGAAATTAAAATCAAAAAGACACAGCCACCCCAAAGGTTGGGACGGCTCTGTTTACAAGAACCTGGTTTACGGTACAAGTTCAATATCGCAGAAAGTGAAAAATGGATAAAGAAGTTGTGGTACTTACGTACAATGCAATATCACTCAGCAATGAAATCTATGTCATCAGGCCCGTAGCAGCATAATGAGTGGATTCAGGTATGATGATTCTAACTGAAATAAGTCACACAGAAAAAGAAACATCATAAGATATCACTAATATACGGAATGTAAACTTGACTACAGAGGAACTGAATTACAAAACAGAACAGGGTCTCAAATTTAGCAACCCAACTTATGGTTGCTTAAGGGGAAAGGTGAGTTGGGGTGCTGCATAAAACCAGAGATTGAAATGAGCACAGATAAAGTTCCTTAAGCCAAATATGGAATAGACAAGAGCTACTCCTTGCTCAACGAAATGGACTCAACACCCCATATTAAATGCCTAAGAGTGTACCTGACTAGGAAGTATCTTAAAACCTATGGATTGCTATGTCTCCGAAAGAGAATCAAGCGTGTGTGCAGGGGCATAAACGCAGCAGTGATAGGACTGGAGAAGTTCGGTGAGCAAATGAAGACCCTTTGAAGTCATATTGCATGGTACCCATTCCACGGGTCTCAACTCTCCAGGTTTAAGGTATTCTTCCTTCAGCTAAAACATGCATGTGGAACCCAGAGTATGATCAACCGTGTGATCGGGAGACGTGTTCCAATATGTGTCAGTTTTCGTCCCCTGGTACTCGGGTGCAACATTCCAGACGCTTTACTAACACTCTCCCGACTTGGAGAGTCAGTGCCTTTAACCTCCTGTTTGGCCCAGTTTGCAATTTCTGCGGAAGATGAACAGGAATAGGGAGAACCAATGACAGACTAGCTGGAGGTGTCTGGACAGGCAAATTTAACTCTCATTTCCCACCAGGAAGAGGAATTAACCAAAGGCTCAGCGTGCCGCGCCGGAACCAGATTAGGGCCTGAAGCCATCCTGTGGTGTTGCGGCCAGCTCACGAGAAAGCGAGTTGAAGAAAGGAGCTCAGGGGCACTGTAATTCACAAACCTGCAGAGTTATAAATGACAGCTATCGTCCAAAAATATACTGAAGTAAGGCTGCCAAGAGGACTTGAAAGCGGGGCAGAATTGCAGGAAACCGATTTCAGGAGGTAGACTGGAATTGCATTTAAAGCATAGGAAAAGAGGCAGAACGTCCACAATGATGCACTTGGCCAAAAAGGGCGTATGCGTTTTTTCCTGAATATATTCAGGAAAAAACGCATACGCCCTTTTTGGCCAACCAAGCAAGCTTGCAAAGGAAATCTGCACTACAATGAAGTCTCACTTCCCCCCGGTCAAAAGGGCCATCTGAAAAAAGTGTAAAATCCAGAAAGGCAGGACAGGCCATGGAGAACTGGGAGCCTTGTTATGCTGATGGGCGGGATGTAAATTGCCAACAGCCACTCGGGAGAAGTGTATGGTGTTTCCTGAAACATCTAAAAATCAAAGCAACAGAGCCTAGGGCACTTCCACTTATGGTCCTATAGCTTAGAGAAATTAAAATCAAAATCACACAGCCACCCCAAAGGTTGGGACGGCTCTGTTTACAAGAACCTGGTTTACGGTACAAGTTCAATATCGCAGAAAGTGAAAAATGGATAAAGAAGTTGTGGTACTTACGTACAATGCAATATCACTCAGCAATGAAATCTATGTCATCAGTCCCGTAGCAGCATAATGAGTGGATTCAGGTATGATGATTCTAACTGAAATAAGTCAGACAGAAAAAGAAACATCATAAGATATCACTAATACACGGAATGTAAACTTGGCTACAGAGGAACTGAATTACAAAACAGAACAGGGTCTCAAATTTAGAAAACCAACTTATGCTTGCTTAAGGGGAAAGGTGAGTTGGGGTGCTGCATAAAACCAGAGATTGAAATGAGCACAGATAAAGTTCCTTAAGCCAAATATGGAATAGACAAGAGCTACTCCTTGCTCAACGAAATGGACTCAACACACCATATTAAATGCCTAAGAGTGTACCTGACTAGGAAGTATCTTAAAACCTATGGATTGCTATGTCTTCGAAAGAGAATCAAGCGTGTGTACAGGGGCATAAACGCAGCAGTGATAGGACTGGAGAGGTTCGGTGAGCAAATGAAGACCCTTTGAAGTCATATTGCATGGTACCCATTCCACGGGTCTCAACTCTCCAGGTTTAAGGTATTCTTCCTTCAGCTAAAACATGCATGTGGAACCCAGAGTATGATCAACCGTGTGATCGGGAGACGTGTTCCAATAGGTGTCAGTTTTCGTCCCCTGGTACTCGGGTGCAACATTCCAGACGCTTTACTAACACTCTCCCGACTTGGAGAGTCAGTGCCTTTAACCTCCTGTTTGGCCCAGTTTGCAATTTCTGCGGAAGATGAACAGGAATAGGGAGAACCAATGAGAGACTAGCTGGAGGTGTCTGGACGGGCAAATTTAACTCTCATTTCCCACCAGGAAGAGGAATTAACCAAAGGCTCAGCGTGCCGAGCCGGAACCAGATTAGGGCCTGAAGCCATCCTGCGGTGTTGCCGCCAGCTCACGAGAAAGCGAGTTGAAGAAAGGAGCTCGGGGGCACTGTAATTCACAAACCTGCAGAGTTATAAATGACAGCTATCGTCCAAAACTATACTGAAGTAAGGCTGCCAAGAGGACTTGAAAGCGGGGCAGAATTGCAGGAAACCGATTTCAGGAGGTAGACTGGAATTGCATTTAAAGCATAGGAAAAGAGGCAGAACGTCCACAATGATGCACTTGGCCAAAAAGGGCGTATGCGTTTTTTCCTGAATATATTCAGGAAAAAACGCATACGCCCTTTTTGGCCAACCAAGCAAGCTTGCAAAGGAAATCTGCACTACAATGAAGTCTCACTTCCCCCCGGTCAAAAGGGCCATCTGAAAAAAGTGTAAAATGCAGAAAGGCAGGACAGGCCATGGAGAACTGCGAGCCTTGTTATGCTGATGGGCGGGATGTAAATTGCCAACAGCCACTCGGGAGAAGTGTATGGTGTTTCCTGAAACATCTAAAAAACAAAGCAACAGAGCCTAGGGCACTTCCACTTATGGTCCTATAGCTTAGGGAAATTAAAATCAAAAAGACACAGCCACCCCAAAGGTTGGGACGGCTCTGTTTACAAGAACCTGGTTTACGGTACAAGTTCAATATGGCAGAAAGTGAAAAATGGATAAAGAAGTGTGGTACTTACGTACAATGCAATATCACTCAGCAATGAAATCTATGTCATCAGGCCCGTAGCAGCATAATGAGTGGATTCAGGTACGATGATTCTAACTGAAATAAGTCACACAGAAAAAGAAACATCATAAGATATCACTAATACACACAATGTAAACTTGGCTACACAGGAACTGAATTCCAAAACAGAACAGGGTCTCAAATTTAGAAAAGCAACTTATGCTTGCTTAAGGGGAAAGGTGAGTTGGGGTGCTGCATAAAACCAGAGATTGAAATGAGCACAGATAAAGCTCCTTAAGCCAAATATGGAATAGACAAGAGCTACTCCTTGCTCAACGAAATGGACTCAACACTCCATATTAAATGCCTAAGAGTGTACCTGACTAGGAAGTATCTTAAAACCTATGGATTGCTATGTCTCCGAAAGAGAATCAAGCGTGTGTACAGGGGCATAAACGCAGCAGTGATAGGACTGGAGAGGTTTGGTGAGCAAATGAAGACCCTTTGAAGTCATATTGCATGGTACCCATTCCACGGGTCTCAACTCTCCAGGTTTAAGGTATTCTTCCTTCAGCTAAAACATGCATGTGGAACCCAGAGTATGATCAACCGTGTGATCGGGAGACGTGTTCCAATATGTGTCAGTTTTCGTCCCCTGGTACTCGGGTGCAACATTCCAGATGCTTTACTAACACTCTCCCGACTTCGAGAGTCAGTGCCTTTAACCTCCTGTTTGGCCCAGTTTGCAATTTCTGCGGAAGATGAACACGAATAGGGAGAACCAATGAGAGACTAGCTGGAGGTGTCTGGACGGGCAAATTTAACTCTCATTTCCCACCAGGAAGAGGAATTAACCAAAGGCTCAGCGTGCCGTGCCGGAACCAGATTAGGGCCTGAAGCAATCCTGCGGTGTTGCGGCCAGCTCACGAGAAAGCGAGTTGAAGAAAGGAGCTCAGGGGCACTGTAATTCACAAACCTGCAGAGTTATAAATGACAGCTATCGTCCAAAAATATACTGAAGTAAGGCTGCCAAGAGGACTTGAAAGTGGGGCAGAATTGCAGGAAACCGATTTCAGGAGGTAGACTGGAATGGCATTTAAAGCATAGGAAAAGAGGCAGAACGTCCACAATGATGCACTTGGCCAAAAAGGGCGTATGCGTTTTTTCCTGAATATATTCAGGAAAAAACGCATACGCCCTTTTTGGCCAACCAAGCAAGCTTGCAAAGGAAATCTGCACTACAATGAAGTCTCACTTCCCCCCGGTCAAAAGGGCCATCTGAAAAAAGTGTAAAATGCAGAAAGGCAGGACAGGCCATGGAGAACTGGAAGCCTTGTTATGCTGATGGGCGGGATGTAAATTGCCAACAGCCACTCGGGAGAAGTGTATGGTGTTTCCTGAAACATCTAAAAAACAAAGCAACAGAGCCTAGGGCACTTCCACTTATGGTCCTATAGCTTAGGGAAATTAAAATCAAAAAGACACAGCCACCCCAAAGGTTGGGACGGCTCTGTTTACAAGAACCTGGTTTACGGTACAAGTTCAATATCGCAGAAAGTGAAAAATGGATAAAGAAGTTGTGGTACTTACGTACAATGCAATATCACTCAGCAATGAAATCTATGTCATCAGGCCCGTAGCAGCATAATGAGTGTATTCAGGTACGATGATTCTAACTGAAATAAGTCACACAGAAAAAGAAACATCATAAGATATCACTAATACACGGAATGTAAACTTGGCTACAGAGGAACTGAATTCCAAAACAGAACAGGTTCTCAAATTTAGAAACACAACTTATGCTTGCTTAAGGGGAAAGGTGAGTTGGGGTGCTGCATAAAACCAGAGATTTAAATGAGCACAGATAAAGTTCCTTAAGCCAAATATGCAATAGACTAGAGCTACTCCTTGCTCAACGAAATGGACTCAACACTCCATATTAAATGCCTAAGAGTGTACCTGACGAGGAAGTATCTTAAAACCTATGGATTGCTATGTCTCCGAAAGAGAATCAAGCGTGTGTACAGGGGCATAAACGCAGCAGTGATAGGACTGGAGAGGTTCGGTGAGCAAATGAAGACCCTTTGAAGTCATATTGCATGGTACCCATTCCACAGGTCTCAACTCTCCAGGTTTAAGGTATTCTTCCTTCAGCTAAAACATGCATGTGGAACCCAGAGTATGATCAACCGTGTGATCGGGAGACGTGTTCCAATATGTGTCAGTTTTCGTCCCCTGGTACTCGGGTGCAACATTCCAGACGCTTTACTAACACTCTCCCGACTTGGAGAGTCAGTGCCTTTAACCTCCTGTTTGGCTATGTCTCCGAAAGAGAATCAAGCGTGTGTGCAGGGGCATAAAGGCAGCAGTGATAGGACTGGAGAGGTTCGGTGAGCAAATGAAGACCCTTTGAAGTCATATTGCATGGTACCCATTTCACGGGTCTCAACTCTCCAGGTTTAAGGTATTCTTCCTTCAGCTAAAACATGCATGTGGAACCCAGAGTATGATCAACCGTGTGATCGGGAGACGTGTTTCAATATGTGTCAGTTTTCGTCCCCTGGTACTCGGGTGCAACATTCCAGACGCTTTACTAACACTCTCCCGACTTGGAGAGTCAGCGCCTTTAACCTCCTCTTTGGCCCAGTTTGCAATTTCTGCGGAAGATGAACAGGAATAGGGAGAACCAATGAGAGACTAGCTGGAGGTGTCTGGACGGGCAAATTTAACTCTCATTTCCCACCAGGAAGAGGAATTAACCAAAGGCTCAGCGTGCCGTGCCGGAACCAGATTAGGGCCTGAAGCCATCCTGCGGTGTTGCGGCCAGCTCACGAGAAAGCGAGTTGAAGAAAGGAGCTCAGGGGCACTGTAATTCACAAACCTGCAGAGTTATAAATGACAGCTATCGTCCAAAAATATACTGAAGTAAGGCTGCCAAGAGGACTTGAAAGCGGGGCAGAATTGCAGGAAACCGATTTCAGGAGGTAGACAGGAATTGCATTTAAAGCATAGGAAAAGAGGCAGAACGTCCACAATGATGCACTTGGCCAAAAAGGGCGTATGCGTTTTTTCCTGAATATATTCAGGAAAAAACGCATACGCCCTTTTTGGCCAACCAAGCAAGCTTGCAAAGGAAATCTGCACTACAATGAAGTCTCACTTCCCCCCGGTCAAAAGGGCCATCTGAAAAAAGTGTAAAATCCAGAAAGGCAGGACAGGCCATGGAGAACTGGGAGCCTTGTTATGCTGATGGGCGGGATGTAAATTGCCAACAGCCACTCGGGAGAAGTGTATGGTGTTTCCTGAAACATCTAAAAATCAAAGCAACAGAGCCTAGGGCACTTCCACTTATGGTCCTATAGCTTAGAGAAATTAAAATCAAAATCACACAGCCACCCCAAAGGTTGGGACGGCTCTGTTTACAAGAACCTGGTTTACGGTACAAGTTCAATATCGCAGAAAGTGAAAAATGGATAAAGAAGTTGTGGTACTTACGTACAATGCAATATCACTCAGCAATGAAATCTATGTCATCAGGCCCGTAGCAGCATAATGAGTGGATTCAGGTATGATGATTCTAACTGAAATAAGTCACACAGAAAAAGAAACATCATAAGGTATCACTAATACACGGAATGTAAACTTGGCTACACAGGAACTGAATTCCAAAACAGAACAGGGTCTCAAATTTAGAAACCCAACTTATGCTTGCTTAAGGGGAAAGGTGAGTTGGGGTGCTGCATAAAACCAGAGATTGAAATGAGCACAGATAAATTTCCTTAAGCCAAATATGGAATAGACAAGAGCTACTCCTTGCTCAACGAAATGGACTCAACACACCATATTAAATGCCTAAGAGTGTACCTGACTAGGAAGTATCTTAAAACCTATGGATTGCTATGTCTTCGAAAGAGAATCAAGCGTGTGTACAGGGGCATAAACGCAGCAGTGATAGGACTGGAGAGGTTCGGTGAGCATATGAAGACCCTTTGAAGTCATATTGCATGGTACCCATTCCACGGGTCTCAACTCTCCAGGTTTAAGGGATTCTTCCTTCAGCTAAAACATGCATGTGGAACCCAGAGTATGATCAACCGTGTGATCGGGAGACGTGTTCCAATATGTGTCAGTTTTCGTCCCCTGGTACTCGGGTGCAACATTCCAGACGCTTTACTAACACTCTCCCGACTTGGAGAGTCAGCGCCTTTAACCTCCTCTTTGGCCCAGTTTGCAATTTCTGCGGAAGATGAACAGGAATAGGGAGAACCAATGAGAGACTAGCTGGAGGTGTCTGGACGGGCAAATTTAACTCTCATTTCCCACCAGGAAGAGGAATTAACCAAAGGCTCAGCGTGCCGTGCCGGAACCAGATTAGGGCCTGAAGCCATCCTGCGGTGTTGCGGCCAGCTCACGAGAAAGCGAGTTGAAGAAAGGAGCTCAGGGGCACTGTAATTCACAAACCTGCAGAGTTATAAATGACAGCTATCGTCCAAAAATATACTGAAGTAAGGCTGCCAAGAGGACTTGAAAGCGGGGCAGAATTGCAGGAAACCGATTTCAGGAGGTAGACTGGAATTGCATTTAAAGCATAGGAAAAGAGGCAGAACGTCCACAATGATGCACTTGGCCAAAAAGGGCGTATGCGTTTTTTCCTGAATATATTCAGGAAAAAACGCATACGCCCTTTTTGGCCAACCAAGCAAGATTGCAAAGGAAATCTGCACTACAATGAAGTCTCACTTTCCCCCGGTCAAAAGGGCCATCTGAAAAAAGTGTAAAATCCAGAAAGGCAGGACAGGCCATGGAGAACTGGGAGCCTTGTTATGCTGATGGGCGGGATGTAAATTGCCAACAGCCACTCGGGAGAAGTGTATGGTGTTTCCTGAAACATCTAAAAAACAAAGCAACAGAGCCTAGGGCACTTCCACTTATGGTCCTATAGCTTAGAGAAATTAAAATCAAAAAGACACAGCCACCCCAAATGTTGGGACGGCTCTGTTTACAAGAACCTGGTTTACGGTACAAGTTCAATATCGCAGAAAGTGAAAAATGGATAAAGAAGTTGTGGTACTTACGTACAATGCAATATCACTCAGCAATGAAATCTATGTCATCATGCCCGTAGCAGCATAATGAGTGGATTCAGGTACGATGATTCTAACTGAAATAAGTCACACAGAAAAAGAAACATCATAAGATATCACTAATACACGGAATGTAAACTTGGCTACACAGGAATTGAATTCCAAAACAGAACAGGGTCTCAAATTTAGAAACCCAACTTATGCTTGCTTAAGGGGAAAGGTGAGTTGGGGTGCTGCATAAAACCAGAGATTGAAATGAGCACAGATAAATTTCCTTAAGCCAAATATGGAATAGACAAGAGCTACTCCTTGCTCAACGAAATGGACTCAACACACCATATTAAATGCCTAAGAGTGTACCTGACTAGGAAGTATCTTAAAACCTATGGACTGCTATGTCTCCGAAAGAGAATCAAGCGTGTGTACAGGGGCATAAACGCAGCAGTGATAGGACTGGAGAGTTTCGGTGAGCAAATGAAGACCCTTTGAGGTCATATTGCATGGTACCCATTCCACGGGTCTCAACTCTCCAGGTTTAAGGTATTCTTCCTTCAGCTAAAACATGCATGTGGAACCCAGAGTATGATCAACCGTGTGATCGGGAGACGTGTTCCAATATGTGTCAGTTTTCGTCCCCTGCTACTCGGGTGCAACATTCCAGACGCTTTACTAACACTCTCCCGACTTGGAGAGTCAGTGCCTTTAACCTCCTGTTTGGCCCAGTTTGCAATTTCTGCGGAAGATGAACAGGAATAGGGAGAACCAATGACAGACTAGCTGGAGGTGTCTGGACGGGCAAATTTAACTCTCATTTCGCACCAGGAAGAGGAATTAACCAAAGGCTCAGCGTGCCGTGCCGGAACCAGATTAGGGCCTGAAGCCATCCTGCGGTGTTGCGGCCAGCTCACGAGAAAGCGAGTTGAAGAAAGGAGCTCAGGGGCACTGTAATTCACAAACCTGCAGAGTTATAAATGACAGCTATCGTCCAAAAATATACTGAAGTAAGGCTGCCAAGAGGACTTGAAAGCGGGGCAGAATTGCAGGAAACCGATTTCAGGAGGTAGACAGGAACTGCATTTAAAGCATAGGAAAAGAGGCAGAACGTCCACAATGATGCACTTGGCCAAAAAGGGCGTATGCGTTTTTTCCTGAATATATTCAGGAAAAAACGCATACGCCCTTTTTGGCCAACCAAGCAAGCTTGCAAAGGAAATCTGCACTACAATGAAGTCTCACTTCCCCCCGGTCAAAAGGGCCATCTGAAAAAAGTGTAAAATCCAGAAAGGCAGGACAGGCCATGGAGAACTGGGAGGCTTCTTATGCTGATGGGCGGGATGTAAATTGCCAACAGCCACTCGGGAGAAGTGTATGGTGTTTCCTGAAACATCTAAAAAACAAAGCAACAGAGCCTAGGGCACTTCCACTTATGGTCCTATAGCTTAGGGAAATTAAAATCATAAAGACACAGCCACCCCAAAGGTTGGGACGGCTCTGTTTACAAGAACCTGGTTTACGGTACAAGTTCAATATCGCAGAAAGTGAAAAATGGATAAAGAAGTTGTGGTACTTACGTACAATGCAGTATCACTCAGCAATGAAATCTATGTCATCAGGCCCGTAGCAGCATAATGAGTGGATTCAGGTACGATGATTCTAACTGAAATAAGTCACACAGAAAAAGAAACATCATAAGATATCACTAATACACACAATGTAAACTTGGCTACACAGGAACTGAATTCCAAAACAGAACAGGGTCTCAAATTTAGAAAAGCAACTTATGCTTGCTTAAGGGGAAAGGTGAGTTGGGGTGCTGCATAAAACCAGAGATTGAAATGAGCACAGATAAAGCTCCTTAAGCCAAATATGGAATAGACAAGAGCTACTCCTTGCTCAACGAAATGGACTCAACACTCCATATTAAATGCCTAAGAGTGTACCTGACTAGGAAGTATCTTAAAACCTATGGATTGCTATGTCTCCGAAAGAGAATCAAGCGTGTGTACAGGGGCATAAACGCAGCAGTGATAGGACTGGAGAGGTTCGGTGAGCAAATGAAGACCCTTTGAAGTCATATTGCATGGTACCCATTCCACGGGTCTCAACTCTCCAGGTTTAAGGTATTCTTCCTTCAGCTGAAACATGCATGTGGTACCCAGAGTATAATCAACCGTGTGATCGGGAGACGTGTTCCAATATGTGTCAGTTTTCGTCCCCTGGTACTCGGGTGCAACATTCCAGACGCTTTACTAACACTCTCCCGACTTGGAGAGTCAGTGCCTTTAACCTCCTGTTTGGCCCAGTTTGCAATTTCTGCGGAAGATGAACAGGAATAGGGAGAACCAATGACAGACTAGCTGGAGGTGTCTGGACGGGCAAATTTAACTCTCATTTCCCACCAGGAAGAGGAATTAACCAAAGGCTCAGCGTGCCGAGCCGGAACCAGATTAGGGCCTGAAGCCATCCTGCGGTGTTGCGGCCAGCTCACGAGAAAGCGAGTTGAAGAAAGGAGCTCGGGGGCACTGTAATTCACAAACCTGCAGAGTTATAAATGACAGCTATCGTCCAAAAATATACTGAAGTAAGGCTGCCAAGAGGACTTGAAAGCGGGGCAGAATTGCAGGAAACCGATTTCAGGAGGTAGACTGGAATTGCATTTAAAGCATAGGAAAAGAGGCAGAACGTCCACAATGATGCACTTGGCCAAAAAGGGCGTATGCGTTTTTTCCTGAATATATTCAGGAGAAAACGCATACGCCCTTTTTGGCCAACCAAGCAAGCTTGCAAAGGAAATCTGCACTACAATGAAGTCTCACTTCCCCCCGGTCAAAAGGGCCATCTGAAAAAAGTGTAAAATGCAGAAAGGCAGGACAGGCCATGGAGAACTGCGAGCCTTGTTATGCTGATGGGCGGGATGTAAATTGCCAACAGCCACTCGGGAGAAGTGTATGGTGTTTCCTGAAACATCTAAAAAACAAAGCAACAGAGCCTAGGGCACTTCCACTTATGGTCCTATAGCTTAGGGAAATTAAAATCAAAAAGACACAGCCACCCCAAAGGTTGGGACGGCTCTGTTTACAAGAACCTGGTTTACGGTACAAGTTCAATATCGCAGAAAGTGAAAAATGGATAAAGAAGTTGTGGTACTTACGTACAATGCAATATCACTCAGCAATGAAATCTATGTCATCAGGCCCGTAGCAGCATAATGAGTGGATTCAGGTATGATGATTCTAACTGAAATAAGTCACACAGAAAAAGAAACATCATAAGATATCACTAATATACGGAATGTAAACTTGGCTACAGAGGAACTGAATTACAAAACAGAACAGGGTCTCAAATTTAGCAACCCAACTTATGCTTGCTTAAGGGGAAAGGTGAGTTGGGGTGCTGCATAAAACCAGAGATTGAAATGAGCACAGATAAAGTTCCTTAAGCCAAATATGGAATAGACAAGAGCTACTCCTTGCTCAACGAAATGGACTCAACACCCCATATTAAATGCCTAAGAGTGTACCTGACTAGGAAGTATCTTAAAACCTATGGATTGCTATGTCTCCGAAAGAGAATCAAGCGTGTGTGCAGGGGCATAAACGCAGCAGTGATAGGATTGGAGAAGTTCGGTGAGCAAATGAAGACCCTTTGAAGTCATATTGCATGGTACCCATTCCACGGGTCTCAACTCTCCAGGTTTAAGGTATTCTTCCTTCAGCTAAAACATGCATGTGGAACCCAGAGTATGATCAACCGTGTGATCGGGAGACGTGTTCCAATATGTGTCAGTTTTCGTCCCCTGGTACTCGGGTGCAACATTCCAGACGCTTTACTAACACTCTCCCGACTTGGAGAGTCAGTGCCTTTAACCTCCTGTTTGGCCCAGTTTGCAATTTCTGCGGAAGATGAACAGGAATAGGGAGAACCAATGACAGACTAGCTGGAGGTGTCTGGACGGGCAAATTTAACTCTCATTTCCCACCAGGAAGAGGAATTAACCAAAGGCTCAGCGTGCCGCGCCGGAACCAGATTAGGGCCTGAAGCCATCCTGTGGTGTTGCGGCCAGCTCACGAGAAAGCGAGTTGAAGAAAGGAGCTCAGGGGCACTGTAATTCACAAACCTGCAGAGTTATAAATGACAGCTATCGTCCAAAAATATACTGAAGTAAGGCTGCCAAGAGGACTTGAAAGCGGGGCAGAATTGCAGGAAACCGATTTCAGGAGGTAGACTGGAATTGCATTTAAAGCATAGGAAAAGAGGCAGAACGTCCACAATGATGCACTTGGCCAAAAAGGGCGTATGCGTTTTTTCCTGAATATATTCAGGAAAAAACGCATACGCCCTTTTTGGCCAACCAAGCAAGCTTGCAAAGGAAATCTGCACTACAATGAAGTCTCACTTCCCCCCGGTCAAAAGGGCCATCTGAAAAAAGTGTAAAATCCAGAAAGGCAGGACAGGCCATGGAGAACTGGGAGCCTTGTTATGCTGATGGGCGGGATGTAAATTGCCAACAGCCACTCGGGAGAAGTGTATGGTGTTTCCTGAAACATCTAAAAATCAAACCAACAGAGCCTAGGGCACTTCCACTTATGGTCCTATAGCTTAGAGAAATTAAAATCAAAATCACACAGCCACCCCAAAGGTTGGGACGGCTCTGTTTACAAGAACCTGGTTTACGGTACAAGTTCAATATCGTAGAAAGTGAAAAATGGATAAAGAAGTTGTGGTACTTACGTACAATGCAATATCACTCAGCAATGAAATCTATGTCATCAGGCCCGTAGCAGCATAATGAGTGGATTCAGGTACGATGATTCTAACTGAAATAAGTCACACAGAAAAAGAAACATCATAAGAGATCACTAATACACGGAATGTAAACTTGGCTACACAGGAACTGAATTACAAAACAGAACAGGGTCTCAAATTTAGAAAACCAACTTATGCTTGCTTAAGGGGAAAGGTGAGTTGGGGTGCTGCATAAAACCAGAGATTGAAATGAGCACAGATAAATTTCCTTAAGCCAAATATGGAATAGACAAGAGCTACTCCTTGCTCAAGGAAATGGACTCAACACCCCATATTAAACGCCTAAGAATGTACCTGACTAGGAAGTATCTTAAAACCTATGGATTGCTATGTCTCCAAAAGACAATCAAGCGTGTGTACAGGGGCATAAACGCAGCAGTGATAGGACTGGAGAGGTTCGGTGAGCAAATGAAGACCCTTTGAGGTCATATTGCATGGTACCCATTCCACGGGTCTCAACTCTCCAGGTTTAAGGTATTCTTCCTTCAGCTAAAACATGCATGTGGAACCCAGAGTATGATCAACCGTGTGATCGGGAGACGTGTTCCAATATGTGTCAGTTTTCGTCCCCTGGTACTCGGGTGCAACATTCCAGACGCTTTACTAACACTCTCCCGACTTGGAGAGTCAGTGCCTTTAACCTCCTGTTTGGCCCAGTTTGCAATTTCTGCGGAAGATGAACAGGAATAGGGAGAACCAATGACAGACTAGCTGGAGGTGTCTTGACGGGCAAATTTAACTCTCATTTCGCACCAGGAAGAGGAATTAACCAAAGGCTCAGCGTGCCGTGCCGGAACCAGATTAGGGCCTGAAGCTATCCTGCGGTGTTGCGGCCAGCTAACGAGAAAGCGAGTTGAAGAAAGGAGCTCAGGGGCACTGTAATTCACAAACCTGCAGAGTTATAAATGATAGCTATCGTCCAAAAATATACTGAAGTAAGGCTGCCAAGAGGACTTGAAAGCGGTGCAGAATTGCAGGAAACCGATTTCGGGAGGTAGACTGGAATTGCATTTAAAGCATAGGAAAAGAGGCAGAACGTCCACAATGATGCACTTGGCCAAAAAGGGCGTATGCGTTTCTTCCTGAATATATTCAGGAAAAAACGCATACGCCCTTTTTGGCCAACCAAGCAAGCTTGCAAAGGAAATCTGCACTACAATGAAGTCTCACTTCCCCCCGGTCAAAAGGGCCATCTGAAAAAAGTGTAAAATCCACAAAGGCAGGACAGGCCATGGAGAACTGGGAGCCTTGTTATGCTGATGGGCGGGATGTAAATTGCCAACAGCCACTCGGGAGAAGTGTATGGTGTTTCCTGAAACATCTAAAAAACAAAGCAACAGAGCGTAGGGCACTTCCACTTATGGTCCTATAGCTTAGGGAAATTAAAATCAAAAAGACACAGCCACCCCAAAGCTTGGGACGGCTCTGTTTACAAGAACCTGGTTTACAGTACAAGTTCAATATCGCAGAAAGTGAAAAATGGATAAAGAAGTTGTGGTACTTACGTACAATGCAATATCACTCAGCAATGAAATCTATGTCATCAGGCCCGTAGCAGCATAATGAGTGGATTCAGGTATGATGATTCTAACTGAAATAAGTCACACAGAAAAAGAAACATCATAAGATATCACTAATACACGGAATGTAAACTTGGCTACAGAGCAACTGAATTACAAAACAGAACAGGGTCTCAAATTTAGAAACCCAACTTATGCTTGCTTAAGGGGAAAGGTGAGTTGGGGTGCTGCATAAAACCAGAGATTGAAATGAGCACAGATAAATTTCCTTAAGCCAAATATGGAATAGACAAGAGCTACTCCTTGCTCAACGAAATGGACTCAACACACCATATTAAATGCCTAAGAGTGTACCTGACTAGGAAGTATCTTAAAACCTATGGATTGCTATGTCTTCGAAAGAGAATCAAGCGTGTGTACAGGGGCATAAACGCAGCAGTGATAGGACTGGAGAGGTTCGGTGAGCATATGAAGACCCTTTGAAGTCATATTGCATGGTACCCATTCCACGGGTCTCAACTCTCCAGGTTTAAGGTATTCTTCCTTCAGCTAAAACATGCATGTGGAACCCAGAGTATGATCAACCGTGTGATCGGGAGACGTGTTCCAATATGTGTCAGTTTTCGTCCCCTGGTACTCGGGTGCAACATTCCAGACGCTTTACTAACACTCTCCCGACTTGGAGAGTCAGTGCCTTTAACCTCCTGTTTGGCCCAGTTTGCAATTTCTGCGGAAGATGAACAGGAATAGGGAGAACCAATGACAGACTAGATGGAGGTTTCTGGACGGGCAAATTTAACTCTCATTTCCCACCAGGAAGAGGAATTAACCAAAGGCTCAACGTGCCGTGCCGGAACCAGATTAGGGCCTGAAGCCATCCTGCGGTGTTGCGGCCAGCTCACGAGAAAGCGAGTTGAAGAAAGGAGCTCAGGGGCACTGTAATTCACAAACCTGCAGAGTTATAAATGACAGCTATCGTCCAAAAATATACTGAAGTAAGGCTGCCAAGAGGACTTGAAAGCGGGGCAGAATTGCAGGAAACCGATTTCAGGAGGTAGACTGGAATTGCATTTAAAGCATAGGAAAAGAGGCAGAACATCCACAATGATGCACTTGGCCAAAAAGGGCGTATGCGTTTTTTCCTGAATATATTCAGGAAAAAACGCATACGCCCTTTTTGGCCAACCAAGCAAGCTTGCAAAGGAAATCTGCACTACAATGAAGTCTCACTTCCCCCCGGTCAAAGGGGCCATCTGAAAAATGTGTAAAATCCAGAAAGGCAGGACAGGCCATGGAGAACTGGGAGCCTTGTTATGCTGATGGGCGGGATGTAAATTGCCAACAGCCACTCGGGAGAAGTGTATGGTGTTTCCTGAAACATCTAAAAAACAAAGCAACAGAGCCTAGGGCACTTCCACTTATGGTCCTATAGCTTAGGGAAATTAAAATCAAAAAGACACAGCCACCCCAAAGGTTGGGACGGCTCTGTTTACAAGAACGTGGTTTACGGTACAAGTTCAATATCGCAGAAAGTGAAAAATGGATAAAGAAGTTGTGGTACTTACGTACAATGCAGTATCACTCAACAAGGAAATCTAAGTCATCAGGCCCGTAGCAGCATAATGAGTGGATTCAGGTACGATGATTCTAACTGAAATAAGTCACACAGAAAAAGAAACATCATAAGATATCACCAATACACGGAATGTGAACGTGGCTACACAGGAACTGAATTACAAAACAGAACAGGGTCTCAAATTTAGAAACCCAACTTATGCTTGCTTAAGGGGAAAGGTGAGTTGGGGTGCTGCATAAAACCAGAGATTGAAATGAGCACAGATAAAGTTCCTTAAGCCAAATATGCAATAGACAACAGCTACTCCTTGCTCAACGAAACGGACTCATCACCCCATATTAAACACCTAAGAATGTACCTGACTAGTAAGTAGCTTAAAACCTAAGGAATGCTATGTCTCCGAAAGAGAATCAAGCCTGTGTACAGGGGCATAAACGCAGCAGTGATAGGATTGGAGAGGTTCGGTGAGCAAATGAAGACCCTTTGAAGTCATATTGCATGGTACCCATTCCACGGGTCTCAACTCTCCAGGTTTAAGGTATTCTTCCTTCAGCTAAAACATACATGTGGAACCCAGAGTATGATCAACCGTGTGATCGGGAGACGTGTTCCAATATGTGTCAGTTTTCGTCCCCTGGTACTCGGGTGCAACATTCCAGACGCTTTACTAACACTCTCCCGACTTGGAGAGTCAGTGCCTTTAACCTCCTGTTTGGCCCAGTTTGCAATTTCTGCGGAAGATGAACAGGAATAGGGAGAACCAATGACAGACTAGCTGGAGGTGTCTTGACGGGCAAATTTAACTCTCATTTCGCACCAGGAAGAGGAATTAACCAAAGGCTCAGCGTGCCGTGCCGGAACCAGATTAGGGCCTGAAGCTATCCTGCGGTGTTGCGGCCAGCTCACGAGAAAGCGAGTTGAAGAAAGGAGCTCAGGGGCACTGTAATTCACAAACCTGCAGAGTTATAAATGACAGCTATCGTCCAAAAATATACTGAAGTAAGGCTGCCAAGAGGACTTGAAAGCGGTGCAGAATTGCAGGAAACCGATTTCGGGAGGTAGACTGGAATTGCATTTAAAGCATAGGAAAAGAGGCAGAACGTCCACAATGATGCACTTGGCCAAAAAGGGCGTATGCGTTTTTTCCTGAATATATTCAGGAAAAAACGCATACGCCCTTTTTGGCCAACCAAGCAAGCTTGCAAAGGAAATCTGCACTACAATGAAGTCTCACTTCCCCCCGGTCAAAAGGGCCATCTGAAAAAAGTGTAAAATCCAGAAAGGCAGGACAGGCCATGGAGAACTGGGAGTCTTGTTATGCTGATGGGCGGGATGTAAATTGCCAACAGCCACTCGGGAGAAGTGTATGGTGTTTCCTGAAACATCTAAAAAACAAAGCAACAGAGCCTAGGGCACTTCCACTTATGGTCCTATAGCTTAGGGAAATTAAAATCAAAAAGACACAGCCACCCCAAAGGTTGGGACGGCTCTGTTTACAAGAACCTGGTTTACGGTACAAGTTCAATATCGCAGAAAGTGAAAAATGGATAAAGAAGTTGTGGTACTTACATACAATGCAATATCACTCAGCAATGAAATCTATGTAATCAGGCCCGTAGCAGCATAATGAATGGATTCAGGTACGATGATTCTAACTGAAATAAGTCTCACAGGAAAAGAAACATCATAAGATATCACTAATACACGGAATGTAAACTTGGCTACATAGGAACTGAATTACAAAACAGAACAGGGTCTCAAATTTAGAAACCCAACTTATGCTTGCTTAAGGGGAAAGGTGAGTTGGGGTGCTGCATAAAACCAGAGATTGAAATGAGCACAGATAAAGTTCCTTAAGCCAAATATGGAATAGACAAGAGCTACTCGTTGCTCAACGAAATGGACTCAACACCCCATATTAAACGCCTAAGAATGTACCTGACTAGGAAGTATCTTAAAACCTATGGACTGCTATGTCTCCGAAAGAGAATCAAGCGTGTGTACAGGGCCATAAACGCAGCAGTGATAGGATTGGAGAGGTTCGGTGAGCAAATGAAGACCCTTTGAAGTCATATTGCATGGTACCCATTCCACGTGTCTCAACTTTCCAGGTTTAAGGGATTCTTCCTTCAGCTAAAACATGCATGTGGAACCCAGAGTATGATCAACCATGTGAGCGGGAGACGTGTTCCAATATGTGTCAGTTTTCGTCCCCTGGTACTCGGGTGCAACATTCCAGACGCTTTACGAACACTCTCCCGACTTGGAGAGTCAGTGCCTTTAACCTCCTGTTTGGCCCAGTTTGCAATTTCTGCGGAAGATGAACAGGAATAGGGAGAACCAATGACAGACTAGCTGGAGGTGTCTGGACGGGCAAATTTAACTCTCATTTCCCACCAGGAAGAGGAATTAACCAAAGGCTCAACGTGCCGTGCCGGAACCAGATTAGGGCCTGAAGCCATCCTGCGGTGTTGCGGCCAGCTCACGAGAAAGCGAGTTGAAGAAAGGAGCTCAGGGGCACTGTAATTCACAAACCTGCAGAGTTATAAATGACAGCTATCGTCCAAAAATATACTGAAGTAAGGCTGCCAAGAGGACTTGAAAGCGGGGCAGAATTGCAGGAAACCGATTTCAGGAGGTAGACTGGAATTGCATTTAAAGCATAGGAAAAGAGGCAGAACGTCCACAATGATGCACTTGGCCAAAAAGGGCGTATGCGTTTTTTCCTGAATATATTCAGGAAAAAACGCATACGCCCTTTTTGGCCAACCAAGCAAGCTTGCAAAGGAAATCTGCACTACAATGAAGTCTCACTTCCCCCCGGTCAAAAGGGCCATCTGAAAAATGTGTAAAATCCAGAAAGGCAGGACAGGCCATGGAGAACTGGGAGCCTTGTTATGCTGATGGGCGGGATGTAAATTGCCAACAGCCACTCGGGAGAAGTGTATGGTGTTTCCTGAAACATCTAAAAAACAAAGCAACAGAGCCTAGGGCACTTCCACTTATGGTCCTATAGCTTAGGGAAATTAAAATCAAAAAGACACAGCCACCCCAAAGGTTGGGACGGCTCTGTTTACAAGAACCTGGTTTACGGTACAAGTTCAATATCGCAGAAAGTGAAAAATGGATAAAGAAGTTGTGGTACTTACGTACAATGCAGTATCACTCAACAAGGAAATCTAAGTCATCAGGCCCGTAGCAGCATAATGAGTGGATTCAGGTACGATGATTCTAACTGAAATAAGTCACACAGAAAAAGAAACATCATAAGATATCACCAATACACGGAATGTGAACGTGGCTACACAGGAACTGAATTACAAAACAGAACAGGGTCTCAAATTTAGAAACCCAACTTATGCTTGCTTAAGGGGAAAGGTGAGTTGGGGTGCTGCATAAAACCAGAGATTGAAATGAGCACAGATAAAGTTCCTTAAGCCAAATATGGAATAGACAAGAGCTACTCCTTGCTGAACGAAATGGACTCAACACACCATATTAAATGCCTAAGAGTGTACCTGACTAGGAAATATCTTAAAACCTATGGATTGCTATGTCTCCGAAAGAGAATCAAGCGTGTATACAGGGGCATAAACGCAGCAGTGATAGGATTGGAGAGGTTCGGTGAGCAAATGAAGACCGTTTGAAGTCATATTGCATGGTACCCATTCCACGGGTCTCAACTCTCCAGGTTTAAGGGATTCTTCCTTCAGCTAAAACATGCATGTGGAACCCAGAGTATGATCAACCGTGTGATCGGGAGACGTGTTCCAATATGTGTCAGTGTTCATCCCCTGGTACTCGGGTGCAACATGCCAGACGCTTTAGTAACACTCTCCCGACTTGGAGAGTCAGTGCCTTTAACCTCCTGTTTGGCCCAGTTTGCAATTTCTGCGGAAGATGAACAGGAATAGGGAGAACCAATGAGAGACTAGCTGGAGGTGTCTGGACGGGCAAATTTAACTCTCATTTCCCACCAGGAAGAGGAATTAACCAAAGGCTCAGCGTGCCGTGCCGGAACCAGATTAGGGCCTGAAGCAATCCTGCGGTGTTGCGGCCAGCTCACGAGAAAGCGAGTTGAAGAAAGGAGCTCAGGGGCACTGTAATTCACAAACCTGCAGAGTTATAAATGACAGCTATCGTCCAAAAATATACTGAAGTAAGGCTGCCAAGAGGACTTGAAAGCGGGGCAGAATTGCAGGAAACCGATTTCAGGAGGTAGACTGGAATTGCATTTAAAGCATAGGAAAAGAGGCAGAACGTCCACAATGATGCACTTGGCCAAAAAGGGCATATGCGTTTTTTCCTGAATATATTCAGGAAAAAACGCATACGCCCTTTTTGGCCAACCAAGCAAGCTTGCAAGGGAAATCTGCACTACAATGAAGTCTCACTTCCCCCCGGTCAAAAGGGCCATCTGAAAAAAGTGTAAAATCCAGAAAGGCAGGACAGGTCATGGAGAACTGGGAGCCTTGTTATGCTGATGGGCGGGATGTAAATTGCCGACAGCTACTCGGGAGAAGTGTATGGTGTTTCCTGAAACATCTAAAAAACAAAGCAACAGAGCCTAGGGCACTTCCACTTATGGTCCTATAGCTTAGGGAAATTAAAATCAAAAAGACACAGCCACCCCAAAGGTTGGGATGGCTCTGTTTACAAGAACCTGGTACGGTACAAGTTCAATATCGCAGAAAGTGAAAAATGGATAAAGAAGTTGTGGTACTTATGTACAATGCAATATCACACAGCAATGAAATCTATGTCATCAGGCCCGTAGCAGCATAATGAGTGGATTCAGGTACGATGATTCTAACTGAAATAAGTCACACAGAAAAAGAAACATCATAAGATATCACTAATACACGGAATGTAAACTTGGCTACACAGGAACTGAATTACAAAACAGAACAGGGTCTCAAATTTAGAAAACCAACTTATGCTTGCTTAAGGGGAAAGGTGAGTTGGGGTGCTGCATAAAACCAGAGATTGAAATGAGCACAGATAAAGTTCCTTAAGCCAAATATGGAATAGACAAGAGCTACTCCTTGCTCAACGAAATGGATTAAACACCCCATATTAAACGCCTAAGTATGTACCTGACTAGGAAGTATCTTAAAACCTATGGACTGCTATGTCTCCGAAAGAGAATCAAGCGTGTGTACAGGGGCATAAACGCAGCAGTGATAGGATTGTAGAGGTTCGGTGAGCAAATGAAGTCCCTTTGAAGTCATATTGCATGGTACCCATTCCACGGGTCTCAACTCTCCAGGTTTAAGGTATTCTTCCTTCAGCTAAAACATGCACGTGGAACCCAGAGTATGATCAACCGTGTGATCGGGAGACGTGTTCAAATATGTCTCAGTTTTCGTCCCCTGGTACTCGGGTGCAACATTCCAGACGCTTTACTAACACT
Source organism: Lagenorhynchus albirostris (assembly GCF_949774975.1). Classification (NCBI taxonomy): domain Eukaryota; kingdom Metazoa; phylum Chordata; class Mammalia; order Artiodactyla; family Delphinidae; genus Lagenorhynchus; species Lagenorhynchus albirostris. The sequence goes on along the minus strand of NC_083100.1, from coordinate 95,686,265 downwards.
CTCCCGACTTGGAGATTCAGTGCCTTTAACCTCCTGTTTGGCCCAGTTTGCAATTTCTGCGGAAGATGAACAGGAATAGGGAGAACCAATGACAGACTAGCTGGAGGTGTCTGGACGGGCAAATTTAACTCTCATTTCCCACCAGGAAGAGGAATTAACCAAAGGCTCAACGTGCCGTGCCGGAACCAGATTAGGGCCTGAAGCCATCCTGCGGTGTTGCGGCCAGCTCACGAGAAAGCGAGTTGAAGAAAGGAGCTCGGGGGCACTGTAATTCACAAACCTGCAGAGTTATAAATGACAGCTATCGTCCAAAAATATACTGAAGTAAGGCTGCCAAGAGGACTTGAAAGCGGGGCAGAATTGCAGGAAACCGATTTCAGGAGGTAGACTGGAATTGCATTTAAAGCATAGGAAAAGAGGCAGAACGTCCACAATGATGCACTTGGCCAAAAAGGGCGTATGCGTTTTTTCCTGAATATATTCAGGAAAAAACGCATACGCCCTTTTTGGCCAACCAAGCAAGCTTGCAAAGGAAATCTGCACTACAATGAAGTCTCACTTCCCCCCGGTCAAAAGGGCCATCTGAAAAAAGTGTAAAATCCAGAAAGGCAGGACAGGCCATGGAGAACTGGGAGCCTTGTTATGCTGATGGGCGGGATGTAAATTGCCAACAGCCACTCGGGAGAAGTGTATGGTGTTTCCTGAAACATCTAAAAAACAAAGCAACAGAGCCTAGGGCACTTCCACTTATGGTCCTATAGCTTAGGGAAATTAAAATCAAAAAGACACAGCCACCCCAAAGGTTGGGACGGCTCTGTTTACAAGAACGTGGTTTGCGGTACAAGTTCAATATCGCAGAAAGTGAAAAATGGATAAAGAAGTTGTGGTACTTACGTACAATGCAATATCACTCAGCAATGAAATCTATGTCATCAGGCCCGTAGCAGCATAATGAGTGGATTCAGGTACGATGATTCTAACTGAAATAAGTCACACAGAAAAAGAAACATCATAAGATATCACTAATACACGGAATGTAAACTTGGCTACAGAGGAACTGAATTCCACAACAGAACAGGTTCTCAAATTTAGAAACACAACTTATGCTTGCTTAAGGGGAAAGGTGAGTTGGGGTGCTGCATAAAACCAGAGATTGAAATGAGCACAGATAAAGTTCCTTAAGCCAAATATGGAATAGACTAGAGCTACTCCTTGCTCAACGAAATGGACTCAACACTCCATATTAAATGCCTAAGAGTGTACCTGACGAGGAAGTATCTTAAAACCTATGGATTGCTATGTCTCCGAAAGAGAATCAAGCGTGTGTACAGGGGCATAAAGGCAGCAGTGATAGGACTGGAGAGGTTCGGTGAGCAAATGAAGACCCTTTGAAGTCATATTGCATGGTACCCATTCCACGGGTCTCAACTCTCCAGGTTTAAGGTATTCTTCCTTCAGCTAAAACATGCATGTGGAACCCAGAGTATGATCAACCGTGTGATCGGGAGACGTGTTCCAATATGTGTCAGTTTTCGTCCCCTGGTACTCGGGTGCAACATTCCAGACGCTTTACTAACACTCTCCCGACTTGGAGAGTCAGTGCCTTTAACCTCCTGTTTGGCCCAGTTTGCAATTTCTGCGGAAGATGAACAGGAATAGGGAGAACCAATGAGAGACTAGCTGGAGGTGTCTGGACGGGCAAATTTAACTCTCATTTCCCACCAGGAAGAGGAATTAACCAAAGGCTCAGCGTGCCGTGCCGGAACCAGATTAGGGCCTGAAGCCATCCTGCGGTGTTGCGGCCAGCTCACGAGAAAGCGAGTTGAAGAAAGGAGCTCAGGGGCACTGTAATTCACAAACCTGCAGAGTTATAAATGACAGCTATCGTCCAAAAATATACTGAAGTAAGGCTGCCAAGAGGACTTGAAAGCGGGGCAGAATTGCAGGAAACCGATTTCAGGAGGTAGACTGGAATTGCATTTAAAGCATAGGAAAAGAGGCAGAACGTCCACAATGATGCACTTGGCCAAAAAGGGCGTATGCGTTTTTTCCTGAATATATTCAGGAAAAAACGCATACGCCCTTTTTGGCCAACCAAGCAAGCTTGCAAAGGAAATCTGCACTACAATGAAGTCTCACTTCCCCCCGGTCAAAAGGGCCATCTGAAAAAAGTGTAAAATCCAGAAAGGCAGGACAGGCCATGGAGAACTGGGAGCCTTGTTATGCTGATGGGCGGGATGTAAATTGCCAACAGCCACTCGGGAGAAGTGTATGGTGTTTCCTGAAACATCTAAAAATCAAAGCAACAGAGCCTAGGGCACTTCCACTTATGGTCCTATAGCTTAGAGAAATTAAAATCAAAATCACACAGCCACCCCAAAGGTTGGGACGGCTCTGTTTACAAGAACCTGGTTTACGGTACAAGTTCAATATCGCAGAAAGTGAAAAATGGATAAAGAAGTTGTGGTACTTACGTACAATGCAATATCACTCAGCAATGAAATCTATGTCATCAGGCCCGTAGCAGCATAATGAGTGGATTCAGGTATGATGATTCTAACTGAAATAAGTCACACAGAAAAAGAAACATCATAAGATATCACTAATACACGGAATGTAAACTTGGCTACAGAGCAACTGAATTACAAAACAGAACAGGGTCTCAAATTTAGAAACCCAACTTATGCTTGCTTAAGGGGAAAGGTGAGTTGGGGTGCTGCATAAAACCAGTGATTGAAATGAGCACAGATAAATTTCCTTAAGCCAAATATGGAATAGACAAGAGCTACTCCTTGCTCAACGAAATGGACTCAACACACCATATTAAATGCCTAAGAGTGTACCTGACTAGGAAGTATCTTAAAACCTATGGATTGCTATGTCTTCGAAAGAGAATCAAGCGTGTGTACAGGGGCATAAACGCAGCAGTGATAGGACTGGAGAGGTTCGGTGAGCATATGAAGACCCTTTGAAGTCATATTGCATGGTACCCATTCCACGGGTCTCAACTCTCCAGGTTTAAGGTATTCTTCCTTCAGCTAAAACATGCATGTGGAACCCAGAGTATGATCAACCGTGTGATCGGGAGACGTGTTCCAATATGTGTCAGTTTTCGTCCCCTGGTACTCGGGTGCAACATTCCAGACGCTTTACTAACACTCTCCCGACTTGGAGAGTCAGTGCCTTTAACCTCCTGTTTGGCCCAGTTTGCAATTTCTGCGGAAGATGAACAGGAATAGGGAGAACCAATGGGAGACTAGCTGGAGGTGTCTGGACGGGCAAATTTAACTCTCATTTCCCACCAGGAAGAGGAATTAACCAAAGGCTCAGCGTGCCGTGCCGGAACCAGATTAGGGCCTGAAGCCATCCTGCGGTGTTGCGGCCAGCTCACGAGAAAGCGAGTTGAAGAAAGGAGCTCGGGGGCACTATAATTCACAAACCTGCAGAGTTATAAATGACAGCTATCGTCCAAAAATATACTGAAGTAAGGCTGCCAAGAGGACTTGAAAGCGGGGCAGAATTGCAGGAAACCGATTTCAGGAGGTAGACTGGAATTGCATTTAAAGCATAGGAAAAGAGGCAGAACGTCCACAATGATGCACTTGGCCAAAAAGGGCGTATGCGTTTTTTCCTGAATATATTCAGGAAAAAACGCATACGCCCTTTTTGGCCAACCAAGCAAGCTTGCAAAGGAAATCTGCACTACAATGAAGTCTCACTTCCCCCCGGTCAAAAGGGCCATCTGAAAAAAGTGTAAAATCCAGAAAGGCAGGACAGGCCATGGAGAACTGGGAGCCTTGTTATGCTGATGGGCGGGATGTAAATTGCCAACAGCCACTCGGGAGAAGTGTATGGTGTTTCCTGAAACATCTAAAAAACAAAGCAACAGAGCCTAGGGCACTTCCACTTATGGTCCTATAGCTTAGGGAAATTAAAATCAAAAAGACACAGCCACCCCAAAGGTTGGGACGGCTCTGTTTACAAGAACGTGGTTTGCGGTACAAGTTCAATATCGCAGAAAGTGAAAAATGGATAAAGAAGTTGTGGTACTTACGTACAATGCAATATCACTCAGCAATGAAATCTATGTCATCAGGCCCGTAGCAGCATAATGAGTGGATTCAGGTACGATGATTCTAACTGAAATAAGTCACACAGAAAAAGAAACATCATAAGATATCACTAATACACGGAATGTAAACTTGGCTACAGAGGAACTGAATTCCACAACAGAACAGGTTCTCAAATTTAGAAACACAACTTATGCTTGCTTAAGGGGAAAGGTGAGTTGGGGTGCTGCATAAAACCAGAGATTGAAATGAGCACAGATAAAGTTCCTTAAGCCAAATATGGAATAGACTAGAGCTACTCCTTGCTCAACCAAATGGACTCAACACTCCATATTAAATGCCTAAGAGTGTACCTGACGAGGAAGTATCTTAAAACCTATGGATTGCTATGTCTCCGAAAGAGAATCAAGCGTGTGTACAGGGGCATAAAGGCAGCAGTGATAGGACTGGAGAGGTTCGGTGAGCAAATGAAGACCCTTTGAAGTCATATTGCATGGTACCCATTCCACGGGTCTCAACTCTCCAGGTTTAAGGTATTCTTCCTTCAGCTAAAACATGCATGTGGAACCCAGAGTATGATCAACCGTGTGATCGGGAGACGTGTTCCAATATGTGTCAGTTTTCGTCCCCTGGTACTCGGGTGCAACATTCCAGACGCTTTACTAACACTCTCCCGACTTGGAGAGTCAGTGCCTTTAACCTCCTGTTTGGCCCAGTTTGCAATTTCTGCGGAAGATGAACAGGAATAGGGAGAACCAATGACAGACTAGCTGGAGGTGTCTGGACGGGCAAATTTAACTCTCATTTCGCACCAGGATGAGGAATTAACCAAAGGCTCAGCGTGCCGTGCCGGAACCAGATTAGGGCCTGAAGCCATCCTGCGGTGTTGCGGCCGGCTCACGAGAAAGCGAGTTGAAGAAAGGAGCTCAGGGGCACTGTAATTCACAATCCTGCAGAGTTATAAATGACAGCTATCGTCCAAAAATATACTGAAGTAAGGCTGCCAAGAGGACTTGAAAGCGGGGCAGAATTGCAGGAAACCGATTTCAGGAGGTAGACTGGAATTGCATTTAAAGCATAGGAAAAGAGGCAGAACGTCGACAATGATGCACTTGGCCAAAAAGGGCGTATGCGTTTTTTCCTGAATATATTCAGGAAAAAACGCATACGCACTTTTTGGCCAACCAAGCAAGCTTGCAAAGGAAATCTGCACTACAATGAAGTCTCACTTCCCCCCCGTCAAAAGGGCCATCTGAAAAAAGTGTAAAATCTAGAAAGGCAGGACAGGCCATGGAGAACTGGGAGCCTTGTTATGCTGATGGGCGGGATGTAAATTGCCAACAGCCGCTCGGCAGAAGTGTATGGTGTTTCCTGAAACATCTAAAAAACAAAGCAACAGAGCCTAGGGCACTTCCACTTATGGTCCTATAGCTTAGGGAAATTAAAATCAAAAAGACACAGCCACCCCAAAGATTGCGACGGCTCTGTTTACAAGAACCTGGTTTACGGTACAAGTTCAATATCGCAGAAAGTGAAAAATGGATAAAGAAGTTGTGGTACTTACGTACAATGCAGTATCACTCAGCAATGATATCTATGTCATCAGGCCCGTAGCAGCATAATGAGTGGATTCAGGTATGATGATTCTTACTGAAATAAGTCACACAGAAAAAGAAACATCATAAGATATCACTAATACACGGAATGTAAACTTGGCTACACAGGAACTGAATTACAAAACAGAACAGGGTCTCAAATTTAGAAACCCAACTTATGCTTGCTTAAGGGGAAAGGTGAGTTGGGGTGCTGCATAAAACCAGAGATTGAAATGAGCACAGATAAAGTTCCTTAAGCCAAATATGGAATAGACAAGAGGTACCCCTTGCTCAAAGAAATGGACTCAACACACCATATTAAATGCCTAAGAGTGTACCTGACTAGGAAGTATCTTAAAACCTATGGATTGCTATGTCTCCGAAAGAGAATCAAGCGTGTGTACAGGGGCATAAACGCAGCAGTGATAGGACTGGAGAGGTTCGGTGAGCAAATGAAGAACCTTTGAAGTCATATTGCATGGTACCCATTCCACGGGTCTCAACTCTCCAGGTTTATGGTATTCTTCTTTCAGCTAAAACATGCATGTGGAACCCAGAGTATGATCAACCGTGTGATCGGGAGACGTGTTCCAATATGTGTCAGTTTTCGTCCCCTGGTACTCGGGTGCAACATTCCAGACGCTTTACTAACACTCTCCCGACTTGGAGAGTCAGTGCCTTTAACCTCCTGTTTGGTCCAGTTTGCAATTTCTGCGGAAGATGAACAGGAATAGGGAGAACCAATGAGAGACTAGCTGGAGGTGTCTGGACGGGAAAATTTAACTCTCATTTCCCACCAGGAAGAGGAATTAACCAAAGGCTCAGTGTGCCGTGCCGGAACCAGATTAGGGCCTGAAGCCATCCTGCGGTGTTGCGGCCAGCTCACGAGAAACCGAGTTGAAGAAAGGAGCTCAGGGGCACTGTAATTCACAAACCTGCAGAGTTATAAATGACAGCTATCGTCCAAAAATATACTGAAGTAAGGCTGCCAAGAGGACTTGAAAGCGGGGCAGAATTGCAGGAAACCGATTTCAGGAGGTAGACTGGAATTGCATTTAAAGCATAGGAAAAGAGGCAGAACGTCCACAATGATGCACTTGGCCAAAAAGGGCGTATGCGTTTTTTCCTGAATATATTCAGGAAAAAACGCATACGCCCTTTTTGGCCAACCAAGCAAGCTTGCAAAGGAAATCTGCACTACAATGAAGTCTCACTTCCCCCCGGTCAAAAGGGCCATCTGAAAAAAGTGTAAAATCCAGAAAGGCAGGACAGGCCATGGAGAACTGGGAGCCTTGTTATGCTGATGGGCGGGATGTAAATTGCCAACAGCCACTCGGGAGAAGTGTATGGTGTTTCCTGAAACATCTAAAAAACAAAGCAACAGAGCCTAGGGCACTTCCACTTATGGTCCTATAGCTTAGGGAAATTAAAATCAAAAAGACACAGCCACCCCAAAGGTTGGGACGGCTCTGTTTACAAGAACCTGGTTTACGGTACAAGTTCAATATCGCAGAAAGTGAAAAATGGATAAAGAAGTTGTGGTACTTACGTACAATGCAATATCACTCAGCAAGGAAATCTATGTCATCAGGCCCGTAGCAGCATAATGAGTGGATTCAGGTACGATGATTCTAACTGAAATAAGTCTCACAGGAAAAGAAACATCATAAGATATCACTAATACACGGAATGTAAACTTGGCTACATAGGAACTGAATTACAAAACAGAACAGGGTCTCAAATTTAGAAACCCAACTTATGCTTGCTTAAGGGGAAAGGTGAGTTGGGGTAATGCATAAAACCAGAGATTGAAATGAGCACAGATAAAGTTCCTTAAGCCAAATATGGAATAGACAAGAGCTACTCGTTGCTCAACGAAATGGACTCAACACCCCATATTAAACGCCTAAGAATGTACCTGACTAGGAAGTATCTTAAAACCTATGGACTGCTATGTCTCCGAAAGAGAATCAAGCGTGTGTACAGGGCCATAAACGCAGCAGTGATAGGATTGGAGAGGTTCGGTGAGCAAATGAAGACCCTTTGAAGTCATATTGCATGGTACCCATTCCACGTGTCTCAACTTTCCAGGTTTAAGGGATTCTTCCTTCAGCTAAAACATGCATGTGGAACCCAGAGTATGATCAACCATGTGAGCGGGAGACGTGTTCAAATATGTGTCAGTTTTCGTCCCCTGGTACTCGGGTGCAACATTCCAGACGCTTTACGAACACTCTCCCGACTTGGAGATTCAGTGCCTTTAACCTCCTGTTTGGCCCAGTTTGCAATTTCTGCGGAAGATGAACAGGAATAGGGAGAACCAATGACAGACTAGCTGGAGGTGTCTGGACGGGCAAATTTAACTCTCATTTCCCACCAGGAAGAGGAATTAACCAAAGGCTCAACGTGCCGTGCCGGAACCAGATTAGGGCCTGAAGCCATCCTGCGGTGTTGCGGCCAGCTCACGAGAAAGCGAGTTGAAGAAAGGAGCTCAGGGGCACTGTAATTCACAAACCTGCAGAGTTATAAATGACAGCTATCGTCCAAAAATATACTGAAGTAAGGCTGCCAAGAGGACTTGAAAGCGGGGCAGAATTGCAGGAAACCGATTTCAGGAGGTAGACTGGAATTGCATTTAAAGCATAGGAAAAGAGGCAGAACGTCCACAATGATGCACTTGGCCAAAAAGGGCGTATGCGTTTTTTCCTGAATATATTCAGGAAAAAACGCATACGCCCTTTTTGGCCAACCAAGCAAGCTTGCAAAGGAAATCTGCACTACAATGAAGTCTCACTTCCCCCCGGTCAAAAGGGCCATCTGAAAAATGTGTAAAATCCAGAAAGGCAGGACAGGCCATGGAGAACTGGGAGCCTTGTTATGCTGATGGGCGGGATGTAAATTGCCAACAGCCACTCGGGAGAAGTGTATGGTGTTTCCTGAAACATCTAAAAAACAAAGCAACAGAGCCTAGGGCACTTCCACTTATGGTCCTATAGCTTAGGGAAATTAAAATCAAAAAGACACAGCCACCCCAAAGGTTGGGACGGCTCTGTTTACAAGAACCTGGTTTACGGTACAAGTTCAATATCGCAGAAAGTGAAAAATGGATAAAGAAGTTGTGGTACTTACGTACAATGCAGTATCACTCAACAAGGAAATCTAAGTCATCAGGCCCGTAGCAGCATAATGAGTGGATTCAGGTACGATGATTCTAACTGAAATAAGTCACACAGAAAAAGAAACATCATAAGATATCACCAATACACGGAATGTGAACGTGGCTACACAGGAACTGAATTACAAAACAGAACAGGGTCTCAAATTTAGAAACCCAACTTATGCTTGCTTAAGGGGAAAGGTGAGTTGGGGTGCTGCATAAAACCAGAGATTGAAATGAGCACAGATAAAGTTCCTTAAGCCAAATATGGAATAGACAAGAGCTACTCCTTGCTCAATGAAATGGATTAAACACCCCATATTAAACGCCTAAGTATGTACCTGACTAGGAAGTATCTTAAAACCTATGGACTGCTATGTCTCCGAAAGAGAATCAAGCGTGTGTACAGGGGCATAAACGCAGCAGTGATAGGATTGGAGAGGTTCGGTGAGCAAATGAAGTCCCTTTGAAGTCATATTGCATGGTACCCATTCCACGGGTCTCAACTCTCCAGGTTTAAGGTATTCTTCCTTCAGCTAAAACATGCACGTGGAACCCAGAGTATGATCAACCGTGTGATCGGGAGACGTGTTCAAATATGTCTCAGTTTTCGTCCCCTGGTACTCGGGTGCAACATTCCAGACGCTTTACTAACACTCTCCCGACTTGGAGAGTCAGTGCCTTTAACCTCCTGTTTGGCCCAGTTTGCAATTTCTGCGGAAGATGAACAGGAATAGGGAGAACCAATGAGAGACTAGCTGGAGGTGTCTGGACGGGCAAATTTAACTCTCATTTCCCACCAGGAAGAGGAATTAACCAAAGGCTCAACGTGCCCTGCCGGAACCAGATTAGGGCCTGAAGCCATCCTGCGGTGTTGCGGCCAGCTCACGAGAAAGCGAGTTGAAGAAAGGAGCTCAGGGGCACTGTAATTCACAAACCTGCAGAGTTATAAATGACAGCTATCGTCCAAAAATATACTGAAGTAAGGCTGCCAAGAGGACTTGAAAGCGGGGCAGAATTGCAGGAAACCGATTTCAGGAGGTAGACTGGAATTGCATTTAAAGCATAGGAAAAGAGGCAGAACGTCCACAATGATGCACTTGGCCAAAAAGGGCGTATGCGTTTTTTCCTGAATATATTCAGGAAAAAACGCATACGCCCTTTTTGGCCAACCAAGCAAGCTTGCAAAGGAAATCTGCACTACAATGAAGTCTCACTTCCCCCCGGTCAAAAGGGCCATCTGAAAAAAGTGTAAAATCCAGAAAGGCAGGACAGGCCATGGAGAACTGGGAGCCTTGTTATGCTGATGGGCGGGATGTAAATTGCCAACAGCCACTCGGGAGAAGTGTATGGTGTTTCCTGAAACATCTAAAAAACAAAGCAACAGAGCCTAGGGCACTTCCACTTATGGTCCTATAGCTTAGGGAAATTAAAATCAAAAAGACACAGCCACCCCAAAGGTTGGGACGGCTCTGTTTACAAGAACCTGGTTTACGGTACAAGTTCAATATCGCAGAAAGTGAAAAATGGATAAAGAAGTTGTGGTACTTACGTACAATGCAATATCACTCAGCAAGGAAATCTATGTCATCAGGCCCGTAGCAGCATAATGAGTGGATTCAGGTACGATGATTCTAACTGAAATAAGTCTCACAGGAAAAGAAACATCATAAGATATCACTAATACACGGAATGTAAACTTGGCTACATAGGAACTGAATTACAAAACAGAACAGGGTCTCAAATTTAGAAACCCAACGTATGCTTGCTTAAGGGGAAAGGTGAGTTGGGGTAATGCATAAAACCAGAGATTGAAATGAGCACAGATAAAGTTCCTTAAGCCAAATATGGAATAGACAAGAGCTACTCGTTGCTCAACGAAATGGACTCAACACCCCATATTAAACGCCTAAGAATGTACCTGACTAGGAAGTATCTTAAAACCTATGGACTGCTATGTCTCCGAAAGAGAATCAAGCGTGTGTACAGGGCCATAAACGCAGCAGTGATAGGATTGGAGAGGTTCGGTGAGCAAATGAAGACCCTTTGAAGTCATATTGCATGGTACCCATTCCACGTGTCTCAACTTTCCAGGTTTAAGGGATTCTTCCTTCAGCTAAAACATGCATGTGGAACCCAGAGTATGATCAACCATGTGAGCGGGAGACGTGTTCAAATATGTGTCAGTTTTCGTCCCCTGGTACTCGGGTGCAACATTCCAGACGCTTTATGAACACTCTCCCGACTTGGAGATTCAGTGCCTTTAACCTCCTGTTTGGCCCAGTTTGCAATTTCTGCGGAAGATGAACAGGAATAGGGAGAACCAATGAGAGACTAGCTGGAGGTGTCTGGACGGGCAAATTTAACTCTCATTTCCCACCAGGAAGAGGAATTAACCAAAGGCTCAACGTGCCCTGCCGGAACCAGATTAGGGCCTGAAGCCATCCTGCGGTGTTGCGGCCAGCTCACGAGAAAGCGAGTTGAAGAAAGGAGCTCAGGGGCACTGTAATTCACAAACCTGCAGAGTTATAAATGACAGCTATCGTCCAAAAATATACTGAAGTAAGGCTGCCAAGAGGACTTGAAAGCGGGGCAGAATTGCAGGAAACCGATTTCAGGAGGTAGACTGGAATTGCATTTAAAGCATAGGAAAAGAGGCAGAACGTCCACAATGATGCACTTGGCCAAAAAGGGCGTATGCGTTTTTTCCTGAATATATTCAGGAAAAAACGCATACGCCCTTTTTGGCCAACCAAGCAAGCTTGCAAAGGAAATCTGCACTACAATGAAGTCTCACTTCCCCCCGGTCAAAAGGGCCATCTGAAAAAAGTGTAAAATCCAGAAAGGCAGGACAGGCCATGGAGAACTGGGAGCCTTGTTATGCTGATGGGCGGGATGTAAATTGCCAACAGCCACTCGGGAGAAGTGTATGGTGTTTCCTGAAACATCTAAAAAACAAAGCAACAGAGCCTAGGGCACTTCCACTTATGGTCCTATAGCTTAGGGAAATTAAAATCAAAAAGACACAGCCACCCCAAAGGTTGGGACGGCTCTGTTTACAAGAACCTGGTTTACGGTACAAGTTCAATATCGCAGAAAGTGAAAAATGGATAAAGAAGTTGTGGTACTTACGTACAATGCAATATCACTCAGCAAGGAAATCTATGTCATCAGGCCCGTAGCAGCATAATGAGTGGATTCAGGTACGATGATTCTAACTGAAATAAGTCTCACAGGAAAAGAAACATCATAAGATATCACTAATACACGGAATGTAAACTTGGCTACATAGGAACTGAATTACAAAACAGAACAGGGTCTCAAATTTAGAAACCCAACTTATGCTTGCTTAAGGGGAAAGGTGAGTTGGGGTAATGCATAAAACCAGAGATTGAAATGAGCACAGATAAAGTTCCTTAAGCCAAATATGGAATAGACAAGAGCTACTCGTTGCTCAACGAAATGGACTCAACACCCCATATTAAACGCCTAAGAATGTACCTGACTAGGAAGTATCTTAAAACCTATGGACTGCTATGTCTCCGAAAGAGAATCAAGCGTGTGTACAGGGCCATAAACGCAGCAGTGATAGGATTGGAGAGGTTCGGTGAGCAAATGAAGACCCTTTGAAGTCATATTGCATGGTACCCATTCCACGTGTCTCAACTTTCCAGGTTTAAGGGATTCTTCCTTCAGCTAAAACATGCATGTGGAACCCAGAGTATGATCAACCATGTGAGCGGGAGACGTGTTCAAATATGTGTCAGTTTTCGTCCCCTGGTACTCGGGTGCAACATTCCAGACGCTTTACGAACACTCTCCCGACTTGGAGATTCAGTGCCTTTAACCTCCTGTTTGGCCCAGTTTGCAATTTCTGCGGAAGATGAACAGGAATAGGGAGAACCAATGACAGACTAGCTGGAGGTGTCTGGACGGGCAAATTTAACTCTCATTTCCCACCAGGAAGAGGAATTAACCAAAGGCTCAACGTGCCGTGCCGGAACCAGATTAGGGCCTGAAGCCATCCTGCGGTGTTGCGGCCAGCTCACGAGAAAGCGAGTTGAAGAAAGGAGCTCAGGGGCACTGTAATTCACAAACCTGCAGAGTTATAAATGACAGCTATCGTCCAAAAATATACTGAAGTAAGGCTGCCAAGAGGACTTGAAAGCGGGGCAGAATTGCAGGAAACCGATTTCAGGAGGTAGACTGGAATTGCATTTAAAGCATAGGAAAAGAGGCAGAACGTCCACAATGATGCACTTGGCCAAAAAGGGCGTATGCGTTTTTTCCTGAATATATTCAGGAAAAAACGCATACGCCCTTTTTGGCCAACCAAGCAAGCTTGCAAAGGAAATCTGCACTACAATGAAGTCTCACTTCCCCCCGGTCAAAAGGGCCATCTGAAAAATGTGTAAAATCCAGAAAGGCAGGACAGGCCATGGAGAACTGGGAGCCTTGTTATGCTGATGGGCGGGATGTAAATTGCCAACAGCCACTCGGGAGAAGTGTATGGTGTTTCCTGAAACATCTAAAAAACAAAGCAACAGAGCCTAGGGCACTTCCACTTATGGTCCTATAGCTTAGGGAAATTAAAATCAAAAAGACACAGCCACCCCAAAGGTTGGGACGGCTCTGTTTACAAGAACCTGGTTTACGGTACAAGTTCAATATCGCAGAAAGTGAAAAATGGATAAAGAAGTTGTGGTACTTACGTACAATGCAGTATCACTCAACAAGGAAATCTAAGTCATCAGGCCCGTAGCAGCATAATGAGTGGATTCAGGTACGATGATTCTAACTGAAATAAGTCACACAGAAAAAGAAACATCATAAGATATCACTAATACACGGAATGTGAACGTGGCTACACAGGAACTGAATTACAAAACAGAACAGGGTCTCAAATTTAGAAACCCAACTTATGCTTGCTTAAGGGGAAAGGTGAGTTGGGGTGCTGCATAAAACCAGAGATTGAAATGAGCACAGATAAAGTTCCTTAAGCCAAATATGGAATAGACAAGAGCTACTCCTTGCTCAACGAAATGCACTCAACACACCATATTAAATGCCTAAGAGTGTACCTGACTAGGAAATATCTTAAAACCTATGGATTGCTATGTCTCCGAAAGAGAATCAAGCATGTATACAGGGGCATAAACGCAGCAGTGATAGGATTGGAGAGGTTCGGTGAGCAAATGAAGACCCTTTGAAGTCATATTGCATGGTACCCATTCCACGGGTCTCAACTCTCCAGGTTTAAGGGATTCTTCCTTCAGCTAAAACATGCATGTGGAACCCAGAGTATAATCAACCGTGTGATCGGGAGACGTGTTCCAATATGTGTCAGTGTTCATCCCCTGGTACTCGGGTGCAACATGCCAGACGCTTTACTAACACTCTCCCGACTTGGAGAGTCAGTGCCTTTAACCTCCTGTTTGGCCCAGTTTGCAATTTCTGCGGAAGATGAACAGGAATAGGGAGAACCAATGACAGACTAGCTGGAGGTGTCTGGACGGGCAAATTTAACTCTCATTTCCCACCAGGAAGAGGAATTAACCAAAGGCTCAGCGTGCCGTGCCGGAACCAGATTAGGGCCTGAAGCCATCCTGCGGTGTTGCGGCCAGCTCACGAGAAAGCGAGTTGAAGAAAGGAGCTCAGGGGCACTGTAATTCACAAACCTGCAGAGTTATAAATGACAGCTATCGTCCAAAAATATACTGAAGTAAGGCTGCCAAGAGGACTTGAAAGCGGGGCAGAATTGCAGGAAACCGATTTCAGGAGGTAGACTGGAATTGCATTTAAAGCATAGGAAAAGAGGCAGAACGTCCACAATGATGCACTTGGCCAAAAAGGGCATATGCGTTTTTTCCTGAATATATTCAGGAAAAAACGCATACGCCCTTTTTGGCCAACCAAGCAAGCTTGCAAGGGAAATCTGCACTACAATGAAGTCTCACTTCCCCCCGGTCAAAAGGGCCATCTGAAAAAAGTGTAAAATCCAGAAAGGCAGGACAGGTCATGGAGAACTGGGAGCCTTGTTATGCTGATGGGCGGGATGTAAATTGCGGACAGCTACTCGGGAGAAGTGTATGGTGTTTCCTGAAACATCTAAAAAACAAAGCAACAGAGCCTAGGGCACTTCCACTTATGGTCCTATAGCTTAGGGAAATTAAAATCAAAAAGACACAGCCACCCCAAAGGTTGGGATGGCTCTGTTTACAAGAACCTGGTTTACGGTACAAGTTCAATATCGCAGAAAGTGAAAAATGGATAAAGAAGTTGTGGTACTTATGTACAATGCAATATCACACAGCAATGAAATCTATGTCATCAGGCCCGTAGCAGCATAATGAGTGGATTCAGGTACGATGATTCTAACTGAAATAAGTCACACAGAAAAAGAAACATCATAAGATATCACTAATACACGGAATGTAAACTTGGCTACACAGGAACTGAATTACAAAACAGAACAGGGTCTCAAATTTAGAAAACCAACTTATGCTTGCTTAAGGGGAAATGTGAGTTGGGGTGCTGCATAAAACCAGAGATTGAAATGAGCACAGATAAAGTTCCTTAAGCCAAATATGGAATAGACAAGAGCTACTCCTTGCTCAATGAAATGGATTAAACACCCCATATTAAACGCCTAAGTATGTACCTGACTAGGAAGTATCTTAAAACCTATGGACTGCTATGTCTCCGAAAGAGAATCAAGCGTGTGTACAGGGGCATAAACGCAGCAGTGATAGGATTGGAGAGGTTCGGTGAGCAAATGAAGTCCCTTTGAAGTCATATTGCATGGTACCCATTCCACGGGTCTCAACTCTCCAGGTTTAAGGTATTCTTCCTTCAGCTAAAACATGCACGTGGAACCCAGAGTATGATCAACCGTGTGATCGGGAGACGTGTTCAAATATGTCTCAGTTTTCGTCCCCTGGTACTCGGGTGCAACATTCCAGACGCTTTACTAACACTCTCCCGACTTGGAGAGTCAGTGCCTTTAACCTCCTGTTTGGCCCAGTTTGCAATTTCTGCGGAAGATGAACAGGAATAGGGAGAACCAATGAGAGACTAGCTGGAGGTGTCTGGACGGGCAAATTTAACTCTCATTTCCCACCAGGAAGAGGAATTAACCAAAGGCTCAGCGTGCCGTGCCGGAACCAGATTAGGGCCTGAAGCAATCCTGCGGTGCTGCGGCCAGCTCACGAGAAAGCGAGTTGAAGAAAGGAGCTCAGGGGCACTGTAATTCACAAACCTGCAGAGTTATAAATGACAGCTATCGTCCAAAAATATACTGAAGTAAGGCTGCCAAGAGGACTTGAAAGCGGGGCAGAATTGCAGGAAACCGATTTCAGGAGGTAGACTGGAATTGCATTTAAAGCATAGGAAAAGAGGCAGAACGTCCACAATGATGCACTTGGCCAAAAAGGGCGTATGCGTTTTTTCCTGAATATATTCAGGAAAAAACGCATACGCCCTTTTTGGCCAACCAAGCAAGCTTGCAAAGGAAATCTGCACTACAATGAAGTCTCACTTCCCCCCGGTCAAAAGGGCCATCTGAAAAAAGTGTAAAATCCAGAAAGGCAGGACAGGCCATGGAGAACTGGGAGCCTTGTTATGCTGATGGGCGGGATGTAAATTGCCAACAGCCACTCGGGAGAAGTGTATGGTGTTTCCTGAAACATCTAAAAAACAAAGCAACAGAGCCTAGGGCACTTCCACTTATGGTCCTATAGCTTAGGGAAATTAAAATCAAAAAGACACAGCCACCCCAAAGGTTGGGACGGCTCTGTTTACAAGAACCTGGTTTACGGTACAAGTTCAATATCGCAGAAAGTGAAAAATGGATAAAGAAGTTGTGGTACTTACGTACAATGCAATATCACTCAGCAAGGAAATCTATGTCATCAGGCCCGTAGCAGCATAATGAGTGGATTCAGGTACGATGATTCTAACTGAAATAAGTCTCACAGGAAAAGAAACATCATAAGATATCACTAATACACGGAATGTAAACTTGGCTACATAGGAACTGAATTACAAAACAGAACAGGGTCTCAAATTTAGAAACCCAACTTATGCTTGCTTAAGGGGAAAGGTGAGTTGGGGTAATGCATAAAACCAGAGATTGAAATGAGCACAGATAAAGTTCCTTAAGCCAAATATGGAATAGACAAGAGCTACTCCTTGCTCAACGAAATGGACTCAACACACCATATTAAATGCCTAAGAGTGTACCTGACTAGGAAGTATCTTAAAACCTATGGATTGCTATGTCTTCGAAAGAGAATCAAGCGTGTGTACAGGGGCATAAACGCAGCAGTGATAGGACTGGAGAGGTTCGGTGAGCATATGAAGACCCTTTGAAGTCATATTGAATGGTACCCATTGCACGGGTCTCAACTCTCCAGGTTTAAGGTATTCTTCCTTCAGCTAAAACATGCATGTGGAACCCAGAGTATGATCAACCGTGTGATCGGGAGACGTGTTCCAATATGTGTCAGTTTTCGTCCCCTGGTACTCGGGTGCAACATTCCAGACGCTTTACTAACACTCTCCCGACTTGGAGAGTCAGTGCCTTTAACCTCCTGTTTGGCCCAGTTTGCAATTTCTGCGGAAGATGAACAGGAATAGGGAGAACCAATGGGAGACTAGCTGGAGGTGTCTGGACGGGCAAATTTAACTCTCATTTCCCACCAGGAAGAGGAATTAACCAAAGGCTCAGCGTGCCGTGCCGGAACCAGATTAGGGCCTGAAGCCATCCTGCGGTGTTGCGGCCAGCTCACGAGAAAGCGAGTTGAAGAAAGGAGCTCTGGGGTACTATAATTCACAAACCTGCAGAGTTATAAATGACAGCTATCGTCCAAAAATATACTGAAGTAAGGCTGCCAAGAGGACTTGAAAGCGGGGCAGAATTGCAGGAAACCGATTTCAGGAGGTAGACTGGAATTGCATTTAAAGCATAGGAAAAGAGGCAGAACGTCCACAATGATGCACTTGGCCAAAAAGGGCGTATGCGTTTTTTCCTGAATATATTCAGGAAAAAACGCATACGCCCTTTTTGGCCAACCAAGCAAGCTTGCAAAGGAAATCTGCACTACAATGAAGTCTCACTTCCCCCCGGTCAAAAGGGCCATCTGAAAAAAGTGTAAAATCCAGAAAGGCAGGACAGGCCATGGAGAACTGGGAGCCTTGTTATGCTGCTGGGCGTCATTTAAATTGCCAACAGCCATTCCGGAGAAGTGTATGGTGTTTCCTGAAACATCTAAAAAACAAAGCAACAGAGCCTAGGGCACTTCCACTTATGGTCCTATAGCTTAGGGAAATTAAAATCAAAAAGACACAGCCACCCCAAAGGTTGGGACGGCTCTGTTTACAAGAACCTGGTTTACGGTACAAGTTCAATATCGCAGAAAGTGAAAAATGGATAAAGAAGTTGTGGTACTTACGTACAATGCAATATCACTCAGCAAGGAAATCTATGTCATCAGGCCCGTAGCAGCATAATGAGTGGATTCAGGTACGATGATTCTAACTGAAATAAGTCACACAGAAAAAGAAACATCATAAGATATCACCAATACACGGAATGTAAACTTGGCTACACAGGAACTGAATTCCAAAACAGAACAGGGTCTCAAATTTAGAAACCCAACTTATGCTTGCTTAAGGGGAAAGGTGAGTTGGGGTGCTGCATAAAACCAGAGATTGAAATGAGCACAGATAAAGTCCCTTAAGCCAAATATGGAATAGACAAGAGCTACTGCTTGCTCAACGAAACGGACTCAACTCCCCATATTAAACGCCTAAGAATGTACCTGACTAGTAAGTAGCTTAAAACCTAAGGAATGCTATGTCTCCGAAAGAGAATCAAGCGTGTGTACAGGGGCATAAACGCAGCAGTGATAGGATTGGAGAAGTTCGGTGAACAAATGAAGACCCTTTGAAGTCATATTGCATGGTACCCATTCCACGGGTCTCAACTCTCCAGGTTTAAGGTATTCTTCCTTCAGCTAAAACATGCATGTGGAACCCAGAGTATGATCAACCGTGTGATCGGGAGATATGTACCAATATGTGTCAGTTGTCGTCCCCTGGTACTCGGGTGCAACATTCCAGACGCTTTACTAACACTCCCGACTTGGAGAGTCAGTGCCTTTAACCTCCTGTTTGGCCCAGTTTGCAATTTCTGCGGAAGATGAACAGGAATAGGGAGAACCAATGAGAGACTAGCTGGAGGTGTCTGGACGGGCAAATTTAACTCTCATTTCGCACCAGGAAGAGGAATTAACCAAAGGCTCAGCGTGCCGTGCCGGAACCAGATTACGGCCTGAAGCAATCCTGCGGTGTTGCGGCCAGCTCACGAGAAAGCGAGTTGAAGAAAGGAGCTCAGGGGCACTGTAATTCACAAACCTGCAGAGTTATAAATGACAGCTATCGTCCAAAAATATACTGAAGTAAGGCTGCCAAGAGGACTTGAAAGCGGGGCAGAATTGCAGGAAACCGATTTCAGGAGGTAGACTGGAATTGCATTTAAAGCATAGGAAAAGAGGCAGAACGTCCACAATGATGCACTTGGCCAAAAAGGGCGTATGCGTTTTTTCCTGAATATATTCAGGAAAAAACGCATACGCCCTTTTTGGCCAACCAAGCAAGCTTGCAAAGGAAATCTGCACTACAATGAAGTCTCACTTCCCCCCGGTCAAAAGGGCCATCTGAAAAAAGTGTAAAATCTAGAAAGGCAGGACAGGCCATGGAGAACTGGGAGCCTTGTTATGCTGATGGGTGGGATGTAAATTGCCAACAGCCACTCGGGAGAAGTGTATGGTGTTTCCTGAAACATCTAAAAAACAAAGCAACAGAGCCTAGGGCACTTCCACTTATGGTCCTATAGCTTAGGGTTATTAAAATCAAAAAGACACAGCCACCCCAAAGATTGGGACGGCTCTGTTTACAAGAACCTGGTTTACGGTACAAGTTCAATATCGCAGAAAGTGAAAAATGGATAAAGAAGTTGTGGTACTTACATACAATGCAGTATCACTCAGCAATGATATCTATGTCATCAGGCCCGTAGCAGCATAATGAGTGGATTCAGGTATGATGATTCTTACTGAAATAAGTCACACAGAAAAAGAAACATCATAAGATATTACTAATACACGGAATGTAAACTTGGCTACACAGGAACTGAATTACAAAACAGAACAGGGTCTCAAATTTAGAAACCCAACTTATGCTTGCTTAAGGGGAAAGGTGAGTTGGGGTGCTGCATAAAACCAGAGATTGAAATGAGCACAGATAAAGTTCCTTAAGCCAAATATGGAATAGACAAGCGGTACCCCTTGCTCAAAGAAATGGACTCAACACACCATATTAAATGCCTAAGAGTGTACCTGACTAGGAAGTATCTTAAAACCTATGGATTGCTATGTCTCCGAAAGAGAATCAAGCGTGTGTACAGGGGCATAAACGCAGCAGTGATAGGACTGGAGAGGTTCGGTGAGCAAATGAAGAACCTTTGAAGTCATATTGCATGGTACCCATTCCACGGGTCTCAACTCTCCAGGTTTATGGTATTCTTCCTTCAGCTAAAACATGCATGTGGAACCCAGAGTATGATCAACCGTGTGATCGGGAGACGTGTTCCAATATGTGTCAGTTTTCGTCCCCTGGTACTCGGGTGCAACATTCCAGACGCTTTACTAACACTCTCCCGACTTGGAGAGTCAGTGCCTTTAACCTCCTGTTTGGTCCAGTTTGCAATTTCTGCGGAAGATGAACAGGAATAGGGAGAACCAATGAGAGACTAGCTGGAGGTGTCTGGACGGGCAAATTTAACTCTCATTTCGCACCAGGAAGAGGAATTAACCAAAGGCTCAGCGTGCCGTGCCGGAACCAGATTAGGGCCTGAAGCCATCCTGCGGTGTTGCGGCCAGCTCACGAGAAAGCGAGTTGAAGAAAGGAGCTCAGGGGCACTGTAATTCACAAACCTGCAGAGTTATAAATGACAGCTATCGTCCAAAAATATACTGAAGTAAGGCTGCCAAGAGGACTTGAAAGCGGGGCAGAATTGCAGGAAACCGATTTCGGGAGGTAGACTGGAATTGCATTTAAAGCATAGGAAAAGAGGCAGAACGTCCACAATGATGCACTTGGCCAAAAAGGGCGTATGCGTTTTTTCCTGAATATATTCAGGAAAAAACGCATACGCCCTTTTTGGCCAACCAAGCAAGCTTGCAAAGGAAATCTGCACTACAATGAAGTCTCACTTCCCCCCGGTCAAAAGGGCCATCTGAAAAAAGTGTAAAATCCAGAAAGGCAGGACAGGCCATGGAGAACTGGGAGCCTTGTTATGCTGATGGGCGGGATGTAAATTGCCAACAGCCACTCGGGAGAAGTGTATGGTGTTTCCTGAAACATCTAAAAAACAAAGCAACAGAGCGTAGGGCACTTCCACTTATGGTCCTATAGCTTAGGGAAATTAAAATCAAAAAGACACAGCCACCCCAAAGGTTGGGACGGCTCTGTTTACAAGAACGTGGTTTACGGTACAAGTTCAATATCGCAGAAAGTGAAAAATGGATAAAGAAGTTGTGGTACTTATGTACAATGCAATATCACACAGCAATGAAATCTATGTCATCAGGCCCGTAGCAGCATAATGAGTGGATTCAGGTACGATGATTCTAACTGAAATAAGTCACACAGAAAAAGAAACATCATAAGATAACACTAATACACGGAATGTAAACTTGGCTACACAGGAACTGAATTACAAAACAGAACAGGGTCTCAAATTTAGAAACCCAACTTATGCTAGCTTAAGGGGAAAGGTGAGTTGGGGTGCTGCATAAAACCAGAGATTGAAATGAGCACAGATAAAGTTCCTTAAGCCAAATATGGAATAGACAAGAGCTACTCCTTGCTCAACGAAATGGACTCAACACCCCATATTAAACGCCTAAGAATGTACCTGACTAGGAAGTATCTTAAAACCTATGGATTGCTATGTCTCCGAAAGAGAATCAAGCGTGTGTACAGGGGCATAAACGCAGCAGTGATAGGATTGGAGAAGTTCGGTGAACAAATGAAGACCCTTTGAAGTCATATTGCATGGTACCCATTCCACGGGTCTCAACTCTCCAGGTTTAAGGTATTCTTCCTTCAGCTAAAACATGCATGTGGAACCCAGAGTATGATCAACCGTGTGATCGGGAGACGTGTTCCAATATGTGTCAGTTTTCGTCCCCTGGTACTCGGGTGCAACATTCCAGACGCTTTACTAACACTCTCCCGACTTGGAGAGTCAGTGCCTTTAACCTCCTGTTTGGCCCAGTTTGCAATTTCTGCGGAAGATAAACAGGAATAGGGAGAACCAATGGGAGACTAGCTGGAGGTGTCTGGACGGGCAAATTTAACTCTCATTTCCCACCAGGAAGAGGAATTAACCAAAGGCTCAGCGTGCCGCGCCGGAACCAGATTAGGGCCTGAAGCCATCCTGTGGTGTTGCGGCCAGCTCACGAGAAAGTGAGTTGAAGAAAGGAGCTCGGGGGCACTGTAATTCACAAACCTGCAGAGTTATAAATGACAGCTATCGTCCAAAAATATACTGAAGTAAGGCTGCCAAGAGGACTTGAAAGCGGGGCAGAATTGCAGGAAACCGATTTCAGGAGGTAGACTGGAATTGCATTTAAAGCATAGGAAAAGAGGCAGAACGTCCACAATGATGCACTTGGCCAAAAAGGGCATATGCGTTTTTTCCTGAATATATTCAGGAAAAAACGCATACGCCCTTTTTGGCCAACCAAGCAAGCTTGCAAAGGAAATCTGCACTACAATGAAGTCTCACTTCCCCCCGGTCAAAAGGGCCATCTGAAAAAAGTGTAAACTCCAGAAAGGCAGGACAGGCCATGGAGAACTGGGAGCCTTGTTATGCTGATGGGCGGGATGTAAATTGCCAACAGCCACTCAGGAGAAGTGTATGGTCTTTCCTGAAACATCTAAAAAACAAAGCAACAGAGCCTAGGGCACTTCCACTTATGGTCCTATAGCTTAGGGAAATTAAAATCAAAAAGACACAGCCACCCCAAAGGTTGGACGGCTCTGTTTACAAGAACCTGGTTTACGGTACAAGTTCAATATCGCAGAAAGTGAAAAATGGATAAAGAAGTTGTGGTACTTACGTACAATGCAGTATCACTCAGCAAGGAAATCTATGTCATCAGGCCCGTAGCAGCATAATGAGTGGATTCAGGTATGATGATTCTTACTGAAATAAGTCACACAGAAAAAGAAACATCATAAGATATCACTAATACACGGAATGTAAACTTGGCTACACAGGAACTGAATTACAAAACAGAACAGGGTCTCAAATTTAGAAACCCAACTTATGCTAGCTTAAGGGGAAAGGTGAGTTCGGGTGCTGCATAAAACCAGAGATTGAAATGAGCACAGATAAAGTTCCTTAAGCCAAATATGGAATAGACAAGAGCTACTCCTTGCTCAACGAAATGGACTCAACACCCCATATTAAACGCCTAAGAATGTACCTGACTAGGAAGTATCTTAAAACCTATGGATTGCTATGTCTCCGAAAGAGAATCAAGCGTCTGTACAGGGGCATAAAGGCAGCAGTGATAGGACTGGAGAGGTTCGGTGAACAAATGAAGACCCTTTGAAGTCATATTGCATGGTACCCATTCCACGGGTCTCAACTCTCCAGGTTTAAGGTATTCTTCCTTCAGCTAAAACATGCATGTAGAACCCAGAGTATGATCAACCGTGTGATCGGGAGACGTGTTCCAATATGTGTCAGTTTTCGTCCCCTGGTACTCGGGTGCAACATTCCAGACGCTTTACTAACACTCTCCCGACTTGGAGAGTCAGTGCCTTTAACCTCCTGTTTGGCCCAGTTTGCAATTTCTGCGGAAGATGAACAGGAATAGGGAGAACCAATGACAGACTAGCTGGAGGTTTCTGGACGGGCAAATTTAACTCCCATTTCCCACCAGGAAGAGGAATTAACCAAAGGCTCAGCATGCCGTGCCGGAACCAGATTAGGGCCTGAAGCCATCCTGTGGTGTTGCGGCCAGCTCACGAGAAAGCGAGTTGAAGAAAGGAGCTCAGGGGCACTGTAATTCACAAACCTGCAGAGTTATAAATGACAGCTATCGTCCAAAAATATACTGAAGTAAGGCTGCCAAGAGGACTTGAAAGCGGGGCAGAATTGCAGGAAACCGATTTCAGGAGGTAGACTGGAATTGCATTTAAAGCATAGGAAAAGAGGCAGAACGTCGACAATGATGCACTTGGCCAAAAAGGGCGTATGCGTTTTTTCCTGAATATATTCAGGAAAAAACGCATACGCCCTTTTTGGCCAACCAAGCAAGCTTGCAAAGGAAATCTGCACTACAATGAAGTCTCACTTCCCCCCGGTCAAAAGGGCCATCTGAAAAAAGTGTAAACTCCAGAAAGGCAGGACAGGCCATGGAGAACTGGGAGCCTTGTTATGCTGATGGGCGGGATGTAAATTGCCAACAGCCACTCAGGAGAAGTGTATGGTCTTTCCTGAAACATCTAAAAAACAAAGCAACAGAGCCTAGGGCACTTCCACTTATGGTCCTATAGGTTAGGGAAATTAAAATCAAAAAGACACAGCCACCCCAAAGATTGGGACGGCTCTGTTTACAAGAACCTGGTTTACGGTACAAGTTCAATATCGCAGAAAGTGAAAAATGGATAAAGAAGTTGTGGTACTTACGTACAATGCAGTATCACTCAGCAATGATATCTATGTCATCAGGCCCGTAGCAGCATAATGAGTGGATTCAGGTATGATGATTCTTACTGAAATAAGTCACACAGAAAAAGAAACATCATAAGATATCACTAATACACGGAATGTAAACTTGGCTACACAGGAACTGAATTACAAAACAGAACAGGGTCTCAAATTTAGAAACCCAACTTATGCTTGCTTAAGGGGAAAGGTGAGTTGGGGTGCTGCATAAAACCAGAGTGGGGTGCTGCATAAAACCAGGTATTCTTCCTTCAGCTAAAACATGCATGTGGAACCCAGAGTAGGATCAACCGTGTGATCGGGAGACGTGTTCCAATATGTGTCAGTTTTCGTCCCCTGGTACTCGGGTGCAACATTCCAGACGCTTTACTAACACTCTCCCGACTTGGAGAGTCAGTGCCTTTAACCTCCTGTTTGGTCCAGTTTGCAATTTCTGCGGAAGATGAACAGGAATAGGGAGAACCAATGAGAGACTAGCTGGAGGTGTCTGGACGGGCAAATTTAACTCTCATTTCCCACCAGGAAGAGGAATTAACCAAAGGCTCAGCGTGCCGTGCCGGAACCAGATTAGGGCCTGAAGCCATCCTGCGGTGTTGCGGCCGGCTCACGAGAAAGCGAGTTGAAGAAAGGAGCTCAGGGGCACTGTAATTCACAAACCTGCAGAGTTATAAATGACAGCTATCGTCCAAAAATATACTGAAGTAAGGCTGCCAAGAGGACTTGAAAGCGGGGCAGAATTGCAGGAAACCGATTTCAGGAGGTAGACTGGAATTGCATTTAAAGCATAGGAAAAGAGGCAGAACGTCCACAATGATGCACTTGGCCAGAAAGGGCGTATGCGTTTTTTCCTGAATATATTCAGGAAAAAACGCATACGCCCTTTTTGGCCAACCAAGCAAGCTTGCAAAGGAAATCTGCACTACAATGAAGTCTCACTTCCCCCCGGTCAAAAGGGCCATCTGAAAAAAGTGTAAACTCCAGAAAGGCAGGACAGGCCATGGAGAACTGGGAGCCTTGTTATGCTGATGGGCGGGATGTAAATTGCCAACAGCCACTCAGGAGAAGTGTATGGTCTTTCCTGAAACATCTAAAAAACAAAGCAACAGAGCCTAGGGCACTTCCACTTATGGTCCTATAGCTTAGGGAAATTAAAATCAAAAAGACACAGCCACCCCAAAGGTTGGGACGGCACTGTTTACAAGAACCTGGTTTACAGTACAAGTTCAATATCGCAGAAAGTGAAAAATGGATAAAGAAGTTGTGGTACTTACGTACAATGCAATATCACACAGCAATGAAATCTATGTCATCAGGCCCGTAGCAGCATAATGAGTGGATTCAGGTACGATGATTCTAAGTGAAATAAGTCACACAGAAAAAGAAACATCATAAGATATCACTAATACACGGAATATAAACTTGGCTACAGAGGAACTGAATTACAAAACAGAACAGGGTCTCAAATTTAGAAAACCAACTTATGCTTGCTTAAGGGGAAAGGTGAGTTGGGGTGCTGCATAAAACCAGAGATTGAAATGAGCACAGATAAAGTTCCTTAAGCCAAATATGGAATAGACAAGAGCTACTCGTTGCTCAACGAAATGGACTCAACACACCATATTAAATGCCTAAGAGTGTACCTGACTAGGAAGTATCTTAAAACCTATGGATTGCTATGTCTTCGAAAGAGAATCAAGCGTGTGTACAGGGGCATAAACGCAGCAGTGATAGGACTGGAGAGGTTCGGTGAGCAAATGAAGACCCTTTGAAGTCATATTGCATGGTACCCATTCCACGGGTCTCAACTCTCCAGGTTTAAGGTATTCTTCCTTCAGCTAAAACATGCATGTGGAACCCAGAGTATGATCAACCGTGTGATCGGGAGACGTGTTCCAATATGTGTCAGTTTTCGTCCCCTGGTACTCGGGTGCAACATTCCAGACGCTTTACTAACACTCTCCCGACTTGGAGAGTCAGTGCCTTTAACCTCCTGTTTGGTCCAGTTTGCAATTTCTGCGGAAGATGAACAGGAATAGGGAGAACCAATGAGAGACTAGCTGGAGGTGTCTGGACGGGAAAATTTAACTCTCATTTCCCACCAGGAAGAGGAATTAACCAAAGGCTCAGCGTGCCGTGCCGGAACCAGATTAGGGCCTGAAGCCATCCTGCGGTGTTGCGGCCAGCTCACGAGAAACCGAGTTGAAGAAAGGAGCTCAGGGGCACTGTAATTCACAAACCTGCAGAGTTATAAATGACAGCTATCGTCCAAAAATATACTGAAGTAAGGCTGCCAAGAGGACTTGAAAGCGGGGCAGAATTGCAGGAAACCGATTTCAGGAGGTAGACTGGAATTGCATTTAAAGCATAGGAAAAGAGGCAGAACGTCCACAATGATGCACTTGGCCAAAAAGGGCGTATGCGTTTTTTCCTGAATATATTCAGGAAAAAACGCATACGCCCTTTTTGGCCAACCAAGCAAGCTTGCAAAGGAAATCTGCACTACAATGAAGTCTCACTTCCCCCCGGTCAAAAGGGCCATCTGAAAAATGTGTAAAATCCAGAAAGGCAGGACAGGCCATGGAGAACTGGGAGCCTTGTTATGCTGATGGGCGGGATGTAAATTGCCAACAGCCACTCGGGAGAAGTGTATGGTGTTTCCTGAAACATCTAAAAAACAAAGCAACAGAGCCTAGGGCACTTCCACTTATGGTCCTATAGCTTAGGGAAATTAAAATCAAAAAGGCACAGCCACCCCAAAGGTTGGACAGCTCTGTTTACAAGAACCTGGTTTACGGTACAAGTTCAATA
This sequence comes from Lagenorhynchus albirostris, assembly GCF_949774975.1. NCBI lineage: Eukaryota > Metazoa > Chordata > Mammalia > Artiodactyla > Delphinidae > Lagenorhynchus > Lagenorhynchus albirostris. Next base: position 95,658,827 of record NC_083100.1, on the reverse strand, counting down.
TCGCAGAAAGTGAAAAATGGATAAAGAAGTTGTGGTACTTATGTACAATGCAATATCACAGAGGAATGAAATCTATGTCATCAGGCCCGTAGCAGCATAATGAGTGGATTCAGGTACGATGATTCTAACTGAAATAAGTCACACAGAAAAAGAAACATCATAAGATATCACTAATACACGGAATGTAAACTTGGCTACACAGGAACTGAATTACAAAACAGAACAGGGTCTCAAATTTAGAAACCCAACTTATGCTTGCTTAAGGGGAAAGGTGAGTTGGGGTGCTGCATAAAACCAGAGATTGAAATGAGCACAGATAAAGTTCCTTAAGCCAAATATGGAATAGACAAGAGCTACTCCTTGCTCAACGAAATTGACTCAACACCCCATATTAAACGCCTAAGTATGTACCTGACTAAGAAGTATCTTAAAACCTATGGACTGCTATGTCTCCGAAAGAGAATCAAGCGTGTGTACAGGGGCATAAACGCAGCAGTGATAGGATTGGAGAGGTTCCGTGAGCAAATGAAGTCCCTTTGAAGTCATATTGCATGGTACCCATTCCACGGGTCTCAACTCTCCAGGTTTAAGGTATTCTTCCTTCAGCTAAAACATGCACGTGGAACCCAGAGTATGATCAACCGTGTGATCGGGAGACGTGTTCAAATATGTCTCAGTTTTCGTCCCCTGGTACTCGGGTGCAACATTCCAGACGCTTTACTAACACTCTCCCGACTTGGAGAGTCAGTGCCTTTAACCTCCTGTTTGGCCCAGTTTGCAATTTCTGCGGAAGATGAACAGGAATAGGGAGAACCAATGAGAGACTAGCTGGAGGTGTCTGGACGGGCAAATTTAACTCTCATTTCCCACCAGGAAGAGGAATTAACCAAAGGCTCAGCGTGCCGTGCCGGAACCAGATTAGGGCCTGAAGCAATCCTGCGGTGTTGCGGCCAGCTCACGAGAAAGCGAGTTGAAGAAAGGAGCTCAGGGGCACTGTAATTCACAAACCTGCAGAGTTATAAATGACAGCTATCGTCCAAAAATATACTGAAGTAAGGCTGCCAAGAGGACTTGAAAGCGGGGCAGAATTGCAGGAAACCGATTTCAGGAGGTAGACTGGAATTGCATTTAAAGCATAGGAAAAGAGGCAGAACGTCCACAATGATGCACTTGGCCAAAAAGGGCGTATGCGTTTTTTCCTGAATATATTCAGGAAAAAACGCATACGCCCTTTTTGGCCAACCAAGCAAGCTTGCAAAGGAAATCTGCACTACAATGAAGTCTCACTTCCCCCCGGTCAAAAGGGCCATCTGAAAAAAGTGTAAAATCCAGAAAGGCAGGACAGGCCATGGAGAACTGGGAGCCTTGTTATGCTGATGGGCGGGATGTAAATTGCCAACAGCCACTCGGGAGAAGTGTATGGTGTTTCCTGAAACATCTAAAAAACAAAGCAACAGAGCCTAGGGCACTTCCACTTATGGTCCTATAGCTTAGGGAAATTAAAATCAAAAAGACACAGCCACCCCAAAGGTTGGGACGGCTCTGTTTACAAGAACCTGGTTTACGGTACAAGTTCAATATCGCAGAAAGTGAAAAATGGATAAAGAAGTTGTGGTACTTACGTACAATGCAATATCACTCAGCAAGGAAATCTATGTCATCAGGCCCGTAGCAGCATAATGAGTGGATTCAGGTACGATGATTCTAACTGAAATAAGTCTCACAGGAAAAGAAACATCATAAGATATCACTAATACACGGAATGTAAACTTGGCTACATAGGAACTGAATTACAAAACAGAACAGGGTCTCAAATTTAGAAACCCAACTTATGCTTGCTTAAGGGGAAAGGTGAGTTGGGGTAATGCATAAAACCAGAGATTGAAATGAGCACAGATAAAGTTCCTTAAGCCAAATATGGAATAGACAAGAGCTACTCGTTGCTCAACGAAATGGACTCAACACCCCATATTAAACGCCTAAGAATGTACCTGACTAGGAAGTATCTTAAAACCTATGGACTGCTATGTCTCCGAAAGAGAATCAAGCGTGTGTACAGGGCCATAAACGCAGCAGTGATAGGATTGGAGAGGTTCGGTGAGCAAATGAAGACCCTTTGAAGTCATATTGCATGGTACCCATTCCACGTGTCTCAACTTTCCAGGTTTAAGGGATTCTTCCTTCAGCTAAAACATGCATGTGGAACCCAGAGTATGATCAACCATGTGAGCGGGAGACGTGTTCAAATATGTGTCAGTTTTCGTCCCCTGGTACTCGGGTGCAACATTCCAGACGCTTTACGAACACTCTCCCGACTTGGAGATTCAGTGCCTTTAACCTCCTGTTTGGCCCAGTTTGCAATTTCTGCGGAAGATGAACAGGAATAGGGAGAACCAATGACAGACTAGCTGGAGGTGTCTGGACGGGCAAATTTAACTCTCATTTCCCACCAGGAAGAGGAATTAACCAAAGGCTCAACGTGCCGTGCCGGAACCAGATTAGGGCCTGAAGCCATCCTGCGGTGTTGCGGCCAGCTCACGAGAAAGCGAGTTGAAGAAAGGAGCTCAGGGGCACTGTAATTCACAAACCTGCAGAGTTATAAATGACAGCTATCGTCCAAAAATATACTGAAGTAAGGCTGCCAAGAGGACTTGAAAGCGGGGCAGAATTGCAGGAAACCGATTTCAGGAGGTAGACTGGAATTGCATTTAAAGCATAGGAAAAGAGGCAGAACGTCCACAATGATGCACTTGGCCAAAAAGGGCGTATGCGTTTTTTCCTGAATATATTCAGGAAAAAACGCATACGCCCTTTTTGGCCAACCAAGCAAGCTTGCAAAGGAAATCTGCACTACAATGAAGTCTCACTTCCCCCCGGTCAAAAGGGCCATCTGAAAAAAGTGTAAAATCCAGAAAGGCAGGACAGGCCATGGAGAACTGGAAGCCTTGTTATGCTGATGGGCGGGATGTAAATTGCCAACAGCCACTCGGGAGAAGTGTATGGTGTTTCCTGAAACATCTAAAAAACAAAGCAACAGAGCCTAGGGCACTTCCACTTATGGTCCTATAGCTTAGGGAAATTAAAATCAAAAAGACACAGCCACCCCAAAGGTTGGGACGGCTCTGTTTACAAGAACCTGGTTTACAGTACAAGTTCAATATCGCAGAAAGTGAAAAATGGATAAAGAAGTTGTGGTACTTACGTACAATGCAATATCACTCAGCAATGAAATCTATGTCATCAGGCCCGTAGCAGCATAATGAGTGGATTCAGGTACGATGATTCTAACTGAAATAAGTCACACAGAAAAAGAAACATCATAAGATATCACTAATACACGGAATGTAAACTTGGCTACAGAGGAACTGAATTCCAAAACAGAACAGGTTCTCAAATTTAGAAACACAACTTATGCTTGCTTAAGGGGAAAGGTGAGTTGGGGTGCTGCATAAAACCAGAGATTGAAATGAGCACAGATAAAGTTCCTTAAGCCAAATATGGAATAGACTAGAGCTACTCCTTGCTCAACGAAATGGACTCAACACTCCATATTAAATGCCTAAGAGTGTACCTGACTAGGAAGTATCTTAAAACCTATGGATTGCTATGTCTCCGAAAGAGAATCAAGCGTGTGTACAGGGGCATAAAGGCAGCAGTGATAGGACTGGAGAGGTTCGGTGAGCAAATGAAGACCCTTTGAAGTCATATTGCATGGTACCCATTCCACGGGTCTCAACTCTCCAGGTTTAAGGTATTCTTCCTTCAGCTAAAACATGCATGTGGAACCCAGAGTATGATCAACCGTGTGATCGGGAGACGTGTTCCAATATGTGTCAGTTTTCGTCCCCTGGTACTCGGGTGCAACATTCCAGACGCTTTACTAACACTCTCCCGACTTGGAGAGTCAGTGCCTTTAACCTCCTGTTTGGTCCAGTTTGCAATTTCTGCGGAAGATGAACAGGAATAGGGAGAACCAATGAGAGACTAGCTGGAGGTGTCTGGACGGGAAAATTTAACTCTCATTTCCCACCAGGAAGAGGAATTAACCAAAGGCTCAGTGTGCCGTGCCGGAACCAGATTAGGGCCTGAAGCCATCCTGCGGTGTTGCGGCCAGCTCACGAGAAACCGAGTTGAAGAAAGGAGCTCAGGGGCACTGTAATTCACAAACCTGCAGAGTTATAAATGACAGCTATCATCCAAAAATATACTGAAGTAAGGCTGCCAAGAGGACTTGAAAGCGGGGCAGAATTGCAGGAAACCGATTTCAGGAGGTAGACTGGAATTGCATTTAAAGCATAGGAAAAGAGGCAGAACGTCCACAATGATGCACTTGGCCAAAAAGGACGTATGCGTTTTTTCCTGAATATATTCAGGAAAAAACGCATACGCCCTTTTTGGCCAACCAAGCAAGCTTGCAAAGGAAATCTGCACTACAATGAAGTCTCACTTCCCCCCGGTCAAAAGGGCCATCTGAAAAAAGTGTAAAATCTAGAAAGGCAGGACAGGCCATGGAGAACTGGGAGCCTTGTTATGCTGATGGGTGGGATGTAAATTGCCAACAGCCACTCGGCAGAAGTGTATGGTGTTTCCTGAAACATCTAAAAAACAAAGCAACAGAGCCTAGGGCACTTCCACTTATGGTCCTATAGCTTAGGGAAATTAAAATCAAAAAGACACAGCCACCCCAAAGATTGGGACGGCTCTGTTTACAAGAACCTGGTTTACGGTACAAGTTCAATATCGCAGAAAGTGAAAAATGGATAAAGAAGTTGTGGTACTTACGTACAATGCAGTATCACTCAGCAATGATATCTATGTCATCAGGCCCGTAGCAGCATAATGAGTGGATTCAGGTATGATGATTCTTACTGAAATAAGTCACACAGAAAAAGAAACATCATAAGATATCACTAATACACGGAATGTAAACTTGGCTACACAGGAACTGAATTACAAAACAGAACAGGGTCTCAAATTTAGAAACCCAACTTATGCTTGCTTAAGGGGAAAGGTGAGTTGGGGTGCTGCATAAAACCAGAGATTGAAATGAGCACAGATAAAGTTCCTTAAGCCAAATATGGAATAGACAAGAGGTACCCCTTGCTCAAAGAAATGGACTCAACACACCATATTAAATGCCTAAGAGTGTACCTGACTAGGAAGTATCTTAAAACCTATGGATTGCTATGTCTCCGAAAGAGAATCAAGCGTGTGTACAGGGGCATAAACGCAGCAGTGATAGGACTGGAGAGGTTCGGTGAGCAAATGAAGAACCTTTGAAGTCATATTGCATGGTACCCATTCCACGGGTCTCAACTCTCCAGGTTTATGGTATTCTTCCTTCAGCTAAAACATGCATGTGGAACCCAGAGTATGATCAACCGTGTGATCGGGAGACGTGTTCCAATATGTGTCAGTTTTCGTCCCCTGGTACTCGGGTGCAACATTCCAGACGCTTTACTAACACTCTCCCGACTTGGAGAGTCAGTGCCTTTAACCTCCTGTTTGGTCCAGTTTGCAATTTCTGCGGAAGATGAACAGGAATAGGGAGAACCAATGAGAGACTAGCTGGAGGTGTCTGGACGGGCAAATTTAACTCTCATTTCCCACCAGGAAGAGGAATTAACCAAAGGCTCAGCGTGCCGTGCCGGAACCAGATTAGGGCCTGAAGCCATCCTGCGGTGTTGCGGCCAGCTCACGAGAAACCGAGTTGAAGAAAGGAGCTCAGGGGCACTGTAATTCACAAACCTGCAGAGTTATAAATGACAGCTATCGTCCAAAAATATACTGAAGTAAGGCTGCCAAGAGGACTTGAAAGCGGTGCAGAATTGCAGGAAACCGATTTCAGGAGGTAGACTGGAATTGCATTTAAAGCATAGGAAAAGAGGCAGAACGTCCACAATGATGCACTTGGCCAAAAAGGGCGTATGCGTTTTTTCCTGAATATATTCAGGAAAAAACGCATACGCCCTTTTTGGCCAACCAAGCAAGCTTGCAAAGGAAATCTGCACTACAATGAAGTCTCACTTCCCCCCGGTCAAAAGGGCCATCTGAAAAAAGTGTAAAATCCAGAAAGGCAGGACAGGCCATGGAGAACTGGGAGCCTTGTTATGCTGATGGGCGGGATGTAAATTGCCAACAGCCACTCGGGAGAAGTGTATGGTGTTTCCTGAAACATCTAAAAAACAAAGCAACAGAGCCTAGGGCACTTCCACTTATGGTCCTATAGCTTAGGGAAATTAAAATCAAAAAGACACAGCCACCCCAAAGGTTGGGACGGCTCTGTTTACAAGAACCTGGTTTACGGTACAAGTTCAATATCGCAGAAAGTGAAAAATGGATAAAGAAGTTGTGGTACTTACATACAATGCAATATCACTCAGCAATGAAATCTATGTCATCAGGCCCGTAGCAGCATAATGAGTGGATTCAGGTACGATGATTCTAACTGAAATAAGTCTCACAGGAAAAGAAACATCATAAGATATCACTAATACACGGAATGTAAACTTGGCTACATAGGAACTGAATTACAAAACAGAACAGGGTCTCAAATTTAGAAACCCAACTTATGCTTGCTTAAGGGGAAAGGTGAGTTGGGGTAATGCATAAAACCAGAGATTGAAATGAGCACAGATAAAGTTCCTTAAGCCAAATATGGAATAGACAAGAGCTACTCCTTGCTCAACGAAATGCACTCAACACCCCATATTAAACGCCTAAGAATGTACCTGACTAGGAAGTATCTTAAAACCTATGGACTGCTATGTCTCCGAAAGAGAATCAAGCGTGTGTACAGGGCCATAAACGCAGCAGTGATAGGATTGGAGAGGTTCGGTGAGCAAATGAAGACCCTTTGAAGTCATATTGCATGGTACCCATTCCACGTGTCTCAACTTTCCAGGTTTAAGGGATTCTTCCTTCAGCTAAAACATGCATGTGGAACCCAGAGTATGATCAACCATGTGAGCGGGAGACGTGTTCAAATATGTGTCAGTTTTCGTCCCCTGGTACTCGGGTGCAACATTCCAGACGCTTTACGAACACTCTCCCGACTTGGAGATTCAGTGCCTTTAACCTCCTGTTTGGCCCAGTTTGCAATTTCTGCGGAAGATGAACAGGAATAGGGAGAACCAATGACAGACTAGCTGGAGGTGTCTGGACGGGCAAATTTAACTCTCATTTCCCACCAGGAAGAGGAATTAACCAAAGGCTCAGCGTGCCGTGCCGGAACCAGATTAGGGCCTGAAGCAATCCTGCGGTGTTGCGGCCAGCTCACGAGAAAGCGAGTTGAAGAAAGGAGCTCAGGGGCACTGTAATTCACACCTGCAGAGTTATAAATGACAGCTATCGTCCAAAAATATACTGAAGTAAGGCTGCCAAGAGGACTTGAAAGCGGGGCAGAATTGCAGGAAACCGATTTCAGGAGGTAGACTGGAATTGCATTTAAAGCATAGGAAAAGAGGCAGAACGTCCACAATGATGCACTTGGCCAAAAAGGGCGTATGCGTTTTTTCCTGAATATATTCAGGAAAAAACGCATACGCCCTTTTTGGCCAACCAAGCAAGCTTGCAAAGGAAATCTGCACTACAATGAAGTCTCACTTCCCCCCGGTCAAAAGGGCCATCTGAAAAAAGTGTAAAATCCAGAAAGGCAGGACAGGCCATGGAGAAGTGGGAGCCTTGTTATGCTGATGGGCGGGATGTAAATTGCCAACAGCCACTCGGGAGAAGTGTATGGTGTTCCCTGAAACATCTAAAAAACAAAGCAACAGAGCCTAGGGCACTTCCACTTATGGTCTTATAGCTTAGGGAAATTAAAATCAAAAAGACACAGCCACCCCAAAGGTTGGGACGGCTCTGTTTACAAGAACCCGGTTTACGGTACAAGTTCAATATCGCAGAAAGTGAAAAATGGATAAAGAAGTTGTGGTACTTACGTACAATGCAATATCACTCAGCAAGGAAATCTATGTCATCAGGCCCGTAGCAGCATAATGAGTGGATTCAGGTACGATGATTCTAACTGAAATAAGTCACACAGAAAAAGAAACATCATAAGATATCACTAATACACGGAATGTAAACTTGGCTACACAGGAACTGAATTCCAAAACAGAACAGGGTCTCAAATTTAGAAACCCAACTTATGCTTGCTTAAGGGGAAAAGTGAGTTGGGGTGCTGCATAAAACCAGAGATTGAAATGAGCACAGATAAAGTCCCTTAAGCCAAATATGGAATAGACAAGAGCTACTGCTTGCTCAACGAAACGGACTCAACACCCCATATTAAACGCCTAAGAATGTACCTGACTAGTAAGTAGCTTAAAACCTAAGGAATGCTATGTCTCCGAAAGAGAATCAAGCGTGTGTACAGGGCCATAAACGCAGCAGTGATAGGATTGGAGAGGTTCGGTGAGCAAATGAAGACGCTTTGAAGTCATATTGCATGGTACCCATTCCACGGGTCTCAACTCTCCAGGTTTAAGGTATTCTTCCTTCAGCTAAAACATACATGTGGAACCCAGAGTATGATCAACCATGTGATCGGGAGACGTGTTCCAATATGTGTCAGTTTTCGTCCCCTGGTACTCGGGTGCAACATTCCAGACGCTTTACTAACACTCTCCCGACTTGGAGAGTCAGTGCCTTTAACCTCCTGTTTGGCCCAGTTTGCAATTTCTGCGGAAGATGAACAGGAATAGGGAGAACCAACGACAGACTAGCTGGAGGTGTCTTGACGGGCAAATTTAACTCTCATTTCGCACCAGGAAGAGGAATTAACCAAAGGCTCAGCGTGCCGTGCCGGAACCAGATTAGGGCCTGAAGCTATCCTGCGGTGTTGCGGCCAGCTCGCGAGAAAGCGAGTTGAAGAAAGGAGCTCAGGGGCACTGTAATTCACAAACCTGCAGAGTTATAAATGATAGCTATCGTCCAAAAATATACTGAAGTAAGGCTGCCAAGAGGACTTGAAAGCGGTGCAGAATTGCAGGAAACCGATTTCGGGAGGTAGACTGGAATTGCATTTAAAGCATAGGAAAAGAGGCAGAACGTCCACAATGATGCACTTGGCCAAAAAGGGCGTATGCGTTTTTTCCTGAATATATTCAGGAAAAAACGCATACGCCCTTTTTGGCCAACCAAGCAAGCTTGCAAAGGAAATCTGCACTACAATGAAGTCTCACTTCCCCCCGGTCAAAAGGGCCATCTGAAAAAAGTGTAAAATCCAGAAAGGCAGGACAGGCCATGGAGAACTGGGAGCCTTGTTATGCTGATGGGCGGGATGTAAATTGCCAACAGCCACTCGGGAGAAGTGTATGGTGTTTCCTGAAACATCTAAAAAACAAAGCAACAGAGCCTAGGGCACTTCCACTTATGGTCCTATAGCTTAGGGAAATTAAAATAAAAAAGACACAGCCACCCCAAAGGTTGGGACGGCTCTGTTTACAAGAACGTGGTTTACGGTACAAGTTCAATATCGCAGAAAGTGAAAAATGGATAAAGAAGTTGTGGTACTTACGTACAATGCAATATCACTCAGCAATGAAATCTATGTCATCAGGCCCGTAGCAGCATAATGAGTGGATTCAGGTACGATGATTCTTACTGAAATAAGTCTCACAGGAAAAGAAACATCATAAGATATCACTAATACACGGAATGTAAACTTGGCTACATAGGAACTGAATTACAAAACAGAACAGGGTCTCAAATTTAGAAACCCAACTTATGCTTGCTTAAGGGGAAAGGTGAGTTGGGGTAATGCATAAAACCAGAGATTGAAATGAGCACAGATAAAGTTCCTTAAGCCAAATATGGAATAGACAAGAGCTACTCCTTGCTCAACGAAATGCACTCAACACCCCATATTAAACGCCTAAGAATGTACCTGACTAGGAAGTATCTTAAAACCTATGGACTGCTATGTCTCTGAAAGAGAATCAAGCGTGTGTACAGGGGCATAAACGCAGCAGTGATAGGATTGGAGAGGTTCGGTGAGCAAATGAAGTCCCTATGAAGTCATATTGCATGGTACCCATTCCACGGGTCTCAACTCTCCAGGTTTAAGGTATTCTTCCTTCAGCTAAAACATGCACGTGGAACCCAGAGTATGATCAACCGTGTGATCGGGAGACGTGTTCCAATATGTCTCAGTTTTCGTCCCCTGGTACTCGGGTGCAACATTCCAGACGCTTTACTAACACTCTCCCGACTTGGAGAGTCAGTGCCTTTAACCTCCTGTTTGGCCCAGTTTGCAATTTCTGCGGAAGATGAACAGGAATAGGGAGAACCAATGAGAGACTAGCTGGAGGTGTCTGGACGGGCAAATTTAACTCTCATTTCCCACCAGGAAGAGGAATTAACCAAAGGCTCAGCGTGCCGTGCCGGAACCAGATTAGGGTCTGAAGCAATCCTGCGGTGTTGCGGCAAGCTCACGAGAAAGCGAGTTGAAGAAAGGAGCTCAGGGGCACTGTAATTCACAAACCTGCAGAGTTATAAATGACAGCTATCGTCCAAAAATATACTGAAGTAAGGCTGCCAAGAGGACTTGAAAGCGGGGCAGAATTGCAGGAAACTGATTTCAGGAGGTAGACTGGAATTGCATTTAAAGCATAGGAAAAGAGGCAGAACGTCCACAATGATGCACTTGGCCAAAAAGGGCGTATGCGTTTTTTCCTGAATATATTCAGGAAAAAACGCATACGCCCTTTTTGGCCAACCAAGCAAGCTTGCAAAGGAAATCTGCACTACAATGAAGTCTCACTTCCCCCCGGTCAAAAGGGCCATCTGAAAAAAGTGTAAAATCCAGAAAGGCAGGACAGGCCATGGAGAACTGGGAGCCTTGTTATGCTGATGGGCGGGATGTAAATTGCCAACAGCCACTCGGGAGAAGTGTATGGTGTTTCCTGAAACATCTAAAAAACAAAGCAACAGAGCCTAGGGCACTTCCACTTATGGTCCTATAGCTTAGGGAAATTAAAATAAAAAAGACACAGCCACCCCAAAGGTTGGGACGGCTCTGTTTACAAGAACCTGGTTTACGGTACAAGTTCAATATCGCAGAAAGTGAAAAATGGATAAAGAAGTTGTGGTACTTACGTACAATGCAGTATCACTCAACAAGGAAATCTAAGTCATCAGGCCCGTAGCAGCATAATGAGTGGATTCAGGTACGATGATTCTAACTGAAATAAGTCACACAGAAAAAGAAACATCATAAGATATCACCAATACACGGAATGTGAACGTGGCTACACAGGAACTGAATTACAAAACAGAACAGGGTCTCAAATTTAGAAACCCAACTTATGCTTGCTTAAGGGGAAAGGTGAGTTGGGGTGCTGCATAAAACCAGAGATTGAAATGAGCACAGATAAAGTTCCTTAAGCCAAATATGGAATAGACAACAGCTACTCCTTGCTCAACGAAACGGACTCATCACCCCATATTAAACACCTAAGAATGTACCTGACTAGTAAGTAGCTTAAAACCTAAGGAATGCTATGTCTCCGTAAGAGAATCAAGCGTGTGTACAGGGGCATAAACGCAGCAGTGATAGGATTGGAGAGGTTCGGTGAGCAAATGAAGACCCTTTGAAGTCATATTGCATGGTACCCATTCCACGGGTCTCAACTCTCCAGGTTTAAGGTATTCTTCCTTCAGCTAAAACATACATGTGGAACCCAGAGTATGATCAACCGTGTGATAGGGAGACGTGTTCCAATATGTGTCAGTTTTCGTCCCCTGGTACTCGGGTGCAACATTCCAGACGCTTTACTAACACTCTCCCGACTTGGAGAGTCAGTGCCTTTAACCTCCTGTTTGGCCCAGTTTGCAATTTCTGCGGAAGATGAACAGGAATAGGGAGAACCAATGACAGACTAGCTGGAGGTGTCTTGACGGGCAAATTTAACTCTCATTTCGCACCAGGAAGAGGAATTAACCAAAGGCTCAGCGTGCCGTGCCGGAACCAGATTAGGGCCTGAAGCTATCCTGCGGTGTTGCGGCCAGCTCACGAGAAAGCGAGTTGAAGAAAGGAGCTCAGGGGCACTGTAATTCACAAACCTGCAGAGTTATAAATGATAGCTATCGTCCAAAAATATACTGAAGTAAGGCTGCCAAGAGGACTTGCAAGCGGTGCAGAATTGCAGGAAACCGATTTCGGGAGGTAGACTGGAATTGCATTTAAAGCATAGGAAAAGAGGCAGAACGTCCACAATGATGCACTTGGCCAAAAAGGGCGTATGCGTTTTTTCCTGAATATATTCAGGAAAAAACGCATACGCCCTTTTTGGCCAACCAAGCAAGCTTGCAAAGGAAATCTGCACTACAATGAAGTCTCACTTCCCCCCGGTCAAAAGGGCCATCTGAAAAAAGTGTAAAATCCAGAAAGGCAGGACAGGCCATGGAGAACTGGGAGCCTTGTTATGCTGATGGGCGGGATGTAAATTGCCAACAGCCACTCGGGAGAAGTGTATGGTCTTTCCTGAAACATCTAAAAAACAAAGCAACAGAGCGTAGGGCACTTCCACTTATGGTCCTATAGCTTAGGGAAATTAAAATCAAAAAGACACAGCCACCCCAAAAGTTGGGACAGCTCTGTTTACAAGAACCTGGTTTACGGTACAAGTTCAATATCGCAGAAAGTGAAAAATGGATAAAGAAGTTGTGGTACTTACGTACAATGCAGTATCACTCAGCAATGAAATCTATGTCATCAGGCCCGTAGCAGCATAATGAGTGGATTCAGGTATGATGATTCTAACTGAAATAAGTCACACAGAAAAAGAAACATCATAAGATATCACTAATACACGGAATGTAAACTTGGCTACAGAGGAACTGAATTACAAAACAGAACAGGGTCTCAAATTTAGAAAAGCAACTTATGCTTGCTTAAGGGGAAAGGTGAGTTGGGGTGCTGCATAAAACCAGAGATTGAAATGAGCACAGATAAATTTCCTTAAGCCAAATATGGAATAGACAAGAGCTACTCCTTGCTCAACGAAATGGACTCAAAACACCATATTAAACGCCTAAGAGTGTACCTGACTAGGAAGTATCTTAAAACCTATGGATTGCTATGTCTCCGAAAGAGAATCAAGCGTGTGTACAGGGGCATAAACGCAGCAGTGATAGGACTGGAGAGGTTCGGTGAGCAAATGAAGACCCTTTGAAGTCATATTGCATGGTACCCATTCCACGGGTCTCAACTCTCCAGGTTTAAGGTATTCTTCCTTCAGCTAAAACATGCATGTGGAACCCAGAGTATGATCAACCGTGTGATCGGGAGACGTGTTCCAATATGTGTCAGTTTTCGTCCCCTGGTACTCGGGTGCAACATTCCAGACGCTTTACTAACACTCTCCCGACTTGGAGAGTCAGTGCCTTTAACCTCCTGTTTGGCCCAGTTTGCAATTTCTGCGGAAGATGAACAGGAATAGGGAGAACCAATGAGAGACTAGATGGAGGGGTCTGGACGGGCAAATTTAACTCTCATTTCCCACCAGGAAGAGGAATTAACCAAAGGCTCAGCGTGCCGTGCCGGAACCAGATTAGGGCCTGAAGCCATCCTGCGGTGTTGCGGCCAGCTCACGAGAAAGCGAGTTGAAGAAAGGAGCTCGGGGGCACTGTAATTCACAAACCTGCAGAGTTATAAATGACAGCTATCGTCCAAAAATATACTGAAGTAAGGCTGCCAAGAGGACTTGAAAGCGGGGCAGAATTGCAGGAAACCGATTTCAGGAGGTAGACTGGAATTGCATTTAAAGCATAGGAAAAGAGGCAGAACGTCCACAATGATGCACTTGGCCAAAAAGGGCGTATGCGTTTTTTCCTGAATATATTCAGGAAAAAACGCATACGCCCTTTTTGGCCAACCAAGCAAGCTTGCAAAGGAAATCTGCACTACAATGAAGTCTCACTTCCCCCCGGTCAAAAGGGCCATCTGAAAAAAGTGTAAAATCCAGAAAGGCAGGACAGGCCATGGAGAACTGCGAGCCTTGTTATGCTGATGGGCGGGATGTAAATTGCCAACAGCCACTCGGGAGAAGTGTATGGTGTTTCCTGAAACATCTAAAAAACAAAGCAACAGAGCCTAGGGCACTTCCACTTATGGTCCTATAGCTTAGGGAAATTAAAATCAAAAAGACACAGCCACCCCAAAGATTGGGACGGCTCTGTTTACAAGAACCTGGTTTACGGTACAAGTTCAATATCGCAGAAAGTGAAAAATGGATAAAGAAGTTGTGGTACTTATGTACAATGCAATATCACTCAGCAATGAAATCTATGTCATCAGGCCCGTAGTAGCATAATGAGTGGATTCAGGTACGATGATTCTAACTGAAATAAGTCACACAGAAAAAGAAACATCATAAGATATCACTAATACACGGAATGTAAACTTGGCTACACAGGAACTGAATTACAAAACAGAACAGGGTCTCAAATTTAGAAAAGCAACTTATGCTTGCTTAAGGGGAAAGGTGAGTTGGGGTGCTGCATAAAACCAGAGATTGAAATGAGCACAGATAAAGTTCCTTAAGCCAAATATGGAATAGACAAGAGCTACTCCTTGCTCAACGAAATGGACTCAACACACCATATTAAATGCCTAAGAGTGTACCTGACTAGGAAGTATCTTAAAACCTATGGATTGCTATGTCTCCGAAAGAGAATCAAGCGTGTGTACAGGGGCATAAACGCAGCAGTGATAGGACTGGAGAGGTTCGGTGAGCAAATGAAGACCCTTTGAAGTCATATTGCATGGTACCCATTCCACGGGTCTCAACTCTCCAGGTTTAAGGTATTCTTCCTTCAGCTAAAACATGCATGTGGAACCCAGAGTATGATCAACCGTGTGATCGGGAGACGTGTTCCAATATGTGTCAGTTTTCGTCCCCTGGTACTCGGGTGCAACATTCCAGACGCTTTACTAACACTCTCCCGACTTGGAGAGTCAGTGCCTTTAACCTCCTGTTTGGCCCAGTTTGCAATTTCTGCGGAAGATGAACAGGAATAGGGAGAACCAATGAGAGACTAGATGGAGGTGTCTGGACGGGCAAATTTAACTCTCATTTCCCACCAGGAAGAGGAATTAACCAAAGGCTCAGCGTGCCGTGCCGGAACCAGATTAGGGCCTGAAGCCATCCTGCGGTGTTGCGGCCAGCTCACGAGAAAGCGAGTTGAAGAAAGGAGCTCGGGGGCACTATAATTCACAAACCTGCAGAGTTATAAATGACAGCTATCGTCCAAAAATATACTGAAGTA
The DNA here is from genome assembly GCF_949774975.1 of Lagenorhynchus albirostris. Taxonomy (NCBI): domain Eukaryota; kingdom Metazoa; phylum Chordata; class Mammalia; order Artiodactyla; family Delphinidae; genus Lagenorhynchus; species Lagenorhynchus albirostris. Next base: position 95,643,554 of record NC_083100.1, on the reverse strand, counting down.
AGGCTGCCAAGAGGACTTGAAAGCGGGGCAGAATTGCAGGAAACCGATTTCGGGAGGTAGACTGGAATTGCATTTAAAGCATAGGAAAAGAGGCAGAACGTCCACAATGATGCACTTGGCCAAAAAGGGCGTATGCGTTTTTTCCTGAATATATTCAGGAAAAAACGCATACGCCCTGTTTGGCCAACCAAGCAAGCTTGCAAAGGAAATCTGCACTACAATGAAGTCTCACTTCCCCCCGGTCAAAAGGGCCATCTGAAAAAAGTGTAAAATCCAGAAAGGCAGGACAGGCCATGGAGAACTGCGAGCCTTGTTATGCTGATGGGCGGGATGTCAATTGCCAACAGCCACTCGGGAGAAGTGTATGGTGTTTCCTGAAACATCTAAAAAACAAAGCAACAGAGCCTAGGGCACTTCCACTTATGGTCCTATAGCTTAGGGAAATTAAAATCAAAAAGACACAGCCACCCCAAAGATTGGGACGGCTCTGTTTACAAGAACCTGGTTTACGGTACAAGTTCAATATCGCAGAAAGTGAAAAATGGATAAAGAAGTTGTGGTACTTACGTACAATGCAATATCACTCAGCAATGAAATCTATGTCATCAGGCCCGTAGCAGCATAATGAGTGGATTCAGGTATGATGATTCTAACTGAAATAAGTCACACAGAAAAAGGAACATCATAAGATATCATTAATACACGGAATGTAAACTTGGCTACAGAGGAACTGAATTACAAAACAGAACAGGGTCTCAAATTTAGAAACCCAACTTATGCTTGTTAAGGGGAAAGGTGAGTTGGGGTGCTGCATAAAACCAGAGATTGAAATGAGCACAGAAAAAGTTCCTTAAGCCAAATATGGAATAGACAAGAGCTACTCCTTGCTCAACGAAATGGACTCAACACACCATATTAAATGCCTAAGAGTGTACCTGACTAGGAAGTATCTTAAAACCTATGGATTGCTATGTCTCCGAAAGAGAATCAAGCGTGTGTACAGGGGCATAAACGCAGCAGTGATAGGACTGGAGAGGTTCGGTGAGCAAATGAAGACCCTTTGAAGTCATATTGCATGGTACCCATTCCACGGGTCTCAACTCTCCAGGTTTAAGGTATTCTTCCTTCAGCTAAAACATGCATGTGGAACCCAGAGTATGATCAACCGTGTGATCGGGAGACGTGTTCCAATATGTGTCAGTTTTCGTCCCCTGGTACTCGGGTGCAACATTCCAGACGCTTTACTAACACTCTCCCGACTTGGAGAGTCAGTGCCTTTAACCTCCTGTTTGGCCCAGTTTGCAATTTCTGCGGAAGATGAACAGGAATAGGGAGAACCAATGACAGACTAGCTGGAGGGGTCTGGACGGGCAAATTTAACTCTCATTTCCCACCAGGAAGAGGAATTAACCAAAGGCTCAGCGTGCCGTGCCGGAACCACATTAGGGCCTGAAGCAATCCTGCGGTGTTGCGGCCAGCTCACGAGAAAGCGAGTTGAAGAAAGGAGCTCAGGGGCACTGTAATTCACAAACCTGCAGAGTTATAAATGACAGCTATCGTCCAAAAATATACTGAAGTAAGGCTGCCAAGAGGACTTGAATGCGGGGCAGAATTGCAGGAAACCGATTTCAGGAGGTAGACTGGAATTGCATTTAAAGCATAGGAAAAGAGGCAGAACGTCCACAATGATGCACTTGGCCAAAAAGGGCGTATGCGTTTTTTCCTGAATATATTCAGGAAAAAACGCATACGCCCTTTTTGGCCAACCAAGCAAGCTTGCAAAGGAAATCTGCACTACAATGAAGTCTCACTTCCCCCCGGTCAAAAGGGCCATCTGAAAAAAGTGTAAAATCCAGAAAGGCAGGACAGGCCATGGAGAACTGCGAGCCTTGTTATGCTGATGGGCGGGATGTAAATTGCCAACAGCCACTCGGGAGAAGTGTATGGTGTTTCCTGAAACATCTAAAAAACAAAGCAACAGAGCCTAGGGCACTTCCACTTATGGTCCTATAGCTTAGGGAAATTAAAATCAAAAAGACACAGCCACCTCAAAGGTTGGGAGGGCTCTGTTTACAAGAACCTGGTTTACGGTACAAGTTCAATATCGCAGAAAGTGAAAAATGGATAAAGAAGTTGTGGTACTTACGTACAATGCAATATCACTCAGCAATGAAATCTATGTCATCAGGCCCGTGGCAGCATAATGAGTGGATTCAGGTATGATGATTCTAACTGAAATAAGTCACACAGAAAAAGAAACATCATAAGATATCACTAATACACGGAATGTAAACTTGGCTACAGAGGAACTGAATTACAAAACAGAACAGGGTCTCAAATTTAGCAACCCAACTTATGCTTGCTTAAGGGGAAAGGTGAGTTGGGGTGCTGCATAAAACCAGAGATTGAAATGAGCACAGATAAAGTTCCTTAAGCCAAATATGGAATAGACAAGAGCTACTCCTTGCTCAACGAAATGGACTCAACACACCATATTAAATGCCGAAGAGTGTACCTGACTAGGAAGTATCTTAAAACCTATGGATTGCTATGTCTTCGAAAGAGAATCAAGCTTGTGTACAGGGGCATAAACGCAGCAGTGATAGGACTGGAGAGGTTCGGTGAGCAAATGAAGACCCTTTGAGGTCATATTGCATGGTACCCATTCCACGGGTCTCAACTCTCCAGGTTTAAGGTATTCTTCCTTCAGCTAAAACATGCATGTGGAACCCAGAGTATGATCAACCGTGTGATCGGGAGACGTGTTCCAATATGTGTCAGTTTTCGTCCCCTGGTACTCGGGTGCAACATTCCAGACGCTTTACTAACACTCTCCCGACTTGGAGAGTCAGTGCCATTAACCTCCTGTTTGGCCCAGTTTGCAATTTCTGCGGAAGATGAACAGGAATAGGGAGAACCAATGACTGACTAGCTGGAGGTGTCTGGACGCGCAAATTTAACTCTCATTTCCCACCAGGAAGAGGAATTAACCAAAGGCTCAGCGTGCCGTGCCGGAACCAGATTAGGGCCTGAAGCCATCCTGCGGTGTTGCGGCCAGCTCACGAGAAAGCGAGTTGAAGAAAGGATCTCGGGGGCACTATAATTCACAAACCTGCAGAGTTATAAATGACAGCTATCGTCCAAAAATATACTGAAGTAAGGCTGCCAAGAGGACTTGAATGCGGGGCAGAATTGCAGGAAACCGATTTCAGGAGGTAGACTGGAATTGCATTTAAAGCATAGGAAAAGAGGCAGAACGTCCACAATGATGCACTTGGCCAAAAAGTGCGTATGCGTTTTTTCCTGAATATATTCAGGAAAAAACGCATACGCCCTTTTTGGCCAACCAAGCAAGCTTGCAAAGGAAATCTGCACTACAACGAAGTCTCACTTCCCCCCGGTCAAAAGGGCCATCTGAAAAAAGTGTAAAATCCAGAAAGGCAGGACAGGCCATGGAGAACTGGGAGCCTTGTTATGCTGATGGGCGGGATGTAAATTGCCAACAGCCACTCGGGAGAAGTGTATGGTGTTTCCTGAAACATCTAAAAAACAAAGCAACAGAGCCTAGGGCACTTCCACTTATGGTCCTATAGCTTAGGGAAATTAAAATCAAAAAGACACAGCCACCCCAAAGGTTGGGACGGCTCTGTTTACAAGAACCTGGTTTACGGTACAAGTTCAATATCAGAGAAAGTGAAAAATGGATAAAGAAGTTGTGGTACTTACGTACAATGCAGTATCACTCAGCAATGAAATCTATGTCATCAGGCCCGTAGCAGCATAATGAGTGGATTCAGGTATGATGATTCTTACTGAAATAAGTCACACAGAAAAAGAAACATCATAAGATATCACTAATACACGGAATGTAAACTTGGCTACAGAGGAACTGAATTACAAAACAGAACAGGGTCTCAAATTTAGCAACCCAACTTATGCTTGCTTAAGGGGAAAGGTGAGTTGGGGTGCTGCATAAAACCAGAGATTGAAATGAGCACAGATAAAGTTCCTTAAGCCAAATATGGAATAGACAAGAGCTACTCCTTGCTCAACGAAATGGACTCAACACACCATATTAAATGCCTAAGAGTGTACCTGACTAGGAAATATCTTAAAACCTATGGATTGCTATGTCTTCGAAAGAGAATCAAGCGTGTGTACAGGGGCATAAAGGCAGCAGTGATAGGACTGGAGAGGTTCGGTGAGCAAATGAAGACCCTTTGAAGTCATATTGCATGGTACCCATTCCACGGGTCTCAACTCTCCAGGTTTAAGGTATTCTTCCTTCAGCTAAAACATGCATGTGGAACCCAGAGTATGATCAACCGTGTGATCGGGAGACGTGTTCCAATATGTGTCAGTTTTCGTCCCCTGGTACTCGGGTGCAACATTCCAGACGCTTTACTAACACTCTCCCGACTTGGAGAGTCAGTGCCTTTAACCTCCTGTTTGGCCCAGTTTGCAATTTCTGCGGAAGATGAACAGGAATAGGGAGAACCAATGAGAGACTAGCTGGAGGTGTCTGGACGGGCAAATTTAACTCTCATTTCCCACCAGGAAGAGGAATTAACCAAAGGCTCAGCGTGCCGTGCCGGAACCACATTAGGGCCTGAAGCAATCCTGCGGTGTTGCGGCCAGCTCACGAGAAAGCGAGTTGAAGAAAGGAGCTCGGGGGCACTATAATTCACAAACCTGCAGAGTTATAAATGACAGCTATCGTCCAAAAATATACTGAAGTAAGGCTGCCAAGAGGACTTGAAAGCGGGGCAGAATTGCAGGAAACCGATTTCAGGAGGTAGACTGGAATTGCATTTAAAGCATAGGAAAAGAGGCAGAACGTCCACAATGATGCACTTGGCCAAAAAGGGCGTATGCGTTTTTTCCTGAATATATTCAGGAAAAAACGCATACGCCCTTTTTGGCCAACCAAGCAAGCTTGCAAAGGAAATCTGCACTACAATGAAGTCTCACTTCCCCCCGGTCAAAAGGGCCATCTGAAAAAAGTGTAAAATCCAGAAAGGCAGGACAGGCCATGGAGAACTGCGAGCCTTGTTATGCTGATGGGCGGGATGTAAATTGCCAACAGCCACTCGGGAGAAGTGTATGGTGTTTCCTGAAACATCTAAAAAACAAAGCAACAGAGCCTAGGGCACTTCCACTTATGGTCCTATAGCTTAGGGAAATTAAAATCAAAAAGACACAGCCACCCCAAAGATTGGGACGGCTCTGTTTACAAGAACCTGGTTTACGGAACAAGTTCAATATCGCAGAAAGTGAAAAATGGATAAAGAAGTTGTGGTACTTACGTACAATGCAATATCACTCAGCAATGAAATCTATGTCATCAGGCCCGTAGCAGCATAATGAGTGGATTCAGGTATGATGATTCTAACTGAAATAAGTCACACAGAAAAAGGAACATCATAAGATATCATTAATACACGGAATGTAAACTTGGCTACAGAGGAACTGAATTACAAAACAGAACAGGGTCTCAAATTTAGAAACCCAACTTATGCTTGCTTAAGGGGAAAGGTGAGTTGGGGTGCTGCATAAAACCAGAGATTGAAATGAGCACAGATAAAGTTCCTTAAGCCAAATATGGAATAGACAAGAGCTACTCCTTGCTCAACGAAATGGACTCAACAAACCATATTAAACGCCTAAGAGTGTACCTGACTAGGAAGTATCTTAAAACCTATGGATTGCTATGTCTTCGAAAGAGAATCAAGCGTGTGTACAGGGGCATAAACGCAGCAGTGATAGGACTGGAGAGGTTCGGTGAGCAAATGAAGACCCTTTGAAGTCATATTGCATGGTACCCATTCCACGGGTCTCAACTCTCCAGGTTTAAGGTATTCTTCCTTCAGCTAAAACATGCATGTGGAACCCAGAGTATGATCAACCGTGTGATCGGGAGACGTGTTCCAATATGTGTCAGTTTTCGTCCCCTGGTACTCGGGTGCAACATTCCAGACGCTTTACTAACACTCTCCCGACTTGGAGAGTCAGTGCCTTTAACCTCCTGTTTGGCCCAGTTTGCAATTTCTGCGGAAGATGAACAGGAATAGGGAGAACCAATGAGAGACTAGCTGGAGGTGTCTGGACGGGCAAATTTAACTCTCATTTCCCACCAGGAAGAGGAATTAACCAAAGGCTCAGCGTGCCGCGCCGGAACCAGATTAGGGCCTGAAGCCATCCTGTGGTGTTGCGGCCAGCTCACGAGAAAGCGAGTTGAAGAAAGGAGCTCGGGGGCACTGTAATTCACAAACCTGCAGAGTTATAAATGACAGCTATCGTCCAAAAATATACTGAAGTAAGGCTGCCAAGAGGACTTGAAAGCGGGGCAGAATTGCAGGAAACCGATTTCAGGAGGTAGACTGGAATTGCATTTAAAGCATAGGAAAAGAGGCAGAACGTCCACAATGATGCACTTGGCCAAAAAGGGCGTATGCGTTTTTTCCTGAATATATTCAGGAAAAAACGCATACGCCCTTTTTGGCCAACCAAGCAAGCTTGCAAAGGAAATCTGCACTACAATGAAGTCTCACTTCCCCCCGGTCAAAAGGGCCATCTGAAAAAAGTGTAAACTCCAGAAAGGCAGGACAGGCCATGGAGAACTGGGAGCCTTGTTATGCTGATGGGCGGGATGTAAATTGCCAACAGCCACTCGGGAGAATTGTATGGTGTTTCCTGAAACATCTAAAAAACAAAGCAACAGAGCCTAGGGCACTTCCACTTATGGTCGTATAGCTTAGGGAAATTAAAATCAAAAAGACACAGCCACCCCAAAGGTTGGGACGGCTCTGTTTACAAGAACCTGGTTTACAGTACAAGTTCAATATCGCAGAAAGTGAAAAATGGATAAAGAAGTTGTGGTACTTACGTACAATGCAATATCACACAGCAATGAAATCTATGTCATCAGGCCCGTAGCAGCATAATGAGTGGATTCAGGTACGATGATTCTAAGTGAAATAAGTCACACAGAAAAAGAAACATCATAAGATATCACTAATACACGGAATGTAAACTTGGCTACACAGGAACTGAATTACAAAACAGAACAGGGTCTCAAATTTAGAAAACCAACTTATGCTTGCTTAAGGGGAAAGATGAGTTGGGGTGCTGCATAAAACCAGAGATTGAAATGAGCACAGATAAATTTCCTTAAGCCAAATATGGAATAGACAAGAGCTACTCCTTGCTCAACGAAATGGACTCAACACACCATATTAAACGCCTAAGAGTGTACCTGACTAGGAAGTATCTTAAAACCTATGTATTGCTATGTCTCCGAAAGAGAATCAAGCGTGTGTACAGGGGCATAAACGCAGCAGTGATAGGACTGGAGAGGTTCGGTGAGCAAATGAAGACCCTTTGAAGTCATATTGCATGGTACCCATTCCACGGGTCTCAACTCTCCAGGTTTAAGGTATTCTTCCTTCAGCTAAAACATGCATGTGGAACCCAGAGTATGATCAACCGTGTGATCGGGAGACGTGTTCCAATATGTGTCAGTTTTCGTCCCCTGGTACTCGGGTGCAACATTCCAGACGCTTTACTAACACTCTCCCGACTTGGAGAGTCAGTGCCTTTAACCTCCTGTTTGGCCCAGTTTGCAATTTCTGCAGAAGATGAACAGGAATAGGGAGAACCAATGAGAGACTAGCTGGAGGTGTCTGGACGGGCAAATTTAACTCTCATTTCCCACCAGGAAGAGGAATTAACCAAAGGCTCACCGTGCCGTGCCGGAACCAGATTAGGGCCTGAAGCCATCCTGTGGTGTTGCGGCCAGCTCACGAGAAAGCGAGTTGAAGAAAGGAGCTCAGGGGCACTGTAATTCACAAACCTGCAGAGTTATAAATGACAGCTATCGTCCAAAAATATACTGAAGTAAGGCTGCCAAGAGGACTTGAAAGCGGGGCAGAATTGCAGGAAACCGATTTCAGGAGGTAGACTGGAATTGCATTTAAAGCATAGGAAAAGAGGCAGAACGTCCACAATGATGCACTTGGCCAAAAAGGGCGTATGCGTTTTTTCCTGAATATATTCAGGAAAAAACGCATACGCCCTTTTTGGCCAACCAAGCAAGCTTGCAAAGGAAATCTGCACTACAATGAAGTCTCACTTCCCCCCGGTCTAAAGGGCCATCTGAAAAAAGTGTAAAATCCAGAAAGGCAGGACAGGCCATGGAGAACTGGGAGCCTTGTTATGCTGATGGGCGGGATGTAAATTGCCAACAGCCACTCGGGAGAAGTGTATGGTGTTTCCTGAAACATCTAAAAATCAAAGCAACAGAGCCTAGGGCACTTCCACTTATGGTCCTATAGCTTAGAGAAATTAAAATCAAAAACACACAGCCACCCCAAAGGTTGGGACGGCTCTCTTTACAAGAACCTGGTTTACGGTACAAGTTCAATATCGCAGAAAGTGAAAAATGGATAAAGAAGTTGTGGTACTTACGTACAATGCAGTATCACTCAGCAATGATATCTATGTCATCAGGCCCGTAGCAGCATAATGAGTGGATTCAGGTACGATGATTCTAACTGAAATAAGTCACACAGAAAAAGAAACATCATAAGATATCACTAATACACGGAATGTAAACTTGGCTACAGAGGAACTGAATTACAAAACAGAACAGGGTCTCAAATTTAGAAAACCAACTTATGCTTGCTTAAGGGGAAAGGTGAGTTGGGGTGCTGCATAAAACCAGAGATTGAAATGAGCACAGATAAAGTACCTTAAGCCAAATATGGAATAGACAAGAGCTACTCCTTGCTCAACGAAATGGACTCAACACACCATATTAAATACCTAAGAGTGTACCTGACTAGGAAGTATCTTAAAACCTATGGATTGCTATGTCTCCGAAAGTGAATCAAGCGTGTGCACAGGGGCATAAACGCAGCAGTGATAGGACTGGAGAGGTTCGGTGAGCAAATGAAGACCCTTTGAAGTCATATTGCATGGTACCCATTCCACGGGTCTCAACTCTCCAGGTTTAAGGTATTCTTCCTTCAGCTAAAACATGCATGTGGAACCCAGAGTATGATCAACCGTGTGATCGGGAGACGTGTTCCAATATGTGTCAGTTTTCGTCCCCTGGTACTCGGGTGCAACATTCCAGACGCTTTACTAACACTCTCCCGACTTGGAGAGTCAGTGCCTTTAACCTCCTGTTTGGCCCAGTTTGCAATTTCTGCGGAAGATGAACAGGAATAGGGAGAACCAATGACAGACTAGCTGGAGGTGTCTGGACGGGCAAATTTAACTCTCATTTCCCACCAGGAAGAGGAATTAACCAAAGGCTCAGCGTGCCGTGCCGGAACCAGATTAGGGCCTGAAGCCATCCTGTGGTGTTGCGGCCAGCTCACGAGAAAGCGAGTTGAAGAAAGGAGCTCAGGGGCACTGTAATTCACAAACTGCAGAGTTATAAATGATAGCTATCGTCCAAAAATATACTGAAGTAAGGCTGCCAAGAGGACTTGAAAGCGGGGCAGAATTGCAGGAAACCGATTTCAGGAGGTAGACTGGAATTGCATTTAAAGCATAGGAAAAGAGGCAGAACGTCCACAATGATGCACTTGGCCAAAAAGGGCATATGCGTTTTTTCCTGAATATATTCAGGAAAAAACGCATACGCCCTTTTTGGCCAACCAAGCAAGCTTGCAAAGGAAATCTGCACTACAATGAAGTCTCACTTCCCCCCGGTCAAAAGGGCCATCTGAAAAAAGTGTAAAATCCAGAAAGGCAGGACAGGCCATGGAGAACTGCGAGCCTTGTTATGCTGATGGGCGGGATGTAAATTGCCAACAGCCACTCGGGAGAAGTGTATGGTGTTTCCTGAAACATCTAAAAAACAAAGCAACAGAGCCTAGGGCACTTCCACTTATGGTCCTATAGCTTAGGGAAATTAAAATCAAAAAGACACAGCCACCCCAAAGGTTGGGACGGCTCTGTTTACAAGAACCTGGTTTACAGTACAAGTTCAATATCGCAGAAAGTGAAAAATGGATAAAGAAGTTGTGGTACTTACGTACAATGCAATATCACACAGCAATGAAATCTATGTCATCAGGCCCGTAGCAGCATAATGAGTGGATTTAGGTACGATGATTCTAAGTGAAATAAGTCACACAGAAAAAGAAACATCATAAGATATCACTAATACACGGAATGTAAACTTGGCTACACAGGAACTGAATTAAAAAACAGAACAGGGTCTCAAATTTAGAAACCCAACTTATGCTTGCTTAAGGGGAAAGGTGAGTTGGGGTGCTGCATAAAACCAGAGATTGAAATGAGCACAGATAAAGTTCCTTAAGCCAAATATGGAATAGACAAGAGCTACTCCTTGCTCAACGAAATGGACTCAACACTCCATATTAAATGCCTAAGAGTGTACCTGACTAGGAAGTATCTTAAAACCTATGGATTGCTATGTCTCCGAAAGAGAATCAAGCGTGTGTACAGGGGCATAAACGCAGCAGTGATAGGACTGGAGAGGTTCGGTGAGCAAATGAAGACCCTTTGAAGTCATATTGCATGGTACCCATTCCACGGGTCTCAACTCTCCAGGTTTAAGGTATTCTTCCTTCAGCTAAAACATGCATGTGGAACCCAGAGTATGATCAACCGTGTGATCGGGAGACGTGTTCCAATAGGTGTCAGTTTTCGTCCCCTGGTACTCGGGTGCAACATTCCAGACGCTTTACTAACACTCTCCCGACATGGAGAGTCAGTGCCTTTAACCTCCTGTTTGGCCCAGTTTGCAATTTCTGCGGAAGATGAACAGGAATAGGGAGAACCAATGACAGACTAGATGGAGGGGTCTGGACGGGCAAATTTAACTCTCATTTCCCACCAGGAAGAGGAATTAACCAACGGCTCAGCATGCCGTGCCGGAACCAGATTAGGGCCTGAAGCCATCCTGCGGTGTTGCGGCCAGCTCACGAGAAAGCGAGTTGAAGAAAGGAGCTCAGGGGCACTGTAATTCACAAACCTGCAGAGTTATAAATGACAGCTATCGTCCAAAAATATACTGAAGTAAGGCTGCCAAGAGGACTTGAAAGCGGGGCAGAATTGCAGGAAACCGATTTCAGGAGGTAGACTGGAATTGCATTTAAAGCATAGGAAAAGAGGCAGAACGTCCACAATGATGCACTTGGCCAAAAAGGGCGTATGCGTTTTTTCCTGAATATATTCAGGAAAAAACGCATACGCCCTTTTTGGCCAACCAAGCAAGCTTGCAAAGGAAATCTGCACTACAATGAAGTCTCACTTCCCCCCGGTCAAAAGGGCCATCTGAAAAAAGTGTAAAATCCAGAAAGGCAGGACAGGCCATGGAGAACTGGGAGCCTTGTTATGCTGATGGGCGGGATGTAAATTGCCAACAGCCACTCAGGAGAAGTGTATGGTCTTTCCTGAAACATCTAAAAAACAAAGCAACAGAGCCTAGGGCACTTCCACTTATGGTCCTATAGCTTAGGGAAATTAAAATCAAAAAGACACAGCCACCCCAAAGGTTGGGACGGCTCTGTTTACAAGAACCTGGTTTACAGTACAAGTTCAATATCGCAGAAAGTGAAAAATGGATAAAGAAGTTGTGGTACTTACGTACAATGCAACATCACTCAGCAATGAAATCTATGTCATCAGGCCCGTAGCAGCATAATGAGTGGATTCAGGTACGATGATTCTAACTGAAATAAGTCACACAGAAAAAGAAACATCATAAGATATCACTAATACACGGAATGTAAACTTGGCTACAGAGGAACTGAATTACAAAACAGAACAGGGTCTCAAATTTAGAAACCCAACTTATGCTTGCTTAAGGGGAAAGGTGAGTTGGGGTGCTGCATAAAACCAGAGATTGAAATGAGCACAGATAAAGTTCCTTAAGCCAAATATTCAATAGACAGGAGCTACACCTTACTCAAGGAAATGGACTCAACACCCCATATTAAACACCTAAGAATATACCTGACTAGGAAGTATCTTAAAACCTATGAACTGCTATGTCTCCGAAAGAGAATCAAGCGTGTGTACAGGGGCATAAACGCAGCAGTGATAGGATTGGAGAGGTTCGGTGAGCAAATGAAGACCCTTTGAAGTCATATTGCATGGTACCCATTCCACGGGTCTCAACTCTCCAGGTTTAAGGTATTCTTCCTTCAGCTAAAACATGCATGTGGAACCCAGAGTATGATCAACCGTGTGATCGGGAGACGTGTTCCAATATGTGTCAGTTTTCGTCCCCTGGTACTCGGGTGCAACATTCCAGACGCTTTACTAACACTCTCCCGACTTGGAGAGTCAGTGCCTTTAACCTCCTGTTTGGCCCAGTTTGCAATTTCTGCGGAAGATGAACAGGAATAGGGAGAACCAATGACAGACTAGGTGGAGGTGTCTGGACGGGCAAATTTAACTCTCATTTCCCACCAGGAAGAGGAATTAACCAAAGGCTCAGCGTGCCGTGCCGGAACCAGATTAGGGCCTGAAGCCATCCTGCGGTGTTGCGGCCAGCTCACGAGAAAGCGAGTTGAAGAAAGGATCTCGGGGGCACTGTAATTCACAAACCTGCAGAGTTATAAATGACAGCTATCGTCCAAAAATATACTGAAGTAAGGCTGCCAAGAGGACTTGAATGCGGGGCAGAATTGCAGGAAACCGATTTCAGGAGGTAGACTGGAATTGCATTTAAAGCATAGGAAAAGAGGCAGAACGTCCACAATGATGCACTTGGCCAAAAAGGGCGTATGCGTTTTTTCCTGAATATATTCAGGAAAAAACGCATACGCCCTTTTTGGCCAACCAAGCAAGCTTGCAAAGGAAATCTGCACTACAACGAAGTCTCACTTCCCCCCGGTCAAAAGGGCCATCTGAAAAAAGTGTAAAATCCAGAAAGGCAGGACAGGCCATGGAGAACTGGGAGCCTTGTTATGCTGATGGGCGGGATGTAAATTGCCAACAGCCACTCGGGAGAAGTGTATGGTGTTTCCTGAAACATCTAAAAAACAAAGCAACAGAGCCTAGGGCACTTCCACTTATGGTCCTATAGCTTAGGGAAATTAAAATCAAAAAGACACAGCCACCCCAAAGGTTGGGACGGCTCTGTTTACAAGAACCTGGTTTACGGTACAAGTTCAATATCGCAGAAAGTGAAAAATGGATAAAGAAGTTGTGGTACTTACGTACAATGCAGTATCACTCAGCAATGAAATCTATGTCATCAGGCCCGTAGCAGCATAATGAGTGGATTCAGGTATGATGATTCTTACTGAAATAAGTCACACAGAAAAAGAAACATCATAAGATATCACTAATACACGGAATGTAAACTTGGCTACAGAGGAACTGAATTACAAAACAGAACAGGGTCTCAAATTTAGCAACCCAACTTATGCTTGCTTAAGGGGAAAGGTGAGTTGGGGTGCTGCATAAAACCAGAGATTGAAATGAGCACAGATAAAGTTCCTGAAGCCAAATATGGAATAGACAAGAGCTACTCCTTGCTCAACGAAATGGACTCAACACACCATATTAAACGCCTAAGAGTGTACCTGACTAGGAAGTATCTTAAAACCTATGGACTGCTATGTCTCCGAAAGAGAATCAAGCGTGTGTACAGGGCCATAAACGCAGCAGTGATAGGATTGGAGAGGTTCGGTGAGCAAATGAAGACCCTTTGAAGTCATATTGCATGGTACCCATTCCACGTGTCTCAACTCTCCAGGTTTAAGGGATTCTTCCTTCAGCTAAAACATGCATGTGGAACCCAGAGTATGATCAACCATGTGAGCGGGAGACGTGTTCAAATATGTGTCAGTTTTCGTCCCCTGGTACTCGGGTGCAACATTCCAGACGCTTTACGAACACTCTCCCGACTTGGAGATTCAGTGCCTTTAACCTCCTCTTTGGCCCAGTTTGCAATTTCTGCGGAAGATGAACAGGAATAGGGAGAACCAATGAGAGACTAGCTGGAGGTGTCTGGACGGGCAAATTTAACTCTCATTTCCCACCAGGAAGAGGAATTAACCAAAGGCTCAGCGTGCCGTGCCGGAACCAGATTAGGGCCTGAAGCCATCCTGCGGTGTTGCGGCCAGCTCACGAGAAAGCGAGTTGAAGAAAGGAGCTCGGGGGCACTATAATTCACAAACCTGCAGAGTTATAAATGACAGCTATCGTCCAAAAATATACTGAAGTAAGGCTGCCAAGAGGACTTGAAAGCGGGGCAGAATTGCAGGAAACCGATTTCAGGAGGTAGACTGGAATTGCATTTAAAGCATAGGAAAAGAGGCAGAACGTCCACAATGATGCACTTGGCCAAAAAGGGCGTATGCGTTTTTTCCTGAATATATTCAGGAAAAAACGCATACGCCCTTTTTGGCCAACCAAGCAAGCTTGCAAAGGAAATCTGCACTACAATGAAGTCTCACTTCCCCCCGGTCAAAAGGGCCATCTGAAAAATGTGTAAAATCCAGAAAGGCAGGACAGGCCATGGAGAACTGGGAGCCTTGTTATGCTGATGGGCGGGATGTAAATTGCCAACAGCCACTCGGGAGAAGTGTATGGTGTTTCCTGAAACATCTAAAAAACAAAGCAACAGAGCCTAGGGCACTTCCACTTATGGTCCTATAGCTTAGGGAAATTAAAATCAAAAAGACACAGCCACCCCAAAAGTTGGGACACCTCTGTTTACAAGAACCTGGTTTACGGTACAAGTTCAATATCGCAGAAAGTGAAAAATGGATAAAGAAGTTGTGGTACTTACGTACAATGCAGTATCACTCAGCAATGAAATCTATGTCATCAGGCCCGTAGCAGCATAATGAGTGGATTCAGGTATGATGATTCTAACTGAAATAAGTCACACAGAAAAAGAAACATCATAAGATATCACTAATACACGGAATGTAAACTTGGCTACACAGGAACTGAATTACAAAACAGAACACGGTCTCAAATTTAGAAACCCAACTTATGCTTGCTTAAGGGGAAAGGTGAGTTGGGGTGCTGCATAAAACCAGAGATTGAAATGAGCACAGATAAAGTTCCTTAAGCCAAATATGGAATAGACAAGAGCTACTCCTTGCTCAACGAAATGGACTCAACACACCATATTAAATGCCTAAGAGTGTACCTGACTAGGAAGTATCTTAAAACCTATGGATTGCTATGTCTCCAAAGGGTATCAAGCGTGTGTGCAGGGGCATAAACGCAGCAGTGATAGGATTGGAGAAGTTCGGTGAGCAAATGAAGACCCTTTGAAGTCATATTGCATGGTACCCATTTCACGGGTCTCAACTCTCCAGGTTTAAGGTATTCTTCCTTCAGCTAAAACATGCATGTGGAACCCAGAGTATGATCAACCGTGTGATCGGGAGACGTGTTCCAATAGGTGTCAGTTTTCGTCCCCTGGTACTCGGGTGCAACATTCCAGATGCTTTATTAACACTCTCCCGACTTGGAGAGTCAGTGCCTTTAACCTCCTGTTTGGCCCAGTTTGCAATTTCTGCGGAAGATGAACAGGAATAGGGAGAACCAATGAGAGACTAGCTGGAGGTGTCTGGACGGGCAAATTTAACTCTCATTTCCCATCAGGAAGAGGAATTAACCAAAGGCTCAGCGTGCCGTGCCGGAACCAGATTAGGGCCTGAAGCCATCCTGCGGTGTTGCGGCCAGCTCACGAGAAAGCGAGTTGAAGAAAGGAGCTCAGGGGCACTGTAATTCACAAAACTGCAGAGTTATAAATGACAGCTATCGTCCAAAAATATACTGAAGTAAGGCTGCCAAGAGGACTTGAAAGCGGGGCAGAATTGCAGGAAAACGATTTCAGAAGGTAGACTGGAATTGCATTTAAAGCATAGGAAAAGAGGCAGAACGTCCACAATGATGCACTTGGCCAAAAAGGGCGTATGCGTTTTTTCCTGAATATATTCAGGAAAAAACGCATACGCCCTTTTTGGCCAACCAAGCAAGCTTGCAAAGGAAATCTGCACTACAATGAAGTCTCACTTCCCCCCGGTCAAAAGGGCCATCTGAAAAAAGTGTAAAATCCAGAAAGGCAGGACAGGCCATGGAGAACTGGGAGCCTTGTTATGCTGATGGGCGGGATGTAAATTGCCAACAGCCACTTGGGAGAAGTGTATGGTGTTTCCTGAAACATCTAAAAAACAAAGCAACAGAGCCTAGGGCACTTCCACTTATGGTCCTATAGCTTAGGGAAATTAAAATCAAAAAGACACAGCCACCCCAAAGGTTGGGACGGCTCTGTTTACAAGAACCTGGTTTACGGTACAAGTTCAATATCGCAGAAAGTGAAAAATGGATAAAGAAGTTGTGGTACTTACGTACAATGCAATATCACTCAGCAATGAAATCTATGTCATCAGGCCCGTAGCAGCATAATGAGTGGATTCAGGTACGATGATTCTAACTGAAATAAGTAACACAGAAAAAGAAACATCATAAGATATCACTAATACACGGAATGTAAACTTGGCTACAGAGGAACTGAATTCCAAAACAGAACAGGTTCTCAAATTTAGAAACACAACTTATGCTTGCTTAAGGGGAAAGGTGAGTTGGGGTGCTGCATAAAACCAGAGATTTAAATGAGCACAGATAAAGTTCCTTAAGCCAAATATGCAATAGACTAGAGCTACTCCTTGCTCAACGAAATGGACTCAACACTCCATATTAAATGCCTAAGAGTGTACCTGACGAGGAAGTATCTTAAAACCTATGGATTGCTATGTCTCCGAAAGAGAATCAAGCGTGTGTACAGGGGCATAAACGCAGCAGTGATAGGACTGGAGAGGTTCGGTGAGCAAATGAAGACCCTTTGAAGTCATATTGCATGGTACCCATTCCACGGGTCTCAACTCTCCAGGTTTAAGGTATTCTTCCTTCAGCTAAAACATGCATGTGGAACCCAGAGTATGATCAACCGTGTGATCGGGAGACGTGTTCCAATATGTGTCAGTTTTCGTCCCCTGGTACTCGGGTGCAACATTCCAGACGCTTTACTAACACTCTCCCGACTTGGAGAGTCAGTGCCTTTAACCTCCTGTTTGGCCCAGTTTGCAATTTCTGCGGAAGATGAACAGGAATAGGGAGAACCAATGACAGACTAGCTGGAGGTGTCTGGACGGGCCAATTTAACTCTCATTTCGCACCAGGATGAGGAATTAACCAAAGGCTCAGCGTGCCGTGCCGGAACCAGATTAGGGCCTGAAGCCATCCTGCGGTGTTGCGGCCAGCTCACGAGAAAGCGAGTTGAAGAAAGGAGCTCAGGGGCACTGTAATTCACAAACCTGCAGAGTTATAAATGACAGCTATCGTCCAAAAATATACTGAAGTAAGGCTGCCAAGAGGACTTGAAAGCGGGGCAGAATTGCAGGAAACCGATTTCAGGAGGTAGACTGGAATTGCATTTAAAGCATAGGAAAAGAGGCAGAACGTCCACAATGATGCACTTGGCCAAAAAGGGCGTATGCGTTTTTTCCTGAATATATTCAGGAAAAAACGCATACGCCCTTTTTGGCCAACCAAGCAAGATTGCAAAGGAAATCTGCACTACAATGAAGTCTCACTTTCCCCCGGTCAAAAGGGCCATCTGAAAAAAGTGTAAAATCCAGAAAGGCAGGACAGGCCATGGAGAACTGGGAGCCTTGTTATGCTGATGGGCGGGATGTAAATTGCCAACAGCCACTCGGGAGAAGTGTATGGTGTTTCCTGAAACATCTAAAAAACAAAGCAACAGAGCCTAGGGCACTTCCACTTATGGTCCTATAGCTTAGAGAAATTAAAATCAAAAAGACACAGCCACCCCAAATGTTGGGACGGCTCTGTTTACAAGAACCTGGTTTACGGTACAAGTTCAATATCGCAGAAAGTGAAAAATGGATAAAGAAGTTGTGGTACTTACGTACAATGCAATATCACTCAGCAATGAAATCTATGTCATCATGCCCGTAGCAGCATAATGAGTGGATTCAGGTACGATGATTCTAACTGAAATAAGTCACACAGAAAAAGAAACATCATAAGATATCACTAATACACGGAATGTAAACTTGGCTACACAGGAATTGAATTCCAAAACAGAACAGGGTCTCAAATTTAGAAACCCAACTTATGCTTGCTTAAGGGGAAAGGTGAGTTGGGGTGCTGCATAAAACCAGAGATTGAAATGAGCACAGATAAATTTCCTTAAGCCAAATATGGAATAGACAAGAGCTACTCCTTGCTCAACGAAATGGACTCAACACACCATATTAAATGCCTAAGAGTGTACCTGACTAGGAAGTATCTTAAAACCTATGGACTGCTATGTCTCCGAAAGAGAATCAAGCGTGTGTACAGGGGCATAAACGCAGCAGTGATAGGACTGGAGAGTTTCGGTGAGCAAATGAAGACCCTTTGAGGTCATATTGCATGGTACCCATTCCACGGGTCTCAACTCTCCAGGTTTAAGGTATTCTTCCTTCAGCTAAAACATGCATGTGGAACCCAGAGTATGATCAACCGTGTGATCGGGAGACGTGTTCCAATATGTGTCAGTTTTCGTCCCCTGCTACTCGGGTGCAACATTCCAGACGCTTTACTAACACTCTCCCGACTTGGAGAGTCAGTGCCTTTAACCTCCTGTTTGGCCCAGTTTGCAATTTCTGCAGAAGATGAACAGGAATAGGGAGAACCAATGACAGACTAGCTGGAGGTGTCTGGACGGGCAAATTTAACTCTCATTTCGCACCAGGAAGAGGAATTAACCAAAGGCTCAGCGTGCCGTGCCGGAACCAGATTAGGGCCTGAAGCCATCCTGCGGTGTTGCGGCCAGCTCACGAGAAAGCGAGTTGAAGAAAGGAGCTCAGGGGCACTGTAATTCACAAACCTGCAGAGTTATAAATGACAGCTATCGTCCAAAAATATACTGAAGTAAGGCTGCCAAGAGGACTTGAAAGCGGGGCAGAATTGCAGGAAACCGATTTCAGGAGGTAGACAGGAATTGCATTTAAAGCATAGGAAAAGAGGCAGAACGTCCACAATGATGCACTTGGCCAAAAAGGGCGTATGCGTTTTTTCCTGAATATATTCAGGAAAAAACGCATACGCCCTTTTTGGCCAACCAAGCAAGCTTGCAAAGGAAATCTGCACTACAATGAAGTCTCACTTCCCCCCGGTCAAAAGGGCCATCTGAAAAAAGTGTAAAATCCAGAAAGGCAGGACAGGCCATGGAGAACTGGGAGGCTTCTTATGCTGATGGGCGGGATGTAAATTGCCAACAGCCACTCGGGAGAAGTGTATGGTGTTTCCTGAAACATCTAAAAAACAAAGCAACAGAGCCTAGGGCACTTCCACTTATGGTCCTATAGCTTAGGGAAATTAAAATCATAAAGACACAGCCACCCCAAAGGTTGGGACGGCTCTGTTTACAAGAACCTGGTTTACGGTACAAGTTCAATATCGCAGAAAGTGAAAAATGGATAAAGAAGTTGTGGTACTTACGTACAATGCAGTATCACTCAGCAATGAAATCTATGTCATCAGGCCCGTAGCAGCATAATGAGTGGATTCAGGTACGATGATTCTAACTGAAATAAGTCACACAGAAAAAGAAACATCATAAGATATCACTAATACACACAATGTAAACTTGGCTACACAGGAACTGAATTCCAAAACAGAACAGGGTCTCAAATTTAGAAAAGCAACTTATGCTTGCTTAAGGGGAAAGGTGAGTTGGGGTGCTGCATAAAACCAGAGATTGAAATGAGCACAGATAAAGCTCCTTAAGCCAAATATGGAATAGACAAGAGCTACTCCTTGCTCAACGAAATGGACTCAACACTCCATATTAAATGCCTAAGAGTGTACCTGACTAGGAAGTATCTTAAAACCTATGGATTGCTATGTCTCCGAAAGAGAATCAAGCGTGTGTACAGGGGCATAAACGCAGCAGTGATAGGATTGGAGAGGTTCGGTGAGCAAATGAAGACCCTTTGAAGTCATATTGCATGGTACCCATTCCACGGGTCTCAACTCTCCAGGTTTAAGGTATTCTTCCTTCAGCTGAAACATGCATGTGGTACCCAGAGTATGATCAACCGTGTGATCGGGAGACGTGTTCCAATATGTGTCAGTTTTCGTCCCCTGGTACTCGGGTGCAACATTCCAGACGCTTTACTAACACTCTCCCGACTTGGAGAGTCAGTGCCTTTAACCTCCTGTTTGGCCCAGTTTGCAATTTCTGCGGAAGATGAACAGGAATAGGGAGAACCAATGACAGACTAGCTGGAGGTGTCTGGACGGGCAAATTTAACTCTCATTTCGCACCAGGAAGAGGAATGAACCAAAGGCTCAGCGTGCCGTGCCGGAACCAGATTAGGGCCTGAAGCCATCCTGCGGTGTTGCGGCCAGCTCACGAGAAAGCGAGTTGAAGAAAGGAGCTCAGGGGCACTGTAATTCACAAACCTGCAGAGTTATAAATGACAGCTATCGTCCAAAAATATACTGAAGTAAGGCTGCCAAGAGGACTTGAAAGCGGGGCAGAATTGCAGGAAACCGATTTCAGGAGGTAGACTGGAATTGCATTTAAAGCATAGGAAAAGAGGCAGAACGTCCACAATGATGCACTTGGCCAAAAAGGGCGTATGCGTTTTTTCCTGAATATATTCAGGAAAAAACGCATACGCCCTTTTTGGCCAACCAAGCAAGCTTGCAAAGGAAATCTGCACTACAATGAAGTCTCACTTCCCCCCGGTCAAAAGGGCCATCTGAAAAAAGTGTAAAATCCAGAAAGGCAGGACAGGCCATGGAGAACTGGGAGCCTTGTTATGCTGATGGGCGGGATGTAAATTGCCAACAGCCACTCGGGAGAAGTGTATGGTGTTTCCTGAAACATCTAAAAAACAAAGCAACAGAGCCTAGGGCACTTCCACTTATGGTCCTATAGCTTAGGGAAATTAAAATCAAACAGACACAGCCACCCCAAAGGTTGGGACGGCTCTGTTTACAAGAAACTCATTTACGGTACAAGTTCAATATCGCAGAAAGTGAAAAATGGATAAAGAAGTTGTGGTACTTACGTACAATGCAATATCACTCAGCAATGAAATCTATGTCATCAGGCCCGTAGCAGCATAATGAGTGGATTCAGGTACGATGATTCTAACTGAAATAAGTCTCACAGAAAAAGAAACATCATAAGATATCACTAATACACGGAATGTAAACTTGGCTACATAGGAACTGAATTATAAAACAGAACAGGGTCTCAAATTTAGAAAACCAACTTATGCTTCCTTAAGGGGAAAGGTGAGTTGGGGTGCTGCATAAAACCAGAGATTGAAATGAGCACAGATAAAGTTCCTTAAGCCAAATATGGAATAGACAAGAGCTACTCCTTACTCAACGAAATGGACTCATCACCCCATATTAAACACCTAAGAATGTACCTGACTAGTAAGTAGCTTAAAACCTAAGGAATGCTATGTCTCCGAAAGAGAATCAAGCGTGTGTACAGGGGCATAAACGCAGCAGTGATAGGATTGGAGAGGTTTGGTGAGCAAATGAAGACCCTTTGAAGTCATATTGCATGGTACCCATTCCACGGGTCTCAACTCTCCAGGTTTAAGGTATTCTTCCTTCAGCTAAAACATGCATGTGGAACCCAGAGTATGATCAACCGTGTGATCGGGAGACGTGTTCCAATATGTGTCAGTTTTCGTCCCCTGGTACTCGGGTGCAACATTCCAGATGCTTTACTAACACTCTCCCGACTTCGAGAGTCAGTGCCTTTAACCTCCTGTTTGGCCCAGTTTGCAATTTCTGCGGAAGATGAACACGAATAGGGAGAACCAATGAGAGACTAGCTGGAGGTGTCTGGACGGGCAAATTTAACTCTCATTTCCCACCAGGAAGAGGAATTAACCAAAGGCTCAGCGTGCCGTGCCGGAACCAGATTAGGGCCTGAAGCAATCCTGCGGTGTTGCGGCCAGCTCACGAGAAAGCGAGTTGAAGAAAGGAGCTCAGGGGCACTGTAATTCACAAACCTGCAGAGTTATAAATGACAGCTATCGTCCAAAAATATACTGAAGTAAGGCTGCCAAGAGGACTTGAAAGTGGGGCAGAATTGCAGGAAACCGATTTCAGGAGGTAGACTGGAATGGCATTTAAAGCATAGGAAAAGAGGCAGAACGTCCACAATGATGCACTTGGCCAAAAAGGGCGTATGCGTTTTTTCCTGAATATATTCAGGAAAAAACGCATACGCCCTTTTTGGCCAACCAAGCAAGCTTGCAAAGGAAATCTGCACTACAATGAAGTCTCACTTCCCCCCGGTCAAAAGGGCCATCTGAAAAAAGTGTAAAATGCAGAAAGGCAGGACAGGCCATGGAGAACTGGGAGCCTTGTTATGCTGATGGGCGGGATGTAAATTGCCAACAGCCACTCGGGAGAAGTGTATGGTGTTTCCTGAAACATCTAAAAAACAAAGCAACAGAGCCTAGGGCACTTCCACTTATGGTCCTATAGCTTAGGGAAATTAAAATCAAAAAGACACAGCCACCCCAAAGGTTGGGACGGCTCTGTTTACAAGAACCTGGTTTACGGTACAAGTTCAATATCGCAGAAAGTGAAAAATGGATAAAGAAGTTGTGGTACTTACGTACAATGCAATATCACTCAGCAATGAAATCTATGTCATCAGGCCCGTAGCAGCATAATGAGTGTATTCAGGTACGATGATTCTAACTGAAATAAGTCACACAGAAAAAGAAACATCATAAGATATCACTAATACACGGAATGTAAACTTGGCTACAGAGGAACTGAATTCCAAAACAGAACAGGTTCTCAAATTTAGAAACACAACTTATGCTTGCTTAAGGGGAAAGGTGAGTTGGGGTGCTGCATAAAACCAGAGATTTAAATGAGCACAGATAAAGTTCCTTAAGCCAAATATGCAATAGACTAGAGCTACTCCTTGCTCAACGAAATGGACTCAACACTCCATATTAAATGCCTAAGAGTGTACCTGACGAGGAAGTATCTTAAAACCTATGGATTGCTATGTCTCCGAAAGAGAATCAAGCGTGTGTACAGGGGCATAAACGCAGCAGTGATAGGACTGGAGAGGTTCGGTGAGCAAATGAAGACCCTTTGAAGTCATATTGCATGGTACCCATTCCACAGGTCTCAACTCTCCAGGTTTAAGGTATTCTTCCTTCAGCTAAAACATGCATGTGGAACCCAAAGTATGATCAACCGTGTGATCGGGAGACGTGTTCCAATATGTGTCAGTTTTCGTCCCCTGGTACTCGGGTGCAACATTCCAGACGCTTTACTAACACTCTCCCGACTTGGAGAGTCAGTGCCTTTAACCTCCTGTTTGGCTATGTCTCCGAAAGAGAATCAAGCGTGTGTGCAGGGGCATAAAGGCAGCAGTGATAGGACTGGAGAGGTTCGGTGAGCAAATGAAGACCCTTTGAAGTCATATTGCATGGTACCCATTTCACGGGTCTCAACTCTCCAGGTTTAAGGTATTCTTCCTTCAGCTAAAACATGCATGTGGAACCCAGAGTATGATCAACCGTGTGATCGGGAGACGTGTTCCAATATGTGTCAGTTTTCGTCCCCTGGTACTCGGGTGCAACATTCCAGACGCTTTACTAACACTCTCCCGACTTGGAGAGTCAGCGCCTTTAACCTCCTCTTTGGCCCAGTTTGCAATTTCTGCGGAAGATGAACACGAATAGGGAGAACCAATGAGAGACTAGCTGGAGGTGTCTGGACGGGCAAATTTAACTCTCATTTCCCACCAGGAAGAGGAATTAACCAAAGGCTCAGCGTGCCGTGCCGGAACCAGATTAGGGCCTGAAGCCATCCTGCGGTGTTGCGGCCAGCTCACGAGAAAGCGAGTTGAAGAAAGGAGCTCAGGGGCACTGTAATTCACAAACCTGCAGAGTTATAAATGACAGCTATCGTCCAAAAATATACTGAAGTAAGGCTGCCAAGAGGACTTGAAAGCGGGGCAGAATTGCAGGAAACCGATTTCAGGAGGTAGACAGGAATTGCATTTAAAGCATAGGAAAAGAGGCAGAACGTCCACAATGATGCACTTGGCCAAAAAGGGCGTATGCGTTTTTTCCTGAATATATTCAGGAAAAAACGCATACGCCCTTTTTGGCCAACCAAGCAAGCTTGCAAAGGAAATCTGCACTACAATGAAGTCTCACTTCCCCCCGGTCAAAAGGGCCATCTGAAAAAAGTGTAAAATCCAGAAAGGCAGGACAGGCCATGGAGAACTGGGAGCCTTGTTATGCTGATGGGCGGGATGTAAATTGCCAACAGCCACTCGGGAGAAGTGTATGGTGTTTCCTGAAACATCTAAAAATCAAAGCAACAGAGCCTAGGGCACTTCCACTTATGGTCCTATAGCTTAGAGAAATTAAAATCAAAATCACACAGCCACCCCAAAGGTTGGGACGGCTCTGTTTACAAGAACCTGGTTTACGGTACAAGTTCAATATCGCAGAAAGTGAAAAATGGATAAAGAAGTTGTGGTACTTACGTACAATGCAATATCACTCAGCAATGAAATCTATGTCATCAGGCCCGTAGCAGCATAATGAGTGGATTCAGGTATGATGATTCTAACTGAAATAAGTCACACAGAAAAAGAAACATCATAAGGTATCACTAATACACGGAATGTAAACTTGGCTACACAGGAACTGAATTCCAAAACAGAACAGGGTCTCAAATTTAGAAACCCAACTTATGCTTGCTTAAGGGGAAAGGTGAGTTGGGGTGCTGCATAAAACCAGAGATTGAAATGAGCACAGATAAATTTCCTTAAGCCAAATATGGAATAGACAAGAGCTACTCCTTGCTCAACGAAATGGACTCAACACACCATATTAAATGCCTAAGAGTGTACCTGACTAGGAAGTATCTTAAAACCTATGGATTGCTATGTCTTCGAAAGAGAATCAAGCGTGTGTACAGGGGCATAAACGCAGCAGTGATAGGACTGGAGAGGTTCGGTGAGCATATGAAGACCCTTTGAAGTCATATTGCATGGTACCCATTCCACGGGTCTCAACTCTCCAGGTTTAAGGGATTCTTCCTTCAGCTAAAACATGCATGTGGAACCCAGAGTATGATCAACCGTGTGATCGGGAGACGTGTTCCAATATGTGTCAGTTTTCGTCCCCTGGTACTCGGGTGCAACATTCCAGACGCTTTACTAACACTCTCCCGACTTGGAGAGTCAGCGCCTTTAACCTCCTCTTTGGCCCAGTTTGCAATTTCTGCGGAAGATGAACAGGAATAGGGAGAACCAATGAGAGACTAGCTGGAGGTGTCTGGACGGGCAAATTTAACTCTCATTTCCAACCAGGAAGAGGAATTAACCAAAGGCTCAGCGTGCCGTGCCGGAACCAGATTAGGGCCTGAAGCCATCCTGCGGTGTTGCGGCCAGCTCACGAGAAAGCGAGTTGAAGAAAGGAGCTCAGGGGCACTGTAATTCACAAACCTGCAGAGTTATAAATGACAGCTATCGTCCAAAAATATACTGAAGTAAGGCTGCCAAGAGGACTTGAAAGCGGGGCAGAATTGCAGGAAACCGATTTCAGGAGGTAGACTGGAATTGCATTTAAAGCATAGGAAAAGAGGCAGAACGTCCACAATGATGCACTTGGCCAAAAAGGGCGTATGCGTTTTTTCCTGAATATATTCAGGAAAAAACGCATACGCCCTTTTTGGCCAACCAAGCAAGATTGCAAAGGAAATCTGCACTACAATGAAGTCTCACTTTCCCCCGGTCAAAAGGGCCATCTGAAAAAAGTGTAAAATCCAGAAAGGCAGGACAGGCCATGGAGAACTGGGAGCCTTGTTATGCTGATGGGCGGGATGTAAATTGCCAACAGCCACTCGGGAGAAGTGTATGGTGTTTCCTGAAACATCTAAAAAACAAAGCAACAGAGCCTAGGGCACTTCCACTTATGGTCCTATAGCTTAGAGAAATTAAAATCAAAAAGACACAGCCACCCCAAATGTTGGGACGGCTCTGTTTACAAGAACCTGGTTTACGGTACAAGTTCAATATCGCAGAAAGTGAAAAATGGATAAAGAAGTTGTGGTACTTACGTACAATGCAATATCACTCAGCAATGAAATCTATGTCATCAGGCCCGTAGCAGCATAATGAGTGGATTCAGGTACGATGATTCTAACTGAAATAAGTCACACAGAAAAAGAAACATCATAAGATATCACTAATACACGGAATGTAAACTTGGCTACACAGGAATTGAATTCCAAAACAGAACAGGGTCTCAAATTTAGAAACCCAACTTATGCTTGCTTAAGGGGAAAGGTGAGTTGGGGTGCTGCATAAAACCAGAGATTGAAATGAGCACAGATAAATTTCCTTAAGCCAAATATGGAATAGACAAGAGCTACTCCTTGCTCAACGAAATGGACTCAACACACCATATTAAATGCCTAAGAGTGTACCTGACTAGGAAGTATCTTAAAACCTATGGACTGCTATGTCTCCGAAAGAGAATCAAGCGTGTGTACAGGGGCATAAACGCAGCAGTGATAGGACTGGAGAGTTTCGGTGAGCAAATGAAGACCCTTTGAGGTCATATTGCATGGTACCCATTCCACGGGTCTCAACTCTCCAGGTTTAAGGTATTCTTCCTTCAGCTAAAACATGCATGTGGAACCCAGAGTATGATCAACCGTGTGATCGGGAGACGTGTTCCAATATGTGTCAGTTTTCGTCCCCTGCTACTCGGGTGCAACATTCCAGACGCTTTACTAACACTCTCCCGACTTGGAGAGTCAGTGCCTTTAACCTCCTGTTTGGCCCAGTTTGCAATTTCTGCGGAAGATGAACAGGAATAGGGAGAACCAATGACAGACTAGCTGGAGGTGTCTGGACGGGCAAATTTAACTCTCATTTCGCACCAGGAAGAGGAATTAACCAAAGGCTCAGCGTGCCGTGCCGGAACCAGATTAGGGCCTGAAGCCATCCTGCGGTGTTGCGGCCAGCTCACGAGAAAGCGAGTTGAAGAAAGGAGCTCAGGGGCACTGTAATTCACAAACCTGCAGAGTTATAAATGACAGCTATCGTCCAAAAATATACTGAAGTAAGGCTGCCAAGAGGACTTGAAAGCGGGGCAGAATTGCAGGAAACCGATTTCAGGAGGTAGACAGGAACTGCATTTAAAGCATAGGAAAAGAGGCAGAACGTCCACAATGATGCACTTGGCCAAAAAGGGCGTATGCGTTTTTTCCTGAATATATTCAGGAAAAAACGCATACGACCTTTTTGGCCAACCAAGCAAGCTTGCAAAGGAAATCTGCACTACAATGAAGTCTCACTTCCCCCCGGTCAAAAGGGCCATCTGAAAAAAGTGTAAAATCCAGAAAGGCAGGACAGGCCATGGAGAACTGGGAGGCTTCTTATGCTGATGGGCGGGATGTAAATTGCCAACAGCCACTCGGGAGAAGTGTATGGTGTTTCCTGAAACATCTAAAAAACAAAGCAACAGAGCCTAGGGCACTTCCACTTATGGTCCTATAGCTTAGGGAAATTAAAATCATAAAGACACAGCCACCCCAAAGGTTGGGACGGCTCTGTTTACAAGAACCTGGTTTACGGTACAAGTTCAATATCGCAGAAAGTGAAAAATGGATAAAGAAGTTGTGGTACTTACGTACAATGCAGTATCACTCAGCAATGAAATCTATGTCATCAGGCCCGTAGCAGCATAATGAGTGGATTCAGGTACGATGATTCTAACTGAAATAAGTCACACAGAAAAAGAAACATCATAAGATATCACTAATACACACAATGTAAACTTGGCTACACAGGAACTGAATTCCAAAACAGAACAGGGTCTCAAATTTAGAAAAGCAACTTATGCTTGCTTAAGGGGAAAGGTGAGTTGGGGTGCTGCATAAAACCAGAGATTGAAATGAGCACAGATAAAGCTCCTTAAGCCAAATATGGAATAGACAAGAGCTACTCCTTGCTCAACGAAATGGACTCAACACTCCATATTAAATGCCTAAGAGTGTACCTGACTAGGAAGTATCTTAAAACCTATGGATTGCTATGTCTCCGAAAGAGAATCAAGCGTGTGTACAGGGGCATAAACGCAGCAGTGATAGGACTGGAGAGGTTCGGTGAGCAAATGAAGACCCTTTGAAGTCATATTGCATGGTACCCATTCCACGGGTCTCAACTCTCCAGGTTTAAGGGATTCTTCCTTCAGCTAAAACATGCACGTGGAACCCAGAGTATGATCAACCGTGTGATCGGGAGACGTGTTCAAATATGTCTCAGTTTTCGTCCCCTGGTACTCGGGTGCAACATTCCAGACGCTTTACTAACACTCTCCCGACTTGGAGAGTCAGTGCCTTTAACCTCCTGTTTGGCCCAGTTTGCAATTTCTGCGGAAGATGAACAGGAATAGGGAGAACCAATGAGAGACTAGCTGGAGGTGTCTGGACGGGCAAATTTAACTCTCATTTCCCACCAGGAAGAGGAATTAACCAAAGGCTCAGCGTGCCGTGCCGGAACCAGATTAGGGCCTGAAGCCATCCTGCGGTGTTGCGGCCAGCTCACGAGAAAGCGAGTTGAAGAAAGGAGCTCAGGGGCACTGTAATTCACAAACCTGCAGAGTTATAAATGACACCTATCGTCCAAAAATATACTGAAGTAAGGCTGCCAAGAGGACTTGAAAGCGGGGCAGAATTGCAGGAAACCGATTTCAGGAGGTAGACTGGAATTGCATTGAAAGCATAGGAAAAGAGGCAGAACGTCCACAATGATGCACTTGGCCAAAAAGGGCGTATGCGTTTTTTCCTGAATATATTCAGGAAAAAACGCATACGCCCTTTTTGGCCAACCAAGCAAGCTTGCAAAGGAAATCTGCACTACAATGAAGTCTCACTTCCCCCCGGTCAAAAGGGCCATCTGAAAAAAGTGTAAAATCCAGAAAGGCAGGACAGGCCATGGAGAACTGGGAGCCTTGTTATGCTGATGGGCGGGATGTAAATTGCCAACAGCCACTCGGGAGAAGTGTATGGTGTTTCCTGAAACATCTAAAAAACAAAGCAACAGAGCCTAGGGCACTTCCACTTATGGTCCTATAGCTTAGGGAAATTAAAATCAAAAAGACACAGCCACCCCAAAGGTTGGGACGGCTCTGTTTACAAGAACCTGGTTTACGGTACAAGTTCAATATCGCAGAAAGTGAAAAATGGATAAAGAAGTTGTGGTACTTACGTACAATGCAATATCACTCAGCAAGGAAATCTATGTCATCAGGCCCGTAGCAGCATAATGAGTGGATTCAGGTACGATGATTCTAACTGAAATAAGTCACACAGAAAAAGAAACATCATAAGATATCACTAATACACGGAATGTAAACTTGGCTACACAGGAACTGAATTCCAAAACAGAACAGGGTCTCAAATTTAGAAACCCAACTTATGCTTGCTTAAGGGGAAAGGTGAGTTGGGGTGCTGCATAAAACCAGAGATTGAAATGAGCACAGATAAAGTCCCTTAAGCCAAATATGGAATAGACAAGAGCTACTGCTTGCTCAACGAAACGGACTCAACACCCCATATTAAACGCCTAAGAATGTACCTGACTAGTAAGTAGCTTAAAACCTAAGGAATGCTATGTCTCCGAAAGAGAATCAAGCGTGTGTACAGGGGCATAAACGCAGCAGTGATAGGATTGGAGAGGTTCAGTGAGCAAATGAAGACGCTTTGAAGTCATATTGCATGGTACCCATTCCACGGGTCTCAACTCTCCAGGTTTAAGGTATTCTTCCTTCAGCTAAAACATACACGTGGAACCCAGAGTATGATCAACCGTGTGATCGGGAGACGTGTTCCAATATGTGTCAGTTTTCGTCCCCTGGTACTCGGGTGCAACATTCCAGACGCTTTACTAACACTCTCCCGACTTGGAGAGTCAGTGCCTTTAACCTCCTGTTTGGCCCAGTTTGCAATTTCTGCGGAAGATGAACAGGAATAGGGAGAACCAATGACAGACTAGCTGGAGGTGTCTTGACGGGCAAATTTAACTCTCATTTCGCACCAGGAAGAGGAATTAACCAAAGGCTCAGCGTGCCGTGCCGGAACCAGATTAGGGCCTGAAGCTATCCTGCGGTGTTGCGGCCAGCTCGCGAGAAAGCGAGTTGAAGAAAGGAGCTCAGGGGCCCTGTAATTCACAAACCTGCAGAGTTATAAATGATAGCTATCGTCCAAAAATATACTGAAGTAAGGCTGCCAAGAGGACTTGAAAGCGGTGCAGAATTGCAGGAAACCGATTTCGGGAGGTAGACTGGAATTGCATTTAAAGCATAGGAAAAGAGGCAGAACGTCCACAATGATGCACTTGGCCAAAAAGGGCGTATGCGTTTTTTCCTGAATATATTCAGGAAAAAACGCATACGCCCTTTTTGGCCAACCAAGCAAGCTTGCAAAGGAAATCTGCACTACAATGAAGTCTCACTTCCCCCCGGTCAAAAGGGCCATCTGAAAAAAGTGTAAAATCCAGAAAGGCAGGACAGGCCATGGAGAACTGGGAGCCTTGTTATGCTGATGGGCGGGACGTAAATTGCCAACAGCCACTCGGGAGAAGTGTATGGTGTTTCCTGAAACATCTAAAAATCAAAGCAACAGAGCCTAGGGCACTTCCACTTATGGTCCTATAGCTTAGGGAAATTAAAATCAAAAAGACACAGCCACCCCAAAGGTTGGGACGGCTCTCTTTACAAGAACCTCGTTTACGGTACAAGTTCAATATCGCAGAAAGTGAAAAATGGATAAAGAAGTTGTGGTACTTACGTACAATGCAGTATCACTCAGCAATGAAATCTATGTCATCAGGCCCGTAGCAGCATAATGAGTGGATTCAGGTATGATGATTCTAACTGAAATAAGTCACACAGAAAAAGAAACATCATAAGATATCACTAATACACGGAATGTAAACTTGGCTACACAGGAACTGAATTACAAAACAGAACAGGGTCTCAAATTTAGAAAACCAACTTATGCTTGCTTAAGGGGAAAGGTGAGTTGGGGTGCTGCATAAAACCAGAGATTGAAATGAGCACAGATAAAGTTCCTTAAGCCAAATATGGAATAGACAAGAGCTACTCCTTGCTCAACGAAATGGACTCAACACACCATATTAAATGCCTAAGAGTGTACCTGACTAGGAAGTATCTTAAAACCTATGGATTGCTATGTCTCCGAAAGAGAATCAAGCGTGTGTACAGGGGCATAAACGCAGCAGTGATAGGACTGGAGAGGTTCGGTGAGCAAATGAAGAACCTTTGAAGTCATATTGCATGGTACCCATTCCACGGGTCTCAACTCTCCAGGTTTAAGGTATTCTTCCTTCAGCTAAAACATGCATGTGGAACCCAGAGTATGATCAACCGTGTGATCGGGAGACGTGTTCCAATATGTGTCAGTTTTCGTCCCCTGGTACTCGGGTGCAACATTCCAGACGCTTTACTAACACTCTCCCGACTTGGAGAGTCAGTGCCTTTAACCTCCTGTTTGGCCCAGTTTGCAATTTCTGCGGAAGATGAACAGGAATAGGGAGAACCAATGACAGACTAGCTGGAGGTGTCTGGACGGGCAAATTTAACTCTCATTTCCCACCAGGAAGAGGAATTAACCAAAGGCTCAGCGTGCCGAGCCGGAACCAGATTAGGGCCTGAAGCCATCCTGCGGTGTTGCGGCCAGCTCACGAGAAAGCGAGTTGAAGAAAGGAGCTCGGGGGCACTGTAATTCACAAACCTGCAGAGTTATAAATGACAGCTATCGTCCAAAAATATACTGAAGTAAGGCTGCCAAGAGGACTTGAAAGCGGGGCAGAATTGCAGGAAACCGATTTCAGGAGGTAGACTGGAATTGCATTTAAAGCATAGGAAAAGAGGCAGAACGTCCACAATGATGCACTTGGCCAAAAAGGGCGTATGCGTTTTTTCCTGAATATATTCAGGAAAAAACGCATACGCCCTTTTTGGCCAACCAAGCAAGCTTGCAAAGGAAATCTGCACTACAATGAAGTCTCACTTCCCCCCGGTCAAAAGGGCCATCTGAAAAAAGTGTAAAATGCAGAAAGGCAGGATAGGCCATGGAGAACTGCGAGCCTTGTTATGCTGATGGGCGGGATGTAAATTGCCAACAGCCACTCGGGAGAAGTGTATGGTGTTTCCTGAAACATCTAAAAAACAAAGCAACAGAGCCTA
The DNA here is from genome assembly GCF_949774975.1 of Lagenorhynchus albirostris. Classification (NCBI taxonomy): domain Eukaryota; kingdom Metazoa; phylum Chordata; class Mammalia; order Artiodactyla; family Delphinidae; genus Lagenorhynchus; species Lagenorhynchus albirostris. The sequence goes on along the minus strand of NC_083100.1, from coordinate 95,611,224 downwards.
GGGCACTTCCACTTATGGTCCTATAGCTTAGGGAAATTAAAATCAAAAAGACACAGCCACCCCAAAGGTTGGGACGGCTCTGTTTACAAGAACCTGGTTTACGGTACAAGTTCAATATCGCAAAAAGTGAAAAATGGATAAAGAAGTTGTGGTACTTACGTACAATGCAATATCACTCAGCAATGAAATCTATGTCATCAGGCCCGTAGCAGCATAATGAGTGGATTCAGGTATGATGATTCTAACTGAAATAAGTCACACAGAAAAAGAAACATCATAAGATATCACTAATATACGGAATGTAAACTTGGCTACAGAGGAACTGAATTACAAAACAGAACAGGGTCTCAAATTTAGCAACCCAACTTATGCTTGCTTAAGGGGAAAGGTGAGTTGGGGTGCTGCATAAAACCAGAGATTGAAATGAGCACAGATAAAGTTCCTTAAGCCAAATATGGAATAGACAAGAGCTACTCCTTGCTCAACGAAATGGACTCAACACCCCATATTAAATGCCTAAGAGTGTACCTGACTAGGAAGTATCTTAAAACCTATGGATTGCTATGTCTCCGAAAGAGAATCAAGCGTGTGTGCAGGGGCATAAACGCAGCAGTGATAGGATTGGAGAAGTTCGGTGAGCAAATGAAGACCCTTTGAAGTCATATTGCATGGTACCCATTCCACGGGTCTCAACTCTCCAGGTTTAAGGTATTCTTCCTTCAGCTAAAACATGCATGTGGAACCCAGAGTATGATCAACCGTGTGATCGGGAGACGTGTTCCAATATGTGTCAGTTTTCGTCCCCTGGTACTCGGGTGCAACATTCCAGACGCTTTACTAACACTCTCCCGACTTGGAGAGTCAGTGCCTTTAACCTCCTGTTTGGCCCAGTTTGCAATTTCTGCGGAAGATGAACAGGAATAGGGAGAACCAATGACAGACTAGCTGGAGGTGTCTGGACGGGCAAATTTAACTCTCATTTCCCACCAGGAAGAGGAATTAACCAAAGGCTCAGCGTGCCGCGCCGGAACCAGATTAGGGCCTGAAGCCATCCTGTGGTGTTGCGGCCAGCTCACGAGAAAGCGAGTTGAAGAAAGGAGCTCAGGGGCACTGTAATTCACAAACCTGCAGAGTTATAAATGACAGCTATCGTCCAAAAATATACTGAAGTAAGGCTGCCAAGAGGACTTGAAAGCGGGGCAGAATTGCAGGAAACCGATTTCAGGAGGTAGACTGGAATTGCATTTAAAGCATAGGAAAAGAGGCAGAACGTCCACAATGATGCACTTGGCCAAAAAGGGCGTATGCGTTTTTTCCTGAATATATTCAGGAAAAAACGCATACGCCCTTTTTGGCCAACCAAGCAAGCTTGCAAAGGAAATCTGCACTACAATGAAGTCTCACTTCCCCCCGGTCAAAAGGGCCATCTGAAAAAAGTGTAAAATCCAGAAAGGCAGGACAGGCCATGGAGAACTGGGAGCCTTGTTATGCTGATGGGCGGGATGTAAATTGCCAACAGCCACTCGGGAGAAGTGTATGGTGTTTCCTGAAACATCTAAAAATCAAACCAACAGAGCCTAGGGCACTTCCACTTATGGTCCTATAGCTTAGAGAAATTAAAATCAAAATCACACAGCCACCCCAAAGGTTGGGACGGCTCTGTTTACAAGAACCTGGTTTACGGTACAAGTTCAATATCGTAGAAAGTGAAAAATGGATAAAGAAGTTGTGGTACTTACGTACAATGCAATATCACTCAGCAATGAAATCTATGTCATCAGGCCCGTAGCAGCATAATGAGTGGATTCAGGTACGATGATTCTAACTGAAATAAGTCACACAGAAAAAGAAACATCATAAGAGATCACTAATACACGGAATGTAAACTTGGCTACACAGGAACTGAATTACAAAACAGAACAGGGTCTCAAATTTAGAAAACCAACTTATGCTTGCTTAAGGGGAAAGGTGAGTTGGGGTGCTGCATAAAACCAGAGATTGAAATGAGCACAGATAAATTTCCTTAAGCCAAATATGGAATAGACAAGAGCTACTCCTTGCTCAAGGAAATGGACTCAACACCCCATATTAAACGCCTAAGAATGTACCTGACTAGGAAGTATCTTAAAACCTATGGATTGCTATGTCTCCAAAAGACAATCAAGCGTGTGTACAGGGGCATAAACGCAGCAGTGATAGGACTGGAGAGGTTCGGTGAGCAAATGAAGACCCTTTGAGGTCATATTTCATGGTACCCATTCCACGGGTCTCAACTCTCCAGGTTTAAGGTATTCTTCCTTCAGCTAAAACATGCATGTGGAACCCAGAGTATGATCAACCGTGTGATCGGGAGACGTGTTCCAATATGTGTCAGTTTTCGTCCCCTGGTACTCGGGTGCAACATTCCAGACGCTTTACTAACACTCTCCCGACTTGGAGAGTCAGTGCCTTTAACCTCCTGTTTGGCCCAGTTTGCAATTTCTGCGGAAGATGAACAGGAATAGGGAGAAGCAATGACAGACTAGATGGAGGTGTCTGGACGGGCAAATTTAACTCTCATTTCCCACCAGGAAGAGGAATTAACCAAAGGCTCAGCGTGCCGTGCCGGAACCAGATTAGGGCCTGAAGCCATCCTGCGGTGTTGCGGCCAGCCCACGAGAAAGCGAGTTGAAGAAAGGAGCTCAGGGGCACTGTAATTCACAAACCTGCAGAGTTATAAATGACAGCTATCGTCCAAAAATATACTGAAGTAAGGCTGCCAAGAGGACTTGAAAGCAGTGCAGAATTGCAGGAAACCGATTTCAGGAGGTAGACTGGAATTGCATTTAAAGCATAGGAAAAGAGGCAGAACGTCCACAATGATGCACTTGGCCAAAAAGGGCGTATGCGTTTTTTCCTGAATATATTCAGGAAAAAACGCATACGCCCTTTTTGGCCAACCAAGCAAGCTTGCAAAGGAAATCTGCACTACAATGAAGTCTCACTTCGCCCCGGTCAAAAGGGCCATCTGAAAAAAGTGTAAAATCCAGAAAGGCAGGACAGGCCATGGAGAACTGGGAGCCTTGTTATGCTGATGGGCGGGATGTAAATTGCCAACAGCCACTCGGGAGAAGTGTATGGTGTTTCCTAAAACATCTAAAAAACAAAGCAACAGAGCCTAGGGCACTTCCACTTATGGTCCTATAGCTTAGGGAAATTAAAATCAAAAAGACACAGCCACCCCAAAGATTGGGACGGCTCTGTTTACAAGAACCTGGTTTACGGTACAAGTTCAATATGGCAGAAAGTGAAAAATGGATAAAGAAGTTGTGGTACTTACGTACAATGCAATATCACTCAGCAATGAAATCTATGTCATCAGGCCCGTAGCAGCATAATGAGTGGATTCAGGTACGATGATTCTAACTGAAATAAGTCACACAGAAAAAGAAACATCATAAGATATCACTAATACACGGAATGTAAACTTGGCTACACAGGAACTGAATTACAAAACAGAACAGGGTCTCAAATTTAGAAAACCAACTTATGCTTGCTTAAGGGGAAAGGTGAGTTGGGGTGCTGCATAAAACCAGAGATTGAAATGAGCACAGATAAATTTCCTTAAGCCAAATATGGAATAGACAAGAGCTACTCCTTGCTCAACGAAATGGACTCAACACACCATATTAAATGCCTAAGAGTGTACCTGACTAGGAAGTATCTTAAAACCTATGGATTGCTATGTCTTCGAAAGAGAATCAAGCGTGTGTACAGGGGCATAAAGGCAGCAGTGATAGGACTGGAGAGGTTCGGTGAGCAAATGAAGACCCTTTGAAGTCATATTGCATGGTACCCATTCCACGGGTCTCAACTCTCCAGGTTTAAGGTATTCTTCCTTCAGCTAAAACATGCATGTGGAACCCAGAGTATGATCAACCGTGTGATCGGGAGACGTGTTCCAATATGTGTCAGTTTTCGTCCCCTGGTACTCGGGTGCAACATTCCAGACGCTTTACTAACACTCTCCCGACTTGGAGAGTCAGTGCCTTTAACCTCCTGTTTGGCCCAGTTTGCAATTTCTGCGGAAGATGAACAGGAATAGGGAGAACCAATGACAGACTAGCTGGAGGTGTCTGGACGGGCAAATTTAACTCTCATTTCCCACCAGGAAGAGGAATTAACCAAAGGCTCAGCGTGCCGAGCCGGAACCAGATTAGGGCCTGAAGCCATCCTGCGGTGTTGCGGCCAGCTCACGAGAAAGCGAGTTGAAGAAAGGAGCTCGGGGGCACTATAATTCACAAACCTGCAGAGTTATAAATGACAGCTATCGTCCAAAAATATACTGAAGTAAGGCTGCCAAGAGGACTTGAAAGCGGGGCAGAATTGCAGGAAACCGATTTCAGGAGGTAGACTGGAATTGCATTTAAAGCATAGGAAAAGAGGCAGAACGTCCACAATGATGCACTTGGCCAAAAAGGGCGTATGCGTTTTTTCCTGAATATATTCAGGAAAAAACGCATACGCCCTTTTTGGCCAACCAAGCAAGCTTGCAAAGGAAATCTGCACTACAATGAAGTCTCACTTCCCCCCGGTCAAAAGGGCCATCTGAAAAAAGTGTAAAATGCAGAAAGGCAGGACAGGCCATGGAGAACTGCGAGCCTTGTTATGCTGATGGGCGGGATGTAAATTGCCAACAGCCACTCGGGAGAAGTGTATGGTGTTTCCTGAAACATCTAAAAAACAAAGCAACAGAGCCTAGGGCACTTCCACTTATGGTCCTATAGCTTAGGGAAATTAAAATCAAAAAGACACAGCCACCCCAAAGATTGGGACGGCTCTGTTTACAAGAACCTGGTTTACGGTACAAGTTCAATATCGCAGAAAGTGAAAAATGGATAAAGAAGTTGTGGTACTTACGTACAATGCAATATCACTCAGCAATGAAATCTATGTCATCAGGCCCGTAGCAGCATAATGAGTGGATTCAGGTACGATGATTCTAACTGAAATAAGTCACACAGAAAAAGAAACATCATAAGATATCACTAATACACGGAATGTAAACTTGGCTACACAGGAACTGAATTACAAAACAGAACAGGGTCTCAAATTTAGAAAACCAACTTATGCTTGCTTAAGGGGAAAGGTGAGTTGGGGTGCTGCATAAAACCAGAGATTGAAATGAGCACAGATAAATTTCCTTAAGCCAAATATGGAATAGACAAGAGCTACTCCTTGCTCAACGAAATGGACTCAACACACCATATTAAATGCCTAAGAGTGTACCTGACTAGGAAGTATCTTAAAACCTATGGATTGCTATGTCTTCGAAAGAGAATCAAGCGTGTGTACAGGGGCATAAACGCAGCAGTGATAGGACTGGAGAGGTTCGGTGAGCAAATGAAGACCCTTTGAAGTCATATTGCATGGTACCCATTCCACGGGTCTCAACTCTCCAGGTTTAAGGTATTCTTCCTTCAGCTAAAATATGCATGTGGAACCCAGAGTATGATCAACCGTGTGATCGGGAGACGTGTTCCAATATGTGTCAGTTTTCGTCCCCTGGTACTCGGGTGCAACATTCCAGACGCTTTACTAACACTCTCCCGACTTGGAGAGTCAGTGCCTTTAACCTCCTGTTTGGCCCAGTTTGCAATTTCTGCGGAAGATGAACAGGAATAGGGAGAACCAATGACAGACTAGCTGGAGGTGTCTGGACGGGCAAATTTAACTCTCATTTCCCACCAGGAAGAGGAATTAACCAAAGGCTCAGCGTGCCGTGCCGGAACCAGATTAGGGCCTGAAGCCATCCTGCGGTGTTGCGGCCAGCTCACGAGAAAGCGAGTTGAAGAAAGGAGCTCAGGGGCACTGTAATTCACAAACCTGCAGAGTTATAAATGACAGCTATCGTCCAAAAATATACTGAAGTAAGGCTGCCAAGAGGACTTGAAAGCGGGGCAGAATTGCAGGAAACCGATTTCAGGAGGTAGACTGGAATTGCATTTAAAGCATAGGAAAAGAGGCAGAACGTCCACAATGATGCACTTGGCCAAAAAGGGCGTATGCGTTTTTTCCTGAATATATTCAGGAAAAAACGCATACGCCCTTTTTGGCCAACCAAGCAAGCTTGCAAAGGAAATCTGCACTACAATGAAGTCTCACTTCCCCCCGGTCAAAAGGGCCATCTGAAAAAAGTGTAAAATCCAGAAAGGCAGGACAGGCCATGGAGAACTGGGAGCCTTGTTATGCTGATGTGCGGGATGTAAATTGCCAACAGCCACTCGGGAGAAGTGTATGGTGTTTCCTGAAACATCTAAAAATCAAAGCAACAGAGCCTAGGGCACTTCCACTTATGGTCCTATAGCTTAGAGAAATTAAAATCAAAATCACACAACCACCCCAAAGGTTGGGACGGCTCTGTTTACAAGAACCTGGTTTACGGTACAAGTTCAATATCGCAGAAAGTGAAAAGTGGATAAAGAAGTTGTGGTACTTACGTACAATGCAATATCACTCAGCAATGAAATCTATGTCATCAGGCCCGTAGCAGCATAATGAGTGGATTCAGGTATGATGATTCTAACTGAAATAAGTCACACAGAAAAAGAAACATCATAAGATATCACTAATACACGGAATGTAAACTTGGCTACACAGGAACTGAATTACAAAACAGAACAGGGTCTCAAATTTAGAAACCCAACTTATGCTTGCTTAAGGGGAAAGGTGAGTTGGGGTGCTGCATAAAACCAGAGATTGAAATGAGCACAGATAAATTTCCTTAAGCCAAATATGGAATAGACAAGAGCTACTCCTTGCTCAACGAAATGGACTCAACACACCATATTAAATGCCTAAGAGTGTACCTGACTAGGAAGTATCTTAAAACCTATGGATTGCTATGTCTTCGAAAGAGAATCAAGCGTGTGTACAGGGGCATAAAGGCAGCAGTGATAGGACTGGAGAGGTTCGGTGAGCAAATGAAGACCCTTTGAAGTCATATTGCATGGTACCCATTCCACGGGTCTCAACTCTCCAGGTTTAAGGTATTCTTCCTTCAGCTAAAACATGCATGTGGAACCCAGAGTATGATCAACCGTGTGATCGGGAGACGTGTTCCAATAGGTGTCAGTTTTCGTCCCCTGGTACTCGGGTGCAACATTCCAGACGCTTTACTAACACTCTCCCGACTTGGAGAGTCAGTGCCTTTAACCTCCTGTTTGGCCCAGTTTGCAATTTCTGCGGAAGATGAACAGGAATAGGGAGAACCAATGACAGACTAGCTGGAGGTGTCTGGACGGGCAAATTTAACTCTCATTTCCCACCAGGAAGAGGAATTAACCAAAGGCTCAGCGTGCCGAGCCGGAACCAGATTAGGGCCTGAAGCCATCCTGCGGTGTTGCGGCCAGCTCACGAGAAAGCAAGTTGAAGAAAGGAGCTCGGGGGCACTATAATTCACAAACCTGCAGAGTTATAAATGACAGCTATCGTCCAAAAATATACTGAAGTAAGGTTGCCAAGAGGACTTGAAAGCGGGGCAGAATTGCAGGAAACCGATTTCAGGAGGTAGACTGGAATTGCATTTAAAGCATAGGAAAAGAGGCAGAACGTCCACAATGATGCACTTGGCCAAAAAGGGCGTATGCGTTTTTTCCTGAATATATTCAGGAAAAAACGCATACGCCCTTTTTGGCCAACCAAGCAAGCTTGCAAAGGAAATCTGCACTACAATGAAGTCTCACTTCCCCCCGGTCAAAAGGGCCATCTGAAAAAAGTGTAAAATGCAGAAAGGCAGGATAGGCCATGGAGAACTGCGAGCCTTGTTATGCTGATGGGCGGGATGTAAATTGCCAACAGCCACTCGGGAGAAGTGTATGGTGTTTCCTGAAACATCTAAAAAACAAAGCAACAGAGCCTAGGGCACTTCCACTTATGGTCCTATAGCTTAGGGAAATTAAAATCAAAAAGACACAGCCACCCCAAAGGTTGGGACGGCTCTGTTTACAAGAACCTGGTTTACGGTACAAGTTCAATATCGCAGAAAGTGAAAAATGGATAAAGAAGTTGTGGTACTTACGTACAATGCAATATCACTCAGCAATGAAATCTATGTCATCAGGCCCGTAGCAGCATAATGAGTGGATTCAGGTATGATGATTCTAACTGAAATAAGTCACACAGAAAAAGAAACATCATAAGATATCACTAATATACGGAATGTAAACTTGACTACAGAGGAACTGAATTACAAAACAGAACAGGGTCTCAAATTTAGCAACCCAACTTATGGTTGCTTAAGGGGAAAGGTGAGTTGGGGTGCTGCATAAAACCAGAGATTGAAATGAGCACAGATAAAGTTCCTTAAGCCAAATATGGAATAGACAAGAGCTACTCCTTGCTCAACGAAATGGACTCAACACCCCATATTAAATGCCTAAGAGTGTACCTGACTAGGAAGTATCTTAAAACCTATGGATTGCTATGTCTCCGAAAGAGAATCAAGCGTGTGTGCAGGGGCATAAACGCAGCAGTGATAGGACTGGAGAAGTTCGGTGAGCAAATGAAGACCCTTTGAAGTCATATTGCATGGTACCCATTCCACGGGTCTCAACTCTCCAGGTTTAAGGTATTCTTCCTTCAGCTAAAACATGCATGTGGAACCCAGAGTATGATCAACCGTGTGATCGGGAGACGTGTTCCAATATGTGTCAGTTTTCGTCCCCTGGTACTCGGGTGCAACATTCCAGACGCTTTACTAACACTCTCCCGACTTGGAGAGTCAGTGCCTTTAACCTCCTGTTTGGCCCAGTTTGCAATTTCTGCGGAAGATGAACAGGAATAGGGAGAACCAATGACAGACTAGCTGGAGGTGTCTGGACAGGCAAATTTAACTCTCATTTCCCACCAGGAAGAGGAATTAACCAAAGGCTCAGCGTGCCGCGCCGGAACCAGATTAGGGCCTGAAGCCATCCTGTGGTGTTGCGGCCAGCTCACGAGAAAGCGAGTTGAAGAAAGGAGCTCAGGGGCACTGTAATTCACAAACCTGCAGAGTTATAAATGACAGCTATCGTCCAAAAATATACTGAAGTAAGGCTGCCAAGAGGACTTGAAAGCGGGGCAGAATTGCAGGAAACCGATTTCAGGAGGTAGACTGGAATTGCATTTAAAGCATAGGAAAAGAGGCAGAACGTCCACAATGATGCACTTGGCCAAAAAGGGCGTATGCGTTTTTTCCTGAATATATTCAGGAAAAAACGCATACGCCCTTTTTGGCCAACCAAGCAAGCTTGCAAAGGAAATCTGCACTACAATGAAGTCTCACTTCCCCCCGGTCAAAAGGGCCATCTGAAAAAAGTGTAAAATCCAGAAAGGCAGGACAGGCCATGGAGAACTGGGAGCCTTGTTATGCTGATGGGCGGGATGTAAATTGCCAACAGCCACTCGGGAGAAGTGTATGGTGTTTCCTGAAACATCTAAAAATCAAAGCAACAGAGCCTAGGGCACTTCCACTTATGGTCCTATAGCTTAGAGAAATTAAAATCAAAATCACACAGCCACCCCAAAGGTTGGGACGGCTCTGTTTACAAGAACCTGGTTTACGGTACAAGTTCAATATCGCAGAAAGTGAAAAATGGATAAAGAAGTTGTGGTACTTACGTACAATGCAATATCACTCAGCAATGAAATCTATGTCATCAGTCCCGTAGCAGCATAATGAGTGGATTCAGGTATGATGATTCTAACTGAAATAAGTCAGACAGAAAAAGAAACATCATAAGATATCACTAATACACGGAATGTAAACTTGGCTACAGAGGAACTGAATTACAAAACAGAACAGGGTCTCAAATTTAGAAAACCAACTTATGCTTGCTTAAGGGGAAAGGTGAGTTGGGGTGCTGCATAAAACCAGAGATTGAAATGAGCACAGATAAAGTTCCTTAAGCCAAATATGGAATAGACAAGAGCTACTCCTTGCTCAACGAAATGGACTCAACACACCATATTAAATGCCTAAGAGTGTACCTGACTAGGAAGTATCTTAAAACCTATGGATTGCTATGTCTTCGAAAGAGAATCAAGCGTGTGTACAGGGGCATAAACGCAGCAGTGATAGGACTGGAGAGGTTCGGTGAGCAAATGAAGACCCTTTGAAGTCATATTGCATGGTACCCATTCCACGGGTCTCAACTCTCCAGGTTTAAGGTATTCTTCCTTCAGCTAAAACATGCATGTGGAACCCAGAGTATGATCAACCGTGTGATCGGGAGACGTGTTCCAATAGGTGTCAGTTTTCGTCCCCTGGTACTCGGGTGCAACATTCCAGACGCTTTACTAACACTCTCCCGACTTGGAGAGTCAGTGCCTTTAACCTCCTGTTTGGCCCAGTTTGCAATTTCTGCGGAAGATGAACAGGAATAGGGAGAACCAATGAGAGACTAGCTGGAGGTGTCTGGACGGGCAAATTTAACTCTCATTTCCCACCAGGAAGAGGAATTAACCAAAGGCTCAGCGTGCCGAGCCGGAACCAGATTAGGGCCTGAAGCCATCCTGCGGTGTTGCCGCCAGCTCACGAGAAAGCGAGTTGAAGAAAGGAGCTCGGGGGCACTGTAATTCACAAACCTGCAGAGTTATAAATGACAGCTATCGTCCAAAACTATACTGAAGTAAGGCTGCCAAGAGGACTTGAAAGCGGGGCAGAATTGCAGGAAACCGATTTCAGGAGGTAGACTGGAATTGCATTTAAAGCATAGGAAAAGAGGCAGAACGTCCACAATGATGCACTTGGCCAAAAAGGGCGTATGCGTTTTTTCCTGAATATATTCAGGAAAAAACGCATACGCCCTTTTTGGCCAACCAAGCAAGCTTGCAAAGGAAATCTGCACTACAATGAAGTCTCACTTCCCCCCGGTCAAAAGGGCCATCTGAAAAAAGTGTAAAATGCAGAAAGGCAGGACAGGCCATGGAGAACTGCGAGCCTTGTTATGCTGATGGGCGGGATGTAAATTGCCAACAGCCACTCGGGAGAAGTGTATGGTGTTTCCTGAAACATCTAAAAAACAAAGCAACAGAGCCTAGGGCACTTCCACTTATGGTCCTATAGCTTAGGGAAATTAAAATCAAAAAGACACAGCCACCCCAAAGGTTGGGACGGCTCTGTTTACAAGAACCTGGTTTACGGTACAAGTTCAATATGGCAGAAAGTGAAAAATGGATAAAGAAGTGTGGTACTTACGTACAATGCAATATCACTCAGCAATGAAATCTATGTCATCAGGCCCGTAGCAGCATAATGAGTGGATTCAGGTACGATGATTCTAACTGAAATAAGTCACACAGAAAAAGAAACATCATAAGATATCACTAATACACACAATGTAAACTTGGCTACACAGGAACTGAATTCCAAAACAGAACAGGGTCTCAAATTTAGAAAAGCAACTTATGCTTGCTTAAGGGGAAAGGTGAGTTGGGGTGCTGCATAAAACCAGAGATTGAAATGAGCACAGATAAAGCTCCTTAAGCCAAATATGGAATAGACAAGAGCTACTCCTTGCTCAACGAAATGGACTCAACACTCCATATTAAATGCCTAAGAGTGTACCTGACTAGGAAGTATCTTAAAACCTATGGATTGCTATGTCTCCGAAAGAGAATCAAGCGTGTGTACAGGGGCATAAACGCAGCAGTGATAGGACTGGAGAGGTTTGGTGAGCAAATGAAGACCCTTTGAAGTCATATTGCATGGTACCCATTCCACGGGTCTCAACTCTCCAGGTTTAAGGTATTCTTCCTTCAGCTAAAACATGCATGTGGAACCCAGAGTATGATCAACCGTGTGATCGGGAGACGTGTTCCAATATGTGTCAGTTTTCGTCCCCTGGTACTCGGGTGCAACATTCCAGATGCTTTACTAACACTCTCCCGACTTCGAGAGTCAGTGCCTTTAACCTCCTGTTTGGCCCAGTTTGCAATTTCTGCGGAAGATGAACACGAATAGGGAGAACCAATGAGAGACTAGCTGGAGGTGTCTGGACGGGCAAATTTAACTCTCATTTCCCACCAGGAAGAGGAATTAACCAAAGGCTCAGCGTGCCGTGCCGGAACCAGATTAGGGCCTGAAGCAATCCTGCGGTGTTGCGGCCAGCTCACGAGAAAGCGAGTTGAAGAAAGGAGCTCAGGGGCACTGTAATTCACAAACCTGCAGAGTTATAAATGACAGCTATCGTCCAAAAATATACTGAAGTAAGGCTGCCAAGAGGACTTGAAAGTGGGGCAGAATTGCAGGAAACCGATTTCAGGAGGTAGACTGGAATGGCATTTAAAGCATAGGAAAAGAGGCAGAACGTCCACAATGATGCACTTGGCCAAAAAGGGCGTATGCGTTTTTTCCTGAATATATTCAGGAAAAAACGCATACGCCCTTTTTGGCCAACCAAGCAAGCTTGCAAAGGAAATCTGCACTACAATGAAGTCTCACTTCCCCCCGGTCAAAAGGGCCATCTGAAAAAAGTGTAAAATGCAGAAAGGCAGGACAGGCCATGGAGAACTGGAAGCCTTGTTATGCTGATGGGCGGGATGTAAATTGCCAACAGCCACTCGGGAGAAGTGTATGGTGTTTCCTGAAACATCTAAAAAACAAAGCAACAGAGCCTAGGGCACTTCCACTTATGGTCCTATAGCTTAGGGAAATTAAAATCAAAAAGACACAGCCACCCCAAAGGTTGGGACGGCTCTGTTTACAAGAACCTGGTTTACGGTACAAGTTCAATATCGCAGAAAGTGAAAAATGGATAAAGAAGTTGTGGTACTTACGTACAATGCAATATCACTCAGCAATGAAATCTATGTCATCAGGCCCGTAGCAGCATAATGAGTGTATTCAGGTACGATGATTCTAACTGAAATAAGTCACACAGAAAAAGAAACATCATAAGATATCACTAATACACGGAATGTAAACTTGGCTACAGAGGAACTGAATTCCAAAACAGAACAGGTTCTCAAATTTAGAAACACAACTTATGCTTGCTTAAGGGGAAAGGTGAGTTGGGGTGCTGCATAAAACCAGAGATTTAAATGAGCACAGATAAAGTTCCTTAAGCCAAATATGCAATAGACTAGAGCTACTCCTTGCTCAACGAAATGGACTCAACACTCCATATTAAATGCCTAAGAGTGTACCTGACGAGGAAGTATCTTAAAACCTATGGATTGCTATGTCTCCGAAAGAGAATCAAGCGTGTGTACAGGGGCATAAACGCAGCAGTGATAGGACTGGAGAGGTTCGGTGAGCAAATGAAGACCCTTTGAAGTCATATTGCATGGTACCCATTCCACAGGTCTCAACTCTCCAGGTTTAAGGTATTCTTCCTTCAGCTAAAACATGCATGTGGAACCCAGAGTATGATCAACCGTGTGATCGGGAGACGTGTTCCAATATGTGTCAGTTTTCGTCCCCTGGTACTCGGGTGCAACATTCCAGACGCTTTACTAACACTCTCCCGACTTGGAGAGTCAGTGCCTTTAACCTCCTGTTTGGCTATGTCTCCGAAAGAGAATCAAGCGTGTGTGCAGGGGCATAAAGGCAGCAGTGATAGGACTGGAGAGGTTCGGTGAGCAAATGAAGACCCTTTGAAGTCATATTGCATGGTACCCATTTCACGGGTCTCAACTCTCCAGGTTTAAGGTATTCTTCCTTCAGCTAAAACATGCATGTGGAACCCAGAGTATGATCAACCGTGTGATCGGGAGACGTGTTTCAATATGTGTCAGTTTTCGTCCCCTGGTACTCGGGTGCAACATTCCAGACGCTTTACTAACACTCTCCCGACTTGGAGAGTCAGCGCCTTTAACCTCCTCTTTGGCCCAGTTTGCAATTTCTGCGGAAGATGAACAGGAATAGGGAGAACCAATGAGAGACTAGCTGGAGGTGTCTGGACGGGCAAATTTAACTCTCATTTCCCACCAGGAAGAGGAATTAACCAAAGGCTCAGCGTGCCGTGCCGGAACCAGATTAGGGCCTGAAGCCATCCTGCGGTGTTGCGGCCAGCTCACGAGAAAGCGAGTTGAAGAAAGGAGCTCAGGGGCACTGTAATTCACAAACCTGCAGAGTTATAAATGACAGCTATCGTCCAAAAATATACTGAAGTAAGGCTGCCAAGAGGACTTGAAAGCGGGGCAGAATTGCAGGAAACCGATTTCAGGAGGTAGACAGGAATTGCATTTAAAGCATAGGAAAAGAGGCAGAACGTCCACAATGATGCACTTGGCCAAAAAGGGCGTATGCGTTTTTTCCTGAATATATTCAGGAAAAAACGCATACGCCCTTTTTGGCCAACCAAGCAAGCTTGCAAAGGAAATCTGCACTACAATGAAGTCTCACTTCCCCCCGGTCAAAAGGGCCATCTGAAAAAAGTGTAAAATCCAGAAAGGCAGGACAGGCCATGGAGAACTGGGAGCCTTGTTATGCTGATGGGCGGGATGTAAATTGCCAACAGCCACTCGGGAGAAGTGTATGGTGTTTCCTGAAACATCTAAAAATCAAAGCAACAGAGCCTAGGGCACTTCCACTTATGGTCCTATAGCTTAGAGAAATTAAAATCAAAATCACACAGCCACCCCAAAGGTTGGGACGGCTCTGTTTACAAGAACCTGGTTTACGGTACAAGTTCAATATCGCAGAAAGTGAAAAATGGATAAAGAAGTTGTGGTACTTACGTACAATGCAATATCACTCAGCAATGAAATCTATGTCATCAGGCCCGTAGCAGCATAATGAGTGGATTCAGGTATGATGATTCTAACTGAAATAAGTCACACAGAAAAAGAAACATCATAAGGTATCACTAATACACGGAATGTAAACTTGGCTACACAGGAACTGAATTCCAAAACAGAACAGGGTCTCAAATTTAGAAACCCAACTTATGCTTGCTTAAGGGGAAAGGTGAGTTGGGGTGCTGCATAAAACCAGAGATTGAAATGAGCACAGATAAATTTCCTTAAGCCAAATATGGAATAGACAAGAGCTACTCCTTGCTCAACGAAATGGACTCAACACACCATATTAAATGCCTAAGAGTGTACCTGACTAGGAAGTATCTTAAAACCTATGGATTGCTATGTCTTCGAAAGAGAATCAAGCGTGTGTACAGGGGCATAAACGCAGCAGTGATAGGACTGGAGAGGTTCGGTGAGCATATGAAGACCCTTTGAAGTCATATTGCATGGTACCCATTCCACGGGTCTCAACTCTCCAGGTTTAAGGGATTCTTCCTTCAGCTAAAACATGCATGTGGAACCCAGAGTATGATCAACCGTGTGATCGGGAGACGTGTTCCAATATGTGTCAGTTTTCGTCCCCTGGTACTCGGGTGCAACATTCCAGACGCTTTACTAACACTCTCCCGACTTGGAGAGTCAGCGCCTTTAACCTCCTCTTTGGCCCAGTTTGCAATTTCTGCGGAAGATGAACAGGAATAGGGAGAACCAATGAGAGACTAGCTGGAGGTGTCTGGACGGGCAAATTTAACTCTCATTTCCCACCAGGAAGAGGAATTAACCAAAGGCTCAGCGTGCCGTGCCGGAACCAGATTAGGGCCTGAAGCCATCCTGCGGTGTTGCGGCCAGCTCACGAGAAAGCGAGTTGAAGAAAGGAGCTCAGGGGCACTGTAATTCACAAACCTGCAGAGTTATAAATGACAGCTATCGTCCAAAAATATACTGAAGTAAGGCTGCCAAGAGGACTTGAAAGCGGGGCAGAATTGCAGGAAACCGATTTCAGGAGGTAGACTGGAATTGCATTTAAAGCATAGGAAAAGAGGCAGAACGTCCACAATGATGCACTTGGCCAAAAAGGGCGTATGCGTTTTTTCCTGAATATATTCAGGAAAAAACGCATACGCCCTTTTTGGCCAACCAAGCAAGATTGCAAAGGAAATCTGCACTACAATGAAGTCTCACTTTCCCCCGGTCAAAAGGGCCATCTGAAAAAAGTGTAAAATCCAGAAAGGCAGGACAGGCCATGGAGAACTGGGAGCCTTGTTATGCTGATGGGCGGGATGTAAATTGCCAACAGCCACTCGGGAGAAGTGTATGGTGTTTCCTGAAACATCTAAAAAACAAAGCAACAGAGCCTAGGGCACTTCCACTTATGGTCCTATAGCTTAGAGAAATTAAAATCAAAAAGACACAGCCACCCCAAATGTTGGGACGGCTCTGTTTACAAGAACCTGGTTTACGGTACAAGTTCAATATCGCAGAAAGTGAAAAATGGATAAAGAAGTTGTGGTACTTACGTACAATGCAATATCACTCAGCAATGAAATCTATGTCATCATGCCCGTAGCAGCATAATGAGTGGATTCAGGTACGATGATTCTAACTGAAATAAGTCACACAGAAAAAGAAACATCATAAGATATCACTAATACACGGAATGTAAACTTGGCTACACAGGAATTGAATTCCAAAACAGAACAGGGTCTCAAATTTAGAAACCCAACTTATGCTTGCTTAAGGGGAAAGGTGAGTTGGGGTGCTGCATAAAACCAGAGATTGAAATGAGCACAGATAAATTTCCTTAAGCCAAATATGGAATAGACAAGAGCTACTCCTTGCTCAACGAAATGGACTCAACACACCATATTAAATGCCTAAGAGTGTACCTGACTAGGAAGTATCTTAAAACCTATGGACTGCTATGTCTCCGAAAGAGAATCAAGCGTGTGTACAGGGGCATAAACGCAGCAGTGATAGGACTGGAGAGTTTCGGTGAGCAAATGAAGACCCTTTGAGGTCATATTGCATGGTACCCATTCCACGGGTCTCAACTCTCCAGGTTTAAGGTATTCTTCCTTCAGCTAAAACATGCATGTGGAACCCAGAGTATGATCAACCGTGTGATCGGGAGACGTGTTCCAATATGTGTCAGTTTTCGTCCCCTGCTACTCGGGTGCAACATTCCAGACGCTTTACTAACACTCTCCCGACTTGGAGAGTCAGTGCCTTTAACCTCCTGTTTGGCCCAGTTTGCAATTTCTGCGGAAGATGAACAGGAATAGGGAGAACCAATGACAGACTAGCTGGAGGTGTCTGGACGGGCAAATTTAACTCTCATTTCGCACCAGGAAGAGGAATTAACCAAAGGCTCAGCGTGCCGTGCCGGAACCAGATTAGGGCCTGAAGCCATCCTGCGGTGTTGCGGCCAGCTCACGAGAAAGCGAGTTGAAGAAAGGAGCTCAGGGGCACTGTAATTCACAAACCTGCAGAGTTATAAATGACAGCTATCGTCCAAAAATATACTGAAGTAAGGCTGCCAAGAGGACTTGAAAGCGGGGCAGAATTGCAGGAAACCGATTTCAGGAGGTAGACAGGAACTGCATTTAAAGCATAGGAAAAGAGGCAGAACGTCCACAATGATGCACTTGGCCAAAAAGGGCGTATGCGTTTTTTCCTGAATATATTCAGGAAAAAACGCATACGCCCTTTTTGGCCAACCAAGCAAGCTTGCAAAGGAAATCTGCACTACAATGAAGTCTCACTTCCCCCCGGTCAAAAGGGCCATCTGAAAAAAGTGTAAAATCCAGAAAGGCAGGACAGGCCATGGAGAACTGGGAGGCTTCTTATGCTGATGGGCGGGATGTAAATTGCCAACAGCCACTCGGGAGAAGTGTATGGTGTTTCCTGAAACATCTAAAAAACAAAGCAACAGAGCCTAGGGCACTTCCACTTATGGTCCTATAGCTTAGGGAAATTAAAATCATAAAGACACAGCCACCCCAAAGGTTGGGACGGCTCTGTTTACAAGAACCTGGTTTACGGTACAAGTTCAATATCGCAGAAAGTGAAAAATGGATAAAGAAGTTGTGGTACTTACGTACAATGCAGTATCACTCAGCAATGAAATCTATGTCATCAGGCCCGTAGCAGCATAATGAGTGGATTCAGGTACGATGATTCTAACTGAAATAAGTCACACAGAAAAAGAAACATCATAAGATATCACTAATACACACAATGTAAACTTGGCTACACAGGAACTGAATTCCAAAACAGAACAGGGTCTCAAATTTAGAAAAGCAACTTATGCTTGCTTAAGGGGAAAGGTGAGTTGGGGTGCTGCATAAAACCAGAGATTGAAATGAGCACAGATAAAGCTCCTTAAGCCAAATATGGAATAGACAAGAGCTACTCCTTGCTCAACGAAATGGACTCAACACTCCATATTAAATGCCTAAGAGTGTACCTGACTAGGAAGTATCTTAAAACCTATGGATTGCTATGTCTCCGAAAGAGAATCAAGCGTGTGTACAGGGGCATAAACGCAGCAGTGATAGGACTGGAGAGGTTCGGTGAGCAAATGAAGACCCTTTGAAGTCATATTGCATGGTACCCATTCCACGGGTCTCAACTCTCCAGGTTTAAGGTATTCTTCCTTCAGCTGAAACATGCATGTGGTACCCAGAGTATAATCAACCGTGTGATCGGGAGACGTGTTCCAATATGTGTCAGTTTTCGTCCCCTGGTACTCGGGTGCAACATTCCAGACGCTTTACTAACACTCTCCCGACTTGGAGAGTCAGTGCCTTTAACCTCCTGTTTGGCCCAGTTTGCAATTTCTGCGGAAGATGAACAGGAATAGGGAGAACCAATGACAGACTAGCTGGAGGTGTCTGGACGGGCAAATTTAACTCTCATTTCCCACCAGGAAGAGGAATTAACCAAAGGCTCAGCGTGCCGAGCCGGAACCAGATTAGGGCCTGAAGCCATCCTGCGGTGTTGCGGCCAGCTCACGAGAAAGCGAGTTGAAGAAAGGAGCTCGGGGGCACTGTAATTCACAAACCTGCAGAGTTATAAATGACAGCTATCGTCCAAAAATATACTGAAGTAAGGCTGCCAAGAGGACTTGAAAGCGGGGCAGAATTGCAGGAAACCGATTTCAGGAGGTAGACTGGAATTGCATTTAAAGCATAGGAAAAGAGGCAGAACGTCCACAATGATGCACTTGGCCAAAAAGGGCGTATGCGTTTTTTCCTGAATATATTCAGGAAAAAACGCATACGCCCTTTTTGGCCAACCAAGCAAGCTTGCAAAGGAAATCTGCACTACAATGAAGTCTCACTTCCCCCCGGTCAAAAGGGCCATCTGAAAAAAGTGTAAAATGCAGAAAGGCAGGACAGGCCATGGAGAACTGCGAGCCTTGTTATGCTGATGGGCGGGATGTAAATTGCCAACAGCCACTCGGGAGAAGTGTATGGTGTTTCCTGAAACATCTAAAAAACAAAGCAACAGAGCCTAGGGCACTTCCACTTATGGTCCTATAGCTTAGGGAAATTAAAATCAAAAAGACACAGCCACCCCAAAGGTTGGGACGGCTCTGTTTACAAGAACCTGGTTTACGGTACAAGTTCAATATCGCAGAAAGTGAAAAATGGATAAAGAAGTTGTGGTACTTACGTACAATGCAATATCACTCAGCAATGAAATCTATGTCATCAGGCCCGTAGCAGCATAATGAGTGGATTCAGGTATGATGATTCTAACTGAAATAAGTCACACAGAAAAAGAAACATCATAAGATATCACTAATATACGGAATGTAAACTTGGCTACAGAGGAACTGAATTACAAAACAGAACAGGGTCTCAAATTTAGCAACCCAACTTATGCTTGCTTAAGGGGAAAGGTGAGTTGGGGTGCTGCATAAAACCAGAGATTGAAATGAGCACAGATAAAGTTCCTTAAGCCAAATATGGAATAGACAAGAGCTACTCCTTGCTCAACGAAATGGACTCAACACCCCATATTAAATGCCTAAGAGTGTACCTGACTAGGAAGTATCTTAAAACCTATGGATTGCTATGTCTCCGAAAGAGAATCAAGCGTGTGTGCAGGGGCATAAACGCAGCAGTGATAGGATTGGAGAAGTTCGGTGAGCAAATGAAGACCCTTTGAAGTCATATTGCATGGTACCCATTCCACGGGTCTCAACTCTCCAGGTTTAAGGTATTCTTCCTTCAGCTAAAACATGCATGTGGAACCCAGAGTATGATCAACCGTGTGATCGGGAGACGTGTTCCAATATGTGTCAGTTTTCGTCCCCTGGTACTCGGGTGCAACATTCCAGACGCTTTACTAACACTCTCCCGACTTGGAGAGTCAGTGCCTTTAACCTCCTGTTTGGCCCAGTTTGCAATTTCTGCGGAAGATGAACAGGAATAGGGAGAACCAATGACAGACTAGCTGGAGGTGTCTGGACGGGCAAATTTAACTCTCATTTCCCACCAGGAAGAGGAATTAACCAAAGGCTCAGCGTGCCGCGCCGGAACCAGATTAGGGCCTGAAGCCATCCTGTGGTGTTGCGGCCAGCTCACGAGAAAGCGAGTTGAAGAAAGGAGCTCAGGGGCACTGTAATTCACAAACCTGCAGAGTTATAAATGACAGCTATCGTCCAAAAATATACTGAAGTAAGGCTGCCAAGAGGACTTGAAAGCGGGGCAGAATTGCAGGAAACCGATTTCAGGAGGTAGACTGGAATTGCATTTAAAGCATAGGAAAAGAGGCAGAACGTCCACAATGATGCACTTGGCCAAAAAGGGCGTATGCGTTTTTTCCTGAATATATTCAGGAAAAAACGCATACGCCCTTTTTGGCCAACCAAGCAAGCTTGCAAAGGAAATCTGCACTACAATGAAGTCTCACTTCCCCCCGGTCAAAAGGGCCATCTGAAAAAAGTGTAAAATCCAGAAAGGCAGGACAGGCCATGGAGAACTGGGAGCCTTGTTATGCTGATGGGCGGGATGTAAATTGCCAACAGCCACTCGGGAGAAGTGTATGGTGTTTCCTGAAACATCTAAAAATCAAACCAACAGAGCCTAGGGCACTTCCACTTATGGTCCTATAGCTTAGAGAAATTAAAATCAAAATCACACAGCCACCCCAAAGGTTGGGACGGCTCTGTTTACAAGAACCTGGTTTACGGTACAAGTTCAATATCGTAGAAAGTGAAAAATGGATAAAGAAGTTGTGGTACTTACGTACAATGCAATATCACTCAGCAATGAAATCTATGTCATCAGGCCCGTAGCAGCATAATGAGTGGATTCAGGTACGATGATTCTAACTGAAATAAGTCACACAGAAAAAGAAACATCATAAGAGATCACTAATACACGGAATGTAAACTTGGCTACACAGGAACTGAATTACAAAACAGAACAGGGTCTCAAATTTAGAAAACCAACTTATGCTTGCTTAAGGGGAAAGGTGAGTTGGGGTGCTGCATAAAACCAGAGATTGAAATGAGCACAGATAAATTTCCTTAAGCCAAATATGGAATAGACAAGAGCTACTCCTTGCTCAAGGAAATGGACTCAACACCCCATATTAAACGCCTAAGAATGTACCTGACTAGGAAGTATCTTAAAACCTATGGATTGCTATGTCTCCAAAAGACAATCAAGCGTGTGTACAGGGGCATAAACGCAGCAGTGATAGGACTGGAGAGGTTCGGTGAGCAAATGAAGACCCTTTGAGGTCATATTGCATGGTACCCATTCCACGGGTCTCAACTCTCCAGGTTTAAGGTATTCTTCCTTCAGCTAAAACATGCATGTGGAACCCAGAGTATGATCAACCGTGTGATCGGGAGACGTGTTCCAATATGTGTCAGTTTTCGTCCCCTGGTACTCGGGTGCAACATTCCAGACGCTTTACTAACACTCTCCCGACTTGGAGAGTCAGTGCCTTTAACCTCCTGTTTGGCCCAGTTTGCAATTTCTGCGGAAGATGAACAGGAATAGGGAGAACCAATGACAGACTAGCTGGAGGTGTCTTGACGGGCAAATTTAACTCTCATTTCGCACCAGGAAGAGGAATTAACCAAAGGCTCAGCGTGCCGTGCCGGAACCAGATTAGGGCCTGAAGCTATCCTGCGGTGTTGCGGCCAGCTAACGAGAAAGCGAGTTGAAGAAAGGAGCTCAGGGGCACTGTAATTCACAAACCTGCAGAGTTATAAATGATAGCTATCGTCCAAAAATATACTGAAGTAAGGCTGCCAAGAGGACTTGAAAGCGGTGCAGAATTGCAGGAAACCGATTTCGGGAGGTAGACTGGAATTGCATTTAAAGCATAGGAAAAGAGGCAGAACGTCCACAATGATGCACTTGGCCAAAAAGGGCGTATGCGTTTCTTCCTGAATATATTCAGGAAAAAACGCATACGCCCTTTTTGGCCAACCAAGCAAGCTTGCAAAGGAAATCTGCACTACAATGAAGTCTCACTTCCCCCCGGTCAAAAGGGCCATCTGAAAAAAGTGTAAAATCCACAAAGGCAGGACAGGCCATGGAGAACTGGGAGCCTTGTTATGCTGATGGGCGGGATGTAAATTGCCAACAGCCACTCGGGAGAAGTGTATGGTGTTTCCTGAAACATCTAAAAAACAAAGCAACAGAGCGTAGGGCACTTCCACTTATGGTCCTATAGCTTAGGGAAATTAAAATCAAAAAGACACAGCCACCCCAAAGCTTGGGACGGCTCTGTTTACAAGAACCTGGTTTACAGTACAAGTTCAATATCGCAGAAAGTGAAAAATGGATAAAGAAGTTGTGGTACTTACGTACAATGCAATATCACTCAGCAATGAAATCTATGTCATCAGGCCCGTAGCAGCATAATGAGTGGATTCAGGTATGATGATTCTAACTGAAATAAGTCACACAGAAAAAGAAACATCATAAGATATCACTAATACACGGAATGTAAACTTGGCTACAGAGCAACTGAATTACAAAACAGAACAGGGTCTCAAATTTAGAAACCCAACTTATGCTTGCTTAAGGGGAAAGGTGAGTTGGGGTGCTGCATAAAACCAGAGATTGAAATGAGCACAGATAAATTTCCTTAAGCCAAATATGGAATAGACAAGAGCTACTCCTTGCTCAACGAAATGGACTCAACACACCATATTAAATGCCTAAGAGTGTACCTGACTAGGAAGTATCTTAAAACCTATGGATTGCTATGTCTTCGAAAGAGAATCAAGCGTGTGTACAGGGGCATAAACGCAGCAGTGATAGGACTGGAGAGGTTCGGTGAGCATATGAAGACCCTTTGAAGTCATATTGCATGGTACCCATTCCACGGGTCTCAACTCTCCAGGTTTAAGGTATTCTTCCTTCAGCTAAAACATGCATGTGGAACCCAGAGTATGATCAACCGTGTGATCGGGAGACGTGTTCCAATATGTGTCAGTTTTCGTCCCCTGGTACTCGGGTGCAACATTCCAGACGCTTTACTAACACTCTCCCGACTTGGAGAGTCAGTGCCTTTAACCTCCTGTTTGGCCCAGTTTGCAATTTCTGCGGAAGATGAACAGGAATAGGGAGAACCAATGACAGACTAGATGGAGGTTTCTGGACGGGCAAATTTAACTCTCATTTCCCACCAGGAAGAGGAATTAACCAAAGGCTCAACGTGCCGTGCCGGAACCAGATTAGGGCCTGAAGCCATCCTGCGGTGTTGCGGCCAGCTCACGAGAAAGCGAGTTGAAGAAAGGAGCTCAGGGGCACTGTAATTCACAAACCTGCAGAGTTATAAATGACAGCTATCGTCCAAAAATATACTGAAGTAAGGCTGCCAAGAGGACTTGAAAGCGGGGCAGAATTGCAGGAAACCGATTTCAGGAGGTAGACTGGAATTGCATTTAAAGCATAGGAAAAGAGGCAGAACATCCACAATGATGCACTTGGCCAAAAAGGGCGTATGCGTTTTTTCCTGAATATATTCAGGAAAAAACGCATACGCCCTTTTTGGCCAACCAAGCAAGCTTGCAAAGGAAATCTGCACTACAATGAAGTCTCACTTCCCCCCGGTCAAAGGGGCCATCTGAAAAATGTGTAAAATCCAGAAAGGCAGGACAGGCCATGGAGAACTGGGAGCCTTGTTATGCTGATGGGCGGGATGTAAATTGCCAACAGCCACTCGGGAGAAGTGTATGGTGTTTCCTGAAACATCTAAAAAACAAAGCAACAGAGCCTAGGGCACTTCCACTTATGGTCCTATAGCTTAGGGAAATTAAAATCAAAAAGACACAGCCACCCCAAAGGTTGGGACGGCTCTGTTTACAAGAACGTGGTTTACGGTACAAGTTCAATATCGCAGAAAGTGAAAAATGGATAAAGAAGTTGTGGTACTTACGTACAATGCAGTATCACTCAACAAGGAAATCTAAGTCATCAGGCCCGTAGCAGCATAATGAGTGGATTCAGGTACGATGATTCTAACTGAAATAAGTCACACAGAAAAAGAAACATCATAAGATATCACCAATACACGGAATGTGAACGTGGCTACACAGGAACTGAATTACAAAACAGAACAGGGTCTCAAATTTAGAAACCCAACTTATGCTTGCTTAAGGGGAAAGGTGAGTTGGGGTGCTGCATAAAACCAGAGATTGAAATGAGCACAGATAAAGTTCCTTAAGCCAAATATGCAATAGACAACAGCTACTCCTTGCTCAACGAAACGGACTCATCACCCCATATTAAACACCTAAGAATGTACCTGACTAGTAAGTAGCTTAAAACCTAAGGAATGCTATGTCTCCGAAAGAGAATCAAGCCTGTGTACAGGGGCATAAACGCAGCAGTGATAGGATTGGAGAGGTTCGGTGAGCAAATGAAGACCCTTTGAAGTCATATTGCATGGTACCCATTCCACGGGTCTCAACTCTCCAGGTTTAAGGTATTCTTCCTTCAGCTAAAACATACATGTGGAACCCAGAGTATGATCAACCGTGTGATCGGGAGACGTGTTCCAATATGTGTCAGTTTTCGTCCCCTGGTACTCGGGTGCAACATTCCAGACGCTTTACTAACACTCTCCCGACTTGGAGAGTCAGTGCCTTTAACCTCCTGTTTGGCCCAGTTTGCAATTTCTGCGGAAGATGAACAGGAATAGGGAGAACCAATGACAGACTAGCTGGAGGTGTCTTGACGGGCAAATTTAACTCTCATTTCGCACCAGGAAGAGGAATTAACCAAAGGCTCAGCGTGCCGTGCCGGAACCAGATTAGGGCCTGAAGCTATCCTGCGGTGTTGCGGCCAGCTCACGAGAAAGCGAGTTGAAGAAAGGAGCTCAGGGGCACTGTAATTCACAAACCTGCAGAGTTATAAATGACAGCTATCGTCCAAAAATATACTGAAGTAAGGCTGCCAAGAGGACTTGAAAGCGGTGCAGAATTGCAGGAAACCGATTTCGGGAGGTAGACTGGAATTGCATTTAAAGCATAGGAAAAGAGGCAGAACGTCCACAATGATGCACTTGGCCAAAAAGGGCGTATGCGTTTTTTCCTGAATATATTCAGGAAAAAACGCATACGCCCTTTTTGGCCAACCAAGCAAGCTTGCAAAGGAAATCTGCACTACAATGAAGTCTCACTTCCCCCCGGTCAAAAGGGCCATCTGAAAAAAGTGTAAAATCCAGAAAGGCAGGACAGGCCATGGAGAACTGGGAGTCTTGTTATGCTGATGGGCGGGATGTAAATTGCCAACAGCCACTCGGGAGAAGTGTATGGTGTTTCCTGAAACATCTAAAAAACAAAGCAACAGAGCCTAGGGCACTTCCACTTATGGTCCTATAGCTTAGGGAAATTAAAATCAAAAAGACACAGCCACCCCAAAGGTTGGGACGGCTCTGTTTACAAGAACCTGGTTTACGGTACAAGTTCAATATCGCAGAAAGTGAAAAATGGATAAAGAAGTTGTGGTACTTACATACAATGCAATATCACTCAGCAATGAAATCTATGTAATCAGGCCCGTAGCAGCATAATGAATGGATTCAGGTACGATGATTCTAACTGAAATAAGTCTCACAGGAAAAGAAACATCATAAGATATCACTAATACACGGAATGTAAACTTGGCTACATAGGAACTGAATTACAAAACAGAACAGGGTCTCAAATTTAGAAACCCAACTTATGCTTGCTTAAGGGGAAAGGTGAGTTGGGGTGCTGCATAAAACCAGAGATTGAAATGAGCACAGATAAAGTTCCTTAAGCCAAATATGGAATAGACAAGAGCTACTCGTTGCTCAACGAAATGGACTCAACACCCCATATTAAACGCCTAAGAATGTACCTGACTAGGAAGTATCTTAAAACCTATGGACTGCTATGTCTCCGAAAGAGAATCAAGCGTGTGTACAGGGCCATAAACGCAGCAGTGATAGGATTGGAGAGGTTCGGTGAGCAAATGAAGACCCTTTGAAGTCATATTGCATGGTACCCATTCCACGTGTCTCAACTTTCCAGGTTTAAGGGATTCTTCCTTCAGCTAAAACATGCATGTGGAACCCAGAGTATGATCAACCATGTGAGCGGGAGACGTGTTCCAATATGTGTCAGTTTTCGTCCCCTGGTACTCGGGTGCAACATTCCAGACGCTTTACGAACACTCTCCCGACTTGGAGAGTCAGTGCCTTTAACCTCCTGTTTGGCCCAGTTTGCAATTTCTGCGGAAGATGAACAGGAATAGGGAGAACCAATGACAGACTAGCTGGAGGTGTCTGGACGGGCAAATTTAACTCTCATTTCCCACCAGGAAGAGGAATTAACCAAAGGCTCAACGTGCCGTGCCGGAACCAGATTAGGGCCTGAAGCCATCCTGCGGTGTTGCGGCCAGCTCACGAGAAAGCGAGTTGAAGAAAGGAGCTCAGGGGCACTGTAATTCACAAACCTGCAGAGTTATAAATGACAGCTATCGTCCAAAAATATACTGAAGTAAGGCTGCCAAGAGGACTTGAAAGCGGGGCAGAATTGCAGGAAACCGATTTCAGGAGGTAGACTGGAATTGCATTTAAAGCATAGGAAAAGAGGCAGAACGTCCACAATGATGCACTTGGCCAAAAAGGGCGTATGCGTTTTTTCCTGAATATATTCAGGAAAAAACGCATACGCCCTTTTTGGCCAACCAAGCAAGCTTGCAAAGGAAATCTGCACTACAATGAAGTCTCACTTCCCCCCGGTCAAAAGGGCCATCTGAAAAATGTGTAAAATCCAGAAAGGCAGGACAGGCCATGGAGAACTGGGAGCCTTGTTATGCTGATGGGCGGGATGTAAATTGCCAACAGCCACTCGGGAGAAGTGTATGGTGTTTCCTGAAACATCTAAAAAACAAAGCAACAGAGCCTAGGGCACTTCCACTTATGGTCCTATAGCTTAGGGAAATTAAAATCAAAAAGACACAGCCACCCCAAAGGTTGGGACGGCTCTGTTTACAAGAACCTGGTTTACGGTACAAGTTCAATATCGCAGAAAGTGAAAAATGGATAAAGAAGTTGTGGTACTTACGTACAATGCAGTATCACTCAACAAGGAAATCTAAGTCATCAGGCCCGTAGCAGCATAATGAGTGGATTCAGGTACGATGATTCTAACTGAAATAAGTCACACAGAAAAAGAAACATCATAAGATATCACCAATACACGGAATGTGAACGTGGCTACACAGGAACTGAATTACAAAACAGAACAGGGTCTCAAATTTAGAAACCCAACTTATGCTTGCTTAAGGGGAAAGGTGAGTTGGGGTGCTGCATAAAACCAGAGATTGAAATGAGCACAGATAAAGTTCCTTAAGCCAAATATGGAATAGACAAGAGCTACTCCTTGCTGAACGAAATGGACTCAACACACCATATTAAATGCCTAAGAGTGTACCTGACTAGGAAATATCTTAAAACCTATGGATTGCTATGTCTCCGAAAGAGAATCAAGCGTGTATACAGGGGCATAAACGCAGCAGTGATAGGATTGGAGAGGTTCGGTGAGCAAATGAAGACCGTTTGAAGTCATATTGCATGGTACCCATTCCACGGGTCTCAACTCTCCAGGTTTAAGGGATTCTTCCTTCAGCTAAAACATGCATGTGGAACCCAGAGTATGATCAACCGTGTGATCGGGAGACGTGTTCCAATATGTGTCAGTGTTCATCCCCTGGTACTCGGGTGCAACATGCCAGACGCTTTAGTAACACTCTCCCGACTTGGAGAGTCAGTGCCTTTAACCTCCTGTTTGGCCCAGTTTGCAATTTCTGCGGAAGATGAACAGGAATAGGGAGAACCAATGAGAGACTAGCTGGAGGTGTCTGGACGGGCAAATTTAACTCTCATTTCCCACCAGGAAGAGGAATTAACCAAAGGCTCAGCGTGCCGTGCCGGAACCAGATTAGGGCCTGAAGCAATCCTGCGGTGTTGCGGCCAGCTCACGAGAAAGCGAGTTGAAGAAAGGAGCTCAGGGGCACTGTAATTCACAAACCTGCAGAGTTATAAATGACAGCTATCGTCCAAAAATATACTGAAGTAAGGCTGCCAAGAGGACTTGAAAGCGGGGCAGAATTGCAGGAAACCGATTTCAGGAGGTAGACTGGAATTGCATTTAAAGCATAGGAAAAGAGGCAGAACGTCCACAATGATGCACTTGGCCAAAAAGGGCATATGCGTTTTTTCCTGAATATATTCAGGAAAAAACGCATACGCCCTTTTTGGCCAACCAAGCAAGCTTGCAAGGGAAATCTGCACTACAATGAAGTCTCACTTCCCCCCGGTCAAAAGGGCCATCTGAAAAAAGTGTAAAATCCAGAAAGGCAGGACAGGTCATGGAGAACTGGGAGCCTTGTTATGCTGATGGGCGGGATGTAAATTGCCGACAGCTACTCGGGAGAAGTGTATGGTGTTTCCTGAAACATCTAAAAAACAAAGCAACAGAGCCTAGGGCACTTCCACTTATGGTCCTATAGCTTAGGGAAATTAAAATCAAAAAGACACAGCCACCCCAAAGGTTGGGATGGCTCTGTTTACAAGAACCTGGTACGGTACAAGTTCAATATCGCAGAAAGTGAAAAATGGATAAAGAAGTTGTGGTACTTATGTACAATGCAATATCACACAGCAATGAAATCTATGTCATCAGGCCCGTAGCAGCATAATGAGTGGATTCAGGTACGATGATTCTAACTGAAATAAGTCACACAGAAAAAGAAACATCATAAGATATCACTAATACACGGAATGTAAACTTGGCTACACAGGAACTGAATTACAAAACAGAACAGGGTCTCAAATTTAGAAAACCAACTTATGCTTGCTTAAGGGGAAAGGTGAGTTGGGGTGCTGCATAAAACCAGAGATTGAAATGAGCACAGATAAAGTTCCTTAAGCCAAATATGGAATAGACAAGAGCTACTCCTTGCTCAACGAAATGGATTAAACACCCCATATTAAACGCCTAAGTATGTACCTGACTAGGAAGTATCTTAAAACCTATGGACTGCTATGTCTCCGAAAGAGAATCAAGCGTGTGTACAGGGGCATAAACGCAGCAGTGATAGGATTGTAGAGGTTCGGTGAGCAAATGAAGTCCCTTTGAAGTCATATTGCATGGTACCCATTCCACGGGTCTCAACTCTCCAGGTTTAAGGTATTCTTCCTTCAGCTAAAACATGCACGTGGAACCCAGAGTATGATCAACCGTGTGATCGGGAGACGTGTTCAAATATGTCTCAGTTTTCGTCCCCTGGTACTCGGGTGCAACATTCCAGACGCTTTACTAACACTCTCCCGACTTGGAGATTCAGTGCCTTTAACCTCCTGTTTGGCCCAGTTTGCAATTTCTGCGGAAGATGAACAGGAATAGGGAGAACCAATGACAGACTAGCTGGAGGTGTCTGGACGGGCAAATTTAACTCTCATTTCCCACCAGGAAGAGGAATTAACCAAAGGCTCAACGTGCCGTGCCGGAACCAGATTAGGGCCTGAAGCCATCCTGCGGTGTTGCGGCCAGCTCACGAGAAAGCGAGTTGAAGAAAGGAGCTCGGGGGCACTGTAATTCACAAACCTGCAGAGTTATAAATGACAGCTATCGTCCAAAAATATACTGAAGTAAGGCTGCCAAGAGGACTTGAAAGCGGGGCAGAATTGCAGGAAACCGATTTCAGGAGGTAGACTGGAATTGCATTTAAAGCATAGGAAAAGAGGCAGAACGTCCACAATGATGCACTTGGCCAAAAAGGGCGTATGCGTTTTTTCCTGAATATATTCAGGAAAAAACGCATACGCCCTTTTTGGCCAACCAAGCAAGCTTGCAAAGGAAATCTGCACTACAATGAAGTCTCACTTCCCCCCGGTCAAAAGGGCCATCTGAAAAAAGTGTAAAATCCAGAAAGGCAGGACAGGCCATGGAGAACTGGGAGCCTTGTTATGCTGATGGGCGGGATGTAAATTGCCAACAGCCACTCGGGAGAAGTGTATGGTGTTTCCTGAAACATCTAAAAAACAAAGCAACAGAGCCTAGGGCACTTCCACTTATGGTCCTATAGCTTAGGGAAATTAAAATCAAAAAGACACAGCCACCCCAAAGGTTGGGACGGCTCTGTTTACAAGAACGTGGTTTGCGGTACAAGTTCAATATCGCAGAAAGTGAAAAATGGATAAAGAAGTTGTGGTACTTACGTACAATGCAATATCACTCAGCAATGAAATCTATGTCATCAGGCCCGTAGCAGCATAATGAGTGGATTCAGGTACGATGATTCTAACTGAAATAAGTCACACAGAAAAAGAAACATCATAAGATATCACTAATACACGGAATGTAAACTTGGCTACAGAGGAACTGAATTCCACAACAGAACAGGTTCTCAAATTTAGAAACACAACTTATGCTTGCTTAAGGGGAAAGGTGAGTTGGGGTGCTGCATAAAACCAGAGATTGAAATGAGCACAGATAAAGTTCCTTAAGCCAAATATGGAATAGACTAGAGCTACTCCTTGCTCAACGAAATGGACTCAACACTCCATATTAAATGCCTAAGAGTGTACCTAACGAGGAAGTATCTTAAAACCTATGGATTGCTATGTCTCCGAAAGAGAATCAAGCGTGTGTACAGGGGCATAAAGGCAGCAGTGATAGGACTGGAGAGGTTCGGTGAGCAAATGAAGACCCTTTGAAGTCATATTGCATGGTACCCATTCCACGGGTCTCAACTCTCCAGGTTTAAGGTATTCTTCCTTCAGCTAAAACATGCATGTGGAACCCAGAGTATGATCAACCGTGTGATCGGGAGACGTGTTCCAATATGTGTCAGTTTTCGTCCCCTGGTACTCGGGTGCAACATTCCAGACGCTTTACTAACACTCTCCCGACTTGGAGAGTCAGTGCCTTTAACCTCCTGTTTGGCCCAGTTTGCAATTTCTGCGGAAGATGAACAGGAATAGGGAGAACCAATGAGAGACTAGCTGGAGGTGTCTGGACGGGCAAATTTAACTCTCATTTCCCACCAGGAAGAGGAATTAACCAAAGGCTCAGCGTGCCGTGCCGGAACCAGATTAGGGCCTGAAGCCATCCTGCGGTGTTGCGGCCAGCTCACGAGAAAGCGAGTTGAAGAAAGGAGCTCAGGGGCACTGTAATTCACAAACCTGCAGAGTTATAAATGACAGCTATCGTCCAAAAATATACTGAAGTAAGGCTGCCAAGAGGACTTGAAAGCGGTGCAGAATTGCAGGAAACCGATTTCGGGAGGTAGACTGGAATTGCATTTAAAGCATAGGAAAAGAGGCAGAACGTCCACAATGATGCACTTGGCCAAAAAGGGCGTATGCGTTTTTTCCTGAATATATTCAGGAAAAAACGCATACGCCCTTTTTGGCCAACCAAGCAAGCTTGCAAAGGAAATCTGCACTACAATGAAGTCTCACTTCCCCCCGGTCAAAAGGGCCATCTGAAAAAAGTGTAAAATCCAGAAAGGCAGGACAGGCCATGGAGAACTGGGAGTCTTGTTATGCTGATGGGCGGGATGTAAATTGCCAACAGCCACTCGGGAGAAGTGTATGGTGTTTCCTGAAACATCTAAAAAACAAAGCAACAGAGCCTAGGGCACTTCCACTTATGGTCCTATAGCTTAGGGAAATTAAAATCAAAAAGACACAGCCACCCCAAAGGTTGGGACGGCTCTGTTTACAAGAACCTGGTTTACGGTACAAGTTCAATATCGCAGAAAGTGAAAAATGGATAAAGAAGTTGTGGTACTTACATACAATGCAATATCACTCAGCAATGAAATCTATGTCATCAGGCCCGTAGCAGCATAATGAATGGATTCAGGTACGATGATTCTAACTGAAATAAGTCTCACAGGAAAAGAAACATCATAAGATATCACTAATACACGGAATGTAAACTTGGCTACATAGGAACTGAATTACAAAACAGAACAGGGTCTCAAATTTAGAAACCCAACTTATGCTTGCTTAAGGGGAAAGGTGAGTTGGGGTAATGCATAAAACCAGAGATTGAAATGAGCACAGATAAAGTTCCTTAAGCCAAATATGGAATAGACAAGAGCTACTCGTTGCTCAACGAAATGGACTCAACACCCCATATTAAACGCCTAAGAATGTACCTGACTAGGAAGTATCTTAAAACCTATGGACTGCTATGTCTCCGAAAGAGAATCAAGCGTGTGTACAGGGCCATAAACGCAGCAGTGATAGGATTGGAGAGGTTCGGTGAGCAAATGAAGACCCTTTGAAGTCATATTGCATGGTACCCATTCCACGTGTCTCAACTTTCCAGGTTTAAGGGATTCTTCCTTCAGCTAAAACATGCATGTGGAACCCAGAGTATGATCAACCATGTGAGCGGGAGACGTGTTCCAATATGTGTCAGTTTTCGTCCCCTGGTACTCGGGTGCAACATTCCAGACGCTTTACGAACACTCTCCCGACTTGGAGAGTCAGTGCCTTTAACCTCCTGTTTGGCCCAGTTTGCAATTTCTGCGGAAGATGAACAGGAATAGGGAGAACCAATGACAGACTAGCTGGAGGTGTCTGGACGGGCAAATTTAACTCTCATTTCCCACCAGGAAGAGGAATTAACCAAAGGCTCAACGTGCCGTGCCGGAACCAGATTAGGGCCTGAAGCCATCCTGCGGTGTTGCGGCCAGCTCACGAGAAAGCGAGTTGAAGAAAGGAGCTCAGGGGCACTGTAATTCACAAACCTGCAGAGTTATAAATGACAGCTATCGTCCAAAAATATACTGAAGTAAGGCTGCCAAGAGGACTTGAAAGCGGGGCAGAATTGCAGGAAACCGATTTCAGGAGGTAGACTGGAATTGCATTTAAAGCATAGGAAAAGAGGCAGAACGTCCACAATGATGCACTTGGCCAAAAAGGGCGTATGCGTTTTTTCCTGAATATATTCAGGAAAAAACGCATACGCCCTTTTTGGCCAACCAAGCAAGCTTGCAAAGGAAATCTGCACTACAATGAAGTCTCACTTCCCCCCGGTCAAAAGGGCCATCTGAAAAATGTGTAAAATCCAGAAAGGCAGGACAGGCCATGGAGAACTGGGAGCCTTGTTATGCTGATGGGCGGGATGTAAATTGCCAACAGCCACTCGGGAGAAGTGTATGGTGTTTCCTGAAACATCTAAAAAACAAAGCAACAGAGCCTAGGGCACTTCCACTTATGGTCCTATAGCTTAGGGAAATTAAAATCAAAAAGACACAGCCACCCCAAAGGTTGGGACGGCTCTGTTTACAAGAACCTGGTTTACGGTACAAGTTCAATATCGCAGAAAGTGAAAAATGGATAAAGAAGTTGTGGTACTTACGTACAATGCAGTATCACTCAACAAGGAAATCTAAGTCATCAGGCCCGTAGCAGCATAATGAGTGGATTCAGGTACGATGATTCTAACTGAAATAAGTCACACAGAAAAAGAAACATCATAAGATATCACCAATACACGGAATGTGAACGTGGCTACACAGGAACTGAATTACAAAACAGAACAGGGTCTCAAATTTAGAAACCCAACTTATGCTTGCTTAAGGGGAAAGGTGAGTTGGGGTGCTGCATAAAACCAGAGATTGAAATGAGCACAGATAAAGTTCCTTAAGCCAAATATGGAATAGACAAGAGCTACTCCTTGCTGAACGAAATGGACTCAACACACCATATTAAATGCCTAAGAGTGTACCTGACTAGGAAATATCTTAAAACCTATGGATTGCTATGTCTCCGAAAGAGAATCAAGCATGTATACAGGGGCATAAACGCAGCAGTGATAGGATTGGAGAGGTTCGGTGAGCAAATGAAGACCGTTTGAAGTCATATTGCATGGTACCCATTCCACGGGTCTCAACTCTCCAGGTTTAAGGGATTCTTCCTTCAGCTAAAACATGCATGTGGAACCCAGAGTATGATCAACCGTGTGATCGGGAGACGTGTTCCAATATGTGTCAGTGTTCATCCCCTGGTACTCGGGTGCAACATGCCAGACGCTTTAGTAACACTCTCCCGACTTGGAGAGTCAGTGCCTTTAACCTCCTGTTTGGCCCAGTTTGCAATTTCTGCGGAAGATGAACAGGAATAGGGAGAACCAATGAGAGACTAGCTGGAGGTGTCTGGACGGGCAAATTTAACTCTCATTTCCCACCAGGAAGAGGAATTAACCAAAGGCTCAGCGTGCAGTGCCGGAACCAGATTAGGGCCTGAAGCAATCCTGCGGTGTTGCGGCCAGCTCACGAGAAAGCGAGTTGAAGAAAGGAGCTCAGGGGCACTGTAATTCACAAACCTGCAGAGTTATAAATGACAGCTATCGTCCAAAAATATACTGAAGTAAGGCTGCCAAGAGGACTTGAAAGCGGGGCAGAATTGCAGGAAACCGATTTCAGGAGGTAGACTGGAATTGCATTTAAAGCATAGGAAAAGAGGCAGAACGTCCACAATGATGCACTTGGCCAAAAAGGGCATATGCGTTTTTTCCTGAATATATTCAGGAAAAAACGCATACGCCCTTTTTGGCCAACCAAGCAAGCTTGCAAGGGAAATCTGCACTACAATGAAGTCTCACTTCCCCCCGGTCAAAAGGGCCATCTGAAAAAAGTGTAAAATCCAGAAAGGCAGGACAGGTCATGGAGAACTGGGAGCCTTGTTATGCTGATGGGCGGGATGTAAATTGCCGACAGCTACTCGGGAGAAGTGTATGGTGTTTCCTGAAACATCTAAAAAACAAAGCAACAGAGCCTAGGGCACTTCCACTTATGGTCCTATAGCTTAGGGAAATTAAAATCAAAAAGACACAGCCACCCCAAAGGTTGGGATGGCTCTGTTTACAAGAACCTGGTACGGTACAAGTTCAATATCGCAGAAAGTGAAAAATGGATAAAGAAGTTGTGGTACTTATGTACAATGCAATATCACACAGCAATGAAATCTATGTCATCAGGCCCGTAGCAGCATAATGAGTGGATTCAGGTACGATGATTCTAACTGAAATAAGTCACACAGAAAAAGAAACATCATAAGATATCACTAATACACGGAATGTAAACTTGGCTACACAGGAACTGAATTACAAAACAGAACAGGGTCTCAAATTTAGAAAACCAACTTATGCTTGCTTAAGGGGAAAGGTGAGTTGGGGTGCTGCATAAAACCAGAGATTGAAATGAGCACAGATAAAGTTCCTTAAGCCAAATATGGAATAGACAAGAGCTACTCCTTGCTCAACGAAATGGATTAAACACCCCATATTAAACGCCTAAGTATGTACCTGACTAGGAAGTATCTTAAAACCTATGGACTGCTATGTCTCCGAAAGAGAATCAAGCGTGTGTACAGGGGCATAAACGCAGCAGTGATAGGATTGTAGAGGTTCGGTGAGCAAATGAAGTCCCTTTGAAGTCATATTGCATGGTACCCATTCCACGGGTCTCAACTCTCCAGGTTTAAGGTATTCTTCCTTCAGCTAAAACATGCACGTGGAACCCAGAGTATGATCAACCGTGTGATCGGGAGACGTGTTCAAATATGTCTCAGTTTTCGTCCCCTGGTACTCGGGTGCAACATTCCAGACGCTTTACTAACACTCTCCCGACTTGGAGATTCAGTGCCTTTAACCTCCTGTTTGGCCCAGTTTGCAATTTCTGCGGAAGATGAACAGGAATAGGGAGAACCAATGACAGACTAGCTGGAGGTGTCTGGACGGGCAAATTTAACTCTCATTTCCCACCAGGAAGAGGAATTAACCAAAGGCTCAACGTGCCGTGCCGGAACCAGATTAGGGCCTGAAGCCATCCTGCGGTGTTGCGGCCAGCTCACGAGAAAGCGAGTTGAAGAAAGGAGCTCGGGGGCACTGTAATTCACAAACCTGCAGAGTTATAAATGACAGCTATCGTCCAAAAATATACTGAAGTAAGGCTGCCAAGAGGACTTGAAAGCGGGGCAGAATTGCAGGAAACCGATTTCAGGAGGTAGACTGGAATTGCATTGAAAGCATAGGAAAAGAGGCAGAACGTCCACAATGATGCACTTGGCCAAAAAGGGCGTATGCGTTTTTTCCTGAATATATTCAGGAAAAAACGCATACGCCCTTTTTGGCCAACCAAGCAAGCTTGCAAAGGAAATCTGCACTACAATGAAGTCTCACTTCCCCCCGGTCAAAAGGGCCATCTGAAAAAAGTGTAAAATCCAGAAAGGCAGGACAGGCCATGGAGAACTGGGAGCCTTGTTATGCTGATGGGCGGGATGTAAATTGCCAACAGCCACTCGGGAGAAGTGTATGGTGTTTCCTGAAACATCTAAAAAACAAAGCAACAGAGCCTAGGGCACTTCCACTTATGGTCCTATAGCTTAGGGAAATTAAAATCAAAAAGACACAGCCACCCCAAAGGTTGGGACGGCTCTGTTTACAAGAACGTGGTTTGCGGTACAAGTTCAATATCGCAGAAAGTGAAAAATGGATAAAGAAGTTGTGGTACTTACGTACAATGCAATATCACTCAGCAATGAAATCTATGTCATCAGGCCCGTAGCAGCATAATGAGTGGATTCAGGTACGATGATTCTAACTGAAATAAGTCACACAGAAAAAGAAACATCATAAGATATCACTAATACACGGAATGTAAACTTGGCTACAGAGGAACTGAATTCCACAACAGAACAGGTTCTCAAATTTAGAAACACAACTTATGCTTGCTTAAGGGGAAAGGTGAGTTGGGGTGCTGCATAAAACCAGAGATTGAAATGAGCACAGATAAAGTTCCTTAAGCCAAATATGGAATAGACTAGAGCTACTCCTTGCTCAACCAAATGGACTCAACACTCCATATTAAATGCCTAAGAGTGTACCTGACGAGGAAGTATCTTAAAACCTATGGATTGCTATGTCTCCGAAAGAGAATCAAGCGTGTGTACAGGGGCATAAAGGCAGCAGTGATAGGACTGGAGAGGTTCGGTGAGCAAATGAAGACCCTTTGAAGTCATATTGCATGGTACCCATTCCACGGGTCTCAACTCTCCAGGTTTAAGGTATTCTTCCTTCAGCTAAAACATGCATGTGGAACCCAGAGTATGATCAACCGTGTGATCGGGAGACGTGTTCCAATATGTGTCAGTTTTCGTCCCCTGGTACTCGGGTGCAACATTCCAGACGCTTTACTAACACTCTCCCGACTTGGAGAGTCAGTGCCTTTAACCTCCTGTTTGGCCCAGTTTGCAATTTCTGCGGAAGATGAACAGGAATAGGGAGAACCAATGAGAGACTAGCTGGAGGTGTCTGGACGGGCAAATTTAACTCTCATTTCCCACCAGGAAGAGGAATTAACCAAAGGCTCAGCGTGCCGTGCCGGAACCAGATTAGGGCCTGAAGCCATCCTGCGGTGTTGCGGCCAGCTCACGAGAAAGCGAGTTGAAGAAAGGAGCTCAGGGGCACTGTAATTCACAAACCTGCAGAGTTATAAATGACAGCTATCGTCCAAAAATATACTGAAGTAAGGCTGCCAAGAGGACTTGAAAGCGGGGCAGAATTGCAGGAAACCGATTTCAGGAGGTAGACTGGAATTGCATTTAAAGCATAGGAAAAGAGGCAGAACGTCCACAATGATGCACTTGGCCAAAAAGGGCGTATGCGTTTTTTCCTGAATATATTCAGGAAAAAACGCATACGCCCTTTTTGGCCAACCAAGCAAGCTTGCAAAGGAAATCTGCACTACAATGAAGTCTCACTTCCCCCCGGTCAAAAGGGCCATCTGAAAAAAGTGTAAAATCCAGAAAGGCAGGACAGGCCATGGAGAACTGGGAGCCTTGTTATGCTGATGGGCGGGATGTAAATTGCCAACAGCCACTCGGGAGAAGTGTATGGTGTTTCCTGAAACATCTAAAAATCAAAGCAACAGAGCCTAGGGCACTTCCACTTATGGTCCTATAGCTTAGAGAAATTAAAATCAAAATCACACAGCCACCCCAAAGGTTGGGACGGCTCTGTTTACAAGAACCTGGTTTACGGTACAAGTTCAATATCGCAGAAAGTGAAAAATGGATAAAGAAGTTGTGGTACTTACGTACAATGCAATATCACTCAGCAATGAAATCTATGTCATCAGGCCCGTAGCAGCATAATGAGTGGATTCAGGTATGATGATTCTAACTGAAATAAGTCACACAGAAAAAGAAACATCATAAGATATCACTAATACACGGAATGTAAACTTGGCTACAGAGCAACTGAATTACA
Organism: Lagenorhynchus albirostris; assembly: GCF_949774975.1. Taxonomy (NCBI): domain Eukaryota; kingdom Metazoa; phylum Chordata; class Mammalia; order Artiodactyla; family Delphinidae; genus Lagenorhynchus; species Lagenorhynchus albirostris. The sequence continues at coordinate 95,572,652 of NC_083100.1, read as the reverse complement.
AAACAGAACAGGGTCTCAAATTTAGAAACCCAACTTATGCTTGCTTAAGGGGAAAGGTGAGTTGGGGTGCTGCATAAAACCAGTGATTGAAATGAGCACAGATAAATTTCCTTAAGCCAAATATGGAATAGACAAGAGCTACTCCTTGCTCAACGAAATGGACTCAACACACCATATTAAATGCCTAAGAGTGTACCTGACTAGGAAGTATCTTAAAACCTATGGATTGCTATGTCTTCGAAAGAGAATCAAGCGTGTGTACAGGGGCATAAACGCAGCAGTGATAGGACTGGAGAGGTTCGGTGAGCATATGAAGACCCTTTGAAGTCATATTGCATGGTACCCATTCCACGGGTCTCAACTCTCCAGGTTTAAGGTATTCTTCCTTCAGCTAAAACATGCATGTGGAACCCAGAGTATGATCAACCGTGTGATCGGGAGACGTGTTCCAATATGTGTCAGTTTTCGTCCCCTGGTACTCGGGTGCAACATTCCAGACGCTTTACTAACACTCTCCCGACTTGGAGAGTCAGTGCCTTTAACCTCCTGTTTGGCCCAGTTTGCAATTTCTGCGGAAGATGAACAGGAATAGGGAGAACCAATGGGAGACTAGCTGGAGGTGTCTGGACGGGCAAATTTAACTCTCATTTCCCACCAGGAAGAGGAATTAACCAAAGGCTCAGCGTGCCGTGCCGGAACCAGATTAGGGCCTGAAGCCATCCTGCGGTGTTGCGGCCAGCTCACGAGAAAGCGAGTTGAAGAAAGGAGCTCGGGGGCACTATAATTCACAAACCTGCAGAGTTATAAATGACAGCTATCGTCCAAAAATATACTGAAGTAAGGCTGCCAAGAGGACTTGAAAGCGGGGCAGAATTGCAGGAAACCGATTTCAGGAGGTAGACTGGAATTGCATTTAAAGCATAGGAAAAGAGGCAGAACGTCCACAATGATGCACTTGGCCAAAAAGGGCGTATGCGTTTTTTCCTGAATATATTCAGGAAAAAACGCATACGCCCTTTTTGGCCAACCAAGCAAGCTTGCAAAGGAAATCTGCACTACAATGAAGTCTCACTTCCCCCCGGTCAAAAGGGCCATCTGAAAAAAGTGTAAAATCCAGAAAGGCAGGACAGGCCATGGAGAACTGGGAGCCTTGTTATGCTGATGGGCGGGATGTAAATTGCCAACAGCCACTCGGGAGAAGTGTATGGTGTTTCCTGAAACATCTAAAAAACAAAGCAACAGAGCCTAGGGCACTTCCACTTATGGTCCTATAGCTTAGGGAAATTAAAATCAAAAAGACACAGCCACCCCAAAGGTTGGGACGGCTCTGTTTACAAGAACGTGGTTTGCGGTACAAGTTCAATATCGCAGAAAGTGAAAAATGGATAAAGAAGTTGTGGTACTTACGTACAATGCAATATCACTCAGCAATGAAATCTATGTCATCAGGCCCGTAGCAGCATAATGAGTGGATTCAGGTACGATGATTCTAACTGAAATAAGTCACACAGAAAAAGAAACATCATAAGATATCACTAATACACGGAATGTAAACTTGGCTACAGAGGAACTGAATTCCACAACAGAACAGGTTCTCAAATTTAGAAACACAACTTATGCTTGCTTAAGGGGAAAGGTGAGTTGGGGTGCTGCATAAAACCAGAGATTGAAATGAGCACAGATAAAGTTCCTTAAGCCAAATATGGAATAGACTAGAGCTACTCCTTGCTCAACCAAATGGACTCAACACTCCATATTAAATGCCTAAGAGTGTACCTGACGAGGAAGTATCTTAAAACCTATGGATTGCTATGTCTCCGAAAGAGAATCAAGCGTGTGTACAGGGGCATAAAGGCAGCAGTGATAGGACTGGAGAGGTTCGGTGAGCAAATGAAGACCCTTTGAAGTCATATTGCATGGTACCCATTCCACGGGTCTCAACTCTCCAGGTTTAAGGTATTCTTCCTTCAGCTAAAACATGCATGTGGAACCCAGAGTATGATCAACCGTGTGATCGGGAGACGTGTTCCAATATGTGTCAGTTTTCGTCCCCTGGTACTCGGGTGCAACATTCCAGACGCTTTACTAACACTCTCCCGACTTGGAGAGTCAGTGCCTTTAACCTCCTGTTTGGCCCAGTTTGCAATTTCTGCGGAAGATGAACAGGAATAGGGAGAACCAATGACAGACTAGCTGGAGGTGTCTGGACGGGCAAATTTAACTCTCATTTCGCACCAGGATGAGGAATTAACCAAAGGCTCAGCGTGCCGTGCCGGAACCAGATTAGGGCCTGAAGCCATCCTGCGGTGTTGCGGCCGGCTCACGAGAAAGCGAGTTGAAGAAAGGAGCTCAGGGGCACTGTAATTCACAATCCTGCAGAGTTATAAATGACAGCTATCGTCCAAAAATATACTGAAGTAAGGCTGCCAAGAGGACTTGAAAGCGGGGCAGAATTGCAGGAAACCGATTTCAGGAGGTAGACTGGAATTGCATTTAAAGCATAGGAAAAGAGGCAGAACGTCGACAATGATGCACTTGGCCAAAAAGGGCGTATGCGTTTTTTCCTGAATATATTCAGGAAAAAACGCATACGCACTTTTTGGCCAACCAAGCAAGCTTGCAAAGGAAATCTGCACTACAATGAAGTCTCACTTCCCCCCCGTCAAAAGGGCCATCTGAAAAAAGTGTAAAATCTAGAAAGGCAGGACAGGCCATGGAGAACTGGGAGCCTTGTTATGCTGATGGGCGGGATGTAAATTGCCAACAGCCGCTCGGCAGAAGTGTATGGTGTTTCCTGAAACATCTAAAAAACAAAGCAACAGAGCCTAGGGCACTTCCACTTATGGTCCTATAGCTTAGGGAAATTAAAATCAAAAAGACACAGCCACCCCAAAGATTGCGACGGCTCTGTTTACAAGAACCTGGTTTACGGTACAAGTTCAATATCGCAGAAAGTGAAAAATGGATAAAGAAGTTGTGGTACTTACGTACAATGCAGTATCACTCAGCAATGATATCTATGTCATCAGGCCCGTAGCAGCATAATGAGTGGATTCAGGTATGATGATTCTTACTGAAATAAGTCACACAGAAAAAGAAACATCATAAGATATCACTAATACACGGAATGTAAACTTGGCTACACAGGAACTGAATTACAAAACAGAACAGGGTCTCAAATTTAGAAACCCAACTTATGCTTGCTTAAGGGGAAAGGTGAGTTGGGGTGCTGCATAAAACCAGAGATTGAAATGAGCACAGATAAAGTTCCTTAAGCCAAATATGGAATAGACAAGAGGTACCCCTTGCTCAAAGAAATGGACTCAACACACCATATTAAATGCCTAAGAGTGTACCTGACTAGGAAGTATCTTAAAACCTATGGATTGCTATGTCTCCGAAAGAGAATCAAGCGTGTGTACAGGGGCATAAACGCAGCAGTGATAGGACTGGAGAGGTTCGGTGAGCAAATGAAGAACCTTTGAAGTCATATTGCATGGTACCCATTCCACGGGTCTCAACTCTCCAGGTTTATGGTATTCTTCTTTCAGCTAAAACATGCATGTGGAACCCAGAGTATGATCAACCGTGTGATCGGGAGACGTGTTCCAATATGTGTCAGTTTTCGTCCCCTGGTACTCGGGTGCAACATTCCAGACGCTTTACTAACACTCTCCCGACTTGGAGAGTCAGTGCCTTTAACCTCCTGTTTGGTCCAGTTTGCAATTTCTGCGGAAGATGAACAGGAATAGGGAGAACCAATGAGAGACTAGCTGGAGGTGTCTGGACGGGAAAATTTAACTCTCATTTCCCACCAGGAAGAGGAATTAACCAAAGGCTCAGTGTGCCGTGCCGGAACCAGATTAGGGCCTGAAGCCATCCTGCGGTGTTGCGGCCAGCTCACGAGAAACCGAGTTGAAGAAAGGAGCTCAGGGGCACTGTAATTCACAAACCTGCAGAGTTATAAATGACAGCTATCGTCCAAAAATATACTGAAGTAAGGCTGCCAAGAGGACTTGAAAGCGGGGCAGAATTGCAGGAAACCGATTTCAGGAGGTAGACTGGAATTGCATTTAAAGCATAGGAAAAGAGGCAGAACGTCCACAATGATGCACTTGGCCAAAAAGGGTGTATGCGTTTTTTCCTGAATATATTCAGGAAAAAACGCATACGCCCTTTTTGGCCAACCAAGCAAGCTTGCAAAGGAAATCTGCACTACAATGAAGTCTCACTTCCCCCCGGTCAAAAGGGCCATCTGAAAAATGTGTAAAATCCAGAAAGGCAGGACAGGCCATGGAGAACTGGGAGCCTTGTTATGCTGATGGGCGGGATGTAAATTGCCAACAGCCACTCGGGAGAAGTGTATGGTGTTTCCTGAAACATCTAAAAAACAAAGCAACAGAGCCTAGGGCACTTCCACTTATGGTCCTATAGCTTAGGGAAATTAAAATCAAAAAGGCACAGCCACCCCAAAGGTTGGACAGCTCTGTTTACAAGAACCTGGTTTACGGTACAAGTTCAATATCGCAGAAAGTGAAAAATGGATAAAGAAGTTGTGGTACTTATGTACAATGCAATATCACAGAGGAATGAAATCTATGTCATCAGGCCCGTAGCAGCATAATGAGTGGATTCAGGTACGATGATTCTAACTGAAATAAGTCACACAGAAAAAGAAACATCATAAGATATCACTAATACACGGAATGTAAACTTGGCTACACAGGAACTGAATTACAAAACAGAACAGGGTCTCAAATTTAGAAACCCAACTTATGCTTGCTTAAGGGGAAAGGTGAGTTGGGGTGCTGCATAAAACCAGAGATTGAAATGAGCACAGATAAAGTTCCTTAAGCCAAATATGGAATAGACAAGAGCTACTCCTTGCTCAACGAAATTGACTCAACACCCCATATTAAACGCCTAAGTATGTACCTGACTAAGAAGTATCTTAAAACCTATGGACTGCTATGTCTCCGAAAGAGAATCAAGCGTGTGTACAGGGGCATAAACGCAGCAGTGATAGGATTGGAGAGGTTCCGTGAGCAAATGAAGTCCCTTTGAAGTCATATTGCATGGTACCCATTCCACGGGTCTCAACTCTCCAGGTTTAAGGTATTCTTCCTTCAGCTAAAACATGCACGTGGAACCCAGAGTATGATCAACCGTGTGATCGGGAGACGTGTTCAAATATGTCTCAGTTTTCGTCCCCTGGTACTCGGGTGCAACATTCCAGACGCTTTACTAACACTCTCCCGACTTGGAGAGTCAGTGCCTTTAACCTCCTGTTTGGCCCAGTTTGCAATTTCTGCGGAAGATGAACAGGAATAGGGAGAACCAATGAGAGACTAGCTGGAGGTGTCTGGACGGGCAAATTTAACTCTCATTTCCCACCAGGAAGAGGAATTAACCAAAGGCTCAGCGTGCCGTGCCGGAACCAGATTAGGGCCTGAAGCAATCCTGCGGTGTTGCGGCCAGCTCACGAGAAAGCGAGTTGAAGAAAGGAGCTCAGGGGCACTGTAATTCACAAACCTGCAGAGTTATAAATGACAGCTATCGTCCAAAAATATACTGAAGTAAGGCTGCCAAGAGGACTTGAAAGCGGGGCAGAATTGCAGGAAACCGATTTCAGGAGGTAGACTGGAATTGCATTTAAAGCATAGGAAAAGAGGCAGAACGTCCACAATGATGCACTTGGCCAAAAAGGGCGTATGCGTTTTTTCCTGAATATATTCAGGAAAAAACGCATACGCCCTTTTTGGCCAACCAAGCAAGCTTGCAAAGGAAATCTGCACTACAATGAAGTCTCACTTCCCCCCGGTCAAAAGGGCCATCTGAAAAAAGTGTAAAATCCAGAAAGGCAGGACAGGCCATGGAGAACTGGGAGCCTTGTTATGCTGATGGGCGGGATGTAAATTGCCAACAGCCACTCGGGAGAAGTGTATGGTGTTTCCTGAAACATCTAAAAAACAAAGCAACAGAGCCTAGGGCACTTCCACTTATGGTCCTATAGCTTAGGGAAATTAAAATCAAAAAGACACAGCCACCCCAAAGGTTGGGACGGCTCTGTTTACAAGAACCTGGTTTACGGTACAAGTTCAATATCGCAGAAAGTGAAAAATGGATAAAGAAGTTGTGGTACTTACGTACAATGCAATATCACTCAGCAAGGAAATCTATGTCATCAGGCCCGTAGCAGCATAATGAGTGGATTCAGGTACGATGATTCTAACTGAAATAAGTCTCACAGGAAAAGAAACATCATAAGATATCACTAATACACGGAATGTAAACTTGGCTACATAGGAACTGAATTACAAAACAGAACAGGGTCTCAAATTTAGAAACCCAACTTATGCTTGCTTAAGGGGAAAGGTGAGTTGGGGTAATGCATAAAACCAGAGATTGAAATGAGCACAGATAAAGTTCCTTAAGCCAAATATGGAATAGACAAGAGCTACTCGTTGCTCAACGAAATGGACTCAACACCCCATATTAAACGCCTAAGAATGTACCTGACTAGGAAGTATCTTAAAACCTATGGACTGCTATGTCTCCGAAAGAGAATCAAGCGTGTGTACAGGGCCATAAACGCAGCAGTGATAGGATTGGAGAGGTTCGGTGAGCAAATGAAGACCCTTTGAAGTCATATTGCATGGTACCCATTCCACGTGTCTCAACTTTCCAGGTTTAAGGGATTCTTCCTTCAGCTAAAACATGCATGTGGAACCCAGAGTATGATCAACCATGTGAGCGGGAGACGTGTTCAAATATGTGTCAGTTTTCGTCCCCTGGTACTCGGGTGCAACATTCCAGACGCTTTACGAACACTCTCCCGACTTGGAGATTCAGTGCCTTTAACCTCCTGTTTGGCCCAGTTTGCAATTTCTGCGGAAGATGAACAGGAATAGGGAGAACCAATGACAGACTAGCTGGAGGTGTCTGGACGGGCAAATTTAACTCTCATTTCCCACCAGGAAGAGGAATTAACCAAAGGCTCAACGTGCCGTGCCGGAACCAGATTAGGGCCTGAAGCCATCCTGCGGTGTTGCGGCCAGCTCACGAGAAAGCGAGTTGAAGAAAGGAGCTCAGGGGCACTGTAATTCACAAACCTGCAGAGTTATAAATGACAGCTATCGTCCAAAAATATACTGAAGTAAGGCTGCCAAGAGGACTTGAAAGCGGGGCAGAATTGCAGGAAACCGATTTCAGGAGGTAGACTGGAATTGCATTTAAAGCATAGGAAAAGAGGCAGAACGTCCACAATGATGCACTTGGCCAAAAAGGGCGTATGCGTTTTTTCCTGAATATATTCAGGAAAAAACGCATACGCCCTTTTTGGCCAACCAAGCAAGCTTGCAAAGGAAATCTGCACTACAATGAAGTCTCACTTCCCCCCGGTCAAAAGGGCCATCTGAAAAATGTGTAAAATCCAGAAAGGCAGGACAGGCCATGGAGAACTGGGAGCCTTGTTATGCTGATGGGCGGGATGTAAATTGCCAACAGCCACTCGGGAGAAGTGTATGGTGTTTCCTGAAACATCTAAAAAACAAAGCAACAGAGCCTAGGGCACTTCCACTTATGGTCCTATAGCTTAGGGAAATTAAAATAAAAAAGACACAGCCACCCCAAAGGTTGGGACGGCTCTGTTTACAAGAACCTGGTTTACGGTACAAGTTCAATATCGCAGAAAGTGAAAAATGGATAAAGAAGTTGTGGTACTTACGTACAATGCAGTATCACTCAACAAGGAAATCTAAGTCATCAGGCCCGTAGCAGCATAATGAGTGGATTCAGGTACGATGATTCTAACTGAAATAAGTCACACAGAAAAAGAAACATCATAAGATATCACCAATACACGGAATGTGAACGTGGCTACACAGGAACTGAATTACAAAACAGAACAGGGTCTCAAATTTAGAAACCCAACTTATGCTTGCTTAAGGGGAAAGGTGAGTTGGGGTGCTGCATAAAACCAGAGATTGAAATGAGCACAGATAAAGTTCCTTAAGCCAAATATGGAATAGACAAGAGCTACTCCTTGCTCAATGAAATGGATTAAACACCCCATATTAAACGCCTAAGTATGTACCTGACTAGGAAGTATCTTAAAACCTATGGACTGCTATGTCTCCGAAAGAGAATCAAGCGTGTGTACAGGGGCATAAACGCAGCAGTGATAGGATTGGAGAGGTTCGGTGAGCAAATGAAGTCCCTTTGAAGTCATATTGCATGGTACCCATTCCACGGGTCTCAACTCTCCAGGTTTAAGGTATTCTTCCTTCAGCTAAAACATGCACGTGGAACCCAGAGTATGATCAACCGTGTGATCGGGAGACGTGTTCAAATATGTCTCAGTTTTCGTCCCCTGGTACTCGGGTGCAACATTCCAGACGCTTTACTAACACTCTCCCGACTTGGAGAGTCAGTGCCTTTAACCTCCTGTTTGGCCCAGTTTGCAATTTCTGCGGAAGATGAACAGGAATAGGGAGAACCAATGAGAGACTAGCTGGAGGTGTCTGGACGGGCAAATTTAACTCTCATTTCCCACCAGGAAGAGGAATTAACCAAAGGCTCAACGTGCCCTGCCGGAACCAGATTAGGGCCTGAAGCCATCCTGCGGTGTTGCGGCCAGCTCACGAGAAAGCGAGTTGAAGAAAGGAGCTCAGGGGCACTGTAATTCACAAACCTGCAGAGTTATAAATGACAGCTATCGTCCAAAAATATACTGAAGTAAGGCTGCCAAGAGGACTTGAAAGCGGGGCAGAATTGCAGGAAACCGATTTCAGGAGGTAGACTGGAATTGCATTTAAAGCATAGGAAAAGAGGCAGAACGTCCACAATGATGCACTTGGCCAAAAAGGGCGTATGCGTTTTTTCCTGAATATATTCAGGAAAAAACGCATACGCCCTTTTTGGCCAACCAAGCAAGCTTGCAAAGGAAATCTGCACTACAATGAAGTCTCACTTCCCCCCGGTCAAAAGGGCCATCTGAAAAAAGTGTAAAATCCAGAAAGGCAGGACAGGCCATGGAGAACTGGGAGCCTTGTTATGCTGATGGGCGGGATGTAAATTGCCAACAGCCACTCGGGAGAAGTGTATGGTGTTTCCTGAAACATCTAAAAAACAAAGCAACAGAGCCTAGGGCACTTCCACTTATGGTCCTATAGCTTAGGGAAATTAAAATCAAAAAGACACAGCCACCCCAAAGGTTGGGACGGCTCTGTTTACAAGAACCTGGTTTACGGTACAAGTTCAATATCGCAGAAAGTGAAAAATGGATAAAGAAGTTGTGGTACTTACGTACAATGCAATATCACTCAGCAAGGAAATCTATGTCATCAGGCCCGTAGCAGCATAATGAGTGGATTCAGGTACGATGATTCTAACTGAAATAAGTCTCACAGGAAAAGAAACATCATAAGATATCACTAATACACGGAATGTAAACTTGGCTACATAGGAACTGAATTACAAAACAGAACAGGGTCTCAAATTTAGAAACCCAACTTATGCTTGCTTAAGGGGAAAGGTGAGTTGGGGTAATGCATAAAACCAGAGATTGAAATGAGCACAGATAAAGTTCCTTAAGCCAAATATGGAATAGACAAGAGCTACTCGTTGCTCAACGAAATGGACTCAACACCCCATATTAAACGCCTAAGAATGTACCTGACTAGGAAGTATCTTAAAACCTATGGACTGCTATGTCTCCGAAAGAGAATCAAGCGTGTGTACAGGGCCATAAACGCAGCAGTGATAGGATTGGAGAGGTTCGGTGAGCAAATGAAGACCCTTTGAAGTCATATTGCATGGTACCCATTCCACGTGTCTCAACTTTCCAGGTTTAAGGGATTCTTCCTTCAGCTAAAACATGCATGTGGAACCCAGAGTATGATCAACCATGTGAGCGGGAGACGTGTTCAAATATGTGTCAGTTTTCGTCCCCTGGTACTCGGGTGCAACATTCCAGACGCTTTATGAACACTCTCCCGACTTGGAGATTCAGTGCCTTTAACCTCCTGTTTGGCCCAGTTTGCAATTTCTGCGGAAGATGAACAGGAATAGGGAGAACCAATGAGAGACTAGCTGGAGGTGTCTGGACGGGCAAATTTAACTCTCATTTCCCACCAGGAAGAGGAATTAACCAAAGGCTCAACGTGCCCTGCCGGAACCAGATTAGGGCCTGAAGCCATCCTGCGGTGTTGCGGCCAGCTCACGAGAAAGCGAGTTGAAGAAAGGAGCTCAGGGGCACTGTAATTCACAAACCTGCAGAGTTATAAATGACAGCTATCGTCCAAAAATATACTGAAGTAAGGCTGCCAAGAGGACTTGAAAGCGGGGCAGAATTGCAGGAAACCGATTTCAGGAGGTAGACTGGAATTGCATTTAAAGCATAGGAAAAGAGGCAGAACGTCCACAATGATGCACTTGGCCAAAAAGGGCGTATGCGTTTTTTCCTGAATATATTCAGGAAAAAACGCATACGCCCTTTTTGGCCAACCAAGCAAGCTTGCAAAGGAAATCTGCACTACAATGAAGTCTCACTTCCCCCCGGTCAAAAGGGCCATCTGAAAAAAGTGTAAAATCCAGAAAGGCAGGACAGGCCATGGAGAACTGGGAGCCTTGTTATGCTGATGGGCGGGATGTAAATTGCCAACAGCCACTCGGGAGAAGTGTATGGTGTTTCCTGAAACATCTAAAAAACAAAGCAACAGAGCCTAGGGCACTTCCACTTATGGTCCTATAGCTTAGGGAAATTAAAATCAAAAAGACACAGCCACCCCAAAGGTTGGGACGGCTCTGTTTACAAGAACCTGGTTTACGGTACAAGTTCAATATCGCAGAAAGTGAAAAATGGATAAAGAAGTTGTGGTACTTACGTACAATGCAATATCACTCAGCAAGGAAATCTATGTCATCAGGCCCGTAGCAGCATAATGAGTGGATTCAGGTACGATGATTCTAACTGAAATAAGTCTCACAGGAAAAGAAACATCATAAGATATCACTAATACACGGAATGTAAACTTGGCTACATAGGAACTGAATTACAAAACAGAACAGGGTCTCAAATTTAGAAACCCAACTTATGCTTGCTTAAGGGGAAAGGTGAGTTGGGGTAATGCATAAAACCAGAGATTGAAATGAGCACAGATAAAGTTCCTTAAGCCAAATATGGAATAGACAAGAGCTACTCGTTGCTCAACGAAATGGACTCAACACCCCATATTAAACGCCTAAGAATGTACCTGACTAGGAAGTATCTTAAAACCTATGGACTGCTATGTCTCCGAAAGAGAATCAAGCGTGTGTACAGGGCCATAAACGCAGCAGTGATAGGATTGGAGAGGTTCGGTGAGCAAATGAAGACCCTTTGAAGTCATATTGCATGGTACCCATTCCACGTGTCTCAACTTTCCAGGTTTAAGGGATTCTTCCTTCAGCTAAAACATGCATGTGGAACCCAGAGTATGATCAACCATGTGAGCGGGAGACGTGTTCAAATATGTGTCAGTTTTCGTCCCCTGGTACTCGGGTGCAACATTCCAGACGCTTTACGAACACTCTCCCGACTTGGAGATTCAGTGCCTTTAACCTCCTGTTTGGCCCAGTTTGCAATTTCTGCGGAAGATGAACAGGAATAGGGAGAACCAATGACAGACTAGCTGGAGGTGTCTGGACGGGCAAATTTAACTCTCATTTCCCACCAGGAAGAGGAATTAACCAAAGGCTCAACGTGCCGTGCCGGAACCAGATTAGGGCCTGAAGCCATCCTGCGGTGTTGCGGCCAGCTCACGAGAAAGCGAGTTGAAGAAAGGAGCTCAGGGGCACTGTAATTCACAAACCTGCAGAGTTATAAATGACAGCTATCGTCCAAAAATATACTGAAGTAAGGCTGCCAAGAGGACTTGAAAGCGGGGCAGAATTGCAGGAAACCGATTTCAGGAGGTAGACTGGAATTGCATTTAAAGCATAGGAAAAGAGGCAGAACGTCCACAATGATGCACTTGGCCAAAAAGGGCGTATGCGTTTTTTCCTGAATATATTCAGGAAAAAACGCATACGCCCTTTTTGGCCAACCAAGCAAGCTTGCAAAGGAAATCTGCACTACAATGAAGTCTCACTTCCCCCCGGTCAAAAGGGCCATCTGAAAAATGTGTAAAATCCAGAAAGGCAGGACAGGCCATGGAGAACTGGGAGCCTTGTTATGCTGATGGGCGGGATGTAAATTGCCAACAGCCACTCGGGAGAAGTGTATGGTGTTTCCTGAAACATCTAAAAAACAAAGCAACAGAGCCTAGGGCACTTCCACTTATGGTCCTATAGCTTAGGGAAATTAAAATCAAAAAGACACAGCCACCCCAAAGGTTGGGACGGCTCTGTTTACAAGAACCTGGTTTACGGTACAAGTTCAATATCGCAGAAAGTGAAAAATGGATAAAGAAGTTGTGGTACTTACGTACAATGCAGTATCACTCAACAAGGAAATCTAAGTCATCAGGCCCGTAGCAGCATAATGAGTGGATTCAGGTACGATGATTCTAACTGAAATAAGTCACACAGAAAAAGAAACATCATAAGATATCACTAATACACGGAATGTGAACGTGGCTACACAGGAACTGAATTACAAAACAGAACAGGGTCTCAAATTTAGAAACCCAACTTATGCTTGCTTAAGGGGAAAGGTGAGTTGGGGTGCTGCATAAAACCAGAGATTGAAATGAGCACAGATAAAGTTCCTTAAGCCAAATATGGAATAGACAAGAGCTACTCCTTGCTCAACGAAATGCACTCAACACACCATATTAAATGCCTAAGAGTGTACCTGACTAGGAAATATCTTAAAACCTATGGATTGCTATGTCTCCGAAAGAGAATCAAGCATGTATACAGGGGCATAAACGCAGCAGTGATAGGATTGGAGAGGTTCGGTGAGCAAATGAAGACCCTTTGAAGTCATATTGCATGGTACCCATTCCACGGGTCTCAACTCTCCAGGTTTAAGGGATTCTTCCTTCAGCTAAAACATGCATGTGGAACCCAGAGTATAATCAACCGTGTGATCGGGAGACGTGTTCCAATATGTGTCAGTGTTCATCCCCTGGTACTCGGGTGCAACATGCCAGACGCTTTACTAACACTCTCCCGACTTGGAGAGTCAGTGCCTTTAACCTCCTGTTTGGCCCAGTTTGCAATTTCTGCGGAAGATGAACAGGAATAGGGAGAACCAATGACAGACTAGCTGGAGGTGTCTGGACGGGCAAATTTAACTCTCATTTCCCACCAGGAAGAGGAATTAACCAAAGGCTCAGCGTGCCGTGCCGGAACCAGATTAGGGCCTGAAGCCATCCTGCGGTGTTGCGGCCAGCTCACGAGAAAGCGAGTTGAAGAAAGGAGCTCAGGGGCACTGTAATTCACAAACCTGCAGAGTTATAAATGACAGCTATCGTCCAAAAATATACTGAAGTAAGGCTGCCAAGAGGACTTGAAAGCGGGGCAGAATTGCAGGAAACCGATTTCAGGAGGTAGACTGGAATTGCATTTAAAGCATAGGAAAAGAGGCAGAACGTCCACAATGATGCACTTGGCCAAAAAGGGCATATGCGTTTTTTCCTGAATATATTCAGGAAAAAACGCATACGCCCTTTTTGGCCAACCAAGCAAGCTTGCAAGGGAAATCTGCACTACAATGAAGTCTCACTTCCCCCCGGTCAAAAGGGCCATCTGAAAAAAGTGTAAAATCCAGAAAGGCAGGACAGGCCATGGAGAACTGGGAGCCTTGTTATGCTGATGGGCGGGATGTAAATTGCCAACAGCCACTCGGGAGAAGTGTATGGTGTTTCCTGAAACATCTAAAAAACAAAGCAACAGAGCCTAGGGCACTTCCACTTATGGTCCTATAGCTTAGGGAAATTAAAATCAAAAAGGCACAGCCACCCCAAAGGTTGGACAGCTCTGTTTACAAGAACCTGGTTTACGGTACAAGTTCAATATCGCAGAAAGTGAAAAATGGATAAAGAAGTTGTGGTACTTATGTACAATGCAATATCACAGAGGAATGAAATCTATGTCATCAGGCCCGTAGCAGCATAATGAGTGGATTCAGGTACGATGATTCTAACTGAAATAAGTCACACAGAAAAAGAAACATCATAAGATATCACTAATACACGGAATGTAAACTTGGCTACACAGGAACTGAATTACAAAACAGAACAGGGTCTCAAATTTAGAAACCCAACTTATGCTTGCTTAAGGGGAAAGGTGAGTTGGGGTGCTGCATAAAACCAGAGATTGAAATGAGCACAGATAAAGTTCCTTAAGCCAAATATGGAATAGACTAGAGCTACTCCTTGCTCAACGAAATGGACTCAACACTCCATATTAAATGCCTAAGAGTGTACCTGACTAGGAAGTATCTTAAAACCTATGGATTGCTATGTCTCCGAAAGAGAATCAAGCGTGTGTACAGGGGCATAAAGGCAGCAGTGATAGGACTGGAGAGGTTCGGTGAGCAAATGAAGACCCTTTGAAGTCATATTGCATGGTACCCATTCCACGGGTCTCAACTCTCCAGGTTTAAGGTATTCTTCCTTCAGCTAAAACATGCATGTGGAACCCAGAGTATGATCAACCGTGTGATCGGGAGACGTGTTCCAATATGTGTCAGTTTTCGTCCCCTGGTACTCGGGTGCAACATTCCAGACGCTTTACTAACACTCTCCCGACTTGGAGAGTCAGTGCCTTTAACCTCCTGTTTGGTCCAGTTTGCAATTTCTGCGGAAGATGAACAGGAATAGGGAGAACCAATGAGAGACTAGCTGGAGGTGTCTGGACGGGAAAATTTAACTCTCATTTCCCACCAGGAAGAGGAATTAACCAAAGGCTCAGTGTGCCGTGCCGGAACCAGATTAGGGCCTGAAGCCATCCTGCGGTGTTGCGGCCAGCTCACGAGAAACCGAGTTGAAGAAAGGAGCTCAGGGGCACTGTAATTCACAAACCTGCAGAGTTATAAATGACAGCTATCATCCAAAAATATACTGAAGTAAGGCTGCCAAGAGGACTTGAAAGCGGGGCAGAATTGCAGGAAACCGATTTCAGGAGGTAGACTGGAATTGCATTTAAAGCATAGGAAAAGAGGCAGAACGTCCACAATGATGCACTTGGCCAAAAAGGACGTATGCGTTTTTTCCTGAATATATTCAGGAAAAAACGCATACGCCCTTTTTGGCCAACCAAGCAAGCTTGCAAAGGAAATCTGCACTACAATGAAGTCTCACTTCCCCCCGGTCAAAAGGGCCATCTGAAAAAAGTGTAAAATCTAGAAAGGCAGGACAGGCCATGGAGAACTGGGAGCCTTGTTATGCTGATGGGTGGGATGTAAATTGCCAACAGCCACTCGGCAGAAGTGTATGGTGTTTCCTGAAACATCTAAAAAACAAAGCAACAGAGCCTAGGGCACTTCCACTTATGGTCCTATAGCTTAGGGAAATTAAAATCAAAAAGACACAGCCACCCCAAAGATTGGGACGGCTCTGTTTACAAGAACCTGGTTTACGGTACAAGTTCAATATCGCAGAAAGTGAAAAATGGATAAAGAAGTTGTGGTACTTACGTACAATGCAGTATCACTCAGCAATGATATCTATGTCATCAGGCCCGTAGCAGCATAATGAGTGGATTCAGGTATGATGATTCTTACTGAAATAAGTCACACAGAAAAAGAAACATCATAAGATATCACTAATACACGGAATGTAAACTTGGCTACACAGGAACTGAATTACAAAACAGAACAGGGTCTCAAATTTAGAAACCCAACTTATGCTTGCTTAAGGGGAAAGGTGAGTTGGGGTGCTGCATAAAACCAGAGATTGAAATGAGCACAGATAAAGTTCCTTAAGCCAAATATGGAATAGACAAGAGGTACCCCTTGCTCAAAGAAATGGACTCAACACACCATATTAAATGCCTAAGAGTGTACCTGACTAGGAAGTATCTTAAAACCTATGGATTGCTATGTCTCCGAAAGAGAATCAAGCGTGTGTACAGGGGCATAAACGCAGCAGTGATAGGACTGGAGAGGTTCGGTGAGCAAATGAAGAACCTTTGAAGTCATATTGCATGGTACCCATTCCACGGGTCTCAACTCTCCAGGTTTATGGTATTCTTCCTTCAGCTAAAACATGCATGTGGAACCCAGAGTATGATCAACCGTGTGATCGGGAGACGTGTTCCAATATGTGTCAGTTTTCGTCCCCTGGTACTCGGGTGCAACATTCCAGACGCTTTACTAACACTCTCCCGACTTGGAGAGTCAGTGCCTTTAACCTCCTGTTTGGTCCAGTTTGCAATTTCTGCGGAAGATGAACAGGAATAGGGAGAACCAATGAGAGACTAGCTGGAGGTGTCTGGACGGGCAAATTTAACTCTCATTTCCCACCAGGAAGAGGAATTAACCAAAGGCTCAGCGTGCCGTGCCGGAACCAGATTAGGGCCTGAAGCCATCCTGCGGTGTTGCGGCCAGCTCACGAGAAACCGAGTTGAAGAAAGGAGCTCAGGGGCACTGTAATTCACAAACCTGCAGAGTTATAAATGACAGCTATCGTCCAAAAATATACTGAAGTAAGGCTGCCAAGAGGACTTGAAAGCGGTGCAGAATTGCAGGAAACCGATTTCAGGAGGTAGACTGGAATTGCATTTAAAGCATAGGAAAAGAGGCAGAACGTCCACAATGATGCACTTGGCCAAAAAGGGCGTATGCGTTTTTTCCTGAATATATTCAGGAAAAAACGCATACGCCCTTTTTGGCCAACCAAGCAAGCTTGCAAAGGAAATCTGCACTACAATGAAGTCTCACTTCCCCCCGGTCAAAAGGGCCATCTGAAAAAAGTGTAAAATCCAGAAAGGCAGGACAGGCCATGGAGAACTGGGAGCCTTGTTATGCTGATGGGCGGGATGTAAATTGCCAACAGCCACTCGGGAGAAGTGTATGGTGTTTCCTGAAACATCTAAAAAACAAAGCAACAGAGCCTAGGGCACTTCCACTTATGGTCCTATAGCTTAGGGAAATTAAAATCAAAAAGACACAGCCACCCCAAAGGTTGGGACGGCTCTGTTTACAAGAACCTGGTTTACGGTACAAGTTCAATATCGCAGAAAGTGAAAAATGGATAAAGAAGTTGTGGTACTTACATACAATGCAATATCACTCAGCAATGAAATCTATGTCATCAGGCCCGTAGCAGCATAATGAGTGGATTCAGGTACGATGATTCTAACTGAAATAAGTCTCACAGGAAAAGAAACATCATAAGATATCACTAATACACGGAATGTAAACTTGGCTACATAGGAACTGAATTACAAAACAGAACAGGGTCTCAAATTTAGAAACCCAACTTATGCTTGCTTAAGGGGAAAGGTGAGTTGGGGTAATGCATAAAACCAGAGATTGAAATGAGCACAGATAAAGTTCCTTAAGCCAAATATGGAATAGACAAGAGCTACTCCTTGCTCAACGAAATGCACTCAACACCCCATATTAAACGCCTAAGAATGTACCTGACTAGGAAGTATCTTAAAACCTATGGACTGCTATGTCTCCGAAAGAGAATCAAGCGTGTGTACAGGGCCATAAACGCAGCAGTGATAGGATTGGAGAGGTTCGGTGAGCAAATGAAGACCCTTTGAAGTCATATTGCATGGTACCCATTCCACGTGTCTCAACTTTCCAGGTTTAAGGGATTCTTCCTTCAGCTAAAACATGCATGTGGAACCCAGAGTATGATCAACCATGTGAGCGGGAGACGTGTTCAAATATGTGTCAGTTTTCGTCCCCTGGTACTCGGGTGCAACATTCCAGACGCTTTACGAACACTCTCCCGACTTGGAGATTCAGTGCCTTTAACCTCCTGTTTGGCCCAGTTTGCAATTTCTGCGGAAGATGAACAGGAATAGGGAGAACCAATGACAGACTAGCTGGAGGTGTCTGGACGGGCAAATTTAACTCTCATTTCCCACCAGGAAGAGGAATTAACCAAAGGCTCAGCGTGCCGTGCCGGAACCAGATTAGGGCCTGAAGCAATCCTGCGGTGTTGCGGCCAGCTCACGAGAAAGCGAGTTGAAGAAAGGAGCTCAGGGGCACTGTAATTCACACCTGCAGAGTTATAAATGACAGCTATCGTCCAAAAATATACTGAAGTAAGGCTGCCAAGAGGACTTGAAAGCGGGGCAGAATTGCAGGAAACCGATTTCAGGAGGTAGACTGGAATTGCATTTAAAGCATAGGAAAAGAGGCAGAACGTCCACAATGATGCACTTGGCCAAAAAGGGCGTATGCGTTTTTTCCTGAATATATTCAGGAAAAAACGCATACGCCCTTTTTGGCCAACCAAGCAAGCTTGCAAAGGAAATCTGCACTACAATGAAGTCTCACTTCCCCCCGGTCAAAAGGGCCATCTGAAAAAAGTGTAAAATCCAGAAAGGCAGGACAGGCCATGGAGAAGTGGGAGCCTTGTTATGCTGATGGGCGGGATGTAAATTGCCAACAGCCACTCGGGAGAAGTGTATGGTGTTCCCTGAAACATCTAAAAAACAAAGCAACAGAGCCTAGGGCACTTCCACTTATGGTCCTATAGCTTAGGGAAATTAAAATCAAAAAGACACAGCCACCCCAAAGGTTGGGACGGCTCTGTTTACAAGAACCCGGTTTACGGTACAAGTTCAATATCGCAGAAAGTGAAAAATGGATAAAGAAGTTGTGGTACTTACGTACAATGCAATATCACTCAGCAAGGAAATCTATGTCATCAGGCCCGTAGCAGCATAATGAGTGGATTCAGGTACGATGATTCTAACTGAAATAAGTCACACAGAAAAAGAAACATCATAAGATATCACTAATACACGGAATGTAAACTTGGCTACACAGGAACTGAATTCCAAAACAGAACAGGGTCTCAAATTTAGAAACCCAACTTATGCTTGCTTAAGGGGAAAAGTGAGTTGGGGTGCTGCATAAAACCAGAGATTGAAATGAGCACAGATAAAGTCCCTTAAGCCAAATATGGAATAGACAAGAGCTACTGCTTGCTCAACGAAACGGACTCAACACCCCATATTAAACGCCTAAGAATGTACCTGACTAGTAAGTAGCTTAAAACCTAAGGAATGCTATGTCTCCGAAAGAGAATCAAGCGTGTGTACAGGGCCATAAACGCAGCAGTGATAGGATTGGAGAGGTTCGGTGAGCAAATGAAGACGCTTTGAAGTCATATTGCATGGTACCCATTCCACGGGTCTCAACTCTCCAGGTTTAAGGTATTCTTCCTTCAGCTAAAACATACATGTGGAACCCAGAGTATGATCAACCATGTGATCGGGAGACGTGTTCCAATATGTGTCAGTTTTCGTCCCCTGGTACTCGGGTGCAACATTCCAGACGCTTTACTAACACTCTCCCGACTTGGAGAGTCAGTGCCTTTAACCTCCTGTTTGGCCCAGTTTGCAATTTCTGCGGAAGATGAACAGGAATAGGGAGAACCAACGACAGACTAGCTGGAGGTGTCTTGACGGGCAAATTTAACTCTCATTTCGCACCAGGAAGAGGAATTAACCAAAGGCTCAGCGTGCCGTGCCGGAACCAGATTAGGGCCTGAAGCTATCCTGCGGTGTTGCGGCCAGCTCGCGAGAAAGCGAGTTGAAGAAAGGAGCTCAGGGGCACTGTAATTCACAAACCTGCAGAGTTATAAATGATAGCTATCGTCCAAAAATATACTGAAGTAAGGCTGCCAAGAGGACTTGAAAGCGGTGCAGAATTGCAGGAAACCGATTTCGGGAGGTAGACTGGAATTGCATTTAAAGCATAGGAAAAGAGGCAGAACGTCCACAATGATGCACTTGGCCAAAAAGGGCGTATGCGTTTTTTCCTGAATATATTCAGGAAAAAACGCATACGCCCTTTTTGGCCAACCAAGCAAGCTTGCAAAGGAAATCTGCACTACAATGAAGTCTCACTTCCCCCCGGTCAAAAGGGCCATCTGAAAAAAGTGTAAAATCCAGAAAGGCAGGACAGGCCATGGAGAACTGGGAGCCTTGTTATGCTGATGGGCGGGATGTAAATTGCCAACAGCCACTCGGGAGAAGTGTATGGTGTTTCCTGAAACATCTAAAAAACAAAGCAACAGAGCCTAGGGCACTTCCACTTATGGTCCTATAGCTTAGGGAAATTAAAATAAAAAAGACACAGCCACCCCAAAGGTTGGGACGGCTCTGTTTACAAGAACGTGGTTTACGGTACAAGTTCAATATCGCAGAAAGTGAAAAATGGATAAAGAAGTTGTGGTACTTACGTACAATGCAATATCACTCAGCAATGAAATCTATGTCATCAGGCCCGTAGCAGCATAATGAGTGGATTCAGGTACGATGATTCTTACTGAAATAAGTCTCACAGGAAAAGAAACATCATAAGATATCACTAATACACGGAATGTAAACTTGGCTACATAGGAACTGAATTACAAAACAGAACAGGGTCTCAAATTTAGAAACCCAACTTATGCTTGCTTAAGGGGAAAGGTGAGTTGGGGTAATGCATAAAACCAGAGATTGAAATGAGCACAGATAAAGTTCCTTAAGCCAAATATGGAATAGACAAGAGCTACTCCTTGCTCAACGAAATGCACTCAACACCCCATATTAAACGCCTAAGAATGTACCTGACTAGGAAGTATCTTAAAACCTGTGGACTGCTATGTCTCTGAAAGAGAATCAAGCGTGTGTACAGGGGCATAAACGCAGCAGTGATAGGATTGGAGAGGTTCGGTGAGCAAATGAAGTCCCTATGAAGTCATATTGCATGGTACCCATTCCACGGGTCTCAACTCTCCAGGTTTAAGGTATTCTTCCTTCAGCTAAAACATGCACGTGGAACCCAGAGTATGATCAACCGTGTGATCGGGAGACGTGTTCCAATATGTCTCAGTTTTCGTCCCCTGGTACTCGGGTGCAACATTCCAGACGCTTTACTAACACTCTCCCGACTTGGAGAGTCAGTGCCTTTAACCTCCTGTTTGGCCCAGTTTGCAATTTCTGCGGAAGATGAACAGGAATAGGGAGAACCAATGAGAGACTAGCTGGAGGTGTCTGGACGGGCAAATTTAACTCTCATTTCCCACCAGGAAGAGGAATTAACCAAAGGCTCAGCGTGCCGTGCCGGAACCAGATTAGGGTCTGAAGCAATCCTGCGGTGTTGCGGCAAGCTCACGAGAAAGCGAGTTGAAGAAAGGAGCTCAGGGGCACTGTAATTCACAAACCTGCAGAGTTATAAATGACAGCTATCGTCCAAAAATATACTGAAGTAAGGCTGCCAAGAGGACTTGAAAGCGGGGCAGAATTGCAGGAAACTGATTTCAGGAGGTAGACTGGAATTGCATTTAAAGCATAGGAAAAGAGGCAGAACGTCCACAATGATGCACTTGGCCAAAAAGGGCGTATGCGTTTTTTCCTGAATATATTCAGGAAAAAACGCATACGCCCTTTTTGGCCAACCAAGCAAGCTTGCAAAGGAAATCTGCACTACAATGAAGTCTCACTTCCCCCCGGTCAAAAGGGCCATCTGAAAAAAGTGTAAAATCCAGAAAGGCAGGACAGGCCATGGAGAACTGGGAGCCTTGTTATGCTGATGGGCGGGATGTAAATTGCCAACAGCCACTCGGGAGAAGTGTATGGTGTTTCCTGAAACATCTAAAAAACAAAGCAACAGAGCCTAGGGCACTTCCACTTATGGTCCTATAGCTTAGGGAAATTAAAATAAAAAAGACACAGCCACCCCAAAGGTTGGGACGGCTCTGTTTACAAGAACCTGGTTTACGGTACAAGTTCAATATCGCAGAAAGTGAAAAATGGATAAAGAAGTTGTGGTACTTACGTACAATGCAGTATCACTCAACAAGGAAATCTAAGTCATCAGGCCCGTAGCAGCATAATGAGTGGATTCAGGTACGATGATTCTAACTGAAATAAGTCACACAGAAAAAGAAACATCATAAGATATCACCAATACACGGAATGTGAACGTGGCTACACAGGAACTGAATTACAAAACAGAACAGGGTCTCAAATTTAGAAACCCAACTTATGCTTGCTTAAGGGGAAAGGTGAGTTGGGGTGCTGCATAAAACCAGAGATTGAAATGAGCACAGATAAAGTTCCTTAAGCCAAATATGGAATAGACAACAGCTACTCCTTGCTCAACGAAACGGACTCATCACCCCATATTAAACACCTAAGAATGTACCTGACTAGTAAGTAGCTTAAAACCTAAGGAATGCTATGTCTCCGTAAGAGAATCAAGCGTGTGTACAGGGGCATAAACGCAGCAGTGATAGGATTGGAGAGGTTCGGTGAGCAAATGAAGACCCTTTGAAGTCATATTGCATGGTACCCATTCCACGGGTCTCAACTCTCCAGGTTTAAGGTATTCTTCCTTCAGCTAAAACATACATGTGGAACCCAGAGTATGATCAACCGTGTGATAGGGAGACGTGTTCCAATATGTGTCAGTTTTCGTCCCCTGGTACTCGGGTGCAACATTCCAGACGCTTTACTAACACTCTCCCGACTTGGAGAGTCAGTGCCTTTAACCTCCTGTTTGGCCCAGTTTGCAATTTCTGCGGAAGATGAACAGGAATAGGGAGAACCAATGACAGACTAGCTGGAGGTGTCTTGACGGGCAAATTTAACTCTCATTTCGCACCAGGAAGAGGAATTAACCAAAGGCTCAGCGTGCCGTGCCGGAACCAGATTAGGGCCTGAAGCTATCCTGCGGTGTTGCGGCCAGCTCACGAGAAAGCGAGTTGAAGAAAGGAGCTCAGGGGCACTGTAATTCACAAACCTGCAGAGTTATAAATGATAGCTATCGTCCAAAAATATACTGAAGTAAGGCTGCCAAGAGGACTTGCAAGCGGTGCAGAATTGCAGGAAACCGATTTCGGGAGGTAGACTGGAATTGCATTTAAAGCATAGGAAAAGAGGCAGAACGTCCACAATGATGCACTTGGCCAAAAAGGGCGTATGCGTTTTTTCCTGAATATATTCAGGAAAAAACGCATACGCCCTTTTTGGCCAACCAAGCAAGCTTGCAAAGGAAATCTGCACTACAATGAAGTCTCACTTCCCCCCGGTCAAAAGGGCCATCTGAAAAAAGTGTAAAATCCAGAAAGGCAGGACAGGCCATGGAGAACTGGGAGCCTTGTTATGCTGATGGGCGGGATGTAAATTGCCAACAGCCACTCGGGAGAAGTGTATGGTCTTTCCTGAAACATCTAAAAAACAAAGCAACAGAGCGTAGGGCACTTCCACTTATGGTCCTATAGCTTAGGGAAATTAAAATCAAAAAGACACAGCCACCCCAAAAGTTGGGACAGCTCTGTTTACAAGAACCTGGTTTACGGTACAAGTTCAATATCGCAGAAAGTGAAAAATGGATAAAGAAGTTGTGGTACTTACGTACAATGCAGTATCACTCAGCAATGAAATCTATGTCATCAGGCCCGTAGCAGCATAATGAGTGGATTCAGGTATGATGATTCTAACTGAAATAAGTCACACAGAAAAAGAAACATCATAAGATATCACTAATACACGGAATGTAAACTTGGCTACAGAGGAACTGAATTACAAAACAGAACAGGGTCTCAAATTTAGAAAAGCAACTTATGCTTGCTTAAGGGGAAAGGTGAGTTGGGGTGCTGCATAAAACCAGAGATTGAAATGAGCACAGATAAATTTCCTTAAGCCAAATATGGAATAGACAAGAGCTACTCCTTGCTCAACGAAATGGACTCAAAACACCATATTAAACGCCTAAGAGTGTACCTGACTAGGAAGTATCTTAAAACCTATGGATTGCTATGTCTCCGAAAGAGAATCAAGCGTGTGTACAGGGGCATAAACGCAGCAGTGATAGGACTGGAGAGGTTCGGTGAGCAAATGAAGACCCTTTGAAGTCATATTGCATGGTACCCATTCCACGGGTCTCAACTCTCCAGGTTTAAGGTATTCTTCCTTCAGCTAAAACATGCATGTGGAACCCAGAGTATGATCAACCGTGTGATCGGGAGACGTGTTCCAATATGTGTCAGTTTTCGTCCCCTGGTACTCGGGTGCAACATTCCAGACGCTTTACTAACACTCTCCCGACTTGGAGAGTCAGTGCCTTTAACCTCCTGTTTGGCCCAGTTTGCAATTTCTGCGGAAGATGAACAGGAATAGGGAGAACCAATGAGAGACTAGATGGAGGGGTCTGGACGGGCAAATTTAACTCTCATTTCCCACCAGGAAGAGGAATTAACCAAAGGCTCAGCGTGCCGTGCCGGAACCAGATTAGGGCCTGAAGCCATCCTGCGGTGTTGCGGCCAGCTCACGAGAAAGCGAGTTGAAGAAAGGAGCTCGGGGGCACTGTAATTCACAAACCTGCAGAGTTATAAATGACAGCTATCGTCCAAAAATATACTGAAGTAAGGCTGCCAAGAGGACTTGAAAGCGGGGCAGAATTGCAGGAAACCGATTTCAGGAGGTAGACTGGAATTGCATTTAAAGCATAGGAAAAGAGGCAGAACGTCCACAATGATGCACTTGGCCAAAAAGGGCGTATGCGTTTTTTCCTGAATATATTCAGGAAAAAACGCATACGCCCTTTTTGGCCAACCAAGCAAGCTTGCAAAGGAAATCTGCACTACAATGAAGTCTCACTTCCCCCCGGTCAAAAGGGCCATCTGAAAAAAGTGTAAAATCCAGAAAGGCAGGACAGGCCATGGAGAACTGCGAGCCTTGTTATGCTGATGGGCGGGATGTAAATTGCCAACAGCCACTCGGGAGAAGTGTATGGTGTTTCCTGAAACATCTAAAAAACAAAGCAACAGAGCCTAGGGCACTTCCACTTATGGTCCTATAGCTTAGGGAAATTAAAATCAAAAAGACACAGCCACCCCAAAGATTGGGACGGCTCTGTTTACAAGAACCTGGTTTACGGTACAAGTTCAATATCGCAGAAAGTGAAAAATGGATAAAGAAGTTGTGGTACTTATGTACAATGCAATATCACTCAGCAATGAAATCTATGTCATCAGGCCCGTAGTAGCATAATGAGTGGATTCAGGTACGATGATTCTAACTGAAATAAGTCACACAGAAAAAGAAACATCATAAGATATCACTAATACACGGAATGTAAACTTGGCTACACAGGAACTGAATTACAAAACAGAACAGGGTCTCAAATTTAGAAAAGCAACTTATGCTTGCTTAAGGGGAAAGGTGAGTTGGGGTGCTGCATAAAACCAGAGATTGAAATGAGCACAGATAAAGTTCCTTAAGCCAAATATGGAATAGACAAGAGCTACTCCTTGCTCAACGAAATGGACTCAACACACCATATTAAATGCCTAAGAGTGTACCTGACTAGGAAGTATCTTAAAACCTATGGATTGCTATGTCTCCGAAAGAGAATCAAGCGTGTGTACAGGGGCATAAACGCAGCAGTGATAGGACTGGAGAGGTTCGGTGAGCAAATGAAGACCCTTTGAAGTCATATTGCATGGTACCCATTCCACGGGTCTCAACTCTCCAGGTTTAAGGTATTCTTCCTTCAGCTAAAACATGCATGTGGAACCCAGAGTATGATCAACCGTGTGATCGGGAGACGTGTTCCAATATGTGTCAGTTTTCGTCCCCTGGTACTCGGGTGCAACATTCCAGACGCTTTACTAACACTCTCCCGACTTGGAGAGTCAGTGCCTTTAACCTCCTGTTTGGCCCAGTTTGCAATTTCTGCGGAAGATGAACAGGAATAGGGAGAACCAATGAGAGACTAGATGGAGGTGTCTGGACGGGCAAATTTAACTCTCATTTCCCACCAGGAAGAGGAATTAACCAAAGGCTCAGCGTGCCGTGCCGGAACCAGATTAGGGCCTGAAGCCATCCTGCGGTGTTGCGGCCAGCTCACGAGAAAGCGAGTTGAAGAAAGGAGCTCGGGGGCACTATAATTCACAAACCTGCAGAGTTATAAATGACAGCTATCGTCCAAAAATATACTGAAGTAAGGCTGCCAAGAGGACTTGAAAGCGGGGCAGAATTGCAGGAAACCGATTTCGGGAGGTAGACTGGAATTGCATTTAAAGCATAGGAAAAGAGGCAGAACGTCCACAATGATGCACTTGGCCAAAAAGGGCGTATGCGTTTTTTCCTGAATATATTCAGGAAAAAACGCATACGCCCTGTTTGGCCAACCAAGCAAGCTTGCAAAGGAAATCTGCACTACAATGAAGTCTCACTTCCCCCCGGTCAAAAGGGCCATCTGAAAAAAGTGTAAAATCCAGAAAGGCAGGACAGGCCATGGAGAACTGCGAGCCTTGTTATGCTGATGGGCGGGATGTCAATTGCCAACAGCCACTCGGGAGAAGTGTATGGTGTTTCCTGAAACATCTAAAAAACAAAGCAACAGAGCCTAGGGCACTTCCACTTATGGTCCTATAGCTTAGGGAAATTAAAATCAAAAAGACACAGCCACCCCAAAGATTGGGACGGCTCTGTTTACAAGAACCTGGTTTACGGTACAAGTTCAATATCGCAGAAAGTGAAAAATGGATAAAGAAGTTGTGGTACTTACGTACAATGCAATATCACTCAGCAATGAAATCTATGTCATCAGGCCCGTAGCAGCATAATGAGTGGATTCA
Organism: Lagenorhynchus albirostris; assembly: GCF_949774975.1. Classification (NCBI taxonomy): domain Eukaryota; kingdom Metazoa; phylum Chordata; class Mammalia; order Artiodactyla; family Delphinidae; genus Lagenorhynchus; species Lagenorhynchus albirostris. Next base: position 95,545,899 of record NC_083100.1, on the reverse strand, counting down.
GGTATGATGATTCTAACTGAAATAAGTCACACAGAAAAAGGAACATCATAAGATATCATTAATACACGGAATGTAAACTTGGCTACAGAGGAACTGAATTACAAAACAGAACAGGGTCTCAAATTTAGAAACCCAACTTATGCTTGTTAAGGGGAAAGGTGAGTTGGGGTGCTGCATAAAACCAGAGATTGAAATGAGCACAGAAAAAGTTCCTTAAGCCAAATATGGAATAGACAAGAGCTACTCCTTGCTCAACGAAATGGACTCAACACACCATATTAAATGCCTAAGAGTGTACCTGACTAGGAAGTATCTTAAAACCTATGGATTGCTATGTCTCCGAAAGAGAATCAAGCGTGTGTACAGGGGCATAAACGCAGCAGTGATAGGACTGGAGAGGTTCGGTGAGCAAATGAAGACCCTTTGAAGTCATATTGCATGGTACCCATTCCACGGGTCTCAACTCTCCAGGTTTAAGGTATTCTTCCTTCAGCTAAAACATGCATGTGGAACCCAGAGTATGATCAACCGTGTGATCGGGAGACGTGTTCCAATATGTGTCAGTTTTCGTCCCCTGGTACTCGGGTGCAACATTCCAGACGCTTTACTAACACTCTCCCGACTTGGAGAGTCAGTGCCTTTAACCTCCTGTTTGGCCCAGTTTGCAATTTCTGCGGAAGATGAACAGGAATAGGGAGAACCAATGACAGACTAGCTGGAGGGGTCTGGACGGGCAAATTTAACTCTCATTTCCCACCAGGAAGAGGAATTAACCAAAGGCTCAGCGTGCCGTGCCGGAACCACATTAGGGCCTGAAGCAATCCTGCGGTGTTGCGGCCAGCTCACGAGAAAGCGAGTTGAAGAAAGGAGCTCAGGGGCACTGTAATTCACAAACCTGCAGAGTTATAAATGACAGCTATCGTCCAAAAATATACTGAAGTAAGGCTGCCAAGAGGACTTGAATGCGGGGCAGAATTGCAGGAAACCGATTTCAGGAGGTAGACTGGAATTGCATTTAAAGCATAGGAAAAGAGGCAGAACGTCCACAATGATGCACTTGGCCAAAAAGGGCGTATGCGTTTTTTCCTGAATATATTCAGGAAAAAACGCATACGCCCTTTTTGGCCAACCAAGCAAGCTTGCAAAGGAAATCTGCACTACAATGAAGTCTCACTTCCCCCCGGTCAAAAGGGCCATCTGAAAAAAGTGTAAAATCCAGAAAGGCAGGACAGGCCATGGAGAACTGCGAGCCTTGTTATGCTGATGGGCGGGATGTAAATTGCCAACAGCCACTCGGGAGAAGTGTATGGTGTTTCCTGAAACATCTAAAAAACAAAGCAACAGAGCCTAGGGCACTTCCACTTATGGTCCTATAGCTTAGGGAAATTAAAATCAAAAAGACACAGCCACCTCAAAGGTTGGGAGGGCTCTGTTTACAAGAACCTGGTTTACGGTACAAGTTCAATATCGCAGAAAGTGAAAAATGGATAAAGAAGTTGTGGTACTTACGTACAATGCAATATCACTCAGCAATGAAATCTATGTCATCAGGCCCGTGGCAGCATAATGAGTGGATTCAGGTATGATGATTCTAACTGAAATAAGTCACACAGAAAAAGAAACATCATAAGATATCACTAATACACGGAATGTAAACTTGGCTACAGAGGAACTGAATTACAAAACAGAACAGGGTCTCAAATTTAGCAACCCAACTTATGCTTGCTTAAGGGGAAAGGTGAGTTGGGGTGCTGCATAAAACCAGAGATTGAAATGAGCACAGATAAAGTTCCTTAAGCCAAATATGGAATAGACAAGAGCTACTCCTTGCTCAACGAAATGGACTCAACACACCATATTAAATGCCGAAGAGTGTACCTGACTAGGAAGTATCTTAAAACCTATGGATTGCTATGTCTTCGAAAGAGAATCAAGCTTGTGTACAGGGGCATAAACGCAGCAGTGATAGGACTGGAGAGGTTCGGTGAGCAAATGAAGACCCTTTGAGGTCATATTGCATGGTACCCATTCCACGGGTCTCAACTCTCCAGGTTTAAGGTATTCTTCCTTCAGCTAAAACATGCATGTGGAACCCAGAGTATGATCAACCGTGTGATCGGGAGACGTGTTCCAATATGTGTCAGTTTTCGTCCCCTGGTACTCGGGTGCAACATTCCAGACGCTTTACTAACACTCTCCCGACTTGGAGAGTCAGTGCCATTAACCTCCTGTTTGGCCCAGTTTGCAATTTCTGCGGAAGATGAACAGGAATAGGGAGAACCAATGACTGACTAGCTGGAGGTGTCTGGACGCGCAAATTTAACTCTCATTTCCCACCAGGAAGAGGAATTAACCAAAGGCTCAGCGTGCCGTGCCGGAACCAGATTAGGGCCTGAAGCCATCCTGCGGTGTTGCGGCCAGCTCACGAGAAAGCGAGTTGAAGAAAGGATCTCGGGGGCACTATAATTCACAAACCTGCAGAGTTATAAATGACAGCTATCGTCCAAAAATATACTGAAGTAAGGCTGCCAAGAGGACTTGAATGCGGGGCAGAATTGCAGGAAACCGATTTCAGGAGGTAGACTGGAATTGCATTTAAAGCATAGGAAAAGAGGCAGAACGTCCACAATGATGCACTTGGCCAAAAAGTGCGTATGCGTTTTTTCCTGAATATATTCAGGAAAAAACGCATACGCCCTTTTTGGCCAACCAAGCAAGCTTGCAAAGGAAATCTGCACTACAACGAAGTCTCACTTCCCCCCGGTCAAAAGGGCCATCTGAAAAAAGTGTAAAATCCAGAAAGGCAGGACAGGCCATGGAGAACTGGGAGCCTTGTTATGCTGATGGGCGGGATGTAAATTGCCAACAGCCACTCGGGAGAAGTGTATGGTGTTTCCTGAAACATCTAAAAAACAAAGCAACAGAGCCTAGGGCACTTCCACTTATGGTCCTATAGCTTAGGGAAATTAAAATCAAAAAGACACAGCCACCCCAAAGGTTGGGACGGCTCTGTTTACAAGAACCTGGTTTACGGTACAAGTTCAATATCAGAGAAAGTGAAAAATGGATAAAGAAGTTGTGGTACTTACGTACAATGCAGTATCACTCAGCAATGAAATCTATGTCATCAGGCCCGTAGCAGCATAATGAGTGGATTCAGGTATGATGATTCTTACTGAAATAAGTCACACAGAAAAAGAAACATCATAAGATATCACTAATACACGGAATGTAAACTTGGCTACAGAGGAACTGAATTACAAAACAGAACAGGGTCTCAAATTTAGCAACCCAACTTATGCTTGCTTAAGGGGAAAGGTGAGTTGGGGTGCTGCATAAAACCAGAGATTGAAATGAGCACAGATAAAGTTCCTTAAGCCAAATATGGAATAGACAAGAGCTACTCCTTGCTCAACGAAATGGACTCAACACACCATATTAAATGCCTAAGAGTGTACCTGACTAGGAAATATCTTAAAACCTATGGATTGCTATGTCTTCGAAAGAGAATCAAGCGTGTGTACAGGGGCATAAAGGCAGCAGTGATAGGACTGGAGAGGTTCGGTGAGCAAATGAAGACCCTTTGAAGTCATATTGCATGGTACCCATTCCACGGGTCTCAACTCTCCAGGTTTAAGGTATTCTTCCTTCAGCTAAAACATGCATGTGGAACCCAGAGTATGATCAACCGTGTGATCGGGAGACGTGTTCCAATATGTGTCAGTTTTCGTCCCCTGGTACTCGGGTGCAACATTCCAGACGCTTTACTAACACTCTCCCGACTTGGAGAGTCAGTGCCTTTAACCTCCTGTTTGGCCCAGTTTGCAATTTCTGCGGAAGATGAACAGGAATAGGGAGAACCAATGAGAGACTAGCTGGAGGTGTCTGGACGGGCAAATTTAACTCTCATTTCCCACCAGGAAGAGGAATTAACCAAAGGCTCAGCGTGCCGTGCCGGAACCACATTAGGGCCTGAAGCAATCCTGCGGTGTTGCGGCCAGCTCACGAGAAAGCGAGTTGAAGAAAGGAGCTCGGGGGCACTATAATTCACAAACCTGCAGAGTTATAAATGACAGCTATCGTCCAAAAATATACTGAAGTAAGGCTGCCAAGAGGACTTGAAAGCGGGGCAGAATTGCAGGAAACCGATTTCAGGAGGTAGACTGGAATTGCATTTAAAGCATAGGAAAAGAGGCAGAACGTCCACAATGATGCACTTGGCCAAAAAGGGCGTATGCGTTTTTTCCTGAATATATTCAGGAAAAAACGCATACGCCCTTTTTGGTCAACCAAGCAAGCTTGCAAAGGAAATCTGCACTACAATGAAGTCTCACTTCCCCCCGGTCAAAAGGGCCATCTGAAAAAAGTGTAAAATCCAGAAAGGCAGGACAGGCCATGGAGAACTGCGAGCCTTGTTATGCTGATGGGCGGGATGTAAATTGCCAACAGCCACTCGGGAGAAGTGTATGGTGTTTCCTGAAACATCTAAAAAACAAAGCAACAGAGCCTAGGGCACTTCCACTTATGGTCCTATAGCTTAGGGAAATTAAAATCAAAAAGACACAGCCACCCCAAAGATTGGGACGGCTCTGTTTACAAGAACCTGGTTTACGGAACAAGTTCAATATCGCAGAAAGTGAAAAATGGATAAAGAAGTTGTGGTACTTACGTACAATGCAATATCACTCAGCAATGAAATCTATGTCATCAGGCCCGTAGCAGCATAATGAGTGGATTCAGGTATGATGATTCTAACTGAAATAAGTCACACAGAAAAAGGAACATCATAAGATATCATTAATACACGGAATGTAAACTTGGCTACAGAGGAACTGAATTACAAAACAGAACAGGGTCTCAAATTTAGAAACCCAACTTATGCTTGCTTAAGGGGAAAGGTGAGTTGGGGTGCTGCATAAAACCAGAGATTGAAATGAGCACAGATAAAGTTCCTTAAGCCAAATATGGAATAGACAAGAGCTACTCCTTGCTCAACGAAATGGACTCAACACACCATATTAAACGCCTAAGAGTGTACCTGACTAGGAAGTATCTTAAAACCTATGTATTGCTATGTCTCCGAAAGAGAATCAAGCGTGTGTACAGGGGCATAAACGCAGCAGTGATAGGACTGGAGAGGTTCGGTGAGCAAATGAAGACCCTTTGAAGTCATATTGCATGGTACCCATTCCACGGGTCTCAACTCTCCAGGTTTAAGGTATTCTTCCTTCAGCTAAAACATGCATGTGGAACCCAGAGTATGATCAACCGTGTGATCGGGAGACGTGTTCCAATATGTGTCAGTTTTCGTCCCCTGGTACTCGGGTGCAACATTCCAGACGCTTTACTAACACTCTCCCGACTTGGAGAGTCAGTGCCTTTAACCTCCTGTTTGGCCCAGTTTGCAATTTCTGCAGAAGATGAACAGGAATAGGGAGAACCAATGAGAGACTAGCTGGAGGTGTCTGGACGGGCAAATTTAACTCTCATTTCCCACCAGGAAGAGGAATTAACCAAAGGCTCACCGTGCCGTGCCGGAACCAGATTAGGGCCTGAAGCCATCCTGTGGTGTTGCGGCCAGCTCACGAGAAAGCGAGTTGAAGAAAGGAGCTCAGGGGCACTGTAATTCACAAACCTGCAGAGTTATAAATGACAGCTATCGTCCAAAAATATACTGAAGTAAGGCTGCCAAGAGGACTTGAAAGCGGGGCAGAATTGCAGGAAACCGATTTCAGGAGGTAGACTGGAATTGCATTTAAAGCATAGGAAAAGAGGCAGAACGTCCACAATGATGCACTTGGCCAAAAAGGGCGTATGCGTTTTTTCCTGAATATATTCAGGAAAAAACGCATACGCCCTTTTTGGCCAACCAAGCAAGCTTGCAAAGGAAATCTGCACTACAATGAAGTCTCACTTCCCCCCGGTCTAAAGGGCCATCTGAAAAAAGTGTAAAATCCAGAAAGGCAGGACAGGCCATGGAGAACTGGGAGCCTTGTTATGCTGATGGGCGGGATGTAAATTGCCAACAGCCACTCGGGAGAAGTGTATGGTGTTTCCTGAAACATCTAAAAATCAAAGCAACAGAGCCTAGGGCACTTCCACTTATGGTCCTATAGCTTAGAGAAATTAAAATCAAAAACACACAGCCACCCCAAAGGTTGGGACGGCTCTCTTTACAAGAACCTGGTTTACGGTACAAGTTCAATATCGCAGAAAGTGAAAAATGGATAAAGAAGTTGTGGTACTTACGTACAATGCAGTATCACTCAGCAATGATATCTATGTCATCAGGCCCGTAGCAGCATAATGAGTGGATTCAGGTACGATGATTCTAACTGAAATAAGTCACACAGAAAAAGAAACATCATAAGATATCACTAATACACGGAATGTAAACTTGGCTACAGAGGAACTGAATTACAAAACAGAACAGGGTCTCAAATTTAGAAAACCAACTTATGCTTGCTTAAGGGGAAAGGTGAGTTGGGGTGCTGCATAAAACCAGAGATTGAAATGAGCACAGATAAAGTACCTTAAGCCAAATATGGAATAGACAAGAGCTACTCCTTGCTCAACGAAATGGACTCAACACACCATATTAAATACCTAAGAGTGTACCTGACTAGGAAGTATCTTAAAACCTATGGATTGCTATGTCTCCGAAAGTGAATCAAGCGTGTGCACAGGGGCATAAACGCAGCAGTGATAGGACTGGAGAGGTTCGGTGAGCAAATGAAGACCCTTTGAAGTCATATTGCATGGTACCCATTCCACGGGTCTCAACTCTCCAGGTTTAAGGTATTCTTCCTTCAGCTAAAACATGCATGTGGAACCCAGAGTATGATCAACCGTGTGATCGGGAGACGTGTTCCAATATGTGTCAGTTTTCGTCCCCTGGTACTCGGGTGCAACATTCCAGACGCTTTACTAACACTCTCCCGACTTGGAGAGTCAGTGCCTTTAACCTCCTGTTTGGCCCAGTTTGCAATTTCTGCGGAAGATGAACAGGAATAGGGAGAACCAATGACAGACTAGCTGGAGGTGTCTGGACGGGCAAATTTAACTCTCATTTCCCACCAGGAAGAGGAATTAACCAAAGGCTCAGCGTGCCGTGCCGGAACCAGATTAGGGCCTGAAGCCATCCTGTGGTGTTGCGGCCAGCTCACGAGAAAGCGAGTTGAAGAAAGGAGCTCAGGGGCACTGTAATTCACAAACTGCAGAGTTATAAATGATAGCTATCGTCCAAAAATATACTGAAGTAAGGCTGCCAAGAGGACTTGAAAGCGGGGCAGAATTGCAGGAAACCGATTTCAGGAGGTAGACTGGAATTGCATTTAAAGCATAGGAAAAGAGGCAGAACGTCCACAATGATGCACTTGGCCAAAAAGGGCATATGCGTTTTTTCCTGAATATATTCAGGAAAAAACGCATACGCCCTTTTTGGCCAACCAAGCAAGCTTGCAAAGGAAATCTGCACTACAATGAAGTCTCACTTCCCCCCGGTCAAAAGGGCCATCTGAAAAAAGTGTAAAATCCAGAAAGGCAGGACAGGCCATGGAGAACTGCGAGCCTTGTTATGCTGATGGGCGGGATGTAAATTGCCAACAGCCACTCGGGAGAAGTGTATGGTGTTTCCTGAAACATCTAAAAAACAAAGCAACAGAGCCTAGGGCACTTCCACTTATGGTCCTATAGCTTAGGGAAATTAAAATCAAAAAGACACAGCCACCCCAAAGGTTGGGACGGCTCTGTTTACAAGAACCTGGTTTACAGTACAAGTTCAATATCGCAGAAAGTGAAAAATGGATAAAGAAGTTGTGGTACTTACGTACAATGCAATATCACACAGCAATGAAATCTATGTCATCAGGCCCGTAGCAGCATAATGAGTGGATTTAGGTACGATGATTCTAAGTGAAATAAGTCACACAGAAAAAGAAACATCATAAGATATCACTAATACACGGAATGTAAACTTGGCTACACAGGAACTGAATTAAAAAACAGAACAGGGTCTCAAATTTAGAAACCCAACTTATGCTTGCTTAAGGGGAAAGGTGAGTTGGGGTGCTGCATAAAACCAGAGATTGAAATGAGCACAGATAAAGTTCCTTAAGCCAAATATGGAATAGACAAGAGCTACTCCTTGCTCAACGAAATGGACTCAACACTCCATATTAAATGCCTAAGAGTGTACCTGACTAGGAAGTATCTTAAAACCTATGGATTGCTATGTCTCCGAAAGAGAATCAAGCGTGTGTACAGGGGCATAAACGCAGCAGTGATAGGACTGGAGAGGTTCGGTGAGCAAATGAAGACCCTTTGAAGTCATATTGCATGGTACCCATTCCACGGGTCTCAACTCTCCAGGTTTAAGGTATTCTTCCTTCAGCTAAAACATGCATGTGGAACCCAGAGTATGATCAACCGTGTGATCGGGAGACGTGTTCCAATAGGTGTCAGTTTTCGTCCCCTGGTACTCGGGTGCAACATTCCAGACGCTTTACTAACACTCTCCCGACATGGAGAGTCAGTGCCTTTAACCTCCTGTTTGGCCCAGTTTGCAATTTCTGCGGAAGATGAACAGGAATAGGGAGAACCAATGACAGACTAGATGGAGGGGTCTGGACGGGCAAATTTAACTCTCATTTCCCACCAGGAAGAGGAATTAACCAACGGCTCAGCATGCCGTGCCGGAACCAGATTAGGGCCTGAAGCCATCCTGCGGTGTTGCGGCCAGCTCACGAGAAAGCGAGTTGAAGAAAGGAGCTCAGGGGCACTGTAATTCACAAACCTGCAGAGTTATAAATGACAGCTATCGTCCAAAAATATACTGAAGTAAGGCTGCCAAGAGGACTTGAAAGCGGGGCAGAATTGCAGGAAACCGATTTCAGGAGGTAGACTGGAATTGCATTTAAAGCATAGGAAAAGAGGCAGAACGTCCACAATGATGCACTTGGCCAAAAAGGGCGTATGCGTTTTTTCCTGAATATATTCAGGAAAAAACGCATACGCCCTTTTTGGCCAACCAAGCAAGCTTGCAAAGGAAATCTGCACTACAATGAAGTCTCACTTCCCCCCGGTCAAAAGGGCCATCTGAAAAAAGTGTAAAATCCAGAAAGGCAGGACAGGCCATGGAGAACTGGGAGCCTTGTTATGCTGATGGGCGGGATGTAAATTGCCAACAGCCACTCAGGAGAAGTGTATGGTCTTTCCTGAAACATCTAAAAAACAAAGCAACAGAGCCTAGGGCACTTCCACTTATGGTCCTATAGCTTAGGGAAATTAAAATCAAAAAGACACAGCCACCCCAAAGGTTGGGACGGCTCTGTTTACAAGAACCTGGTTTACAGTACAAGTTCAATATCGCAGAAAGTGAAAAATGGATAAAGAAGTTGTGGTACTTACGTACAATGCAACATCACTCAGCAATGAAATCTATGTCATCAGGCCCGTAGCAGCATAATGAGTGGATTCAGGTACGATGATTCTAACTGAAATAAGTCACACAGAAAAAGAAACATCATAAGATATCACTAATACACGGAATGTAAACTTGGCTACAGAGGAACTGAATTACAAAACAGAACAGGGTCTCAAATTTAGAAACCCAACTTATGCTTGCTTAAGGGGAAAGGTGAGTTGGGGTGCTGCATAAAACCAGAGATTGAAATGAGCACAGATAAAGTTCCTTAAGCCAAATATGGAATAGACAAGAGCTACTCCTTGCTCAACGAAATGGACTCAACACTCCATATTAAATGCCTAAGAGTGTACCTGACTAGGAAGTATCTTAAAACCTATGGATTGCTATGTCTCCGAAAGAGAATCAAGCGTGTGTACAGGGGCATAAACGCAGCAGTGATAGGACTGGAGAGGTTCGGTGAGCAAATGAAGACCCTTTGAAGTCATATTGCATGGTACCCATTCCACGGGTCTCAACTCTCCAGGTTTAAGGTATTCTTCCTTCAGCTAAAACATGCATGTGGAACCCAGAGTATGATCAACCGTGTGATCGGGAGACGTGTTCCAATAGGTGTCAGTTTTCGTCCCCTGGTACTCGGGTGCAACATTCCAGACGCTTTACTAACACTCTCCCGACATGGAGAGTCAGTGCCTTTAACCTCCTGTTTGGCCCAGTTTGCAATTTCTGCGGAAGATGAACAGGAATAGGGAGAACCAATGACAGACTAGATGGAGGGGTCTGGACGGGCAAATTTAACTCTCATTTCCCACCAGGAAGAGGAATTAACCAACGGCTCAGCATGCCGTGCCGGAACCAGATTAGGGCCTGAAGCCATCCTGCGGTGTTGCGGCCAGCTCACGAGAAAGCGAGTTGAAGAAAGGAGCTCAGGGGCACTGTAATTCACAAACCTGCAGAGTTATAAATGACAGCTATCGTCCAAAAATATACTGAAGTAAGGCTGCCAAGAGGACTTGAAAGCGGGGCAGAATTGCAGGAAACCGATTTCAGGAGGTAGACTGGAATTGCATTTAAAGCATAGGAAAAGAGGCAGAACGTCCACAATGATGCACTTGGCCAAAAAGGGCGTATGCGTTTTTTCCTGAATATATTCAGGAAAAAACGCATACGCCCTTTTTGGCCAACCAAGCAAGCTTGCAAAGGAAATCTGCACTACAATGAAGTCTCACTTCCCCCCGGTCAAAAGGGCCATCTGAAAAAAGTGTAAAATCCAGAAAGGCAGGACAGGCCATGGAGAACTGGGAGCCTTGTTATGCTGATGGGCGGGATGTAAATTGCCAACAGCCACTCAGGAGAAGTGTATGGTCTTTCCTGAAACATCTAAAAAACAAAGCAACAGAGCCTAGGGCACTTCCACTTATGGTCCTATAGCTTAGGGAAATTAAAATCAAAAAGACACAGCCACCCCAAAGGTTGGGACGGCTCTGTTTACAAGAACCTGGTTTACAGTACAAGTTCAATATCGCAGAAAGTGAAAAATGGATAAAGAAGTTGTGGTACTTACGTACAATGCAACATCACTCAGCAATGAAATCTATGTCATCAGGCCCGTAGCAGCATAATGAGTGGATTCAGGTACGATGATTCTAACTGAAATAAGTCACACAGAAAAAGAAACATCATAAGATATCACTAATACACGGAATGTAAACTTGGCTACAGAGGAACTGAATTACAAAACAGAACAGGGTCTCAAATTTAGAAACCCAACTTATGCTTGCTTAAGGGGAAAGGTGAGTTGGGGTGCTGCATAAAACCAGAGATTGAAATGAGCACAGATAAAGTTCCTTAAGCCAAATATTCAATAGACAGGAGCTACACCTTACTCAAGGAAATGGACTCAACACCCCATATTAAACACCTAAGAATATACCTGACTAGGAAGTATCTTAAAACCTATGAACTGCTATGTCTCCGAAAGAGAATCAAGCGTGTGTACAGGGGCATAAACGCAGCAGTGATAGGATTGGAGAGGTTCGGTGAGCAAATGAAGACCCTTTGAAGTCATATTGCATGGTACCCATTCCACGGGTCTCAACTCTCCAGGTTTAAGGTATTCTTCCTTCAGCTAAAACATGCATGTGGAACCCAGAGTATGATCAACCGTGTGATCGGGAGACGTGTTCCAATATGTGTCAGTTTTCGTCCCCTGGTACTCGGGTGCAACATTCCAGACGCTTTACTAACACTCTCCCGACTTGGAGAGTCAGTGCCTTTAACCTCCTGTTTGGCCCAGTTTGCAATTTCTGCGGAAGATGAACAGGAATAGGGAGAACCAATGACAGACTAGGTGGAGGTGTCTGGACGGGCAAATTTAACTCTCATTTCCCACCAGGAAGAGGAATTAACCAAAGGCTCAGCGTGCCGTGCCGGAACCAGATTAGGGCCTGAAGCCATCCTGCGGTGTTGCGGCCAGCTCACGAGAAAGCGAGTTGAAGAAAGGATCTCGGGGGCACTGTAATTCACAAACCTGCAGAGTTATAAATGACAGCTATCGTCCAAAAATATACTGAAGTAAGGCTGCCAAGAGGACTTGAATGCGGGGCAGAATTGCAGGAAACCGATTTCAGGAGGTAGACTGGAATTGCATTTAAAGCATAGGAAAAGAGGCAGAACGTCCACAATGATGCACTTGGCCAAAAAGGGCGTATGCGTTTTTTCCTGAATATATTCAGGAAAAAACGCATACGCCCTTTTTGGCCAACCAAGCAAGCTTGCAAAGGAAATCTGCACTACAACGAAGTCTCACTTCCCCCCGGTCAAAAGGGCCATCTGAAAAAAGTGTAAAATCCAGAAAGGCAGGACAGGCCATGGAGAACTGGGAGCCTTGTTATGCTGATGGGCGGGATGTAAATTGCCAACAGCCACTCGGGAGAAGTGTATGGTGTTTCCTGAAACATCTAAAAAACAAAGCAACAGAGCCTAGGGCACTTCCACTTATGGTCCTATAGCTTAGGGAAATTAAAATCAAAAAGACACAGCCACCCCAAAGGTTGGGACGGCTCTGTTTACAAGAACCTGGTTTACGGTACAAGTTCAATATCGCAGAAAGTGAAAAATGGATAAAGAAGTTGTGGTACTTACGTACAATGCAGTATCACTCAGCAATGAAATCTATGTCATCAGGCCCGTAGCAGCATAATGAGTGGATTCAGGTATGATGATTCTTACTGAAATAAGTCACACAGAAAAAGAAACATCATAAGATATCACTAATACACGGAATGTAAACTTGGCTACAGAGGAACTGAATTACAAAACAGAACAGGGTCTCAAATTTAGCAACCCAACTTATGCTTGCTTAAGGGGAAAGGTGAGTTGGGGTGCTGCATAAAACCAGAGATTGAAATGAGCACAGATAAAGTTCCTGAAGCCAAATATGGAATAGACAAGAGCTACTCCTTGCTCAACGAAATGGACTCAACACACCATATTAAACGCCTAAGAGTGTACCTGACTAGGAAGTATCTTAAAACCTATGGACTGCTATGTCTCCGAAAGAGAATCAAGCGTGTGTACAGGGCCATAAACGCAGCAGTGATAGGATTGGAGAGGTTCGGTGAGCAAATGAAGACCCTTTGAAGTCATATTGCATGGTACCCATTCCACGTGTCTCAACTCTCCAGGTTTAAGGGATTCTTCCTTCAGCTAAAACATGCATGTGGAACCCAGAGTATGATCAACCATGTGAGCGGGAGACGTGTTCAAATATGTGTCAGTTTTCGTCCCCTGGTACTCGGGTGCAACATTCCAGACGCTTTACGAACACTCTCCCGACTTGGAGATTCAGTGCCTTTAACCTCCTCTTTGGCCCAGTTTGCAATTTCTGCGGAAGATGAACAGGAATAGGGAGAACCAATGAGAGACTAGCTGGAGGTGTCTGGACGGGCAAATTTAACTCTCATTTCCCACCAGGAAGAGGAATTAACCAAAGGCTCAGCGTGCCGTGCCGGAACCAGATTAGGGCCTGAAGCCATCCTGCGGTGTTGCGGCCAGCTCACGAGAAAGCGAGTTGAAGAAAGGAGCTCGGGGGCACTATAATTCACAAACCTGCAGAGTTATAAATGACAGCTATCGTCCAAAAATATACTGAAGTAAGGCTGCCAAGAGGACTTGAAAGCGGGGCAGAATTGCAGGAAACCGATTTCAGGAGGTAGACTGGAATTGCATTTAAAGCATAGGAAAAGAGGCAGAACGTCCACAATGATGCACTTGGCCAAAAAGGGCGTATGCGTTTTTTCCTGAATATATTCAGGAAAAAACGCATACGCCCTTTTTGGCCAACCAAGCAAGCTTGCAAAGGAAATCTGCACTACAATGAAGTCTCACTTCCCCCCGGTCAAAAGGGCCATCTGAAAAATGTGTAAAATCCAGAAAGGCAGGACAGGCCATGGAGAACTGGGAGCCTTGTTATGCTGATGGGCGGGATGTAAATTGCCAACAGCCACTCGGGAGAAGTGTATGGTGTTTCCTGAAACATCTAAAAAACAAAGCAACAGAGCCTAGGGCACTTCCACTTATGGTCCTATAGCTTAGGGAAATTAAAATCAAAAAGACACAGCCACCCCAAAAGTTGGGACACCTCTGTTTACAAGAACCTGGTTTACGGTACAAGTTCAATATCGCAGAAAGTGAAAAATGGATAAAGAAGTTGTGGTACTTACGTACAATGCAGTATCACTCAGCAATGAAATCTATGTCATCAGGCCCGTAGCAGCATAATGAGTGGATTCAGGTATGATGATTCTAACTGAAATAAGTCACACAGAAAAAGAAACATCATAAGATATCACTAATACACGGAATGTAAACTTGGCTACACAGGAACTGAATTACAAAACAGAACACGGTCTCAAATTTAGAAACCCAACTTATGCTTGCTTAAGGGGAAAGGTGAGTTGGGGTGCTGCATAAAACCAGAGATTGAAATGAGCACAGATAAAGTTCCTTAAGCCAAATATGGAATAGACAAGAGCTACTCCTTGCTCAACGAAATGGACTCAACACACCATATTAAATGCCTAAGAGTGTACCTGACTAGGAAGTATCTTAAAACCTATGGATTGCTATGTCTCCAAAGGGTATCAAGCGTGTGTGCAGGGGCATAAACGCAGCAGTGATAGGATTGGAGAAGTTCGGTGAGCAAATGAAGACCCTTTGAAGTCATATTGCATGGTACCCATTTCACGGGTCTCAACTCTCCAGGTTTAAGGTATTCTTCCTTCAGCTAAAACATGCATGTGGAACCCAGAGTATGATCAACCGTGTGATCGGGAGACGTGTTCCAATAGGTGTCAGTTTTCGTCCCCTGGTACTCGGGTGCAACATTCCAGATGCTTTATTAACACTCTCCCGACTTGGAGAGTCAGTGCCTTTAACCTCCTGTTTGGCCCAGTTTGCAATTTCTGCGGAAGATGAACAGGAATAGGGAGAACCAATGAGAGACTAGCTGGAGGTGTCTGGACGGGCAAATTTAACTCTCATTTCCCATCAGGAAGAGGAATTAACCAAAGGCTCAGCGTGCCGTGCCGGAACCAGATTAGGGCCTGAAGCCATCCTGCGGTGTTGCGGCCAGCTCACGAGAAAGCGAGTTGAAGAAAGGAGCTCAGGGGCACTGTAATTCACAAAACTGCAGAGTTATAAATGACAGCTATCGTCCAAAAATATACTGAAGTAAGGCTGCCAAGAGGACTTGAAAGCGGGGCAGAATTGCAGGAAAACGATTTCAGAAGGTAGACTGGAATTGCATTTAAAGCATAGGAAAAGAGGCAGAACGTCCACAATGATGCACTTGGCCAAAAAGGGCGTATGCGTTTTTTCCTGAATATATTCAGGAAAAAACGCATACGCCCTTTTTGGCCAACCAAGCAAGCTTGCAAAGGAAATCTGCACTACAATGAAGTCTCACTTCCCCCCGGTCAAAAGGGCCATCTGAAAAAAGTGTAAAATCCAGAAAGGCAGGACAGGCCATGGAGAACTGGGAGCCTTGTTATGCTGATGGGCGGGATGTAAATTGCCAACAGCCACTTGGGAGAAGTGTATGGTGTTTCCTGAAACATCTAAAAAACAAAGCAACAGAGCCTAGGGCACTTCCACTTATGGTCCTATAGCTTAGGGAAATTAAAATCAAAAAGACACAGCCACCCCAAAGGTTGGGACGGCTCTGTTTACAAGAACCTGGTTTACGGTACAAGTTCAATATCGCAGAAAGTGAAAAATGGATAAAGAAGTTGTGGTACTTACGTACAATGCAATATCACTCAGCAATGAAATCTATGTCATCAGGCCCGTAGCAGCATAATGAGTGGATTCAGGTACGATGATTCTAACTGAAATAAGTAACACAGAAAAAGAAACATCATAAGATATCACTAATACACGGAATGTAAACTTGGCTACAGAGGAACTGAATTCCAAAACAGAACAGGTTCTCAAATTTAGAAACACAACTTATGCTTGCTTAAGGGGAAAGGTGAGTTGGGGTGCTGCATAAAACCAGAGATTTAAATGAGCACAGATAAAGTTCCTTAAGCCAAATATGCAATAGACTAGAGCTACTCCTTGCTCAACGAAATGGACTCAACACTCCATATTAAATGCCTAAGAGTGTACCTGACGAGGAAGTATCTTAAAACCTATGGATTGCTATGTCTCCGAAAGAGAATCAAGCGTGTGTACAGGGGCATAAACGCAGCAGTGATAGGACTGGAGAGGTTCGGTGAGCAAATGAAGACCCTTTGAAGTCATATTGCATGGTACCCATTCCACGGGTCTCAACTCTCCAGGTTTAAGGTATTCTTCCTTCAGCTAAAACATGCATGTGGAACCCAGAGTATGATCAACCGTGTGATCGGGAGACGTGTTCCAATATGTGTCAGTTTTCGTCCCCTGGTACTCGGGTGCAACATTCCAGACGCTTTACTAACACTCTCCCGACTTGGAGAGTCAGTGCCTTTAACCTCCTGTTTGGCCCAGTTTGCAATTTCTGCGGAAGATGAACAGGAATAGGGAGAACCAATGACAGACTAGCTGGAGGTGTCTGGACGGGCCAATTTAACTCTCATTTCGCACCAGGATGAGGAATTAACCAAAGGCTCAGCGTGCCGTGCCGGAACCAGATTAGGGCCTGAAGCCATCCTGCGGTGTTGCGGCCAGCTCACGAGAAAGCGAGTTGAAGAAAGGAGCTCAGGGGCACTGTAATTCACAAACCTGCAGAGTTATAAATGACAGCTATCGTCCAAAAATATACTGAAGTAAGGCTGCCAAGAGGACTTGAAAGCGGGGCAGAATTGCAGGAAACCGATTTCAGGAGGTAGACTGGAATTGCATTTAAAGCATAGGAAAAGAGGCAGAACGTCCACAATGATGCACTTGGCCAAAAAGGGCGTATGCGTTTTTTCCTGAATATATTCAGGAAAAAACGCATACGCCCTTTTTGGCCAACCAAGCAAGATTGCAAAGGAAATCTGCACTACAATGAAGTCTCACTTTCCCCCGGTCAAAAGGGCCATCTGAAAAAAGTGTAAAATCCAGAAAGGCAGGACAGGCCATGGAGAACTGGGAGCCTTGTTATGCTGATGGGCGGGATGTAAATTGCCAACAGCCACTCGGGAGAAGTGTATGGTGTTTCCTGAAACATCTAAAAAACAAAGCAACAGAGCCTAGGGCACTTCCACTTATGGTCCTATAGCTTAGAGAAATTAAAATCAAAAAGACACAGCCACCCCAAATGTTGGGACGGCTCTGTTTACAAGAACCTGGTTTACGGTACAAGTTCAATATCGCAGAAAGTGAAAAATGGATAAAGAAGTTGTGGTACTTACGTACAATGCAGTATCACTCAGCAATGAAATCTATGTCATCAGGCCCGTAGCAGCATAATGAGTGGATTCAGGTACGATGATTCTAACTGAAATAAGTCACACAGAAAAAGAAACATCATAAGATATCACTAATACACACAATGTAAACTTGGCTACACAGGAACTGAATTCCAAAACAGAACAGGGTCTCAAATTTAGAAAAGCAACTTATGCTTGCTTAAGGGGAAAGGTGAGTTGGGGTGCTGCATAAAACCAGAGATTGAAATGAGCACAGATAAAGCTCCTTAAGCCAAATATGGAATAGACAAGAGCTACTCCTTGCTCAACGAAATGGACTCAACACTCCATATTAAATGCCTAAGAGTGTACCTGACTAGGAAGTATCTTAAAACCTATGGATTGCTATGTCTCCGAAAGAGAATCAAGCGTGTGTACAGGGGCATAAACGCAGCAGTGATAGGATTGGAGAGGTTCGGTGAGCAAATGAAGACCCTTTGAAGTCATATTGCATGGTACCCATTCCACGGGTCTCAACTCTCCAGGTTTAAGGTATTCTTCCTTCAGCTGAAACATGCATGTGGTACCCAGAGTATGATCAACCGTGTGATCGGGAGACGTGTTCCAATATGTGTCAGTTTTCGTCCCCTGGTACTCGGGTGCAACATTCCAGACGCTTTACTAACACTCTCCCGACTTGGAGAGTCAGTGCCTTTAACCTCCTGTTTGGCCCAGTTTGCAATTTCTGCGGAAGATGAACAGGAATAGGGAGAACCAATGACAGACTAGCTGGAGGTGTCTGGACGGGCAAATTTAACTCTCATTTCGCACCAGGAAGAGGAATGAACCAAAGGCTCAGCGTGCCGTGCCGGAACCAGATTAGGGCCTGAAGCCATCCTGCGGTGTTGCGGCCAGCTCACGAGAAAGCGAGTTGAAGAAAGGAGCTCAGGGGCACTGTAATTCACAAACCTGCAGAGTTATAAATGACAGCTATCGTCCAAAAATATACTGAAGTAAGGCTGCCAAGAGGACTTGAAAGCGGGGCAGAATTGCAGGAAACCGATTTCAGGAGGTAGACTGGAATTGCATTTAAAGCATAGGAAAAGAGGCAGAACGTCCACAATGATGCACTTGGCCAAAAAGGGCGTATGCGTTTTTTCCTGAATATATTCAGGAAAAAACGCATACGCCCTTTTTGGCCAACCAAGCAAGCTTGCAAAGGAAATCTGCACTACAATGAAGTCTCACTTCCCCCCGGTCAAAAGGGCCATCTGAAAAAAGTGTAAAATCCAGAAAGGCAGGACAGGCCATGGAGAACTGGGAGCCTTGTTATGCTGATGGGCGGGATGTAAATTGCCAACAGCCACTCGGGAGAAGTGTATGGTGTTTCCTGAAACATCTAAAAAACAAAGCAACAGAGCCTAGGGCACTTCCACTTATGGTCCTATAGCTTAGGGAAATTAAAATCAAACAGACACAGCCACCCCAAAGGTTGGGACGGCTCTGTTTACAAGAAACTCATTTACGGTACAAGTTCAATATCGCAGAAAGTGAAAAATGGATAAAGAAGTTGTGGTACTTACGTACAATGCAATATCACTCAGCAATGAAATCTATGTCATCAGGCCCGTAGCAGCATAATGAGTGGATTCAGGTACGATGATTCTAACTGAAATAAGTCTCACAGAAAAAGAAACATCATAAGATATCACTAATACACGGAATGTAAACTTGGCTACATAGGAACTGAATTATAAAACAGAACAGGGTCTCAAATTTAGAAAACCAACTTATGCTTCCTTAAGGGGAAAGGTGAGTTGGGGTGCTGCATAAAACCAGAGATTGAAATGAGCACAGATAAAGTTCCTTAAGCCAAATATGGAATAGACAAGAGCTACTCCTTACTCAACGAAATGGACTCATCACCCCATATTAAACACCTAAGAATGTACCTGACTAGTAAGTAGCTTAAAACCTAAGGAATGCTATGTCTCCGAAAGAGAATCAAGCGTGTGTACAGGGGCATAAACGCAGCAGTGATAGGATTGGAGAGGTTTGGTGAGCAAATGAAGACCCTTTGAAGTCATATTGCATGGTACCCATTCCACGGGTCTCAACTCTCCAGGTTTAAGGTATTCTTCCTTCAGCTAAAACATGCATGTGGAACCCAGAGTATGATCAACCGTGTGATCGGGAGACGTGTTCCAATATGTGTCAGTTTTCGTCCCCTGGTACTCGGGTGCAACATTCCAGATGCTTTACTAACACTCTCCCGACTTCGAGAGTCAGTGCCTTTAACCTCCTGTTTGGCCCAGTTTGCAATTTCTGCGGAAGATGAACACGAATAGGGAGAACCAATGAGAGACTAGCTGGAGGTGTCTGGACGGGCAAATTTAACTCTCATTTCCCACCAGGAAGAGGAATTAACCAAAGGCTCAGCGTGCCGTGCCGGAACCAGATTAGGGCCTGAAGCAATCCTGCGGTGTTGCGGCCAGCTCACGAGAAAGCGAGTTGAAGAAAGGAGCTCAGGGGCACTGTAATTCACAAACCTGCAGAGTTATAAATGACAGCTATCGTCCAAAAATATACTGAAGTAAGGCTGCCAAGAGGACTTGAAAGTGGGGCAGAATTGCAGGAAACCGATTTCAGGAGGTAGACTGGAATGGCATTTAAAGCATAGGAAAAGAGGCAGAACGTCCACAATGATGCACTTGGCCAAAAAGGGCGTATGCGTTTTTTCCTGAATATATTCAGGAAAAAACGCATACGCCCTTTTTGGCCAACCAAGCAAGCTTGCAAAGGAAATCTGCACTACAATGAAGTCTCACTTCCCCCCGGTCAAAAGGGCCATCTGAAAAAAGTGTAAAATGCAGAAAGGCAGGACAGGCCATGGAGAACTGGGAGCCTTGTTATGCTGATGGGCGGGATGTAAATTGCCAACAGCCACTCGGGAGAAGTGTATGGTGTTTCCTGAAACATCTAAAAAACAAAGCAACAGAGCCTAGGGCACTTCCACTTATGGTCCTATAGCTTAGGGAAATTAAAATCAAAAAGACACAGCCACCCCAAAGGTTGGGACGGCTCTGTTTACAAGAACCTGGTTTACGGTACAAGTTCAATATCGCAGAAAGTGAAAAATGGATAAAGAAGTTGTGGTACTTACGTACAATGCAATATCACTCAGCAATGAAATCTATGTCATCAGGCCCGTAGCAGCATAATGAGTGTATTCAGGTACGATGATTCTAACTGAAATAAGTCACACAGAAAAAGAAACATCATAAGATATCACTAATACACGGAATGTAAACTTGGCTACAGAGGAACTGAATTCCAAAACAGAACAGGTTCTCAAATTTAGAAACACAACTTATGCTTGCTTAAGGGGAAAGGTGAGTTGGGGTGCTGCATAAAACCAGAGATTTAAATGAGCACAGATAAAGTTCCTTAAGCCAAATATGCAATAGACTAGAGCTACTCCTTGCTCAACGAAATGGACTCAACACTCCATATTAAATGCCTAAGAGTGTACCTGACGAGGAAGTATCTTAAAACCTATGGATTGCTATGTCTCCGAAAGAGAATCAAGCGTGTGTACAGGGGCATAAACGCAGCAGTGATAGGACTGGAGAGGTTCGGTGAGCAAATGAAGACCCTTTGAAGTCATATTGCATGGTACCCATTCCACAGGTCTCAACTCTCCAGGTTTAAGGTATTCTTCCTTCAGCTAAAACATGCATGTGGAACCCAAAGTATGATCAACCGTGTGATCGGGAGACGTGTTCCAATATGTGTCAGTTTTCGTCCCCTGGTACTCGGGTGCAACATTCCAGACGCTTTACTAACACTCTCCCGACTTGGAGAGTCAGTGCCTTTAACCTCCTGTTTGGCTATGTCTCCGAAAGAGAATCAAGCGTGTGTGCAGGGGCATAAAGGCAGCAGTGATAGGACTGGAGAGGTTCGGTGAGCAAATGAAGACCCTTTGAAGTCATATTGCATGGTACCCATTTCACGGGTCTCAACTCTCCAGGTTTAAGGTATTCTTCCTTCAGCTAAAACATGCATGTGGAACCCAGAGTATGATCAACCGTGTGATCGGGAGACGTGTTCCAATATGTGTCAGTTTTCGTCCCCTGGTACTCGGGTGCAACATTCCAGACGCTTTACTAACACTCTCCCGACTTGGAGAGTCAGCGCCTTTAACCTCCTCTTTGGCCCAGTTTGCAATTTCTGCGGAAGATGAACACGAATAGGGAGAACCAATGAGAGACTAGCTGGAGGTGTCTGGACGGGCAAATTTAACTCTCATTTCCCACCAGGAAGAGGAATTAACCAAAGGCTCAGCGTGCCGTGCCGGAACCAGATTAGGGCCTGAAGCCATCCTGCGGTGTTGCGGCCAGCTCACGAGAAAGCGAGTTGAAGAAAGGAGCTCAGGGGCACTGTAATTCACAAACCTGCAGAGTTATAAATGACAGCTATCGTCCAAAAATATACTGAAGTAAGGCTGCCAAGAGGACTTGAAAGCGGGGCAGAATTGCAGGAAACCGATTTCAGGAGGTAGACAGGAATTGCATTTAAAGCATAGGAAAAGAGGCAGAACGTCCACAATGATGCACTTGGCCAAAAAGGGCGTATGCGTTTTTTCCTGAATATATTCAGGAAAAAACGCATACGCCCTTTTTGGCCAACCAAGCAAGCTTGCAAAGGAAATCTGCACTACAATGAAGTCTCACTTCCCCCCGGTCAAAAGGGCCATCTGAAAAAAGTGTAAAATCCAGAAAGGCAGGACAGGCCATGGAGAACTGGGAGCCTTGTTATGCTGATGGGCGGGATGTAAATTGCCAACAGCCACTCGGGAGAAGTGTATGGTGTTTCCTGAAACATCTAAAAATCAAAGCAACAGAGCCTAGGGCACTTCCACTTATGGTCCTATAGCTTAGAGAAATTAAAATCAAAATCACACAGCCACCCCAAAGGTTGGGACGGCTCTGTTTACAAGAACCTGGTTTACGGTACAAGTTCAATATCGCAGAAAGTGAAAAATGGATAAAGAAGTTGTGGTACTTACGTACAATGCAATATCACTCAGCAATGAAATCTATGTCATCAGGCCCGTAGCAGCATAATGAGTGGATTCAGGTATGATGATTCTAACTGAAATAAGTCACACAGAAAAAGAAACATCATAAGGTATCACTAATACACGGAATGTAAACTTGGCTACACAGGAACTGAATTCCAAAACAGAACAGGGTCTCAAATTTAGAAACCCAACTTATGCTTGCTTAAGGGGAAAGGTGAGTTGGGGTGCTGCATAAAACCAGAGATTGAAATGAGCACAGATAAATTTCCTTAAGCCAAATATGGAATAGACAAGAGCTACTCCTTGCTCAACGAAATGGACTCAACACACCATATTAAATGCCTAAGAGTGTACCTGACTAGGAAGTATCTTAAAACCTATGGATTGCTATGTCTTCGAAAGAGAATCAAGCGTGTGTACAGGGGCATAAACGCAGCAGTGATAGGACTGGAGAGGTTCGGTGAGCATATGAAGACCCTTTGAAGTCATATTGCATGGTACCCATTCCACGGGTCTCAACTCTCCAGGTTTAAGGGATTCTTCCTTCAGCTAAAACATGCATGTGGAACCCAGAGTATGATCAACCGTGTGATCGGGAGACGTGTTCCAATATGTGTCAGTTTTCGTCCCCTGGTACTCGGGTGCAACATTCCAGACGCTTTACTAACACTCTCCCGACTTGGAGAGTCAGCGCCTTTAACCTCCTCTTTGGCCCAGTTTGCAATTTCTGCGGAAGATGAACAGGAATAGGGAGAACCAATGAGAGACTAGCTGGAGGTGTCTGGACGGGCAAATTTAACTCTCATTTCCAACCAGGAAGAGGAATTAACCAAAGGCTCAGCGTGCCGTGCCGGAACCAGATTAGGGCCTGAAGCCATCCTGCGGTGTTGCGGCCAGCTCACGAGAAAGCGAGTTGAAGAAAGGAGCTCAGGGGCACTGTAATTCACAAACCTGCAGAGTTATAAATGACACCTATCGTCCAAAAATATACTGAAGTAAGGCTGCCAAGAGGACTTGAAAGCGGGGCAGAATTGCAGGAAACCGATTTCAGGAGGTAGACTGGAATTGCATTTAAAGCATAGGAAAAGAGGCAGAACGTCCACAATGATGCACTTGGCCAAAAAGGGCGTATGCGTTTTTTCCTGAATATATTCAGGAAAAAACGCATACGCCCTTTTTGGCCAACCAAGCAAGATTGCAAAGGAAATCTGCACTACAATGAAGTCTCACTTTCCCCCGGTCAAAAGGGCCATCTGAAAAAAGTGTAAAATCCAGAAAGGCAGGACAGGCCATGGAGAACTGGGAGCCTTGTTATGCTGATGGGCGGGATGTAAATTGCCAACAGCCACTCGGGAGAAGTGTATGGTGTTTCCTGAAACATCTAAAAAACAAAGCAACAGAGCCTAGGGCACTTCCACTTATGGTCCTATAGCTTAGAGAAATTAAAATCAAAAAGACACAGCCACCCCAAAAGTTGGGACGGCTCTGTTTACAAGAACCTGGTTTACGGTACAAGTTCAATATCGCAGAAAGTGAAAAATGGATAAAGAAGTTGTGGTACTTACGTACAATGCAATATCACTCAGCAATGAAATCTATGTCATCAGGCCCGTAGCAGCATAATGAGTGGATTCAGGTACGATGATTCTAACTGAAATAAGTCACACAGAAAAAGAAACATCATAAGATATCACTAATACACGGAATGTAAACTTGGCTACACAGGAATTGAATTCCAAAACAGAACAGGGTCTCAAATTTAGAAACCCAACTTATGCTTGCTTAAGGGGAAAGGTGAGTTGGGGTGCTGCATAATACCAGAGATTGAAATGAGCACAGATAAATTTCCTTAAGCCAAATATGGAATAGACAAGAGCTACTCCTTGCTCAACGAAATGGACTCAACACACCATATTAAATGCCTAAGAGTGTACCTGACTAGGAAGTATCTTAAAACCTATGGACTGCTATGTCTCCGAAAGAGAATCAAGCGTGTGTACAGGGGCATAAACGCAGCAGTGATAGGACTGGAGAGTTTCGGTGAGCAAATGAAGACCCTTTGAGGTCATATTGCATGGTACCCATT
Organism: Lagenorhynchus albirostris; assembly: GCF_949774975.1. Lineage (NCBI taxonomy): Eukaryota > Metazoa > Chordata > Mammalia > Artiodactyla > Delphinidae > Lagenorhynchus > Lagenorhynchus albirostris. Next base: position 95,521,426 of record NC_083100.1, on the reverse strand, counting down.
CCACGGGTCTCAACTCTCCAGGTTTAAGGTATTCTTCCTTCAGCTAAAACATGCATGTGGAACCCAGAGTATGATCAACCGTGTGATCGGGAGACGTGTTCCAATATGTGTCAGTTTTCGTCCCCTGCTACTCGGGTGCAACATTCCAGACGCTTTACTAACACTCTCCCGACTTGGAGAGTCAGTGCCTTTAACCTCCTGTTTGGCCCAGTTTGCAATTTCTGCGGAAGATGAACAGGAATAGGGAGAACCAATGACAGACTAGCTGGAGGTGTCTGGACGGGCAAATTTAACTCTCATTTCGCACCAGGAAGAGGAATTAACCAAAGGCTCAGCGTGCCGTGCCGGAACCAGATTAGGGCCTGAAGCCATCCTGCGGTGTTGCGGCCAGCTCACGAGAAAGCGAGTTGAAGAAAGGAGCTCAGGGGCACTGTAATTCACAAACCTGCAGAGTTATAAATGACAGCTATCGTCCAAAAATATACTGAAGTAAGGCTGCCAAGAGGACTTGAAAGCGGGGCAGAATTGCAGGAAACCGATTTCAGGAGGTAGACAGGAACTGCATTTAAAGCATAGGAAAAGAGGCAGAACGTCCACAATGATGCACTTGGCCAAAAAGGGCGTATGCGTTTTTTCCTGAATATATTCAGGAAAAAACGCATACGACCTTTTTGGCCAACCAAGCAAGCTTGCAAAGGAAATCTGCACTACAATGAAGTCTCACTTCCCCCCGGTCAAAAGGGCCATCTGAAAAAAGTGTAAAATCCAGAAAGGCAGGACAGGCCATGGAGAACTGGGAGGCTTCTTATGCTGATGGGCGGGATGTAAATTGCCAACAGCCACTCGGGAGAAGTGTATGGTGTTTCCTGAAACATCTAAAAAACAAAGCAACAGAGCCTAGGGCACTTCCACTTATGGTCCTATAGCTTAGGGAAATTAAAATCATAAAGACACAGCCACCCCAAAGGTTGGGACGGCTCTGTTTACAAGAACCTGGTTTACGGTACAAGTTCAATATCGCAGAAAGTGAAAAATGGATAAAGAAGTTGTGGTACTTACGTACAATGCAGTATCACTCAGCAATGAAATCTATGTCATCAGGCCCGTAGCAGCATAATGAGTGGATTCAGGTACGATGATTCTAACTGAAATAAGTCACACAGAAAAAGAAACATCATAAGATATCACTAATACACACAATGTAAACTTGGCTACACAGGAACTGAATTCCAAAACAGAACAGGGTCTCAAATTTAGAAAAGCAACTTATGCTTGCTTAAGGGGAAAGGTGAGTTGGGGTGCTGCATAAAACCAGAGATTGAAATGAGCACAGATAAAGCTCCTTAAGCCAAATATGGAATAGACAAGAGCTACTCCTTGCTCAACGAAATGGACTCAACACTCCATATTAAATGCCTAAGAGTGTACCTGACTAGGAAGTATCTTAAAACCTATGGATTGCTATGTCTCCGAAAGAGAATCAAGCGTGTGTACAGGGGCATAAACGCAGCAGTGATAGGACTGGAGAGGTTCGGTGAGCAAATGAAGACCCTTTGAAGTCATATTGCATGGTACCCATTCCACGGGTCTCAACTCTCCAGGTTTAAGGTATTCTTCCTTCAGCTGAAACATGCATGTGGTACCCAGAGTATAATCAACCGTGTGATCGGGAGACGTGTTCCAATATGTGTCAGTTTTCGTCCCCTGGTACTCGGGTGCAACATTCCAGACGCTTTACTAACACTCTCCCGACTTGGAGAGTCAGTGCCTTTAACCTCCTGTTTGGCCCAGTTTGCAATTTCTGCGGAAGATGAACAGGAATAGGGAGAACCAATGAGAGACTAGCTGGAGGTGTCTGGACGGGCAAATTTAACTCTCATTTCCCACCAGGAAGAGGAATTAACCAAAGGCTCAGCGTGCCGTGCCGGAACCAGATTAGGGCCTGAAGCCATCCTGCGGTGTTGCGGCCAGCTCACGAGAAAGCGAGTTGAAGAAAGGAGCTCAGGGGCACTGTAATTCACAAACCTGCAGAGTTATAAATGACACCTATCGTCCAAAAATATACTGAAGTAAGGCTGCCAAGAGGACTTGAAAGCGGGGCAGAATTGCAGGAAACCGATTTCAGGAGGTAGACTGGAATTGCATTGAAAGCATAGGAAAAGAGGCAGAACGTCCACAATGATGCACTTGGCCAAAAAGGGCGTATGCGTTTTTTCCTGAATATATTCAGGAAAAAACGCATACGCCCTTTTTGGCCAACCAAGCAAGCTTGCAAAGGAAATCTGCACTACAATGAAGTCTCACTTCCCCCCGGTCAAAAGGGCCATCTGAAAAAAGTGTAAAATCCAGAAAGGCAGGACAGGCCATGGAGAACTGGGAGCCTTGTTATGCTGATGGGCGGGATGTAAATTGCCAACAGCCACTCGGGAGAAGTGTATGGTGTTTCCTGAAACATCTAAAAAACAAAGCAACAGAGCCTAGGGCACTTCCACTTATGGTCCTATAGCTTAGGGAAATTAAAATCAAAAAGACACAGCCACCCCAAAGGTTGGGACGGCTCTGTTTACAAGAACCTGGTTTACGGTACAAGTTCAATATCGCAGAAAGTGAAAAATGGATAAAGAAGTTGTGGTACTTACGTACAATGCAATATCACTCAGCAAGGAAATCTATGTCATCAGGCCCGTAGCAGCATAATGAGTGGATTCAGGTACGATGATTCTAACTGAAATAAGTCACACAGAAAAAGAAACATCATAAGATATCACTAATACACGGAATGTAAACTTGGCTACACAGGAACTGAATTCCAAAACAGAACAGGGTCTCAAATTTAGAAACCCAACTTATGCTTGCTTAAGGGGAAAGGTGAGTTGGGGTGCTGCATAAAACCAGAGATTGAAATGAGCACAGATAAAGTCCCTTAAGCCAAATATGGAATAGACAAGAGCTACTGCTTGCTCAACGAAACGGACTCAACACCCCATATTAAACGCCTAAGAATGTACCTGACTAGTAAGTAGCTTAAAACCTAAGGAATGCTATGTCTCCGAAAGAGAATCAAGCGTGTGTACAGGGGCATAAACGCAGCAGTGATAGGATTGGAGAGGTTCAGTGAGCAAATGAAGACGCTTTGAAGTCATATTGCATGGTACCCATTCCACGGATCTCAACTCTCCAGGTTTAAGGTATTCTTCCTTCAGCTAAAACATACACGTGGAACCCAGAGTATGATCAACCGTGTGATCGGGAGACGTGTTCCAATATGTGTCAGTTTTCGTCCCCTGGTACTCGGGTGCAACATTCCAGACGCTTTACTAACACTCTCCCGACTTGGAGAGTCAGTGCCTTTAACCTCCTGTTTGGCCCAGTTTGCAATTTCTGCGGAAGATGAACAGGAATAGGGAGAACCAATGACAGACTAGCTGGAGGTGTCTTGACGGGCAAATTTAACTCTCATTTCGCACCAGGAAGAGGAATTAACCAAAGGCTCAGCGTGCCGTGCCGGAACCAGATTAGGGCCTGAAGCTATCCTGCGGTGTTGCGGCCAGCTCGCGAGAAAGCGAGTTGAAGAAAGGAGCTCAGGGGCCCTGTAATTCACAAACCTGCAGAGTTATAAATGATAGCTATCGTCCAAAAATATACTGAAGTAAGGCTGCCAAGAGGACTTGAAAGCGGTGCAGAATTGCAGGAAACCGATTTCGGGAGGTAGACTGGAATTGCATTTAAAGCATAGGAAAAGAGGCAGAACGTCCACAATGATGCACTTGGCCAAAAAGGGCGTATGCGTTTTTTCCTGAATATATTCAGGAAAAAACGCATACGCCCTTTTTGGCCAACCAAGCAAGCTTGCAAAGGAAATCTGCACTACAATGAAGTCTGACTTCCCCCCGGTCAAAAGGGCCATCTGAAAAAAGTGTAAAATCCAGAAAGGCAGGACAGGCCATGGAGAACTGGGAGCCTTGTTATGCTGATGGGCGGGACGTAAATTGCCAACAGCCACTCGGGAGAAGTGTATGGTGTTTCCTGAAACATCTAAAAATCAAAGCAACAGAGCCTAGGGCACTTCCACTTATGGTCCTATAGCTTAGGGAAATTAAAATCAAAAAGACACAGCCACCCCAAAGGTTGGGACGGCTCTCTTTACAAGAACCTCGTTTACGGTACAAGTTCAATATCGCAGAAAGTGAAAAATGGATAAAGAAGTTGTGGTACTTACGTACAATGCAGTATCACTCAGCAATGAAATCTATGTCATCAGGCCCGTAGCAGCATAATGAGTGGATTCAGGTATGATGATTCTAACTGAAATAAGTCACACAGAAAAAGAAACATCATAAGATATCACTAATACACGGAATGTAAACTTGGCTACAGAGGAACTGAATTACAAAACAGAACAGGGTCTCAAATTTAGAAACCCAACTTATGCTTGCTTAAGGGGAAAGGTGAGTTGGGGTGCTGCATAAAACCAGAGATTGAAATGAGCACAGATAAATTTCCTTAAGCCAAATATGGAATAGACAAGAGCTACTCCTTGCTCAACGAAATGGACTCAACACACCATATTAAATGCCTAAGAGTGTACCTGACTAGGAAGTATCTTAAAACCTATGGATTGCTATGTCTTCGAAAGAGAATCAAGCGTGTGTACAGGGGCATAAAGGCAGCAGTGATAGGACTGGAGAGGTTCGGTGAGCAAATGAAGACCCTTTGAAGTCATATTGCATGGTACCCATTCCACGGGTCTCAACTCTCCAGGTTTAAGGTATTCTTCCTTCAGCTAAAACATGCATGTGGAACCCAGAGTATGATCAACCGTGTGATCGGGAGACGTGTTCCAATAGGTGTCAGTTTTCGTCCCCTGGTACTCGGGTGCAACATTCCAGACGCTTTACTAACACTCTCCCGACTTGGAGAGTCAGTGCCTTTAACCTCCTGTTTGGCCCAGTTTGCAATTTCTGCGGAAGATGAACAGGAATAGGGAGAACCAATGACAGACTAGCTGGAGGTGTCTGGACGGGCAAATTTAACTCTCATTTCCCACCAGGAAGAGGAATTAACCAAAGGCTCAGCGTGCCGAGCCGGAACCAGATTAGGGCCTGAAGCCATCCTGCGGTGTTGCGGCCAGCTCACGAGAAAGCGAGTTGAAGAAAGGAGCTCGGGGGCACTATAATTCACAAACCTGCAGAGTTATAAATGACAGCTATCGTCCAAAAATATACTGAAGTAAGGCTGCCAAGAGGACTTGAAAGCGGGGCAGAATTGCAGGAAACCGATTTCAGGAGGTAGACTGGAATTGCATTTAAAGCATAGGAAAAGAGGCAGAACGTCCACAATGATGCACTTGGCCAAAAAGGGCGTATGCGTTTTTTCCTGAATATATTCAGGAAAAAACGCATACGCCCTTTTTGGCCAACCAAGCAAGCTTGCAAAGGAAATCTGCACTACAATGAAGTCTCACTTCCCCCCGGTCAAAAGGGCCATCTGAAAAAAGTGTAAAATGCAGAAAGGCAGGATAGGCCATGGAGAACTGCGAGCCTTGTTATGCTGATGGGCGGGATGTAAATTGCCAACAGCCACTCGGGAGAAGTGTATGGTGTTTCCTGAAACATCTAAAAAACAAAGCAACAGAGCCTAGGGCACTTCCACTTATGGTCCTATAGCTTAGGGAAATTAAAATCAAAAAGACACAGCCACCCCAAAGGTTGGGACGGCTCTGTTTACAAGAACCTGGTTTACGGTACAAGTTCAATATCGCAGAAAGTGAAAAATGGATAAAGAAGTTGTGGTACTTACGTACAATGCAATATCACTCAGCAATGAAATCTATGTCATCAGGCCCGTAGCAGCATAATGAGTGGATTCAGGTATGATGATTCTAACTGAAATAAGTCACACAGAAAAAGAAACATCATAAGATATCACTAATATACGGAATGTAAACTTGACTACAGAGGAACTGAATTACAAAACAGAACAGGGTCTCAAATTTAGCAACCCAACTTATGGTTGCTTAAGGGGAAAGGTGAGTTGGGGTGCTGCATAAAACCAGAGATTGAAATGAGCACAGATAAAGTTCCTTAAGCCAAATATGGAATAGACAAGAGCTACTCCTTGCTCAACGAAATGGACTCAACACCCCATATTAAATGCCTAAGAGTGTACCTGACTAGGAAGTATCTTAAAACCTATGGATTGCTATGTCTCCGAAAGAGAATCAAGCGTGTGTGCAGGGGCATAAACGCAGCAGTGATAGGACTGGAGAAGTTCGGTGAGCAAATGAAGACCCTTTGAAGTCATATTGCATGGTACCCATTCCACGGGTCTCAACTCTCCAGGTTTAAGGTATTCTTCCTTCAGCTAAAACATGCATGTGGAACCCAGAGTATGATCAACCGTGTGATCGGGAGACGTGTTCCAATATGTGTCAGTTTTCGTCCCCTGGTACTCGGGTGCAACATTCCAGACGCTTTACTAACACTCTCCCGACTTGGAGAGTCAGTGCCTTTAACCTCCTGTTTGGCCCAGTTTGCAATTTCTGCGGAAGATGAACAGGAATAGGGAGAACCAATGACAGACTAGCTGGAGGTGTCTGGACGGGCAAATTTAACTCTCATTTCCCACCAGGAAGAGGAATTAACCAAAGGCTCAGCGTGCCGCGCCGGAACCAGATTAGGGCCTGAAGCCATCCTGTGGTGTTGCGGCCAGCTCACGAGAAAGCGAGTTGAAGAAAGGAGCTCAGGGGCACTGTAATTCACAAACCTGCAGAGTTATAAATGACAGCTATCGTCCAAAAATATACTGAAGTAAGGCTGCCAAGAGGACTTGAAAGCGGGGCAGAATTGCAGGAAACCGATTTCAGGAGGTAGACTGGAATTGCATTTAAAGCATAGGAAAAGAGGCAGAACGTCCACAATGATGCACTTGGCCAAAAAGGGCGTATGCGTTTTTTCCTGAATATATTCAGGAAAAAACGCATATGCCCTTTTTGGCCAACCAAGCAAGCTTGCAAAGGAAATCTGCACTACAATGAAGTCTCACTTCCCCCCGGTCAAAAGGGCCATCTGAAAAAAGTGTAAACTCCAGAAAGGCAGGACAGGCCATGGAGAACTGGGAGCCTTGTTATGCTGATGGGCGGGATGTAAATTGCCAACAGCCACTCAGGAGAAGTGTATGGTCTTTCCTGAAACATCTAAAAAACAAAGCAACAGAGCCTAGGGCACTTCCACTTATGGTCCTATAGGTTAGGGAAATTAAAATCAAAAAGACACAGCCACCCCAAAGATTGGGACGGCTCTGTTTACAAGAACCTGGTTTACGGTACAAGTTCAATATCGCAGAAAGTGAAAAATGGATAAAGAAGTTGTGGTACTTACGTACAATGCAATATCACTCAGCAATGAAATCTATGTCATCAGGCCCGTAGCAGCATAATGAGTGGATTCAGGTACGATGATTCTAACTGAAATAAGTCACACAGAAAAAGAAACATCATAAGATATCACTAATACACGGAATGTAAACTTGGCTACACAGGAACTGAATTACAAAACAGAACAGGGTCTCAAATTTAGAAAACCAACTTATGCTTGCTTAAGGGGAAAGGTGAGTTGGGGTGCTGCATAAAACCAGAGATTGAAATGAGCACAGATAAATTTCCTTAAGCCAAATATGGAATAGACAAGAGCTACTCCTTGCTCAACGAAATGGACTCAACACACCATATTAAATGCCTAAGAGTGTACCTGACTAGGAAGTATCTTAAAACCTATGGATTGCTATGTCTTCGAAAGAGAATCAAGCGTGTGTACAGGGGCATAAAGGCAGCAGTGATAGGACTGGAGAGGTTCGGTGAGCAAATGAAGACCCTTTGAAGTCATATTGCATGGTACCCATTCCACGGGTCTCAACTCTCCAGGTTTAAGGTATTCTTCCTTCAGCTAAAACATGCATGTGGAACCCAGAGTATGATCAACCGTGTGATCGGGAGACGTGTTCCAATATGTGTCAGTTTTCGTCCCCTGGTACTCGGGTGCAACATTCCAGACGCTTTACTAACACTCTCCCGACTTGGAGAGTCAGTGCCTTTAACCTCCTGTTTGGCCCAGTTTGCAATTTCTGCGGAAGATGAACAGGAATAGGGAGAACCAATGACAGACTAGCTGGAGGTGTCTGGACGGGCAAATTTAACTCTCATTTCCCACCAGGAAGAGGAATTAACCAAAGGCTCAGCGTGCCGAGCCGGAACCAGATTAGGGCCTGAAGCCATCCTGCGGTGTTGCGGCCAGCTCACGAGAAAGCGAGTTGAAGAAAGGAGCTCGGGGGCACTATAATTCACAAACCTGCAGAGTTATAAATGACAGCTATCGTCCAAAAATATACTGAAGTAAGGCTGCCAAGAGGACTTGAAAGCGGGGCAGAATTGCAGGAAACCGATTTCAGGAGGTAGACTGGAATTGCATTTAAAGCATAGGAAAAGAGGCAGAACGTCCACAATGATGCACTTGGCCAAAAAGGGCGTATGCGTTTTTTCCTGAATATATTCAGGAAAAAACGCATACGCCCTTTTTGGCCAACCAAGCAAGCTTGCAAAGGAAATCTGCACTACAATGAAGTCTCACTTCCCCCCGGTCAAAAGGGCCATCTGAAAAAAGTGTAAAATGCAGAAAGGCAGGACAGGCCATGGAGAACTGCGAGCCTTGTTATGCTGATGGGCGGGATGTAAATTGCCAACAGCCACTCGGGAGAAGTGTATGGTGTTTCCTGAAACATCTAAAAAACAAAGCAACAGAGCCTAGGGCACTTCCACTTATGGTCCTATAGCTTAGGGAAATTAAAATCAAAAAGACACAGCCACCCCAAAGATTGGGACGGCTCTGTTTACAAGAACCTGGTTTACGGTACAAGTTCAATATCGCAGAAAGTGAAAAATGGATAAAGAAGTTGTGGTACTTACGTACAATGCAATATCACTCAGCAATGAAATCTATGTCATCAGGCCCGTAGCAGCATAATGAGTGGATTCAGGTACGATGATTCTAACTGAAATAAGTCACACAGAAAAAGAAACATCATAAGATATCACTAATACACGGAATGTAAACTTGGCTACACAGGAACTGAATTACAAAACAGAACAGGGTCTCAAATTTAGAAAACCAACTTATGCTTGCTTAAGGGGAAAGGTGAGTTGGGGTGCTGCATAAAACCAGAGATTGAAATGAGCACAGATAAATTTCCTTAAGCCAAATATGGAATAGACAAGAGCTACTCCTTGCTCAACGAAATGGACTCAACACACCATATTAAATGCCTAAGAGTGTACCTGACTAGGAAGTATCTTAAAACCTATGGATTGCTATGTCTTCGAAAGAGAATCAAGCGTGTGTACAGGGGCATAAACGCAGCAGTGATAGGACTGGAGAGGTTCGGTGAGCAAATGAAGACCCTTTGAAGTCATATTGCATGGTACCCATTCCACGGGTCTCAACTCTCCAGGTTTAAGGTATTCTTCCTTCAGCTAAAACATGCATGTGGAACCCAGAGTATGATCAACCGTGTGATCGGGAGACGTGTTCCAATATGTGTCAGTTTTCGTCCCCTGGTACTCGGGTGCAACATTCCAGACGCTTTACTAACACTCTCCCGACTTGGAGAGTCAGTGCCTTTAACCTCCTGTTTGGCCCAGTTTGCAATTTCTGCGGAAGATGAACAGGAATAGGGAGAACCAATGACAGACTAGCTGGAGGTGTCTGGACGGGCAAATTTAACTCTCATTTCCCACCAGGAAGAGGAATTAACCAAAGGCTCAGCGTGCCGTGCCGGAACCAGATTAGGGCCTGAAGCCATCCTGCGGTGTTGCGGCCAGCTCACGAGAAAGCGAGTTGAAGAAAGGAGCTCAGGGGCACTGTAATTCACAAACCTGCAGAGTTATAAATGACAGCTATCGTCCAAAAATATACTGAAGTAAGGCTGCCAAGAGGACTTGAAAGCGGGGCAGAATTGCAGGAAACCGATTTCAGGAGGTAGACTGGAATTGCATTTAAAGCATAGGAAAAGAGGCAGAACGTCCACAATGATGCACTTGGCCAAAAAGGGCGTATGCGTTTTTTCCTGAATATATTCAGGAAAAAACGCATACGCCCTTTTTGGCCAACCAAGCAAGCTTGCAAAGGAAATCTGCACTACAATGAAGTCTCACTTCCCCCCGGTCAAAAGGGCCATCTGAAAAAAGTGTAAAATCCAGAAAGGCAGGACAGGCCATGGAGAACTGGGAGCCTTGTTATGCTGATGGGCGGGATGTAAATTGCCAACAGCCACTCGGGAGAAGTGTATGGTGTTTCCTGAAACATCTAAAAATCAAAGCAACAGAGCCTAGGGCACTTCCACTTATGGTCCTATAGCTTAGAGAAATTAAAATCAAAATCACACAACCACCCCAAAGGTTGGGACGGCTCTGTTTACAAGAACCTGGTTTACGGTACAAGTTCAATATCGCAGAAAGTGAAAAGTGGATAAAGAAGTTGTGGTACTTACGTACAATGCAATATCACTCAGCAATGAAATCTATGTCATCAGGCCCGTAGCAGCATAATGAGTGGATTCAGGTATGATGATTCTAACTGAAATAAGTCACACAGAAAAAGAAACATCATAAGATATCACTAATACACGGAATGTAAACTTGGCTACACAGGAACTGAATTACAAAACAGAACAGGGTCTCAAATTTAGAAACCCAACTTATGCTTGCTTAAGGGGAAAGGTGAGTTGGGGTGCTGCATAAAACCAGAGATTGAAATGAGCACAGATAAATTTCCTTAAGCCAAATATGGAATAGACAAGAGCTACTCCTTGCTCAACGAAATGGACTCAACACACCATATTAAATGCCTAAGAGTGTACCTGACTAGGAAGTATCTTAAAACCTATGGATTGCTATGTCTTCGAAAGAGAATCAAGCGTGTGTACAGGGGCATAAAGGCAGCAGTGATAGGACTGGAGAGGTTCGGTGAGCAAATGAAGACCCTTTGAAGTCATATTGCATGGTACCCATTCCACGGGTCTCAACTCTCCAGGTTTAAGGTATTCTTCCTTCAGCTAAAACATGCATGTGGAACCCAGAGTATGATCAACCGTGTGATCGGGAGACGTGTTCCAATAGGTGTCAGTTTTCGTCCCCTGGTACTCGGGTGCAACATTCCAGACGCTTTACTAACACTCTCCCGACTTGGAGAGTCAGTGCCTTTAACCTCCTGTTTGGCCCAGTTTGCAATTTCTGCGGAAGATGAACAGGAATAGGGAGAACCAATGACAGACTAGCTGGAGGTGTCTGGACGGGCAAATTTAACTCTCATTTCCCACCAGGAAGAGGAATTAACCAAAGGCTCAGCGTGCCATGCCGGAACCAGATTAGGGCCTGAAGCCATCCTGCGGTGTTGCGGCCAGCTCACGAGAAAGCAAGTTGAAGAAAGGAGCTCGGGGGCACTATAATTCACAAACCTGCAGAGTTATAAATGACAGCTATCGTCCAAAAATATACTGAAGTAAGGCTGCCAAGAGGACTTGAAAGCGGGGCAGAATTGCAGGAAACCGATTTCAGGAGGTAGACTGGAATTGCATTTAAAGCATAGGAAAAGAGGCAGAACGTCCACAATGATGCACTTGGCCAAAAAGGGCGTATGCGTTTTTTCCTGAATATATTCAGGAAAAAACGCATACGCCCTTTTTGGCCAACCAAGCAAGCTTGCAAAGGAAATCTGCACTACAATGAAGTCTCACTTCCCCCCGGTCAAAAGGGTCATCTGAAAAAAGTGTAAAATCCAGAAAGGCAGGACAGGCCATGGAGAACTGGGAGCCTTGTTATGCTGATGGGCGGGATGTAAATTGCCAACAGCCACTCGGGAGAAGTGTATGGTGTTTCCTGAAACATCTAAAAATCAAAGCAACAGAGCCTAGGGCACTTCCACTTATGGTCCTATAGCTTAGAGAAATTAAAATCAAAATCACACAGCCACCCCAAAGGTTGGGACGGCTCTGTTTACAAGAACCTGGTTTACGGTACAAGTTCAATATCGCAGAAAGTGAAAAATGGATAAAGAAGTTGTGGTACTTACGTACAATGCAATATCACTCAGCAATGAAATCTATGTCATCAGTCCCGTAGCAGCATAATGAGTGGATTCAGGTATGATGATTCTAACTGAAATAAGTCACACAGAAAAAGAAACATCATAAGAGATCACTAATACACGGAATGTAAACTTGGCTACACAGGAACTGAATTACAAAACAGAACAGGGTCTCAAATTTAGAAAACCAACTTATGCTTGCTTAAGGGGAAAGGTGAGTTGGGGTGCTGCATAAAACCAGAGATTGAAATGAGCACAGATAAATTTCCTTAAGCCAAATATGGAATAGACAAGAGCTACTCCTTGCTCAAGGAAATGGACTCAACACCCCATATTAAACGCCTAAGAATGTACCTGACTAGGAAGTATCTTAAAACCTATGGATTGCTATGTCTCCGAAAGACAATCAAGCGTGTGTACAGGGGCATAAACGCAGCAGTGATAGGACTGGAGAGGTTCGGTGAGCAAATGAAGACCCTTTGAGGTCATATTGCATGGTACCCATTCCACGGGTCTCAACTCTCCAGGTTTAAGGTATTCTTCCTTCAGCTAAAACATGCATGTGGAACCCAGAGTATGATCAACCGTGTGATCGGGAGACGTGTTCCAATATGTGTCAGTTTTCGTCCCCTGGTACTCGGGTGCAACATTCCAGACGCTTTACTAACACTCTCCCGACTTGGAGAGTCAGTGCCTTTAACCTCCTGTTTGGCCCAGTTTGCAATTTCTGCGGAAGATGAACAGGAATAGGGAGAAGCAATGACAGACTAGATGGAGGTGTCTGGACGGGCAAATTTAACTCTCATTTCCCACCAGGAAGAGGAATTAACCAAAGGCTCAGCGTGCCGTGCCGGAACCAGATTAGGGCCTGAAGCCATCCTGCGGTGTTGCGGCCAGCTCACGAGAAAGCGAGTTGAAGAAAGGAGCTCAGGGGCACTGTAATTCACAAACCTGCAGAGTTATAAATGACAGCTATCGTCCAAAAATATACTGAAGTAAGGCTGCCAAGAGGACTTGAAAGCGGTGCAGAATTGCAGGAAACCGATTTCAGGAGGTAGACTGGAATTGCATTTAAAGCATAGGAAAAGAGGCAGAACGTCCACAATGATGCACTTGGCCAAAAAGGGCGTATGCGTTTTTTCCTGAATATATTCAGGAAAAAACGCATACGCCCTTTTTGGCCAACCAAGCAAGCTTGCAAAGGAAATCTGCACTACAATGAAGTCTCACTTCCCCCCGGTCAAAAGGGCCATCTGAAAAAAGTGTAAAATCCAGAAAGGCAGGACAGGCCATGGAGAACTGGGAGCCTTGTTATGCTGATGGGCGGGATGTAAATTGCCAACAGCCACTCGGGAGAAGTGTATGGTGTTTCCTGAAACATCTAAAAAACAAAGCAACAGAGCCTAGGGCACTTCCACTTATGGTCCTATAGCTTAGGGAAATTAAAATCAAAAAGACACAGCCACCCCAAAGATTGGGACGGCTCTGTTTACAAGAACCTGGTTTACGGTACAAGTTCAATATCGCAGAAAGTGAAAAATGGATAAAGAAGTTGTGGTACTTACGTACAATGCAATATCACTCAGCAATGAAATCTATGTCATCAGGCCCGTAGCAGCATAATGAGTGGATTCAGGTACGATGATTCTAACTGAAATAAGTCACACAGAAAAAGAAACATCATAAGATATCACTAATACACGGAATGTAAACTTGGCTACACAGGAACTGAATTACAAAACAGAACAGGGTCTCAAATTTAGAAAACCAACTTATGCTTGCTTAAGGGGAAAGGTGAGTTGGGGTGCTGCATAAAACCAGAGATTGAAATGAGCACAGATAAATTTCCTTAAGCCAAATATGGAATAGACAAGAGCTACTCCTTGCTCAACGAAATGGACTCAACACACCATATTAAATGCCTAAGAGTGTACCTGACTAGGAAGTATCTTAAAACCTATGGATTGCTATGTCTTCGAAAGAGAATCAAGCGTGTGTACAGGGGCATAAAGGCAGCAGTGATAGGACTGGAGAGGTTCGGTGAGCAAATGAAGACCCTTTGAAGTCATATTGCATGGTACCCATTCCACGGGTCTCAACTCTCCAGGTTTAAGGTATTCTTCCTTCAGCTAAAACATGCATGTGGAACCCAGAGTATGATCAACCGTGTGATCGGGAGACGTGTTCCAATATGTGTCAGTTTTCGTCCCCTGGTACTCGGGTGCAACATTCCAGACGCTTTACTAACACTCTCCCGACTTGGAGAGTCAGTGCCTTTAACCTCCTGTTTGGCCCAGTTTGCAATTTCTGCGGAAGATGAACAGGAATAGGGAGAACCAATGACAGACTAGCTGGAGGTGTCTGGACGGGCAAATTTAACTCTCATTTCCCACCAGGAAGAGGAATTAACCAAAGGCTCAGCGTGCCGTGCCGGAACCAGATTAGGGCCTGAAGCCATCCTGCGGTGTTGCGGCCAGCTCACGAGAAAGCGAGTTGAAGAAAGGAGCTCAGGGGCACTGTAATTCACAAACCTGCAGAGTTATAAATGACACCTATCGTCCAAAAATATACTGAAGTAAGGCTGCCAAGAGGACTTGAAAGCGGGGCAGAATTGCAGGAAACCGATTTCAGGAGGTAGACTGGAATTGCATTGAAAGCATAGGAAAAGAGGCAGAACGTCCACAATGATGCACTTGGCCAAAAAGGGCGTATGCGTTTTTTCCTGAATATATTCAGGAAAAAACGCATACGCCCTTTTTGGCCAACCAAGCAAGCTTGCAAAGGAAATCTGCACTACAATGAAGTCTCACTTCCCCCCGGTCAAAAGGGCCATCTGAAAAAAGTGTAAAATCCAGAAAGGCAGGACAGGCCATGGAGAACTGGGAGCCTTGTTATGCTGATGGGCGGGATGTAAATTGCCAACAGCCACTCGGGAGAAGTGTATGGTGTTTCCTGAAACATCTAAAAAACAAAGCAACAGAGCCTAGGGCACTTCCACTTATGGTCCTATAGCTTAGGGAAATTAAAATCAAAAAGACACAGCCACCCCAAAGGTTGGGACGGCTCTGTTTACAAGAACCTGGTTTACGGTACAAGTTCAATATCGCAGAAAGTGAAAAATGGATAAAGAAGTTGTGGTACTTACGTACAATGCAATATCACTCAGCAAGGAAATCTATGTCATCAGGCCCGTAGCAGCATAATGAGTGGATTCAGGTACGATGATTCTAACTGAAATAAGTCACACAGAAAAAGAAACATCATAAGATATCACTAATACACGGAATGTAAACTTGGCTACACAGGAACTGAATTCCAAAACAGAACAGGGTCTCAAATTTAGAAACCCAACTTATGCTTGCTTAAGGGGAAAGGTGAGTTGGGGTGCTGCATAAAACCAGAGATTGAAATGAGCACAGATAAAGTCCCTTAAGCCAAATATGGAATAGACAAGAGCTACTGCTTGCTCAACGAAACGGACTCAACACCCCATATTAAACGCCTAAGAATGTACCTGACTAGTAAGTAGCTTAAAACCTAAGGAATGCTATGTCTCCGAAAGAGAATCAAGCGTGTGTACAGGGGCATAAACGCAGCAGTGATAGGATTGGAGAGGTTCAGTGAGCAAATGAAGACGCTTTGAAGTCATATTGCATGGTACCCATTCCACGGGTCTCAACTCTCCAGGTTTAAGGTATTCTTCCTTCAGCTAAAACATACACGTGGAACCCAGAGTATGATCAACCGTGTGATCGGGAGACGTGTTCCAATATGTGTCAGTTTTCGTCCCCTGGTACTCGGGTGCAACATTCCAGACGCTTTACTAACACTCTCCCGACTTGGAGAGTCAGTGCCTTTAACCTCCTGTTTGGCCCAGTTTGCAATTTCTGCGGAAGATGAACAGGAATAGGGAGAACCAATGACAGACTAGCTGGAGGTGTCTTGACGGGCAAATTTAACTCTCATTTCGCACCAGGAAGAGGAATTAACCAAAGGCTCAGCGTGCCGTGCCGGAACCAGATTAGGGCCTGAAGCTATCCTGCGGTGTTGCGGCCAGCTCGCGAGAAAGCGAGTTGAAGAAAGGAGCTCAGGGGCCCTGTAATTCACAAACCTGCAGAGTTATAAATGATAGCTATCGTCCAAAAATATACTGAAGTAAGGCTGCCAAGAGGACTTGAAAGCGGTGCAGAATTGCAGGAAACCGATTTCGGGAGGTAGACTGGAATTGCATTTAAAGCATAGGAAAAGAGGCAGAACGTCCACAATGATGCACTTGGCCAAAAAGGGCGTATGCGTTTTTTCCTGAATATATTCAGGAAAAAACGCATACGCCCTTTTTGGCCAACCAAGCAAGCTTGCAAAGGAAATCTGCACTACAATGAAGTCTGACTTCCCCCCGGTCAAAAGGGCCATCTGAAAAAAGTGTAAAATCCAGAAAGGCAGGACAGGCCATGGAGAACTGGGAGCCTTGTTATGCTGATGGGCGGGACGTAAATTGCCAACAGCCACTCGGGAGAAGTGTATGGTGTTTCCTGAAACATCTAAAAATCAAAGCAACAGAGCCTAGGGCACTTCCACTTATGGTCCTATAGCTTAGGGAAATTAAAATCAAAAAGACACAGCCACCCCAAAGGTTGGGACGGCTCTCTTTACAAGAACCTCGTTTACGGTACAAGTTCAATATCGCAGAAAGTGAAAAATGGATAAAGAAGTTGTGGTACTTACGTACAATGCAGTATCACTCAGCAATGAAATCTATGTCATCAGGCCCGTAGCAGCATAATGAGTGGATTCAGGTATGATGATTCTAACTGAAATAAGTCACACAGAAAAAGAAACATCATAAGATATCACTAATACACGGAATGTAAACTTGGCTACACAGGAACTGAATTACAAAACAGAACAGGGTCTCAAATTTAGAAAACCAACTTATGCTTGCTTAAGGGGAAAGGTGAGTTGGGGTGCTGCATAAAACCAGAGATTGAAATGAGCACAGATAAAGTTCCTTAAGCCAAATATGGAATAGACAAGAGCTACTCCTTGCTCAACGAAATGGACTCAACACACCATATTAAATGCCTAAGAGTGTACCTGACTAGGAAGTATCTTAAAACCTATGGATTGCTATGTCTCCGAAAGAGAATCAAGCGTGTGTACAGGGGCATAAACGCAGCAGTGATAGGACTGGAGAGGTTCGGTGAGCAAATGAAGAACCTTTGAAGTCATATTGCATGGTACCCATTCCACGGGTCTCAACTCTCCAGGTTTAAGGTATTCTTCCTTCAGCTAAAACATGCATGTGGAACCCAGAGTATGATCAACCGTGTGATCGGGAGACGTGTTCCAATATGTGTCAGTTTTCGTCCCCTGGTACTCGGGTGCAACATTCCAGAC
The DNA here is from genome assembly GCF_949774975.1 of Lagenorhynchus albirostris. Lineage (NCBI taxonomy): Eukaryota > Metazoa > Chordata > Mammalia > Artiodactyla > Delphinidae > Lagenorhynchus > Lagenorhynchus albirostris. The sequence continues at coordinate 95,503,895 of NC_083100.1, read as the reverse complement.
GCTTTACTAACACTCTCCCGACTTGGAGAGTCAGTGCCTTTAACCTCCTGTTTGGCCCAGTTTGCAATTTCTGCGGAAGATGAACAGGAATAGGGAGAACCAATGACAGACTAGCTGGAGGTGTCTGGACGGGCAAATTTAACTCTCATTTCCCACCAGGAAGAGGAATTAACCAAAGGCTCAGCGTGCCGAGCCGGAACCAGATTAGGGCCTGAAGCCATCCTGCGGTGTTGCGGCCAGCTCACGAGAAAGCGAGTTGAAGAAAGGAGCTCGGGGGCACTGTAATTCACAAACCTGCAGAGTTATAAATGACAGCTATCGTCCAAAAATATACTGAAGTAAGGCTGCCAAGAGGACTTGAAAGCGGGGCAGAATTGCAGGAAACCGATTTCAGGAGGTAGACTGGAATTGCATTTAAAGCATAGGAAAAGAGGCAGAACGTCCACAATGATGCACTTGGCCAAAAAGGGCGTATGCGTTTTTTCCTGAATATATTCAGGAAAAAACGCATACGCCCTTTTTGGCCAACCAAGCAAGCTTGCAAAGGAAATCTGCACTACAATGAAGTCTCACTTCCCCCCGGTCAAAAGGGCCATCTGAAAAAAGTGTAAAATGCAGAAAGGCAGGACAGGCCATGGAGAACTGCGAGCCTTGTTATGCTGATGGGCGGGATGTAAATTGCCAACAGCCACTCGGGAGAAGTGTATGGTGTTTCCTGAAACATCTAAAAAACAAAGCAACAGAGCCTAGGGCACTTCCACTTATGGTCCTATAGCTTAGGGAAATTAAAATCAAAAAGACACAGCCACCCCAAAGGTTGGGACGGCTCTGTTTACAAGAACCTGGTTTACGGTACAAGTTCAATATCGCAGAAAGTGAAAAATGGATAAAGAAGTTGTGGTACTTACGTACAATGCAATATCACTCAGCAATGAAATCTATGTCATCAGGCCCGTAGCAGCATAATGAGTGGATTCAGGTATGATGATTCTAACTGAAATAAGTCACACAGAAAAAGAAACATCATAAGATATCACTAATATACGGAATGTAAACTTGGCTACAGAGGAACTGAATTACAAAACAGAACAGGGTCTCAAATTTAGCAACCCAACTTATGCTTGCTTAAGGGGAAAGGTGAGTTGGGGTGCTGCATAAAACCAGAGATTGAAATGAGCACAGATAAAGTTCCTTAAGCCAAATATGGAATAGACAAGAGCTACTCCTTGCTCAACGAAATGGACTCAACACCCCATATTAAATGCCTAAGAGTGTACCTGACTAGGAAGTATCTTAAAACCTATGGATTGCTATGTCTCCGAAAGAGAATCAAGCGTGTGTGCAGGGGCATAAACGCAGCAGTGATAGGATTGGAGAAGTTCGGTGAGCAAATGAAGACCCTTTGAAGTCATATTGCATGGTACCCATTCCACGGGTCTCAACTCTCCAGGTTTAAGGTATTCTTCCTTCAGCTAAAACATGCATGTGGAACCCAGAGTATGATCAACCGTGTGATCGGGAGACGTGTTCCAATATGTGTCAGTTTTCGTCCCCTGGTACTCGGGTGCAACATTCCAGACGCTTTACTAACACTCTCCCGACTTGGAGAGTCAGTGCCTTTAACCTCCTGTTTGGCCCAGTTTGCAATTTCTGCGGAAGATGAACAGGAATAGGGAGAACCAATGACAGACTAGCTGGAGGTGTCTGGACGGGCAAATTTAACTCTCATTTCCCACCAGGAAGAGGAATTAACCAAAGGCTCAGCGTGCCGCGCCGGAACCAGATTAGGGCCTGAAGCCATCCTGTGGTGTTGCGGCCAGCTCACGAGAAAGCGAGTTGAAGAAAGGAGCTCAGGGGCACTGTAATTCACAAACCTGCAGAGTTATAAATGACAGCTATCGTCCAAAAATATACTGAAGTAAGGCTGCCAAGAGGACTTGAAAGCGGGGCAGAATTGCAGGAAACCGATTTCAGGAGGTAGACTGGAATTGCATTTAAAGCATAGGAAAAGAGGCAGAACGTCCACAATGATGCACTTGGCCAAAAAGGGCGTATGCGTTTTTTCCTGAATATATTCAGGAAAAAACGCATACGCCCTTTTTGGCCAACCAAGCAAGCTTGCAAAGGAAATCTGCACTACAATGAAGTCTCACTTCCCCCCGGTCAAAAGGGCCATCTGAAAAAAGTGTAAAATCCAGAAAGGCAGGACAGGCCATGGAGAACTGGGAGCCTTGTTATGCTGATGGGCGGGATGTAAATTGCCAACAGCCACTCGGGAGAAGTGTATGGTGTTTCCTGAAACATCTAAAAATCAAACCAACAGAGCCTAGGGCACTTCCACTTATGGTCCTATAGCTTAGAGAAATTAAAATCAAAATCACACAGCCACCCCAAAGGTTGGGACGGCTCTGTTTACAAGAACCTGGTTTACGGTACAAGTTCAATATCGTAGAAAGTGAAAAATGGATAAAGAAGTTGTGGTACTTACGTACAATGCAATATCACTCAGCAATGAAATCTATGTCATCAGGCCCGTAGCAGCATAATGAGTGGATTCAGGTACGATGATTCTAACTGAAATAAGTCACACAGAAAAAGAAACATCATAAGAGATCACTAATACACGGAATGTAAACTTGGCTACACAGGAACTGAATTACAAAACAGAACAGGGTCTCAAATTTAGAAAACCAACTTATGCTTGCTTAAGGGGAAAGGTGAGTTGGGGTGCTGCATAAAACCAGAGATTGAAATGAGCACAGATAAATTTCCTTAAGCCAAATATGGAATAGACAAGAGCTACTCCTTGCTCAAGGAAATGGACTCAACACCCCATATTAAACGCCTAAGAATGTACCTGACTAGGAAGTATCTTAAAACCTATGGATTGCTATGTCTCCAAAAGACAATCAAGCGTGTGTACAGGGGCATAAACGCAGCAGTGATAGGACTGGAGAGGTTCGGTGAGCAAATGAAGACCCTTTGAGGTCATATTTCATGGTACCCATTCCACGGGTCTCAACTCTCCAGGTTTAAGGTATTCTTCCTTCAGCTAAAACATGCATGTGGAACCCAGAGTATGATCAACCGTGTGATCGGGAGACGTGTTCCAATATGTGTCAGTTTTCGTCCCCTGGTACTCGGGTGCAACATTCCAGACGCTTTACTAACACTCTCCCGACTTGGAGAGTCAGTGCCTTTAACCTCCTGTTTGGCCCAGTTTGCAATTTCTGCGGAAGATGAACAGGAATAGGGAGAAGCAATGACAGACTAGATGGAGGTGTCTGGACGGGCAAATTTAACTCTCATTTCCCACCAGGAAGAGGAATTAACCAAAGGCTCAGCGTGCCGTGCCGGAACCAGATTAGGGCCTGAAGCCATCCTGCGGTGTTGCGGCCAGCTCACGAGAAAGCGAGTTGAAGAAAGGAGCTCAGGGGCACTGTAATTCACAAACCTGCAGAGTTATAAATGACAGCTATCGTCCAAAAATATACTGAAGTAAGGCTGCCAAGAGGACTTGAAAGCGGTGCAGAATTGCAGGAAACCGATTTCAGGAGGTAGACTGGAATTGCATTTAAAGCATAGGAAAAGAGGCAGAACGTCCACAATGATGCACTTGGCCAAAAAGGGCGTATGCGTTTTTTCCTGAATATATTCAGGAAAAAACGCATACGCCCTTTTTGGCCAACCAAGCAAGCTTGCAAAGGAAATCTGCACTACAATGAAGTCTCACTTCGCCCCGGTCAAAAGGGCCATCTGAAAAAAGTGTAAAATCCAGAAAGGCAGGACAGGCCATGGAGAACTGGGAGCCTTGTTATGCTGATGGGCGGGATGTAAATTGCCAACAGCCACTCGGGAGAAGTGTATGGTGTTTCCTAAAACATCTAAAAAACAAAGCAACAGAGCCTAGGGCACTTCCACTTATGGTCCTATAGCTTAGGGAAATTAAAATCAAAAAGACACAGCCACCCCAAAGATTGGGACGGCTCTGTTTACAAGAACCTGGTTTACGGTACAAGTTCAATATGGCAGAAAGTGAAAAATGGATAAAGAAGTTGTGGTACTTACGTACAATGCAATATCACTCAGCAATGAAATCTATGTCATCAGGCCCGTAGCAGCATAATGAGTGGATTCAGGTACGATGATTCTAACTGAAATAAGTCACACAGAAAAAGAAACATCATAAGATATCACTAATACACGGAATGTAAACTTGGCTACACAGGAACTGAATTACAAAACAGAACAGGGTCTCAAATTTAGAAAACCAACTTATGCTTGCTTAAGGGGAAAGGTGAGTTGGGGTGCTGCATAAAACCAGAGATTGAAATGAGCACAGATAAATTTCCTTAAGCCAAATATGGAATAGACAAGAGCTACTCCTTGCTCAACGAAATGGACTCAACACACCATATTAAATGCCTAAGAGTGTACCTGACTAGGAAGTATCTTAAAACCTATGGATTGCTATGTCTTCGAAAGAGAATCAAGCGTGTGTACAGGGGCATAAAGGCAGCAGTGATAGGACTGGAGAGGTTCGGTGAGCAAATGAAGACCCTTTGAAGTCATATTGCATGGTACCCATTCCACGGGTCTCAACTCTCCAGGTTTAAGGTATTCTTCCTTCAGCTAAAACATGCATGTGGAACCCAGAGTATGATCAACCGTGTGATCGGGAGACGTGTTCCAATATGTGTCAGTTTTCGTCCCCTGGTACTCGGGTGCAACATTCCAGACGCTTTACTAACACTCTCCCGACTTGGAGAGTCAGTGCCTTTAACCTCCTGTTTGGCCCAGTTTGCAATTTCTGCGGAAGATGAACAGGAATAGGGAGAACCAATGACAGACTAGCTGGAGGTGTCTGGACGGGCAAATTTAACTCTCATTTCCCACCAGGAAGAGGAATTAACCAAAGGCTCAGCGTGCCGAGCCGGAACCAGATTAGGGCCTGAAGCCATCCTGCGGTGTTGCGGCCAGCTCACGAGAAAGCGAGTTGAAGAAAGGAGCTCGGGGGCACTATAATTCACAAACCTGCAGAGTTATAAATGACAGCTATCGTCCAAAAATATACTGAAGTAAGGCTGCCAAGAGGACTTGAAAGCGGGGCAGAATTGCAGGAAACCGATTTCAGGAGGTAGACTGGAATTGCATTTAAAGCATAGGAAAAGAGGCAGAACGTCCACAATGATGCACTTGGCCAAAAAGGGCGTATGCGTTTTTTCCTGAATATATTCAGGAAAAAACGCATACGCCCTTTTTGGCCAACCAAGCAAGCTTGCAAAGGAAATCTGCACTACAATGAAGTCTCACTTCCCCCCGGTCAAAAGGGCCATCTGAAAAAAGTGTAAAATGCAGAAAGGCAGGACAGGCCATGGAGAACTGCGAGCCTTGTTATGCTGATGGGCGGGATGTAAATTGCCAACAGCCACTCGGGAGAAGTGTATGGTGTTTCCTGAAACATCTAAAAAACAAAGCAACAGAGCCTAGGGCACTTCCACTTATGGTCCTATAGCTTAGGGAAATTAAAATCAAAAAGACACAGCCACCCCAAAGATTGGGACGGCTCTGTTTACAAGAACCTGGTTTACGGTACAAGTTCAATATCGCAGAAAGTGAAAAATGGATAAAGAAGTTGTGGTACTTACGTACAATGCAATATCACTCAGCAATGAAATCTATGTCATCAGGCCCGTAGCAGCATAATGAGTGGATTCAGGTACGATGATTCTAACTGAAATAAGTCACACAGAAAAAGAAACATCATAAGATATCACTAATACACGGAATGTAAACTTGGCTACACAGGAACTGAATTACAAAACAGAACAGGGTCTCAAATTTAGAAAACCAACTTATGCTTGCTTAAGGGGAAAGGTGAGTTGGGGTGCTGCATAAAACCAGAGATTGAAATGAGCACAGATAAATTTCCTTAAGCCAAATATGGAATAGACAAGAGCTACTCCTTGCTCAACGAAATGGACTCAACACACCATATTAAATGCCTAAGAGTGTACCTGACTAGGAAGTATCTTAAAACCTATGGATTGCTATGTCTTCGAAAGAGAATCAAGCGTGTGTACAGGGGCATAAACGCAGCAGTGATAGGACTGGAGAGGTTCGGTGAGCAAATGAAGACCCTTTGAAGTCATATTGCATGGTACCCATTCCACGGGTCTCAACTCTCCAGGTTTAAGGTATTCTTCCTTCAGCTAAAATATGCATGTGGAACCCAGAGTATGATCAACCGTGTGATCGGGAGACGTGTTCCAATATGTGTCAGTTTTCGTCCCCTGGTACTCGGGTGCAACATTCCAGACGCTTTACTAACACTCTCCCGACTTGGAGAGTCAGTGCCTTTAACCTCCTGTTTGGCCCAGTTTGCAATTTCTGCGGAAGATGAACAGGAATAGGGAGAACCAATGACAGACTAGCTGGAGGTGTCTGGACGGGCAAATTTAACTCTCATTTCCCACCAGGAAGAGGAATTAACCAAAGGCTCAGCGTGCCGTGCCGGAACCAGATTAGGGCCTGAAGCCATCCTGCGGTGTTGCGGCCAGCTCACGAGAAAGCGAGTTGAAGAAAGGAGCTCAGGGGCACTGTAATTCACAAACCTGCAGAGTTATAAATGACAGCTATCGTCCAAAAATATACTGAAGTAAGGCTGCCAAGAGGACTTGAAAGCGGGGCAGAATTGCAGGAAACCGATTTCAGGAGGTAGACTGGAATTGCATTTAAAGCATAGGAAAAGAGGCAGAACGTCCACAATGATGCACTTGGCCAAAAAGGGCGTATGCGTTTTTTCCTGAATATATTCAGGAAAAAACGCATACGCCCTTTTTGGCCAACCAAGCAAGCTTGCAAAGGAAATCTGCACTACAATGAAGTCTCACTTCCCCCCGGTCAAAAGGGCCATCTGAAAAAAGTGTAAAATCCAGAAAGGCAGGACAGGCCATGGAGAACTGGGAGCCTTGTTATGCTGATGTGCGGGATGTAAATTGCCAACAGCCACTCGGGAGAAGTGTATGGTGTTTCCTGAAACATCTAAAAATCAAAGCAACAGAGCCTAGGGCACTTCCACTTATGGTCCTATAGCTTAGAGAAATTAAAATCAAAATCACACAACCACCCCAAAGGTTGGGACGGCTCTGTTTACAAGAACCTGGTTTACGGTACAAGTTCAATATCGCAGAAAGTGAAAAGTGGATAAAGAAGTTGTGGTACTTACGTACAATGCAATATCACTCAGCAATGAAATCTATGTCATCAGGCCCGTAGCAGCATAATGAGTGGATTCAGGTATGATGATTCTAACTGAAATAAGTCACACAGAAAAAGAAACATCATAAGATATCACTAATACACGGAATGTAAACTTGGCTACACAGGAACTGAATTACAAAACAGAACAGGGTCTCAAATTTAGAAACCCAACTTATGCTTGCTTAAGGGGAAAGGTGAGTTGGGGTGCTGCATAAAACCAGAGATTGAAATGAGCACAGATAAATTTCCTTAAGCCAAATATGGAATAGACAAGAGCTACTCCTTGCTCAACGAAATGGACTCAACACACCATATTAAATGCCTAAGAGTGTACCTGACTAGGAAGTATCTTAAAACCTATGGATTGCTATGTCTTCGAAAGAGAATCAAGCGTGTGTACAGGGGCATAAAGGCAGCAGTGATAGGACTGGAGAGGTTCGGTGAGCAAATGAAGACCCTTTGAAGTCATATTGCATGGTACCCATTCCACGGGTCTCAACTCTCCAGGTTTAAGGTATTCTTCCTTCAGCTAAAACATGCATGTGGAACCCAGAGTATGATCAACCGTGTGATCGGGAGACGTGTTCCAATAGGTGTCAGTTTTCGTCCCCTGGTACTCGGGTGCAACATTCCAGACGCTTTACTAACACTCTCCCGACTTGGAGAGTCAGTGCCTTTAACCTCCTGTTTGGCCCAGTTTGCAATTTCTGCGGAAGATGAACAGGAATAGGGAGAACCAATGACAGACTAGCTGGAGGTGTCTGGACGGGCAAATTTAACTCTCATTTCCCACCAGGAAGAGGAATTAACCAAAGGCTCAGCGTGCCGAGCCGGAACCAGATTAGGGCCTGAAGCCATCCTGCGGTGTTGCGGCCAGCTCACGAGAAAGCAAGTTGAAGAAAGGAGCTCGGGGGCACTATAATTCACAAACCTGCAGAGTTATAAATGACAGCTATCGTCCAAAAATATACTGAAGTAAGGCTGCCAAGAGGACTTGAAAGCGGGGCAGAATTGCAGGAAACCGATTTCAGGAGGTAGACTGGAATTGCATTTAAAGCATAGGAAAAGAGGCAGAACGTCCACAATGATGCACTTGGCCAAAAAGGGCGTATGCGTTTTTTCCTGAATATATTCAGGAAAAAACGCATACGCCCTTTTTGGCCAACCAAGCAAGCTTGCAAAGGAAATCTGCACTACAATGAAGTCTCACTTCCCCCCGGTCAAAAGGGCCATCTGAAAAAAGTGTAAAATGCAGAAAGGCAGGATAGGCCATGGAGAACTGCGAGCCTTGTTATGCTGATGGGCGGGATGTAAATTGCCAACAGCCACTCGGGAGAAGTGTATGGTGTTTCCTGAAACATCTAAAAAACAAAGCAACAGAGCCTAGGGCACTTCCACTTATGGTCCTATAGCTTAGGGAAATTAAAATCAAAAAGACACAGCCACCCCAAAGGTTGGGACGGCTCTGTTTACAAGAACCTGGTTTACGGTACAAGTTCAATATCGCAGAAAGTGAAAAATGGATAAAGAAGTTGTGGTACTTACGTACAATGCAATATCACTCAGCAATGAAATCTATGTCATCAGGCCCGTAGCAGCATAATGAGTGGATTCAGGTATGATGATTCTAACTGAAATAAGTCACACAGAAAAAGAAACATCATAAGATATCACTAATATACGGAATGTAAACTTGACTACAGAGGAACTGAATTACAAAACAGAACAGGGTCTCAAATTTAGCAACCCAACTTATGGTTGCTTAAGGGGAAAGGTGAGTTGGGGTGCTGCATAAAACCAGAGATTGAAATGAGCACAGATAAAGTTCCTTAAGCCAAATATGGAATAGACAAGAGCTACTCCTTGCTCAACGAAATGGACTCAACACCCCATATTAAATGCCTAAGAGTGTACCTGACTAGGAAGTATCTTAAAACCTATGGATTGCTATGTCTCCGAAAGAGAATCAAGCGTGTGTGCAGGGGCATAAACGCAGCAGTGATAGGACTGGAGAAGTTCGGTGAGCAAATGAAGACCCTTTGAAGTCATATTGCATGGTACCCATTCCACGGGTCTCAACTCTCCAGGTTTAAGGTATTCTTCCTTCAGCTAAAACATGCATGTGGAACCCAGAGTATGATCAACCGTGTGATCGGGAGACGTGTTCCAATATGTGTCAGTTTTCGTCCCCTGGTACTCGGGTGCAACATTCCAGACGCTTTACTAACACTCTCCCGACTTGGAGAGTCAGTGCCTTTAACCTCCTGTTTGGCCCAGTTTGCAATTTCTGCGGAAGATGAACAGGAATAGGGAGAACCAATGACAGACTAGCTGGAGGTGTCTGGACAGGCAAATTTAACTCTCATTTCCCACCAGGAAGAGGAATTAACCAAAGGCTCAGCGTGCCGCGCCGGAACCAGATTAGGGCCTGAAGCCATCCTGTGGTGTTGCGGCCAGCTCACGAGAAAGCGAGTTGAAGAAAGGAGCTCAGGGGCACTGTAATTCACAAACCTGCAGAGTTATAAATGACAGCTATCGTCCAAAAATATACTGAAGTAAGGCTGCCAAGAGGACTTGAAAGCGGGGCAGAATTGCAGGAAACCGATTTCAGGAGGTAGACTGGAATTGCATTTAAAGCATAGGAAAAGAGGCAGAACGTCCACAATGATGCACTTGGCCAAAAAGGGCGTATGCGTTTTTTCCTGAATATATTCAGGAAAAAACGCATACGCCCTTTTTGGCCAACCAAGCAAGCTTGCAAAGGAAATCTGCACTACAATGAAGTCTCACTTCCCCCCGGTCAAAAGGGCCATCTGAAAAAAGTGTAAAATCCAGAAAGGCAGGACAGGCCATGGAGAACTGGGAGCCTTGTTATGCTGATGGGCGGGATGTAAATTGCCAACAGCCACTCGGGAGAAGTGTATGGTGTTTCCTGAAACATCTAAAAATCAAAGCAACAGAGCCTAGGGCACTTCCACTTATGGTCCTATAGCTTAGAGAAATTAAAATCAAAATCACACAGCCACCCCAAAGGTTGGGACGGCTCTGTTTACAAGAACCTGGTTTACGGTACAAGTTCAATATCGCAGAAAGTGAAAAATGGATAAAGAAGTTGTGGTACTTACGTACAATGCAATATCACTCAGCAATGAAATCTATGTCATCAGTCCCGTAGCAGCATAATGAGTGGATTCAGGTATGATGATTCTAACTGAAATAAGTCAGACAGAAAAAGAAACATCATAAGATATCACTAATACACGGAATGTAAACTTGGCTACAGAGGAACTGAATTACAAAACAGAACAGGGTCTCAAATTTAGAAAACCAACTTATGCTTGCTTAAGGGGAAAGGTGAGTTGGGGTGCTGCATAAAACCAGAGATTGAAATGAGCACAGATAAAGTTCCTTAAGCCAAATATGGAATAGACAAGAGCTACTCCTTGCTCAACGAAATGGACTCAACACACCATATTAAATGCCTAAGAGTGTACCTGACTAGGAAGTATCTTAAAACCTATGGATTGCTATGTCTTCGAAAGAGAATCAAGCGTGTGTACAGGGGCATAAACGCAGCAGTGATAGGACTGGAGAGGTTCGGTGAGCAAATGAAGACCCTTTGAAGTCATATTGCATGGTACCCATTCCACGGGTCTCAACTCTCCAGGTTTAAGGTATTCTTCCTTCAGCTAAAACATGCATGTGGAACCCAGAGTATGATCAACCGTGTGATCGGGAGACGTGTTCCAATAGGTGTCAGTTTTCGTCCCCTGGTACTCGGGTGCAACATTCCAGACGCTTTACTAACACTCTCCCGACTTGGAGAGTCAGTGCCTTTAACCTCCTGTTTGGCCCAGTTTGCAATTTCTGCGGAAGATGAACAGGAATAGGGAGAACCAATGAGAGACTAGCTGGAGGTGTCTGGACGGGCAAATTTAACTCTCATTTCCCACCAGGAAGAGGAATTAACCAAAGGCTCAGCGTGCCGAGCCGGAACCAGATTAGGGCCTGAAGCCATCCTGCGGTGTTGCCGCCAGCTCACGAGAAAGCGAGTTGAAGAAAGGAGCTCGGGGGCACTGTAATTCACAAACCTGCAGAGTTATAAATGACAGCTATCGTCCAAAACTATACTGAAGTAAGGCTGCCAAGAGGACTTGAAAGCGGGGCAGAATTGCAGGAAACCGATTTCAGGAGGTAGACTGGAATTGCATTTAAAGCATAGGAAAAGAGGCAGAACGTCCACAATGATGCACTTGGCCAAAAAGGGCGTATGCGTTTTTTCCTGAATATATTCAGGAAAAAACGCATACGCCCTTTTTGGCCAACCAAGCAAGCTTGCAAAGGAAATCTGCACTACAATGAAGTCTCACTTCCCCCCGGTCAAAAGGGCCATCTGAAAAAAGTGTAAAATGCAGAAAGGCAGGACAGGCCATGGAGAACTGCGAGCCTTGTTATGCTGATGGGCGGGATGTAAATTGCCAACAGCCACTCGGGAGAAGTGTATGGTGTTTCCTGAAACATCTAAAAAACAAAGCAACAGAGCCTAGGGCACTTCCACTTATGGTCCTATAGCTTAGGGAAATTAAAATCAAAAAGACACAGCCACCCCAAAGGTTGGGACGGCTCTGTTTACAAGAACCTGGTTTACGGTACAAGTTCAATATGGCAGAAAGTGAAAAATGGATAAAGAAGTGTGGTACTTACGTACAATGCAATATCACTCAGCAATGAAATCTATGTCATCAGGCCCGTAGCAGCATAATGAGTGGATTCAGGTACGATGATTCTAACTGAAATAAGTCACACAGAAAAAGAAACATCATAAGATATCACTAATACACACAATGTAAACTTGGCTACACAGGAACTGAATTCCAAAACAGAACAGGGTCTCAAATTTAGAAAAGCAACTTATGCTTGCTTAAGGGGAAAGGTGAGTTGGGGTGCTGCATAAAACCAGAGATTGAAATGAGCACAGATAAAGCTCCTTAAGCCAAATATGGAATAGACAAGAGCTACTCCTTGCTCAACGAAATGGACTCAACACTCCATATTAAATGCCTAAGAGTGTACCTGACTAGGAAGTATCTTAAAACCTATGGATTGCTATGTCTCCGAAAGAGAATCAAGCGTGTGTACAGGGGCATAAACGCAGCAGTGATAGGACTGGAGAGGTTTGGTGAGCAAATGAAGACCCTTTGAAGTCATATTGCATGGTACCCATTCCACGGGTCTCAACTCTCCAGGTTTAAGGTATTCTTCCTTCAGCTAAAACATGCATGTGGAACCCAGAGTATGATCAACCGTGTGATCGGGAGACGTGTTCCAATATGTGTCAGTTTTCGTCCCCTGGTACTCGGGTGCAACATTCCAGATGCTTTACTAACACTCTCCCGACTTCGAGAGTCAGTGCCTTTAACCTCCTGTTTGGCCCAGTTTGCAATTTCTGCGGAAGATGAACACGAATAGGGAGAACCAATGAGAGACTAGCTGGAGGTGTCTGGACGGGCAAATTTAACTCTCATTTCCCACCAGGAAGAGGAATTAACCAAAGGCTCAGCGTGCCGTGCCGGAACCAGATTAGGGCCTGAAGCAATCCTGCGGTGTTGCGGCCAGCTCACGAGAAAGCGAGTTGAAGAAAGGAGCTCAGGGGCACTGTAATTCACAAACCTGCAGAGTTATAAATGACAGCTATCGTCCAAAAATATACTGAAGTAAGGCTGCCAAGAGGACTTGAAAGTGGGGCAGAATTGCAGGAAACCGATTTCAGGAGGTAGACTGGAATGGCATTTAAAGCATAGGAAAAGAGGCAGAACGTCCACAATGATGCACTTGGCCAAAAAGGGCGTATGCGTTTTTTCCTGAATATATTCAGGAAAAAACGCATACGCCCTTTTTGGCCAACCAAGCAAGCTTGCAAAGGAAATCTGCACTACAATGAAGTCTCACTTCCCCCCGGTCAAAAGGGCCATCTGAAAAAAGTGTAAAATGCAGAAAGGCAGGACAGGCCATGGAGAACTGGAAGCCTTGTTATGCTGATGGGCGGGATGTAAATTGCCAACAGCCACTCGGGAGAAGTGTATGGTGTTTCCTGAAACATCTAAAAAACAAAGCAACAGAGCCTAGGGCACTTCCACTTATGGTCCTATAGCTTAGGGAAATTAAAATCAAAAAGACACAGCCACCCCAAAGGTTGGGACGGCTCTGTTTACAAGAACCTGGTTTACGGTACAAGTTCAATATCGCAGAAAGTGAAAAATGGATAAAGAAGTTGTGGTACTTACGTACAATGCAATATCACTCAGCAATGAAATCTATGTCATCAGGCCCGTAGCAGCATAATGAGTGTATTCAGGTACGATGATTCTAACTGAAATAAGTCACACAGAAAAAGAAACATCATAAGATATCACTAATACACGGAATGTAAACTTGGCTACAGAGGAACTGAATTCCAAAACAGAACAGGTTCTCAAATTTAGAAACACAACTTATGCTTGCTTAAGGGGAAAGGTGAGTTGGGGTGCTGCATAAAACCAGAGATTTAAATGAGCACAGATAAAGTTCCTTAAGCCAAATATGCAATAGACTAGAGCTACTCCTTGCTCAACGAAATGGACTCAACACTCCATATTAAATGCCTAAGAGTGTACCTGACGAGGAAGTATCTTAAAACCTATGGATTGCTATGTCTCCGAAAGAGAATCAAGCGTGTGTACAGGGGCATAAACGCAGCAGTGATAGGACTGGAGAGGTTCGGTGAGCAAATGAAGACCCTTTGAAGTCATATTGCATGGTACCCATTCCACAGGTCTCAACTCTCCAGGTTTAAGGTATTCTTCCTTCAGCTAAAACATGCATGTGGAACCCAGAGTATGATCAACCGTGTGATCGGGAGACGTGTTCCAATATGTGTCAGTTTTCGTCCCCTGGTACTCGGGTGCAACATTCCAGACGCTTTACTAACACTCTCCCGACTTGGAGAGTCAGTGCCTTTAACCTCCTGTTTGGCTATGTCTCCGAAAGAGAATCAAGCGTGTGTGCAGGGGCATAAAGGCAGCAGTGATAGGACTGGAGAGGTTCGGTGAGCAAATGAAGACCCTTTGAAGTCATATTGCATGGTACCCATTTCACGGGTCTCAACTCTCCAGGTTTAAGGTATTCTTCCTTCAGCTAAAACATGCATGTGGAACCCAGAGTATGATCAACCGTGTGATCGGGAGACGTGTTTCAATATGTGTCAGTTTTCGTCCCCTGGTACTCGGGTGCAACATTCCAGACGCTTTACTAACACTCTCCCGACTTGGAGAGTCAGCGCCTTTAACCTCCTCTTTGGCCCAGTTTGCAATTTCTGCGGAAGATGAACAGGAATAGGGAGAACCAATGAGAGACTAGCTGGAGGTGTCTGGACGGGCAAATTTAACTCTCATTTCCCACCAGGAAGAGGAATTAACCAAAGGCTCAGCGTGCCGTGCCGGAACCAGATTAGGGCCTGAAGCCATCCTGCGGTGTTGCGGCCAGCTCACGAGAAAGCGAGTTGAAGAAAGGAGCTCAGGGGCACTGTAATTCACAAACCTGCAGAGTTATAAATGACAGCTATCGTCCAAAAATATACTGAAGTAAGGCTGCCAAGAGGACTTGAAAGCGGGGCAGAATTGCAGGAAACCGATTTCAGGAGGTAGACAGGAATTGCATTTAAAGCATAGGAAAAGAGGCAGAACGTCCACAATGATGCACTTGGCCAAAAAGGGCGTATGCGTTTTTTCCTGAATATATTCAGGAAAAAACGCATACGCCCTTTTTGGCCAACCAAGCAAGCTTGCAAAGGAAATCTGCACTACAATGAAGTCTCACTTCCCCCCGGTCAAAAGGGCCATCTGAAAAAAGTGTAAAATCCAGAAAGGCAGGACAGGCCATGGAGAACTGGGAGCCTTGTTATGCTGATGGGCGGGATGTAAATTGCCAACAGCCACTCGGGAGAAGTGTATGGTGTTTCCTGAAACATCTAAAAATCAAAGCAACAGAGCCTAGGGCACTTCCACTTATGGTCCTATAGCTTAGAGAAATTAAAATCAAAATCACACAGCCACCCCAAAGGTTGGGACGGCTCTGTTTACAAGAACCTGGTTTACGGTACAAGTTCAATATCGCAGAAAGTGAAAAATGGATAAAGAAGTTGTGGTACTTACGTACAATGCAATATCACTCAGCAATGAAATCTATGTCATCAGGCCCGTAGCAGCATAATGAGTGGATTCAGGTATGATGATTCTAACTGAAATAAGTCACACAGAAAAAGAAACATCATAAGGTATCACTAATACACGGAATGTAAACTTGGCTACACAGGAACTGAATTCCAAAACAGAACAGGGTCTCAAATTTAGAAACCCAACTTATGCTTGCTTAAGGGGAAAGGTGAGTTGGGGTGCTGCATAAAACCAGAGATTGAAATGAGCACAGATAAATTTCCTTAAGCCAAATATGGAATAGACAAGAGCTACTCCTTGCTCAACGAAATGGACTCAACACACCATATTAAATGCCTAAGAGTGTACCTGACTAGGAAGTATCTTAAAACCTATGGATTGCTATGTCTTCGAAAGAGAATCAAGCGTGTGTACAGGGGCATAAACGCAGCAGTGATAGGACTGGAGAGGTTCGGTGAGCATATGAAGACCCTTTGAAGTCATATTGCATGGTACCCATTCCACGGGTCTCAACTCTCCAGGTTTAAGGGATTCTTCCTTCAGCTAAAACATGCATGTGGAACCCAGAGTATGATCAACCGTGTGATCGGGAGACGTGTTCCAATATGTGTCAGTTTTCGTCCCCTGGTACTCGGGTGCAACATTCCAGACGCTTTACTAACACTCTCCCGACTTGGAGAGTCAGCGCCTTTAACCTCCTCTTTGGCCCAGTTTGCAATTTCTGCGGAAGATGAACAGGAATAGGGAGAACCAATGAGAGACTAGCTGGAGGTGTCTGGACGGGCAAATTTAACTCTCATTTCCCACCAGGAAGAGGAATTAACCAAAGGCTCAGCGTGCCGTGCCGGAACCAGATTAGGGCCTGAAGCCATCCTGCGGTGTTGCGGCCAGCTCACGAGAAAGCGAGTTGAAGAAAGGAGCTCAGGGGCACTGTAATTCACAAACCTGCAGAGTTATAAATGACAGCTATCGTCCAAAAATATACTGAAGTAAGGCTGCCAAGAGGACTTGAAAGCGGGGCAGAATTGCAGGAAACCGATTTCAGGAGGTAGACTGGAATTGCATTTAAAGCATAGGAAAAGAGGCAGAACGTCCACAATGATGCACTTGGCCAAAAAGGGCGTATGCGTTTTTTCCTGAATATATTCAGGAAAAAACGCATACGCCCTTTTTGGCCAACCAAGCAAGATTGCAAAGGAAATCTGCACTACAATGAAGTCTCACTTTCCCCCGGTCAAAAGGGCCATCTGAAAAAAGTGTAAAATCCAGAAAGGCAGGACAGGCCATGGAGAACTGGGAGCCTTGTTATGCTGATGGGCGGGATGTAAATTGCCAACAGCCACTCGGGAGAAGTGTATGGTGTTTCCTGAAACATCTAAAAAACAAAGCAACAGAGCCTAGGGCACTTCCACTTATGGTCCTATAGCTTAGAGAAATTAAAATCAAAAAGACACAGCCACCCCAAAGGTTGGGACGGCTCTGTTTACAAGAACCTGGTTTACGGTACAAGTTCAATATCGCAGAAAGTGAAAAATGGATAAAGAAGTTGTGGTACTTACGTACAATGCAATATCACTCAGCAATGAAATCTATGTCATCATGCCCGTAGCAGCATAATGAGTGGATTCAGGTACGATGATTCTAACTGAAATAAGTCACACAGAAAAAGAAACATCATAAGATATCACTAATACACGGAATGTAAACTTGGCTACACAGGAATTGAATTCCAAAACAGAACAGGGTCTCAAATTTAGAAACCCAACTTATGCTTGCTTAAGGGGAAAGGTGAGTTGGGGTGCTGCATAAAACCAGAGATTGAAATGAGCACAGATAAATTTCCTTAAGCCAAATATGGAATAGACAAGAGCTACTCCTTGCTCAACGAAATGGACTCAACACACCATATTAAATGCCTAAGAGTGTACCTGACTAGGAAGTATCTTAAAACCTATGGACTGCTATGTCTCCGAAAGAGAATCAAGCGTGTGTACAGGGGCATAAACGCAGCAGTGATAGGACTGGAGAGTTTCGGTGAGCAAATGAAGACCCTTTGAGGTCATATTGCATGGTACCCATTCCACGGGTCTCAACTCTCCAGGTTTAAGGTATTCTTCCTTCAGCTAAAACATGCATGTGGAACCCAGAGTATGATCAACCGTGTGATCGGGAGACGTGTTCCAATATGTGTCAGTTTTCGTCCCCTGCTACTCGGGTGCAACATTCCAGACGCTTTACTAACACTCTCCCGACTTGGAGAGTCAGTGCCTTTAACCTCCTGTTTGGCCCAGTTTGCAATTTCTGCGGAAGATGAACAGGAATAGGGAGAACCAATGACAGACTAGCTGGAGGTGTCTGGACGGGCAAATTTAACTCTCATTTCGCACCAGGAAGAGGAATTAACCAAAGGCTCAGCGTGCCGTGCCGGAACCAGATTAGGGCCTGAAGCCATCCTGCGGTGTTGCGGCCAGCTCACGAGAAAGCGAGTTGAAGAAAGGAGCTCAGGGGCACTGTAATTCACAAACCTGCAGAGTTATAAATGACAGCTATCGTCCAAAAATATACTGAAGTAAGGCTGCCAAGAGGACTTGAAAGCGGGGCAGAATTGCAGGAAACCGATTTCAGGAGGTAGACAGGAACTGCATTTAAAGCATAGGAAAAGAGGCAGAACGTCCACAATGATGCACTTGGCCAAAAAGGGCGTATGCGTTTTTTCCTGAATATATTCAGGAAAAAACGCATACGCCCTTTTTGGCCAACCAAGCAAGCTTGCAAAGGAAATCTGCACTACAATGAAGTCTCACTTCCCCCCGGTCAAAAGGGCCATCTGAAAAAAGTGTAAAATCCAGAAAGGCAGGATAGGCCATGGAGAACTGGGAGGCTTCTTATGCTGATGGGCGGGATGTAAATTGCCAACAGCCACTCGGGAGAAGTGTATGGTGTTTCCTGAAACATCTAAAAAACAAAGCAACAGAGCCTAGGGCACTTCCACTTATGGTCCTATAGCTTAGGGAAATTAAAATCATAAAGACACAGCCACCCCAAAGGTTGGGACGGCTCTGTTTACAAGAACCTGGTTTACGGTACAAGTTCAATATCGCAGAAAGTGAAAAATGGATAAAGAAGTTGTGGTACTTACGTACAATGCAGTATCACTCAGCAATGAAATCTATGTCATCAGGCCCGTAGCAGCATAATGAGTGGATTCAGGTACGATGATTCTAACTGAAATAAGTCACACAGAAAAAGAAACATCATAAGATATCACTAATACACACAATGTAAACTTGGCTACACAGGAACTGAATTCCAAAACAGAACAGGGTCTCAAATTTAGAAAAGCAACTTATGCTTGCTTAAGGGGAAAGGTGAGTTGGGGTGCTGCATAAAACCAGAGATTGAAATGAGCACAGATAAAGCTCCTTAAGCCAAATATGGAATAGACAAGAGCTACTCCTTGCTCAACGAAATGGACTCAACACTCCATATTAAATGCCTAAGAGTGTACCTGACTAGGAAGTATCTTAAAACCTATGGATTGCTATGTCTCCGAAAGAGAATCAAGCGTGTGTACAGGGGCATAAACGCAGCAGTGATAGGACTGGAGAGGTTCGGTGAGCAAATGAAGACCCTTTGAAGTCATATTGCATGGTACCCATTCCACGGGTCTCAACTCTCCAGGTTTAAGGTATTCTTCCTTCAGCTGAAACATGCATGTGGTACCCAGAGTATAATCAACCGTGTGATCGGGAGACGTGTTCCAATATGTGTCAGTTTTCGTCCCCTGGTACTCGGGTGCAACATTCCAGACGCTTTACTAACACTCTCCCGACTTGGAGAGTCAGTGCCTTTAACCTCCTGTTTGGCCCAGTTTGCAATTTCTGCGGAAGATGAACAGGAATAGGGAGAACCAATGACAGACTAGCTGGAGGTGTCTGGACGGGCAAATTTAACTCTCATTTCCCACCAGGAAGAGGAATTAACCAAAGGCTCAGCGTGCCGAGCCGGAACCAGATTAGGGCCTGAAGCCATCCTGCGGTGTTGCGGCCAGCTCACGAGAAAGCGAGTTGAAGAAAGGAGCTCGGGGGCACTGTAATTCACAAACCTGCAGAGTTATAAATGACAGCTATCGTCCAAAAATATACTGAAGTAAGGCTGCCAAGAGGACTTGAAAGCGGGGCAGAATTGCAGGAAACCGATTTCAGGAGGTAGACTGGAATTGCATTTAAAGCATAGGAAAAGAGGCAGAACGTCCACAATGATGCACTTGGCCAAAAAGGGCGTATGCGTTTTTTCCTGAATATATTCAGGAAAAAACGCATACGCCCTTTTTGGCCAACCAAGCAAGCTTGCAAAGGAAATCTGCACTACAATGAAGTCTCACTTCCCCCCGGTCAAAAGGGCCATCTGAAAAAAGTGTAAAATGCAGAAAGGCAGGACAGGCCATGGAGAACTGCGAGCCTTGTTATGCTGATGGGCGGGATGTAAATTGCCAACAGCCACTCGGGAGAAGTGTATGGTGTTTCCTGAAACATCTAAAAAACAAAGCAACAGAGCCTAGGGCACTTCCACTTATGGTCCTATAGCTTAGGGAAATTAAAATCAAAAAGACACAGCCACCCCAAAGGTTGGGACGGCTCTGTTTACAAGAACCTGGTTTACGGTACAAGTTCAATATCGCAGAAAGTGAAAAATGGATAAAGAAGTTGTGGTACTTACGTACAATGCAATATCACTCAGCAATGAAATCTATGTCATCAGGCCCGTAGCAGCATAATGAGTGGATTCAGGTATGATGATTCTAACTGAAATAAGTCACACAGAAAAAGAAACATCATAAGATATCACTAATATACGGAATGTAAACTTGGCTACAGAGGAACTGAATTACAAAACAGAACAGGGTCTCAAATTTAGCAACCCAACTTATGCTTGCTTAAGGGGAAAGGTGAGTTGGGGTGCTGCATAAAACCAGAGATTGAAATGAGCACAGATAAAGTTCCTTAAGCCAAATATGGAATAGACAAGAGCTACTCCTTGCTCAACGAAATGGACTCAACACCCCATATTAAATGCCTAAGAGTGTACCTGACTAGGAAGTATCTTAAAACCTATGGATTGCTATGTCTCCGAAAGAGAATCAAGCGTGTGTGCAGGGGCATAAACGCAGCAGTGATAGGATTGGAGAAGTTCGGTGAGCAAATGAAGACCCTTTGAAGTCATATTGCATGGTACCCATTCCACGGGTCTCAACTCTCCAGGTTTAAGGTATTCTTCCTTCAGCTAAAACATGCATGTGGAACCCAGAGTATGATCAACCGTGTGATCGGGAGACGTGTTCCAATATGTGTCAGTTTTCGTCCCCTGGTACTCGGGTGCAACATTCCAGACGCTTTACTAACACTCTCCCGACTTGGAGAGTCAGTGCCTTTAACCTCCTGTTTGGCCCAGTTTGCAATTTCTGCGGAAGATGAACAGGAATAGGGAGAACCAATGACAGACTAGCTGGAGGTGTCTGGACGGGCAAATTTAACTCTCATTTCCCACCAGGAAGAGGAATTAACCAAAGGCTCAGCGTGCCGCGCCGGAACCAGATTAGGGCCTGAAGCCATCCTGTGGTGTTGCGGCCAGCTCACGAGAAAGCGAGTTGAAGAAAGGAGCTCAGGGGCACTGTAATTCACAAACCTGCAGAGTTATAAATGACAGCTATCGTCCAAAAATATACTGAAGTAAGGCTGCCAAGAGGACTTGAAAGCGGGGCAGAATTGCAGGAAACCGATTTCAGGAGGTAGACTGGAATTGCATTTAAAGCATAGGAAAAGAGGCAGAACGTCCACAATGATGCACTTGGCCAAAAAGGGCGTATGCGTTTTTTCCTGAATATATTCAGGAAAAAACGCATACGCCCTTTTTGGCCAACCAAGCAAGCTTGCAAAGGAAATCTGCACTACAATGAAGTCTCACTTCCCCCCGGTCAAAAGGGCCATCTGAAAAAAGTGTAAAATCCAGAAAGGCAGGACAGGCCATGGAGAACTGGGAGCCTTGTTATGCTGATGGGCGGGATGTAAATTGCCAACAGCCACTCGGGAGAAGTGTATGGTGTTTCCTGAAACATCTAAAAATCAAACCAACAGAGCCTAGGGCACTTCCACTTATGGTCCTATAGCTTAGAGAAATTAAAATCAAAATCACACAGCCACCCCAAAGGTTGGGACGGCTCTGTTTACAAGAACCTGGTTTACGGTACAAGTTCAATATCGTAGAAAGTGAAAAATGGATAAAGAAGTTGTGGTACTTACGTACAATGCAATATCACTCAGCAATGAAATCTATGTCATCAGGCCCGTAGCAGCATAATGAGTGGATTCAGGTACGATGATTCTAACTGAAATAAGTCACACAGAAAAAGAAACATCATAAGAGATCACTAATACACGGAATGTAAACTTGGCTACACAGGAACTGAATTACAAAACAGAACAGGGTCTCAAATTTAGAAAACCAACTTATGCTTGCTTAAGGGGAAAGGTGAGTTGGGGTGCTGCATAAAACCAGAGATTGAAATGAGCACAGATAAATTTCCTTAAGCCAAATATGGAATAGACAAGAGCTACTCCTTGCTCAAGGAAATGGACTCAACACCCCATATTAAACGCCTAAGAATGTACCTGACTAGGAAGTATCTTAAAACCTATGGATTGCTATGTCTCCAAAAGACAATCAAGCGTGTGTACAGGGGCATAAACGCAGCAGTGATAGGACTGGAGAGGTTCGGTGAGCAAATGAAGACCCTTTGAGGTCATATTGCATGGTACCCATTCCACGGGTCTCAACTCTCCAGGTTTAAGGTATTCTTCCTTCAGCTAAAACATGCATGTGGAACCCAGAGTATGATCAACCGTGTGATCGGGAGACGTGTTCCAATATGTGTCAGTTTTCGTCCCCTGGTACTCGGGTGCAACATTCCAGACGCTTTACTAACACTCTCCCGACTTGGAGAGTCAGTGCCTTTAACCTCCTGTTTGGCCCAGTTTGCAATTTCTGCGGAAGATGAACAGGAATAGGGAGAACCAATGACAGACTAGCTGGAGGTGTCTTGACGGGCAAATTTAACTCTCATTTCGCACCAGGAAGAGGAATTAACCAAAGGCTCAGCGTGCCGTGCCGGAACCAGATTAGGGCCTGAAGCTATCCTGCGGTGTTGCGGCCAGCTAACGAGAAAGCGAGTTGAAGAAAGGAGCTCAGGGGCACTGTAATTCACAAACCTGCAGAGTTATAAATGATAGCTATCGTCCAAAAATATACTGAAGTAAGGCTGCCAAGAGGACTTGAAAGCGGTGCAGAATTGCAGGAAACCGATTTCGGGAGGTAGACTGGAATTGCATTTAAAGCATAGGAAAAGAGGCAGAACGTCCACAATGATGCACTTGGCCAAAAAGGGCGTATGCGTTTCTTCCTGAATATATTCAGGAAAAAACGCATACGCCCTTTTTGGCCAACCAAGCAAGCTTGCAAAGGAAATCTGCACTACAATGAAGTCTCACTTCCCCCCGGTCAAAAGGGCCATCTGAAAAAAGTGTAAAATCCACAAAGGCAGGACAGGCCATGGAGAACTGGGAGCCTTGTTATGCTGATGGGCGGGATGTAAATTGCCAACAGCCACTCGGGAGAAGTGTATGGTGTTTCCTGAAACATCTAAAAAACAAAGCAACAGAGCGTAGGGCACTTCCACTTATGGTCCTATAGCTTAGGGAAATTAAAATCAAAAAGACACAGCCACCCCAAAGCTTGGGACGGCTCTGTTTACAAGAACCTGGTTTACAGTACAAGTTCAATATCGCAGAAAGTGAAAAATGGATAAAGAAGTTGTGGTACTTACGTACAATGCAATATCACTCAGCAATGAAATCTATGTCATCAGGCCCGTAGCAGCATAATGAGTGGATTCAGGTATGATGATTCTAACTGAAATAAGTCACACAGAAAAAGAAACATCATAAGATATCACTAATACACGGAATGTAAACTTGGCTACAGAGCAACTGAATTACAAAACAGAACAGGGTCTCAAATTTAGAAACCCAACTTATGCTTGCTTAAGGGGAAAGGTGAGTTGGGGTGCTGCATAAAACCAGAGATTGAAATGAGCACAGATAAATTTCCTTAAGCCAAATATGGAATAGACAAGAGCTACTCCTTGCTCAACGAAATGGACTCAACACACCATATTAAATGCCTAAGAGTGTACCTGACTAGGAAGTATCTTAAAACCTATGGATTGCTATGTCTTCGAAAGAGAATCAAGCGTGTGTACAGGGGCATAAACGCAGCAGTGATAGGACTGGAGAGGTTCGGTGAGCATATGAAGACCCTTTGAAGTCATATTGCATGGTACCCATTCCACGGGTCTCAACTCTCCAGGTTTAAGGTATTCTTCCTTCAGCTAAAACATGCATGTGGAACCCAGAGTATGATCAACCGTGTGATCGGGAGACGTGTTCCAATATGTGTCAGTTTTCGTCCCCTGGTACTCGGGTGCAACATTCCAGACGCTTTACTAACACTCTCCCGACTTGGAGAGTCAGTGCCTTTAACCTCCTGTTTGGCCCAGTTTGCAATTTCTGCGGAAGATGAACAGGAATAGGGAGAACCAATGACAGACTAGATGGAGGTTTCTGGACGGGCAAATTTAACTCTCATTTCCCACCAGGAAGAGGAATTAACCAAAGGCTCAACGTGCCGTGCCGGAACCAGATTAGGGCCTGAAGCCATCCTGCGGTGTTGCGGCCAGCTCACGAGAAAGCGAGTTGAAGAAAGGAGCTCAGGGGCACTGTAATTCACAAACCTGCAGAGTTATAAATGACAGCTATCGTCCAAAAATATACTGAAGTAAGGCTGCCAAGAGGACTTGAAAGCGGGGCAGAATTGCAGGAAACCGATTTCAGGAGGTAGACTGGAATTGCATTTAAAGCATAGGAAAAGAGGCAGAACATCCACAATGATGCACTTGGCCAAAAAGGGCGTATGCGTTTTTTCCTGAATATATTCAGGAAAAAACGCATACGCCCTTTTTGGCCAACCAAGCAAGCTTGCAAAGGAAATCTGCACTACAATGAAGTCTCACTTCCCCCCGGTCAAAGGGGCCATCTGAAAAATGTGTAAAATCCAGAAAGGCAGGACAGGCCATGGAGAACTGGGAGCCTTGTTATGCTGATGGGCGGGATGTAAATTGCCAACAGCCACTCGGGAGAAGTGTATGGTGTTTCCTGAAACATCTAAAAAACAAAGCAACAGAGCCTAGGGCACTTCCACTTATGGTCCTATAGCTTAGGGAAATTAAAATCAAAAAGACACAGCCACCCCAAAGGTTGGGACGGCTCTGTTTACAAGAACGTGGTTTACGGTACAAGTTCAATATCGCAGAAAGTGAAAAATGGATAAAGAAGTTGTGGTACTTACGTACAATGCAGTATCACTCAACAAGGAAATCTAAGTCATCAGGCCCGTAGCAGCATAATGAGTGGATTCAGGTACGATGATTCTAACTGAAATAAGTCACACAGAAAAAGAAACATCATAAGATATCACCAATACACGGAATGTGAACGTGGCTACACAGGAACTGAATTACAAAACAGAACAGGGTCTCAAATTTAGAAACCCAACTTATGCTTGCTTAAGGGGAAAGGTGAGTTGGGGTGCTGCATAAAACCAGAGATTGAAATGAGCACAGATAAAGTTCCTTAAGCCAAATATGCAATAGACAACAGCTACTCCTTGCTCAACGAAACGGACTCATCACCCCATATTAAACACCTAAGAATGTACCTGACTAGTAAGTAGCTTAAAACCTAAGGAATGCTATGTCTCCGAAAGAGAATCAAGCCTGTGTACAGGGGCATAAACGCAGCAGTGATAGGATTGGAGAGGTTCGGTGAGCAAATGAAGACCCTTTGAAGTCATATTGCATGGTACCCATTCCACGGGTCTCAACTCTCCAGGTTTAAGGTATTCTTCCTTCAGCTAAAACATACATGTGGAACCCAGAGTATGATCAACCGTGTGATCGGGAGACGTGTTCCAATATGTGTCAGTTTTCGTCCCCTGGTACTCGGGTGCAACATTCCAGACGCTTTACTAACACTCTCCCGACTTGGAGAGTCAGTGCCTTTAACCTCCTGTTTGGCCCAGTTTGCAATTTCTGCGGAAGATGAACAGGAATAGGGAGAACCAATGACAGACTAGCTGGAGGTGTCTTGACGGGCAAATTTAACTCTCATTTCGCACCAGGAAGAGGAATTAACCAAAGGCTCAGCGTGCCGTGCCGGAACCAGATTAGGGCCTGAAGCTATCCTGCGGTGTTGCGGCCAGCTCACGAGAAAGCGAGTTGAAGAAAGGAGCTCAGGGGCACTGTAATTCACAAACCTGCAGAGTTATAAATGACAGCTATCGTCCAAAAATATACTGAAGTAAGGCTGCCAAGAGGACTTGAAAGCGGTGCAGAATTGCAGGAAACCGATTTCGGGAGGTAGACTGGAATTGCATTTAAAGCATAGGAAAAGAGGCAGAACGTCCACAATGATGCACTTGGCCAAAAAGGGCGTATGCGTTTTTTCCTGAATATATTCAGGAAAAAACGCATACGCCCTTTTTGGCCAACCAAGCAAGCTTGCAAAGGAAATCTGCACTACAATGAAGTCTCACTTCCCCCCGGTCAAAAGGGCCATCTGAAAAAAGTGTAAAATCCAGAAAGGCAGGACAGGCCATGGAGAACTGGGAGTCTTGTTATGCTGATGGGCGGGATGTAAATTGCCAACAGCCACTCGGGAGAAGTGTATGGTGTTTCCTGAAACATCTAAAAAACAAAGCAACAGAGCCTAGGGCACTTCCACTTATGGTCCTATAGCTTAGGGAAATTAAAATCAAAAAGACACAGCCACCCCAAAGGTTGGGACGGCTCTGTTTACAAGAACCTGGTTTACGGTACAAGTTCAATATCGCAGAAAGTGAAAAATGGATAAAGAAGTTGTGGTACTTACATACAATGCAATATCACTCAGCAATGAAATCTATGTAATCAGGCCCGTAGCAGCATAATGAATGGATTCAGGTACGATGATTCTAACTGAAATAAGTCTCACAGGAAAAGAAACATCATAAGATATCACTAATACACGGAATGTAAACTTGGCTACATAGGAACTGAATTACAAAACAGAACAGGGTCTCAAATTTAGAAACCCAACTTATGCTTGCTTAAGGGGAAAGGTGAGTTGGGGTGCTGCATAAAACCAGAGATTGAAATGAGCACAGATAAAGTTCCTTAAGCCAAATATGGAATAGACAAGAGCTACTCGTTGCTCAACGAAATGGACTCAACACCCCATATTAAACGCCTAAGAATGTACCTGACTAGGAAGTATCTTAAAACCTATGGACTGCTATGTCTCCGAAAGAGAATCAAGCGTGTGTACAGGGCCATAAACGCAGCAGTGATAGGATTGGAGAGGTTCGGTGAGCAAATGAAGACCCTTTGAAGTCATATTGCATGGTACCCATTCCACGTGTCTCAACTTTCCAGGTTTAAGGGATTCTTCCTTCAGCTAAAACATGCATGTGGAACCCAGAGTATGATCAACCATGTGAGCGGGAGACGTGTTCCAATATGTGTCAGTTTTCGTCCCCTGGTACTCGGGTGCAACATTCCAGACGCTTTACGAACACTCTCCCGACTTGGAGAGTCAGTGCCTTTAACCTCCTGTTTGGCCCAGTTTGCAATTTCTGCGGAAGATGAACAGGAATAGGGAGAACCAATGACAGACTAGCTGGAGGTGTCTGGACGGGCAAATTTAACTCTCATTTCCCACCAGGAAGAGGAATTAACCAAAGGCTCAACGTGCCGTGCCGGAACCAGATTAGGGCCTGAAGCCATCCTGCGGTGTTGCGGCCAGCTCACGAGAAAGCGAGTTGAAGAAAGGAGCTCAGGGGCACTGTAATTCACAAACCTGCAGAGTTATAAATGACAGCTATCGTCCAAAAATATACTGAAGTAAGGCTGCCAAGAGGACTTGAAAGCGGGGCAGAATTGCAGGAAACCGATTTCAGGAGGTAGACTGGAATTGCATTTAAAGCATAGGAAAAGAGGCAGAACGTCCACAATGATGCACTTGGCCAAAAAGGGCGTATGCGTTTTTTCCTGAATATATTCAGGAAAAAACGCATACGCCCTTTTTGGCCAACCAAGCAAGCTTGCAAAGGAAATCTGCACTACAATGAAGTCTCACTTCCCCCCGGTCAAAAGGGCCATCTGAAAAATGTGTAAAATCCAGAAAGGCAGGACAGGCCATGGAGAACTGGGAGCCTTGTTATGCTGATGGGCGGGATGTAAATTGCCAACAGCCACTCGGGAGAAGTGTATGGTGTTTCCTGAAACATCTAAAAAACAAAGCAACAGAGCCTAGGGCACTTCCACTTATGGTCCTATAGCTTAGGGAAATTAAAATCAAAAAGACACAGCCACCCCAAAGGTTGGGACGGCTCTGTTTACAAGAACCTGGTTTACGGTACAAGTTCAATATCGCAGAAAGTGAAAAATGGATAAAGAAGTTGTGGTACTTACGTACAATGCAGTATCACTCAACAAGGAAATCTAAGTCATCAGGCCCGTAGCAGCATAATGAGTGGATTCAGGTACGATGATTCTAACTGAAATAAGTCACACAGAAAAAGAAACATCATAAGATATCACCAATACACGGAATGTGAACGTGCCTACACAGGAACTGAATTACAAAACAGAACAGGGTCTCAAATTTAGAAACCCAACTTATGCTTGCTTAAGGGGAAAGGTGAGTTGGGGTGCTGCATAAAACCAGAGATTGAAATGAGCACAGATAAAGTTCCTTAAGCCAAATATGGAATAGACAAGAGCTACTCCTTGCTGAACGAAATGGACTCAACACACCATATTAAATGCCTAAGAGTGTACCTGACTAGGAAATATCTTAAAACCTATGGATTGCTATGTCTCCGAAAGAGAATCAAGCGTGTATACAGGGGCATAAACGCAGCAGTGATAGGATTGGAGAGGTTCGGTGAGCAAATGAAGACCGTTTGAAGTCATATTGCATGGTACCCATTCCACGGGTCTCAACTCTCCAGGTTTAAGGGATTCTTCCTTCAGCTAAAACATGCATGTGGAACCCAGAGTATGATCAACCGTGTGATCGGGAGACGTGTTCCAATATGTGTCAGTGTTCATCCCCTGGTACTCGGGTGCAACATGCCAGACGCTTTAGTAACACTCTCCCGACTTGGAGAGTCAGTGCCTTTAACCTCCTGTTTGGCCCAGTTTGCAATTTCTGCGGAAGATGAACAGGAATAGGGAGAACCAATGAGAGACTAGCTGGAGGTGTCTGGACGGGCAAATTTAACTCTCATTTCCCACCAGGAAGAGGAATTAACCAAAGGCTCAGCGTGCCGTGCCGGAACCAGATTAGGGCCTGAAGCAATCCTGCGGTGTTGCGGCCAGCTCACGAGAAAGCGAGTTGAAGAAAGGAGCTCAGGGGCACTGTAATTCACAAACCTGCAGAGTTATAAATGACAGCTATCGTCCAAAAATATACTGAAGTAAGGCTGCCAAGAGGACTTGAAAGCGGGGCAGAATTGCAGGAAACCGATTTCAGGAGGTAGACTGGAATTGCATTTAAAGCATAGGAAAAGAGGCAGAACGTCCACAATGATGCACTTGGCCAAAAAGGGCATATGCGTTTTTTCCTGAATATATTCAGGAAAAAACGCATACGCCCTTTTTGGCCAACCAAGCAAGCTTGCAAGGGAAATCTGCACTACAATGAAGTCTCACTTCCCCCCGGTCAAAAGGGCCATCTGAAAAAAGTGTAAAATCCAGAAAGGCAGGACAGGTCATGGAGAACTGGGAGCCTTGTTATGCTGATGGGCGGGATGTAAATTGCCGACAGCTACTCGGGAGAAGTGTATGGTGTTTCCTGAAACATCTAAAAAACAAAGCAACAGAGCCTAGGGCACTTCCACTTATGGTCCTATAGCTTAGGGAAATTAAAATCAAAAAGACACAGCCACCCCAAAGGTTGGGATGGCTCTGTTTACAAGAACCTGGTACGGTACAAGTTCAATATCGCAGAAAGTGAAAAATGGATAAAGAAGTTGTGGTACTTATGTACAATGCAATATCACACAGCAATGAAATCTATGTCATCAGGCCCGTAGCAGCATAATGAGTGGATTCAGGTACGATGATTCTAACTGAAATAAGTCACACAGAAAAAGAAACATCATAAGAGATCACTAATACACGGAATGTAAACTTGGCTACACAGGAACTGAATTACAAAACAGAACAGGGTCTCAAATTTAGAAAACCAACTTATGCTTGCTTAAGGGGAAAGGTGAGTTGGGGTGCTGCATAAAACCAGAGATTGAAATGAGCACAGATAAAGTTCCTTAAGCCAAATATGGAATAGACAAGAGCTACTCCTTGCTCAACGAAATGGATTAAACACCCCATATTAAACGCCTAAGTATGTACCTGACTAGGAAGTATCTTAAAACCTATGGACTGCTATGTCTCCGAAAGAGAATCAAGCGTGTGTACAGGGGCATAAACGCAGCAGTGATAGGATTGTAGAGGTTCGGTGAGCAAATGAAGTCCCTTTGAAGTCATATTGCATGGTACCCATTCCACGGGTCTCAACTCTCCAGGTTTAAGGTATTCTTCCTTCAGCTAAAACATGCACGTGGAACCCAGAGTATGATCAACCGTGTGATCGGGAGACGTGTTCAAATATGTCTCAGTTTTCGTCCCCTGGTACTCGGGTGCAACATTCCAGACGCTTTACTAACACTCTCCCGACTTGGAGATTCAGTGCCTTTAACCTCCTGTTTGGCCCAGTTTGCAATTTCTGCGGAAGATGAACAGGAATAGGGAGAACCAATGACAGACTAGCTGGAGGTGTCTGGACGGGCAAATTTAACTCTCATTTCCCACCAGGAAGAGGAATTAACCAAAGGCTCAACGTGCCGTGCCGGAACCAGATTAGGGCCTGAAGCCATCCTGCGGTGTTGCGGCCAGCTCACGAGAAAGCGAGTTGAAGAAAGGAGCTCGGGGGCACTGTAATTCACAAACCTGCAGAGTTATAAATGACAGCTATCGTCCAAAAATATACTGAAGTAAGGCTGCCAAGAGGACTTGAAAGCGGGGCAGAATTGCAGGAAACCGATTTCAGGAGGTAGACTGGAATTGCATTTAAAGCATAGGAAAAGAGGCAGAACGTCCACAATGATGCACTTGGCCAAAAAGGGCGTATGCGTTTTTTCCTGAATATATTCAGGAAAAAACGCATACGCCCTTTTTGGCCAACCAAGCAAGCTTGCAAAGGAAATCTGCACTACAATGAAGTCTCACTTCCCCCCGGTCAAAAGGGCCATCTGAAAAAAGTGTAAAATCCAGAAAGGCAGGACAGGCCATGGAGAACTGGGAGCCTTGTTATGCTGATGGGCGGGATGTAAATTGCCAACAGCCACTCGGGAGAAGTGTATGGTGTTTCCTGAAACATCTAAAAAACAAAGCAACAGAGCCTAGGGCACTTCCACTTATGGTCCTATAGCTTAGGGAAATTAAAATCAAAAAGACACAGCCACCCCAAAGGTTGGGACGGCTCTGTTTACAAGAACGTGGTTTGCGGTACAAGTTCAATATCGCAGAAAGTGAAAAATGGATAAAGAAGTTGTGGTACTTACGTACAATGCAATATCACTCAGCAATGAAATCTATGTCATCAGGCCCGTAGCAGCATAATGAGTGGATTCAGGTACGATGATTCTAACTGAAATAAGTCACACAGAAAAAGAAACATCATAAGATATCACTAATACACGGAATGTAAACTTGGCTACAGAGGAACTGAATTCCACAACAGAACAGGTTCTCAAATTTAGAAACACAACTTATGCTTGCTTAAGGGGAAAGGTGAGTTGGGGTGCTGCATAAAACCAGAGATTGAAATGAGCACAGATAAAGTTCCTTAAGCCAAATATGGAATAGACTAGAGCTACTCCTTGCTCAACGAAATGGACTCAACACTCCATATTAAATGCCTAAGAGTGTACCTAACGAGGAAGTATCTTAAAACCTATGGATTGCTATGTCTCCGAAAGAGAATCAAGCGTGTGTACAGGGGCATAAAGGCAGCAGTGATAGGACTGGAGAGGTTCGGTGAGCAAATGAAGACCCTTTGAAGTCATATTGCATGGTACCCATTCCACGGGTCTCAACTCTCCAGGTTTAAGGTATTCTTCCTTCAGCTAAAACATGCATGTGGAACCCAGAGTATGATCAACCGTGTGATCGGGAGACGTGTTCCAATATGTGTCAGTTTTCGTCCCCTGGTACTCGGGTGCAACATTCCAGACGCTTTACTAACACTCTCCCGACTTGGAGAGTCAGTGCCTTTAACCTCCTGTTTGGCCCAGTTTGCAATTTCTGCGGAAGATGAACAGGAATAGGGAGAACCAATGAGAGACTAGCTGGAGGTGTCTGGACGGGCAAATTTAACTCTCATTTCCCACCAGGAAGAGGAATTAACCAAAGGCTCAGCGTGCCGTGCCGGAACCAGATTAGGGCCTGAAGCCATCCTGCGGTGTTGCGGCCAGCTCACGAGAAAGCGAGTTGAAGAAAGGAGCTCAGGGGCACTGTAATTCACAAACCTGCAGAGTTATAAATGACAGCTATCGTCCAAAAATATACTGAAGTAAGGCTGCCAAGAGGACTTGAAAGCGGTGCAGAATTGCAGGAAACCGATTTCGGGAGGTAGACTGGAATTGCATTTAAAGCATAGGAAAAGAGGCAGAACGTCCACAATGATGCACTTGGCCAAAAAGGGCGTATGCGTTTTTTCCTGAATATATTCAGGAAAAAACGCATACGCCCTTTTTGGCCAACCAAGCAAGCTTGCAAAGGAAATCTGCACTACAATGAAGTCTCACTTCCCCCCGGTCAAAAGGGCCATCTGAAAAAAGTGTAAAATCCAGAAAGGCAGGACAGGCCATGGAGAACTGGGAGTCTTGTTATGCTGATGGGCGGGATGTAAATTGCCAACAGCCACTCGGGAGAAGTGTATGGTGTTTCCTGAAACATCTAAAAAACAAAGCAACAGAGCCTAGGGCACTTCCACTTATGGTCCTATAGCTTAGGGAAATTAAAATCAAAAAGACACAGCCACCCCAAAGGTTGGGACGGCTCTGTTTACAAGAACCTGGTTTACGGTACAAGTTCAATATCGCAGAAAGTGAAAAATGGATAAAGAAGTTGTGGTACTTACATACAATGCAATATCACTCAGCAATGAAATCTATGTCATCAGGCCCGTAGCAGCATAATGAATGGATTCAGGTACGATGATTCTAACTGAAATAAGTCTCACAGGAAAAGAAACATCATAAGATATCACTAATACACGGAATGTAAACTTGGCTACATAGGAACTGAATTACAAAACAGAACAGGGTCTCAAATTTAGAAACCCAACTTATGCTTGCTTAAGGGGAAAGGTGAGTTGGGGTAATGCATAAAACCAGAGATTGAAATGAGCACAGATAAAGTTCCTTAAGCCAAATATGGAATAGACAAGAGCTACTCGTTGCTCAACGAAATGGACTCAACACCCCATATTAAACGCCTAAGAATGTACCTGACTAGGAAGTATCTTAAAACCTATGGACTGCTATGTCTCCGAAAGAGAATCAAGCGTGTGTACAGGGCCATAAACGCAGCAGTGATAGGATTGGAGAGGTTCGGTGAGCAAATGAAGACCCTTTGAAGTCATATTGCATGGTACCCATTCCACGTGTCTCAACTTTCCAGGTTTAAGGGATTCTTCCTTCAGCTAAAACATGCATGTGGAACCCAGAGTATGATCAACCATGTGAGCGGGAGACGTGTTCCAATATGTGTCAGTTTTCGTCCCCTGGTACTCGGGTGCAACATTCCAGACGCTTTACGAACACTCTCCCGACTTGGAGAGTCAGTGCCTTTAACCTCCTGTTTGGCCCAGTTTGCAATTTCTGCGGAAGATGAACAGGAATAGGGAGAACCAATGACAGACTAGCTGGAGGTGTCTGGACGGGCAAATTTAACTCTCATTTCCCACCAGGAAGAGGAATTAACCAAAGGCTCAACGTGCCGTGCCGGAACCAGATTAGGGCCTGAAGCCATCCTGCGGTGTTGCGGCCAGCTCACGAGAAAGCGAGTTGAAGAAAGGAGCTCAGGGGCACTGTAATTCACAAACCTGCAGAGTTATAAATGACAGCTATCGTCCAAAAATATACTGAAGTAAGGCTGCCAAGAGGACTTGAAAGCGGGGCAGAATTGCAGGAAACCGATTTCAGGAGGTAGACTGGAATTGCATTTAAAGCATAGGAAAAGAGGCAGAACGTCCACAATGATGCACTTGGCCAAAAAGGGCGTATGCGTTTTTTCCTGAATATATTCAGGAAAAAACGCATACGCCCTTTTTGGCCAACCAAGCAAGCTTGCAAAGGAAATCTGCACTACAATGAAGTCTCACTTCCCCCCGGTCAAAAGGGCCATCTGAAAAATGTGTAAAATCCAGAAAGGCAGGACAGGCCATGGAGAACTGGGAGCCTTGTTATGCTGATGGGCGGGATGTAAATTGCCAACAGCCACTCGGGAGAAGTGTATGGTGTTTCCTGAAACATCTAAAAAACAAAGCAACAGAGCCTAGGGCACTTCCACTTATGGTCCTATAGCTTAGGGAAATTAAAATCAAAAAGACACAGCCACCCCAAAGGTTGGGACGGCTCTGTTTACAAGAACCTGGTTTACGGTACAAGTTCAATATCGCAGAAAGTGAAAAATGGATAAAGAAGTTGTGGTACTTACGTACAATGCAGTATCACTCAACAAGGAAATCTAAGTCATCAGGCCCGTAGCAGCATAATGAGTGGATTCAGGTACGATGATTCTAACTGAAATAAGTCACACAGAAAAAGAAACATCATAAGATATCACCAATACACGGAATGTGAACGTGGCTACACAGGAACTGAATTACAAAACAGAACAGGGTCTCAAATTTAGAAACCCAACTTATGCTTGCTTAAGGGGAAAGGTGAGTTGGGGTGCTGCATAAAACCAGAGATTGAAATGAGCACAGATAAAGTTCCTTAAGCCAAATATGGAATAGACAAGAGCTACTCCTTGCTGAACGAAATGGACTCAACACACCATATTAAATGCCTAAGAGTGTACCTGACTAGGAAATATCTTAAAACCTATGGATTGCTATGTCTCCGAAAGAGAATCAAGCATGTATACAGGGGCATAAACGCAGCAGTGATAGGATTGGAGAGGTTCGGTGAGCAAATGAAGACCGTTTGAAGTCATATTGCATGGTACCCATTCCACGGGTCTCAACTCTCCAGGTTTAAGGGATTCTTCCTTCAGCTAAAACATGCATGTGGAACCCAGAGTATGATCAACCGTGTGATCGGGAGACGTGTTCCAATATGTGTCAGTGTTCATCCCCTGGTACTCGGGTGCAACATGCCAGACGCTTTAGTAACACTCTCCCGACTTGGAGAGTCAGTGCCTTTAACCTCCTGTTTGGCCCAGTTTGCAATTTCTGCGGAAGATGAACAGGAATAGGGAGAACCAATGAGAGACTAGCTGGAGGTGTCTGGACGGGCAAATTTAACTCTCATTTCCCACCAGGAAGAGGAATTAACCAAAGGCTCAGCGTGCAGTGCCGGAACCAGATTAGGGCCTGAAGCAATCCTGCGGTGTTGCGGCCAGCTCACGAGAAAGCGAGTTGAAGAAAGGAGCTCAGGGGCACTGTAATTCACAAACCTGCAGAGTTATAAATGACAGCTATCGTCCAAAAATATACTGAAGTAAGGCTGCCAAGAGGACTTGAAAGCGGGGCAGAATTGCAGGAAACCGATTTCAGGAGGTAGACTGGAATTGCATTTAAAGCATAGGAAAAGAGGCAGAACGTCCACAATGATGCACTTGGCCAAAAAGGGCATATGCGTTTTTTCCTGAATATATTCAGGAAAAAACGCATACGCCCTTTTTGGCCAACCAAGCAAGCTTGCAAGGGAAATCTGCACTACAATGAAGTCTCACTTCCCCCCGGTCAAAAGGGCCATCTGAAAAAAGTGTAAAATCCAGAAAGGCAGGACAGGTCATGGAGAACTGGGAGCCTTGTTATGCTGATGGGCGGGATGTAAATTGCCGACAGCTACTCGGGAGAAGTGTATGGTGTTTCCTGAAACATCTAAAAAACAAAGCAACAGAGCCTAGGGCACTTCCACTTATGGTCCTATAGCTTAGGGAAATTAAAATCAAAAAGACACAGCCACCCCAAAGGTTGGGATGGCTCTGTTTACAAGAACCTGGTACGGTACAAGTTCAATATCGCAGAAAGTGAAAAATGGATAAAGAAGTTGTGGTACTTATGTACAATGCAATATCACACAGCAATGAAATCTATGTCATCAGGCCCGTAGCAGCATAATGAGTGGATTCAGGTACGATGATTCTAACTGAAATAAGTCACACAGAAAAAGAAACATCATAAGATATCACTAATACACGGAATGTAAACTTGGCTACACAGGAACTGAATTACAAAACAGAACAGGGTCTCAAATTTAGAAAACCAACTTATGCTTGCTTAAGGGGAAAGGTGAGTTGGGGTGCTGCATAAAACCAGAGATTGAAATGAGCACAGATAAAGTTCCTTAAGCCAAATATGGAATAGACAAGAGCTACTCCTTGCTCAACGAAATGGATTAAACACCCCATATTAAACGCCTAAGTATGTACCTGACTAGGAAGTATCTTAAAACCTATGGACTGCTATGTCTCCGAAAGAGAATCAAGCGTGTGTACAGGGGCATAAACGCAGCAGTGATAGGATTGTAGAGGTTCGGTGAGCAAATGAAGTCCCTTTGAAGTCATATTGCATGGTACCCATTCCACGGGTCTCAACTCTCCAGGTTTAAGGTATTCTTCCTTCAGCTAAAACATGCACGTGGAACCCAGAGTATGATCAACCGTGTGATCGGGAGACGTGTTCAAATATGTCTCAGTTTTCGTCCCCTGGTACTCGGGTGCAACATTCCAGACGCTTTACTAACACTCTCCCGACTTGGAGATTCAGTGCCTTTAACCTCCTGTTTGGCCCAGTTTGCAATTTCTGCGGAAGATGAACAGGAATAGGGAGAACCAATGACAGACTAGCTGGAGGTGTCTGGACGGGCAAATTTAACTCTCATTTCCCACCAGGAAGAGGAATTAACCAAAGGCTCAACGTGCCGTGCCGGAACCAGATTAGGGCCTGAAGCCATCCTGCGGTGTTGCGGCCAGCTCACGAGAAAGCGAGTTGAAGAAAGGAGCTCGGGGGCACTGTAATTCACAAACCTGCAGAGTTATAAATGACAGCTATCGTCCAAAAATATACTGAAGTAAGGCTGCCAAGAGGACTTGAAAGCGGGGCAGAATTGCAGGAAACCGATTTCAGGAGGTAGACTGGAATTGCATTGAAAGCATAGGAAAAGAGGCAGAACGTCCACAATGATGCACTTGGCCAAAAAGGGCGTATGCGTTTTTTCCTGAATATATTCAGGAAAAAACGCATACGCCCTTTTTGGCCAACCAAGCAAGCTTGCAAAGGAAATCTGCACTACAATGAAGTCTCACTTCCCCCCGGTCAAAAGGGCCATCTGAAAAAAGTGTAAAATCCAGAAAGGCAGGACAGGCCATGGAGAACTGGGAGCCTTGTTATGCTGATGGGCGGGATGTAAATTGCCAACAGCCACTCGGGAGAAGTGTATGGTGTTTCCTGAAACATCTAAAAAACAAAGCAACAGAGCCTAGGGCACTTCCACTTATGGTCCTATAGCTTAGGGAAATTAAAATCAAAAAGACACAGCCACCCCAAAGGTTGGGACGGCTCTGTTTACAAGAACGTGGTTTGCGGTACAAGTTCAATATCGCAGAAAGTGAAAAATGGATAAAGAAGTTGTGGTACTTACGTACAATGCAATATCACTCAGCAATGAAATCTATGTCATCAGGCCCGTAGCAGCATAATGAGTGGATTCAGGTACGATGATTCTAACTGAAATAAGTCACACAGAAAAAGAAACATCATAAGATATCACTAATACACGGAATGTAAACTTGGCTACAGAGGAACTGAATTCCACAACAGAACAGGTTCTCAAATTTAGAAACACAACTTATGCTTGCTTAAGGGGAAAGGTGAGTTGGGGTGCTGCATAAAACCAGAGATTGAAATGAGCACAGATAAAGTTCCTTAAGCCAAATATGGAATAGACTAGAGCTACTCCTTGCTCAACCAAATGGACTCAACACTCCATATTAAATGCCTAAGAGTGTACCTGACGAGGAAGTATCTTAAAACCTATGGATTGCTATGTCTCCGAAAGAGAATCAAGCGTGTGTACAGGGGCATAAAGGCAGCAGTGATAGGACTGGAGAGGTTCGGTGAGCAAATGAAGACCCTTTGAAGTCATATTGCATGGTACCCATTCCACGGGTCTCAACTCTCCAGGTTTAAGGTATTCTTCCTTCAGCTAAAACATGCATGTGGAACCCAGAGTATGATCAACCGTGTGATCGGGAGACGTGTTCCAATATGTGTCAGTTTTCGTCCCCTGGTACTCGGGTGCAACATTCCAGACGCTTTACTAACACTCTCCCGACTTGGAGAGTCAGTGCCTTTAACCTCCTGTTTGGCCCAGTTTGCAATTTCTGCGGAAGATGAACAGGAATAGGGAGAACCAATGAGAGACTAGCTGGAGGTGTCTGGACGGGCAAATTTAACTCTCATTTCCCACCAGGAAGAGGAATTAACCAAAGGCTCAGCGTGCCGTGCCGGAACCAGATTAGGGCCTGAAGCCATCCTGCGGTGTTGCGGCCAGCTCACGAGAAAGCGAGTTGAAGAAAGGAGCTCAGGGGCACTGTAATTCACAAACCTGCAGAGTTATAAATGACAGCTATCGTCCAAAAATATACTGAAGTAAGGCTGCCAAGAGGACTTGAAAGCGGGGCAGAATTGCAGGAAACCGATTTCAGGAGGTAGACTGGAATTGCATTTAAAGCATAGGAAAAGAGGCAGAACGTCCACAATGATGCACTTGGCCAAAAAGGGCGTATGCGTTTTTTCCTGAATATATTCAGGAAAAAACGCATACGCCCTTTTTGGCCAACCAAGCAAGCTTGCAAAGGAAATCTGCACTACAATGAAGTCTCACTTCCCCCCGGTCAAAAGGGCCATCTGAAAAAAGTGTAAAATCCAGAAAGGCAGGACAGGCCATGGAGAACTGGGAGCCTTGTTATGCTGATGGGCGGGATGTAAATTGCCAACAGCCACTCGGGAGAAGTGTATGGTGTTTCCTGAAACATCTAAAAATCAAAGCAACAGAGCCTAGGGCACTTCCACTTATGGTCCTATAGCTTAGAGAAATTAAAATCAAAATCACACAGCCACCCCAAAGGTTGGGACGGCTCTGTTTACAAGAACCTGGTTTACGGTACAAGTTCAATATCGCAGAAAGTGAAAAATGGATAAAGAAGTTGTGGTACTTACGTACAATGCAATATCACTCAGCAATGAAATCTATGTCATCAGGCCCGTAGCAGCATAATGAGTGGATTCAGGTATGATGATTCTAACTGAAATAAGTCACACAGAAAAAGAAACATCATAAGATATCACTAATACACGGAATGTAAACTTGGCTACAGAGCAACTGAATTACAAAACAGAACAGGGTCTCAAATTTAGAAACCCAACTTATGCTTGCTTAAGGGGAAAGGTGAGTTGGGGTGCTGCATAAAACCAGTGATTGAAATGAGCACAGATAAATTTCCTTAAGCCAAATATGGAATAGACAAGAGCTACTCCTTGCTCAACGAAATGGACTCAACACACCATATTAAATGCCTAAGAGTG